>NC_060212.1:149230000-149967500 GCF_021130785.1 Homalodisca vitripennis
TAATATCTTTATAGTGCAAATTGTTCTTATTTCAACCCTTTTTGCAGCCACTGATGAACACAGAATAAGAAGGTATCTAGATGAGAAAATTAACGTATTCAGTAAAGACTTTTTACTGTACATTTTTAAAAAAATGTTAAGCACGCAGTGCTCGTTAAGTACTGTAATTCAGATTTTTATCTAACATTTACTATAAATTTAACGACTGTTATAAAACCTGTCTTGGTTTTCTTTTCATAGAAGTAGGCTTCTCAGACCTGTGTATGTATTTCCCTGATCCGGAAAACCTGCTATGGAACAAAAAAAAAAATACTAAGAACGATAGTAAGTAAATTACAATGATCATAAATTGACGTTCGTTATATGACACATAATTACTTTATAAATATTTTCTTGATCGTGGTCAGAATACAATCTCAACATTAGCGTCAGAAGTATAATTCACTCGAAGCAGAAGTACATACAGGGTGACAATTAAGTCTGGAACCTCTTTTTTAATTTTTGAACCACAATAGAAAGAAATACCAAAGTTCACACGTGCTTACTGGTGATAGTAACGCACACATCTGTCCAATTACCGACCGGATAATCCCTTTGGGGGACGGTCCACAAGGAGTCAGACAAAATTCTTAAATAGCAGCATAGGTCAAGTTTGGTATCAAATTATTGTACTTGTTAGCAGAGTACAATTCCGCAAACCGGATTTCAAAAGGTGGATTTATTCACTAGTTATAGCTGTTTGAATTATAAACTATTGAACAATTGTTAAATTATTAAGTATTACAAGTAAACACCAATTTTTAAGTACCTGTGATCAAAGTAAGTGTTCAAAATGTTCCCCTCCCATCATCTGACAATGTAGTAATCGAAGCCAGGAATCAATAATTATTACCAATAACAAAACTATTGTTAGAATGTGAAAGTGGTCTTTGGGATCTAATCTGATCAGATCGTTACAACATCCATCACAAAATAACTCAATCAAAAATTAATGGGTCAAATTAGCAGAGATCTTTTTAAGGCCAAAGCTGAGATAAAATCTTTCTTGATGAATGTTCTTAAGTTTTTGGAATGCTCAGGATATTTGAAAATATGTGCTTATGTAATATAATGTGCTTTTACTTTGACTTCGATGAATGCATAAGTCTGCATACATAGATAACTACATAGTAAGTAGAATTAATTATTTATTTTAAAGATATAAATATAATATATTATGTCACTGTTACTAAAATATATTCATGAAATGTTATATAAATTTCTCATGTCCATTCATGACAAATTATGAGCGAAACGACAGTAAATATGTATGAAATAATACCATTAGGTAACATCAATATATAAAGCAAATAACGTAGAGAATGTACAAGAAGATTTGGCGCTGCACTAAAATGTTCAGTAGTAGTACATACATATTGAAATGTCTAAAGGAACTTTTAAGTATTACACACTTTTTTATTATATCTGTATGTATATATATATATATATATATATATATATATATATATATATATATATATATATATATATATATATACATAAATATTTTTCTGTGGAGATATTTTTTTAATTACATTACAATATGTAATCAGTTACAAATCGAAGACTTTAGAGAACTTTACTTTTATTTGTAGACTATTTTTAGTGAAAACTTACTTCAAATATTTTAAATAATATATGGAGCTTAAACGAATTTAAAGCGTTGACTATATGCAAATTTTTAGTTAAATATTCAAAATTAAATAGGCATCTTTATGAAAACTAAATTTTCTAAGAATTGTCATAATATACGTCTAGTTGGGATAAATATCAAACTTTTATTCATTATGATCAATAATTAACATGTCATATCAAACAGTTTTTTTATTCTAATAACAACTATGAAAGAAAAACGGCTGCTTTTTATTCTGTTCAGACCTTAGCGAGAAATGCGTTGTTTGAGTAACACATACGCGATTGCGGCACATGCGCTGACCTCCATGAAATATTAATGTCATGTATTCGTACAATTATCCTGAAACGATGTATGGTGATACATATTCAGATATGAAAAAAAGATATACTCGCAATAGGTGAAACATGCTTAGACTTCCAATTTGAGTAAGCTGAACAACTTTGAATAAAGTATTTAAGTTTAACTGTTGTAGTAGACTAGACTGTAGTTTCCTCCACTTGCTGTTATTTTTTTTTATTATTACATTGACAATCGGTGCAAAAACTATTAAGTTATTACTTTATTTATAGTTATAGAGAATTATTTGCATAAAATGTATTCTTACATTCATTAGACGTAAAGTATCTACGTATCAATGAATAGTGGACATAAATTCGTGCAACATTATTCAAAAATTGATACAGTTGGTAATACATACATATTCCAAATTCATGTTTTATACATATGCTAATGAAGCACTGTTAACATGGTTTTACATGACTTAAATAAAATCTAAGAAATTCTATTTTATTAAATATATTGAACTTCCGAATTGAATTTAAATGCTAAACTAAAATAAATTAAGGATTTTAAGATTTTCAAATTGAATTTGTTTAATTTGGCGAAACATTTAGCATACAGTCTTTGTTAAGGCATTTGAAAAAATCCACTGAATCTTTAGGCACATCGTTATGTACTTAATAGCGTCATATAATGTACATTACTAGAGAAAGCATACTAATTTTAAAAGCATAATATTATGAAATACGCATTCAAGAAAACAACATATAAGATATATCAAAAAGAAAGTAAACCCTATTGATACAAGTCTTATTTCCATTTTACTAGTCATACCTGAGTGTTAATATTCCAAAACATTATCTGGAAATCTAGAAATCTACGTAGATCAAAAGTATCATTTACGTATATTTTACAGTCAAAGAATATGACATCTTATGTAACTCACAAATGCTCTCATAATTATCAATTATAAGAGGTGTAAGTTATAAGGCTCAAAGCCTTTCACTGGGAAGTGAAAAAAATAGATTACGTAGCTATGATGGGGAGGGTTGACTCATTGTGAATGCTGAATTTAGATTCAGTTCACCTTCTTCTTGGGTCTGGATCTAGATGTCTGGAATCTGACTCCTGGAATCTGGAGTCATGTCATGTCAACAAGCCAACTCGGGGCTAGTACGAGCAAGGCCAATTGTTAGTTTGTGAAGCGAACAGTTTTTTTTTCCTGACTAAAAGCAAGGAACCGACCAACTCAAAGGTCTCGGTTCGGCAATAAAACAGCAAATAGATATAGATCACAATGTCTGGAATCTGACTCCTGGAATCTGGAGTCATGTCATGTCAACAAGCCAACTCGGGGCTAGTATGAGCAAGGTCAATTGTTAGTTTGTGAAGCGAACAGTTTTGTCTCCTAACTTAAAACAAGGAACCGACCAACTCAAAGGTCTCGGTTCGGCAATAAAACAGCAAATAGATATAGATCACAATGTCTGGAATCTGACTCCTGGAATCTGGAGTCATGTCATGTCAACAAGCCAACTCGGGGCTAGTACGAGCAAGGCCAATTGTTAGTTTGTGAAGCGAACAGTTTTTTCTCCTGACTAAAAGCAAGGAACCGACCAACTCAAAGGTCTCGGTTCGGCAATAAAACAGCAAATAGATACAGATCACAATGTCTGGAATCTGACTCCTGGAATCTGGAGTCGTGTTCGTCAGTAGGAATAAGAAAATGCTCAAAACGAACTCTTTGATAGTATCAACACAGAGACACTTAGACTACAAAACAAAATGTACTATAGGTTAAGAGGTATTCTCAATGTCTCATCAGGTGCATGATTGAGTGCACTGCGAAGTTTCTTAGACGAACATGACTCCACATTGTTGGAGTCAAGTATGCGATAGAGTCAGTTTCAGACGGTGCACTTAAAGGGTGATGAACTGGAGCTAATCTTAACATTAACATTACTTGAGATAATATGTAAAAATATCAAGAAAGATTTTGTCTCCACATATTTTTTGTCGAGCATAATTCTGTTTCAAACTAAAAAAAAAACTGTCTCCTTGAAATCTTGTGAAGGATACGGTTTCATGAAAAGCGATAATCTTGAAAAAATGTGGAACGTAAGCTGCATATACAGTAAAACTAGTGTCTTATCTAAAGTTAGTCTTCAACTTTAGTGTAATTTAAATGGGGTTTTATTACCAATAAAACCTGGTGAGTACAAGCTGCTATATTGTAAGCAGCGTTCAACTAGATCAATTTATTGCAAAAAATTATGTACACTTTTTTAGTAGAATCTTACTTTATTACTTTAGTGCATTTGAAATGCATTAAAAATAGTAATTACTTAAATATTAATTACTCGTATCCGTAATAATTGTCAAAGCCCAGTAACCTACATAGTTTATTTTATGTCATAGAAATTCAAAACTATTAATCCAATCATTCTTACTAAAACTTTATAATATACCCATGTAACCATTCCTCTGTTTCATGTGGAAAAGTCAAAGAGTCTCAAAGGAGGCTATTATTGGGGTTGCAATTTCATGGACGAAAGATGTATTAACCACTTATGAGCTCGGTTATGATAATCGAGAGATACCAAATCTCGAGCCACACCCCTTACCACACCCGGATTGTTTTCAAGTAAAAAAGAATATCGCTTGTTATTTATTAACTGGGTCAGTATACTGCGACATTGTGCGGATGAAAAACCCTCCCAACGATCTGTCTCACCTGCCGGTACTAGCACCGTTCGAACTTAAAGAGGGAGCGTCATAGAAAATGTTTGACGAGATGAAGACATGTCTCCAACTAGTTAGTTACAAACGTCGTCGCGGCGATAGGTAATACAGTAAGTGTAGCCAACAAAATCTCGCTCTGTTGGATTCTGAGTTTTGGAATCTATAAACGAGGTGCCTTATAACAGCAGATATGATTGTGTTCTTTAAAATAAGTCTGTGTATTAGGAAAAACTTTAAAAAATTCTGAACTGACAAACATAATATTTTAGAACTTCTAACTAGAAGATTTAAGTTAATTAGTGGTATATGATTTTTGGAAGAAGGAAAATTCATCTATTAAAGTATAAGCTATATCTGGATTGTTATGCGATATCCTCTTGGTTTAACAATATCTGTATAAATAATTAATCTCGTAAGTGGACAGTTAATTAAGTTAAAATACGATCAGGGTTGAATTTCCAAACCAGTTTTCCCTATAACACTACGTATTTTCAAATTATAATGTAGATAATTGGCTAATTACTCAGCTTTTTATAAAAACAATAATTTTAAAATTGAAATAGGAAACAAACGTACCTACTCAACTAATTATTCACAATTACTTATTTGGAAAATTAAAAATTATATTATCCGGATAGGTATCCAATTTATACAAATAATTAGTTTCTAGAAACACTATCAAGTTTTTTTTAAAGAAAAGAGACTTTTAGAATAATTTTTTTCATAAATTTATCTGTACAGTAGGTAGGCTGTAAAGAATAGTCAGGAATGGAAGGGTCGGACCCTTTATGGAAATAAAAGTCAAAATAATATTACAATTTATTTTGTTTTAAAGTAATTGTTGCTGTTTCATAAAGGTGGCATTTTTATTAACTAGCTGTCGACAAAGAATAGAAAAGTAATGATAAAGGCAAACATTTTGCTAAAAATGAATGTCTTTTGCATAAAAATTAAACATCATTTACGAGTAATAAATTTTCAAGAGAATACTAGTGTCTTGGGGGATATGAAATAGTATTAAGCTGGTTTCACAGAAACTGTTTTAAATAAAATGATTAATTGCAAAGATTAAAAAAATTAAAATATGTGACTTTAAGAGAAACAATTTACCATTAATTGTAACATGTATTATGATAAAATAATAATAGTCTAGGTCTCTCATGCACTCCGTCTCGTTTCTACTTTTGATTGTTGCTCTACATTTGTATTTTTAGAAATATGACAAAATTCTCTTAAAGTCTAAAATGGGTATTTTTGGCATTACAATAATACTCCCTGAAAACCTATTTAGAAGAATTGAAGAGGTTTAGATTGTTACCATGTTGTAGAAGGAGAAGCGGCGGTAGAGGCAGCTCCTCTCACAGCATCACGTACCTCTTTGTTTCCTATAAGAACACCAATGACCTCAATAAACTGGTGCATGATTAGCATTTCCCAACCTTTTATTAAACAGCATGTCTCAATGCGCAAAGACATTAATCTGCTGTTTTTTATGACATTTAAATTATAACTTCAATAGTATTTAAGAAATAAAGATCTTTACTTTAGGTAATTTCTTGATACCAGCAGAATCTAGCATACTTGATTTATCCATAAGTTAAAAATATGAAATAGGAAAAGAAGCAAAATGTATGAGACTCTCTCATCTTGAAAAACATAATTAAATAGAGTTAATATGAAATATATTTCTTTGGAATAAAAAAAATCCATTTTTGGAAATTTCAAAATCTATGTAGAAAACATCCTAAAATTGCCAAAATATACTGATTTAGAAACCAATTGTGAACGATAATGTAGGATTCCAAATTTCATTACTTATTTAAATATAATTTCAAAGGAAATTATTAAACAATTAAGCCACTAACCCTGATTTACTACCAAATGTTTTAACTCCATGGTCTTCGAGAATTACAATTCCTACAGTCACTCAGTTAAAATAAAACTTTATTTTAAACAATGCATTATATCAGGCCACGACATTTCGAAAAGATAAGTAGGCATTTGTATACATCCGGTAGGTTATTTTCATCGGCAGTGTATATTTCAGTCCAGAGACATCGAGTAACACGCGTCTGACGAGTTTTAGTAACAGGCTATAACAAGCCAACTCGGGGTTAGTACGAGCAAGTCCAATTGTTAGTTTATGAAGCGAACAGTTTTGTCTCCAAACTTAAAGCAAGGGATATGCATTGAAATTGCTTGTCGACCAACTCTTGGCATTAACACAGCAAATAGATATACGAGTAGATCACAAAAGTAACTGCCGCATTCTCAGATACTTCGAAAGTAAAATAATTTTCTACTTCATTCCAATTTTTGTTTTTTTAATTTCGGAGGTTTTTAAAAATAAAAATAAATGTGTACTTTTATACCAAATTTCAGAATCAATATTTATGAAAGTTTGCTAAATTTAAAAAATGTTGACCACTGTTCTTATGACCCTTTTTAAAAGTATATCCTGGTACCAATTTTCTTGTAACTTACTTAATTATACAGAAAGATATTTTCACATTGGGCCCCAGTTGATATTGCAATCGATAATTTAAATATCACAAGTATCTGCTCTAGAAGGTGCATCTGTTAAAGAAGAACGTTAAAGATATAACTTCTCGTAACTAACAACCAATATATCTGCATTTGCTATTTTATAAAAAATTACGCTCAAAATTATATTTATTAGACTAAATTAGTGAAACAATCACGATAGACTCTTATGGCAAAAGTTGATCAATACATTTTTATTACACCTAATATTTACAGAACTAGTGAGAAAGTGAACTATTTAAAGATTAGGTACTAGCTAGCACTTACTGGCATTATTTTTTGAAAACTCTTATGCATATATCATCTTACTTTTATGCGTTAGTACAATAGTCCTGAAAATCTCCTTTGTAAAACGAATTAGTGTTTCTATTTCAGATTATAAATCGGTTACTTTAACGAGATGATAAATTGTGTCACGATTTTTGTTTTCGAATAAAATACCACTGTTAGTCTGCAAACAGTTATTTTTATAATGATTTACATTATATTTTATTTTAAATTGTTGGTTTTCAATGCAGTTTTCAAAAAATATGTTATTTGCTAAAAGTTTAAGTTTAAACTAAAAACGTTTGCAAACAAATACGTATAGGTAGCGTAACATGTAAAATGACTCGCACCACTAATTGCTATTGTTTAATTATCTCTCTCATTATTACTATAGTTAGTAACTGAGGTTCGTGTTTCGACAAAATTCTGATCAAGTATAAAACATTACAATAAAAAATAAATTACCATTCCTTACTACGTGTTTTTTCTATCATCAACATTTCTGGCAAAAAGTGATACATTGAAATAAGGTGTAATCAAGGAAAGTTCACAAGAAAAATATTATATCTGCATCAGATAAGAGTGATCAAAAATAAATAGTTTAAACGCAAGATAAAATGTATGCTAACTGTACTTTCAGGCAACTTTTATATTTCACTTTAAAACCATTTATGAAAAACTTTTACTATTATAAACTAAGTTTCTTGGCACAAATAATAGCCTACACACTGTCATATATGCGAGAGGACGGTTCGACTTGAAGATGCTGAAATGTGGATTAAATGCACATTATAACACTGTAATTATATGAGTAAGCTACTTGAGAAATAGTATAATCTAAAAATCTTTAAAAGCATACATCCTAGTAATATTATAACTAGATAGTACAAATTCTATTATTAGTAATAATTTACTATTAGGAATGTCAATATCTTTTACGATTTATATTTATAATATTGTAAGTGGACTCAATTCTTTACACGTAATAAAGATTTCATTAGCAAAAGGGTACAAATTTTCCCAATGTTCTTCTCGAATTTAACACAAAATGTACTTGGAGAGTTCAAACAATTTAGTTTAGTTTAATTTCTGACGTAAATACAGCGATACACGGTCAGTATTTTTATCATGAAATTTATAGTTTTATTATGAAATTTATTCATATTTTATTAGTTTTCTGAGTGCTTTGAACATTTTTATTCTGGATTTCTTTCTATGTTTAGCAAAAATTTTACTTTAAATATCAAGGATCTATTCGTTTATGTCACAATTATCAAAATTATATCTACTTGACAATTCAAAAATTCTGATCTCCGGAGGCTGTAATAATAATTATTCATGCTTCTGCATATTTCCAATTATTTTATCCAAATAATTAATATACTCTTTCCTGTATTAAAACTTTAATTTTCACGCTCATATCGGAACGTTAGTCATACATCTGACATAGTAACATAAAATTTATTATATCGATTAAGGCGGCCCCTCGCCCACCATCGGGAGAGGTCTAGCCACCGCGACGTCTGCAGGACGCTATCTACCATTACGCTAGTTCTCGGAGGTGTTACCGCATAGGGCGGGGGTGGAGGTGGCGTCAGGCGTCGCGGCGTTGCTATATATAGGGGCTCGCACTGTCGCTGGCGTCGGCACGACACACTACACTCGCGGCCCGGCACTGCACTGGCTGGGAGGCGGCGTCCGACCACCCCCGACACCGCCGCCCCCAGCGCCCCTGGCGGCGCCGCCTCACACGCTGGCTCATTAATGCCGCGCTTACTACGCGTCAATACGTCACCAATCATTCATTCACTGGTACCGGTGACCCCGACTCCTCCCTGTCACCTCTTGTACGGTATATCGTACACCTCAGATACTCCGTATAAGATAAACTTGATCAAGTAGGCCTAATCGTTGAAACAATTGCATGCGTGCACCTAGAGGTCATTGAACTGTCGTAACTGCCGAGCCTCGTGCCGCTCGTTTTCTCTGTGTAAAGTTGGGTTATAACTTTCAAACGCTAACGTGTACAGAGAAAATTAAATTAAGCTTGCAAAAAAGTTCATAATTCTTAAAAAGTCCTTTGGCTATTTTTATCAAAAAAAGATAAAGTTGAGTAACCAATGGCAACGTTAACTATGAGAATTTTCTCGCATTGATTATTTTGCTCTACTTTGACATAATTTTATAAAAAAATACTTACATTACTAACATCATAAAACAACTGGAATATTTTTAATATAAGATATAATCCTATAGTACTTCATTTCAATACTTGCCAAAATACAGTTCAATAGTTTTATATTTGTATTGTGATTTTTTTATTTTTAAATAGTTTGTTACTGACCGTTAGTTCAATTTTTTTAATGTCAAAATAATGCAAAAATCTATATTAACTATTTCAAAACACTAATACACTGTGGTATCCTGCTTTCCTACTGAGGCAGACACTTTTATGTTACAATAAAAAATTTATTTATTATTTATTATTATTGTTTTAAGTTTTTTATTTACTCAATATAACCAAAAATGATTACTAACTGAACTGGGTCAGTAACAAAGTGCTCATCTGCTGTGTTACTACTAGGACATTTCTTTTGGTCCTTCCCTGTAAAGAGTTTTAGAACGATAGTGAATAGCTTTATTCCACACTATTTGCTACGATTGATCATTTGAATTAACAAATCATTCTACAGGTTTTCTCTTAATAAAAGACAACCCACCATTCAAACTATACACTGTAGCCTACTTATATACATATACATAATTAGTTTGCATAGAGTTGGTGAAATTCAGTTGCAATCAACATTTTTTTCAATATCTGGTTAATTTGTATACTCAGTATTTTCAAATATTCCTTTAATTTTTTATTGAACATTCTTCAGTTTTCAGTATCATTGTAAATGAGTTTACATTTGTATATAATAATAAAATTTACTACACAGTAAATGCAATATTTATTTGCGAATACTTGCAGCTAATGTGTTAGTACAGGATGTTGTTTGACATCTTTGTCTTCATGCGTTGAGTTGAATCATTTGATACGTTTTATCGTACTTTACGTCTTTTTCTATGAATTATCAAATACAAAAATATGTTAGGATCAATGTAAGTTCCATGGCATGTATGTTCTTGAGAATCGTCTACATTTAAATTAAACATTAGTTAAAAGAGTGAAGTCACAAAACAAATAAAATAAAAGGTATATAATTGTTCTTCACGAGTTAATAAATTAAATTCTTGACAATATTTTAAATATTATATACCAAACAAATATTGATAGAAAAAACCCTCAAAAGATAAGTAGCTGTTGAAAATAACAGTCGCACAATTTAAAAAAATTGTATTAATCCTTGAAGGGAGATTAAAAATGTATTTCTTTAACATTATTACAAATTAACTATCCGTAAAATCAACACATCAGTAAATTCACACCTATTCACATATATAGAATTGATGTATGTATGTATATATATATATATATATATATATATATATATATATATATATATATATATATTTGTCACATCAAAGTCTGCGGTATTGGGCGAGTAAGGAACCTCGTAGTAGTTTTTCTTCTGTAATAAATTTATAATCTGTGTAAAGTATGGGGTGTATTTTGTGTGTTCCAGTACATCTTTGTACAGATGTGGCAATGAATTTAACCAAAGCCCTAGAATGTAACCGAAGACAATCAAAAACCCATACAGAGCGTTGCTTGCACTAACAAACACAGCTCACTCGCGCTATATATCCAGTGAATTTTAGTTTTAACTCTGCCCGTAGAATTGCTCTTAAATTGTATTAATGTCATTACAAGTATATTTCACGATTGTTTCATTCCATTATCTAACTAACCAACGAAGTGAAGCAAGAAAGAGGAAATAATGCTTTAAGTGTAGTGCTTGAAATATTAGACTCTAAAAGTGATTTACTAGTTTTTAGGCCCAAAAGCGTTTTCTGGGATTTTGCCATCTAGTAATGGTTAAAATCTCAATTAAAAATTAACGGTTTGTTGCTGTTTCAATACCCCAAAAAAATTAAATCTAGAAGCCACAAATACGAGTAGGTACTAGGACCAGTTAAAGAAGAATTCACTAGTGTTACGTTGAATACACGATAATGAATTTATACGTCTAGCAGTAAGATAGCGTAGTCTAACTGTGCATGCAACATACTTCATTGAAAATTCAGCCAACCATACATTGCCTGTAAAATAAAAATACAATATGACATGTTTAGAAGTTTTTTGGTGTAAGATAAAATGAAGACAAAAGTTTATTTAAAAAATTATGGTTGCCTGTAAAGTCGGTTTTACGGGAGAAGATTTTACGTGACAACGTCTTTTTCTCGGTAGAATATTTATTGATATGAATATTATTAAATTGCACAATAGGAACAAGGAATTGAATGAAAATAAGAATTGCACAAATTTTAACTATAGAAATATATTTTGTTTACTAAAACATTGTACATTATTTGAAATTAATTAAAATTTGTTATTGTAAATGGTAAAGTTGAATAAAACATTTACTAAAACTGGAATTTGAAATTCTTGCTAAACACAGTTAAATTCTAACTCCGCGCGTGGTGATTGGTCGGTTTAGTTCGTTTGTTTGGTCGCACTGTTATGACAGGTTAGAGGTTATAATTTGTTATTTTAAATGTTTGGCTAGCAATACGCGCTGTTTCTTCTCAATCGACTGAATTACGATTGATTGCAGAGTGATTTAAACTAATAATTTACTTAACACTATCAACATTTGTCAATAGTATGACATAACCTATAAACTCAGTTTCTCAACTTTTGTGTCAATCTAACAATTAATCAATCAATCATAGTTTACGATAATGAAATATCAGTGTACAATTGTTTACCTTTATTGTTGTAGTTGTTGTAAATGACGAATCTAAGCACTCCACATTTTCACGAATAAACATAGTTATCTACTTTATCCCGTGCGGCGGACCCACAGTTATCTGCTTTATCCCGTGCGGATCCCGTGCGGCGGACCCACTGGACGGGCATCGTAACGTTACCGGGCGTTACACTTTTTCATGAGTGACTCCGAGCCGAGCCGCAACCTAATTTAAGACGTTGTCACGTCAAAACGTTTTAAAACTCCAATTGCTTAGTATTTGAGACCTTATTTTTAGTACCCATATTTAGTCTAGCCAGAAATTAAAAAATTGCCGTTATTGGAAAATAAATACAACTTATTATTGATATAACAGTCAGTTATGGGGAAGGTTTAAGTGAATGTCCCAAAGTAACTTAAAATAAATTAAAAGTGTCTCCATAACTTAAAAACTCAACATTTACAAATTAAGTGCTTTAAATACTAAGAGGCACTTCTAAAACTTAATTATATAACGTATGTACATTTTATGCAGGATGTATATCCATTCAATATAAAGTTCACTTTATATTTCACAAGTAAAATACGTTTAACTTTAAAGTATTTTTCAAAAAACGAACTGCGTAACTGTAAATTTATGCATGCAACATTATTTGCAATGATACTACACTTTTCTTGTGTATCTTTTCTTTTAATTCATTTACCTAACCTAAGCGATGTTAGTAGCGTAAACTATTTTACAATAAAGGTCTTTCAAGTTGTTGAAGACACTCAGAATGCCAATTTCCTACAATGCGCTCCCACAGAGTGTAGGTTGTTTCCTTTAGTCCTTTGTAGTCCGTTACGAGCAGCATTCTCTTACATCCATCTCTCCACTAAAACCAGGGCAGATTTTCGAGTCAGCGAATGTCTGCCTCATCTTAGCCTTTTTTCTACTTATATTACTGCAAAACATGTTCTTGCATAATATAGATTGTTTCCTGGAGTCTTTTGTGGCCCAATCTATAGCTGTAATTCTCTGAGATATCATCACTTCCGATTGGACAAAATCTCCACACAACGACTGTCTGCTTCATGGTTACCATAGTTTTCTGTTTATCTCCGGTACTAAAGAACCTACGCTCACGGAATATAGTGTCCCCTGGAGACCTTGGTAGTCTACTTAATAGCTGCAATCCGGTTATATCTCATAATTTATTAGTAGATAGAACTTCTACACTGTAAATTTCTGTCCTATTAATATTTATAATAAATCAAAAAAGTTCAGAATAAAGAATAAAATTACAATTATACGTTAATTGTCATTAATCTATCATTTTATTAAGGCTTGTCATCTGATAATGTCAACTAATGGATGATACTAAGCCATGAGCCTCAAATTCCCTACAAAGAACATTTAGGCTATATTTTTATATTTAAATATTTTGTTTACTGGTAATCGTCTTTAATGTTGATATCAAACAAAATTATTTCTCTACCAAAGGTGGGGTAAGCTAGTGGAAGCGTGTCCCTTGTGCTGAAATAAAAATTAAATTGTGAAAATTTTGTGTAAATTCCAAATAACAATTAGATATAATTTAATTGTAACATTAAAAATAATATATATTTTAATATTACACAAATTCTTCATTCTTTTTAAGATTTTTTTAGAAATACTTTTAAATAAGTAAATATCTAACTCCTTTTATAACTAACTTTATAAGTAACTTTTATACTCGTATTTTTTTATTACATAAGATTATAATCTTATCATATAATTGAACAAATACACTGAAACATTTAATTAGTACGAGGAGTTTTAAGGAAAGAAAATATGCCTTAAAGTTCTCACTTTGAACAGTTAATTAGACCAATTAGGGTGTCAATAAGCAGAAAGAGCCTCACCCCGATCGCTGAAACATCAGTCTCTTTAAACAAGTAAAAAACAAAGTTTATTCTGTTTGGTGAAAACTTAAAATACTCTCTTCAAAAATTTTATTATAATTATGTGTTTGTATTTCAGGTTTGTTTTTGTTTTTACCAGACAGTTTAATAAAGAAAAGTAGTAAACAAGAGATTTTATTTTTGTACACAACATTGTGAAAATTAAAACCTATTAATTATTATTTCAAAATTATTTTATTATGATTGTCCAGTTACTATAACTATATCTTGTCATACTAACTTATTACTACCAGATCATCTACCTATTATAATAGACAATATTCGTTTAAAAATGTTTCTTAAAACAATCGCAGCCTCAGTGTGATTGTTTAGTGGTATTTAAACTTAATGCATGGTAACATAACCGACTGAGTCTAAAAGTCTTATGGAAAACAGTGTTTTAAATATTTACCTCCAATTAAATAATTAAATTATAAGTATAGTATTACATATTCATATCTTTACGATATCTGGATCTCCCCAATCGCTGAAGTTTCTCATCTTTAGAATAAATCCAGCCTCTAAATTTAGCAATCCGTTAGGTATATGTTCAAATTATAACGTACAGATCTCACCGATGGGCTCACACGCCTACTCGCTAAAGATTACAGTCACACATTACTCTTCTTACATCGTATAAAACAACTCCAGTAACTGTGTAGATTAGATTCAATCTCCTACTCATATTGAATTGTTAAATTACTTTGGCCCTCATATTCATTAAGAATCCTTCTAGCCTGTATGCGAAAGCTTCGCCTCCGTAGATCGGATTTGATGTGTTTGTGCTTATTTTCTCCAAGTTAATTCTCCCCAGTCTGGACTTTACACAGTTTTTCAGTTCGGGTGTGATGTGCTTTTTCTCTTGGCTAATGTGCAGTGACATCGATTGGGTTAATTATCTCCAGTCTGGACATTAAACAGTTCGGGTGTAACGTGCTTTTTCTCTTGGCTAATGTACAGTGACGTCGCTTGGGTTAATTCTCCCCAGTATGGACTTAAAACAGTTCGGGTGTGACGTGCTTGTTCTCTTGGCTAATGCGCAGGGACGTCGCTTGGGTCAATTTCCCCCAGTATGGACTTAAAACAGTTCGGGTGTGACGTGCTTTTTCTCTCTGCTAATGTGCAGTGACGTCGCTTGGGTTAATTCTCCCCAGTCTGGACTTTACACAGTTCGTCAGTTCGGGTGTGAGGTGCTTTTTCTCTTGGCTAATGTGTAGTGACGTCGCTTGGGTCAATTGTCCCCAGTATGGACTTAAAACAGTTCGGGTGTGACGTGCTTTTTCTCTTGGCTAATGTGTAATGACGTCGCTTGGGTCAATTGTCCCCAGTAAGGACTTAAAACAGTTCGGGTGTGACGTGCTTTTATTCTTGGCTAATGTGCAGTGACGTCGCTTGGGTTAATTCCCTCCAGTCTAGACTTTACACAGTTCGTCAGTTCGGGTTTACACAGTTCGTCAGTTCGGGTGTGAGGTGCTTTTTCTCTTGGCTAATGTGCAGTGACGTCGCGTGGGTCAATTGTCCCCAGTATGGACTTAAAACAGTTCGGGTGTGACGTGCTTTTTCTCTTGGCTAATGTGCAGTGACGTCGCTTGGGTTAATTCTCCCCAGTCTGGGCCTTACACAGTTCGTCAGTTCGGGTGTGACGTGCTTTTTCTCTTGGCTAATGTGCAGTGACGTCGCTTGGGTTAATTCCCTCCAGTCTAGACTTTACACAGTTCGTCAGTTCGGGTTTACACAGTTCGTCAGTTCGGGTGTGAGATGCTTTTTCTCTTGGCTAATGTGCAGTGACGTCGCGTGGGTCAATTGTCCCCAGTATGGAGTAGGTTTAATTTCTTGAACTATGCAAGGCTTCTCTATTTTATAAAAAAATAACTTTTGGAGCATTCCATTACTATCAGTCAACGAACTAATTATGTTACAGTTCAAATAATCGAGCTAGTATAGTATTTACATTGCATAACTGAAACATTTGGTTTCGAAACTTATAATACGAAATAACATGTAAGATTTCCGGTTCACACAACGTTAAATCATCGGCTCCTTGTAGAGAAAGATCTTTTACACACAGATGTATATCCTTTTGTAAAGAATTGTCTTGTGTTCGTCATATTGGCTATTGGATACTTAAGTTACAGCCAATGATGACATATTTCCATTCCTTACATCTACAGAAGGGCTGTTTTGGGAGCACAAAAATATAATGGTCAAAATTAATTGATTTGTGGACGATCTATAATATATAAATAGATTGAGAGGATATTTAGAACATAACTATAAAAAAAAAACATTCATTCACATGAACAAAGATAGTTTTGATTTCAGTTCATATTTAAAAGTTGAAATTCAGAATCATATTTAAAAAATTGCTTAGTCAATAAATTCACTCTTAATGAAGATAGGCCTTGAAACGTAATTCCATATGATCTTGGAATCTAATAATTATTAAGGGGTACTATTTTCTGTTTATATGTAGGAATACACTTCACCATATGTCGCGTTTTGCGAATTTACGAAATATACGTATAAAAAACATTTTACACCCCCAAGACGGCAAGCAAAAGAAAAATTTTGTTAAAGAATGCGGATGAAATATTTCTTAAAATGTATTACCACATGATACATTCATATATTTTTAGGTTTCATAGTAGTAGTTAAAATTTATAATGAGCTATACACACAACACAAGAAGTTATGCAACACAAGAGTGCGCCAATATCAAATATTTTCATTGACCTACAAACTATTTATTATTTTTTATATGATTTTATAAATTTTTACTCTGTGAATATCAGTTTACATACAAAGTCACCAAAAGTTGTTTTTTGCCGTAGGTAGACTACATGAGTCACGTGTTATATATTATCGTATTCATTTTCATATACGTGTTTAAATAGTAAAATTCTACCTACCAAGTCACTATAAAATCATGTGTTGTGATAGTGAAATGTGTTAATATGAGACACTCTGGAACCTCTTATGGATGTATTGAGGCTGATTGCAAAGTAAAAATATCAGCTAAACCCCATGGAGTAACATGCACCATAGTTGAACTACAGAAGTATTATGTATAGGAATGAAGCTTCGTGCGAAATATCAAGCCCATAGGTTAGTTTGCTTTCGCGAAATTGTTCAAAATTTTAATTTTCTATCACCTCAAGTAATTGGGTTCACTAACGCTCAGTCAATTATATATTTTTGTTATTATGTTTATCTTTTTGATTTTTGAAAACATCTATTCACTGTTTATGTTTTGATGCACTCAGGTAATTAATAAAGTCTTTCCTTATTTCCTGATATTTCTAAGGACCGTTTTTCGTCAACCGAGATGTTAATAACATGGTCAAAACGTATTAAAATTCAATAATATATTACATTTTTCAGTTTACAACGTTTTTTACTCTATGAAAACTTTTTTTCATTTAAAAGTGTGCTAATTTTAATTATTTTGGACCCTCGGTTTAGTTTTGAATAAGTGTTTTTGTAATTAAATTTAAATGGCCGTTATCATTACAATTTAGTTTTACTATCATTTAAATATTATTATGGTTTCCATTCACATGTTTATTGGATGTGATGAACCAAAATAAGTATTTAAAAGAATAATTGAACATTAATTGTAAATAATTGAATTTTCATTTTCATTTTTACGATTTTATGTTGCAATTTTTTGCAAAAACAAAAATATCTACTACGACCTCATGACTTTGCTTCACCACAGAAACCAATATATAGCTACACACATTACAATATCATACAGTTCGTCGCTTCTGTAGTAGGCAGTATCTACCGCCATTCACTGATCAGCAACTAAGAAGCCTTCTGCTCCACTACCCTCCCGGCTCAAAGCCTCATAGTTAAGGGAAGACAGTATTTTGAGTTCTCTTCATTCTGTTTATTAGTTTCCACATGTATTTCTATTCTTTTAGTCCAGACCTTTAGAAATTTGTCATTACATTGGGATGCAATCCATTCTTTCTTCAAATCGACAGAGGATTCTCTCTTGAGAAAGAAATCAATCATCAGACGAGCTATCTTATGTGAAGAGTATTAAAGGGGACATGAATATGAAAAAATAATGGTCATTTTTATGGGTCATGTTTTTCCTTACTTTTTCCATCCGAAAACCTTATATAATACACGCAAGTAAATTGAAATCTGTGTCCGATATTTAATACAGACCCTTAAAGTGGCAAATTATGTAGTTGTCTTACAGTGATATAACTATAATTTAATTTTCAAACAATCAGTTTCAAGTCTGTCAAGCTATGAAAAATGTAATTTGAGAAAAAAAAAACTCATTTTATAAAAACTATTGAGGTTAATAAAGGTTTCACTCGTAAGAAAATGTCGTCTATCAATTTCAAGTAAACTCTGTGCTTATATGAGGTATCTAAATAAAGTAATAATATAGTAGTGATAAGAGACTGATTTTATTCCCTACAAAACTGACACCATTGTAAATCTGATAAGTAGTCATATGATCAATCAAACCGCTGATAAGATTGATTAATTATTTCATTACTCTATAATTAGCATGTGAGTTTTAAACAAACTTATTTTTAATCTCATTTAATAAGCCTCAGCGTCAGCTTTGCCGGATTCGATGTCCACTGGTTTTTCAAAGTACAAAGTACATGATTGGACCTCCCCGGGATTTGAACCCGTGATCTCTCGCTTAGAGAGCCGAGACTACAACCATTACTCTACGGAGGAGGACTAAACAAACTCATATAGCACACAGTTACAAGCAACGTTACGGTATGTAATAAAATTTGATGTTAAACTTTGTGAAACTCCTACTGTAACGATTGAAAATTTTAAGAAAGTTATGGTTATGGTGGTAATTTGTCAATAAGTACATTTTTAGACAGTATAAGCATTTTTAGATGGACGAAAATCATTTCAGGATGAACCTGGCACAAAAACGATTACAGAACAACTTTATTAGAACCATACGACAGTACATCGGGTTTTGTATCGAAGAATTAAACACTTTGTGCAAAATTGGTTAGAAAATATCTCACTGTTCAGACAACACAATGGAAATTTTCAAAGTTTTTTGGAGTGAATTAAAATAATGCTGATTTTTTAAACACGTTATCACTGGTGGCGAATCCAAGATTTTTTGGGACGACCCAGAAACAAAACGTCTGATTAAAGAATGGCACACTTCCAATTCACTTCGTCTGAAAAGGCAAGAATGCTGATTTCTTTCTTTTATTCTATGCTGAAAAATATATTTTGTCTGCAGGTCAAAATGCAAATCAACACGTTTATCGTGAAATCTTTGACCGGCTGTGGAAAAGAGTTGTGCGTGGGAGACCAGTCAAAGACGATTCCATTATAAAAATATGCCTTGCCACATTGCACTCTCAGCCCCTGAGGTTTTGACGAGCAAACACAATCCCGTCGTTCCTCATCCATCGTATTCTCCTGAATTATGTCCTAGTGACTATTTACTAAGTCTGTTCTCTAAGCTAAAAAGCCACCTCCAAAGATATAATTTAGGTGAACAATAGATATAACAATAGAAAATATAAAACATAATGTGATCGACCAGTTGAAGAACGTTCCAATTTCAGACTTCCAGCATTGCTGTGAGGAGTGGGCAAAACCAAAAGAAGCGGTTTGTGGCGTCACAAGCTAACTAAGGTAACTTCTTTGAAGGAAATAAAGTTCATATATAAATACATTGTAAACAAAACGTATTATCAAACCAGTATCATTTTTTATTTACATACCTCTCACACTCAAATTGGTTCTCGGCTCCTAGACTGCTTCCCGCTTTGTCTAAAGTTGACAGAAACAAACGTGACGAACATGTGATAGATGAGTTTAAGATCTAAGTGACACATTTCAGTAACTAATCAAAATTGAGTCAAGTTAAGGTATGTGTAAGAATACAAATAACTTATACATTCTCCAGTGAAAATTTAAAGTTGTAATACAAATTTTAAATCTACATTAAATATACTTGTTTAATTGCAAATATTGTAACACTAAAGAAGAGAAATTGTGGAGGGTTTTTGGAAACCAGACTCAAAAATTTTGTACGAAAAATACGTTACAATGATAAATAAAAATGAAAAATTACGAATTGTGTTCCTCGAAATATATCAGTGCGGTGAGGAATTTTCACCATGCGGTGACCAGGTATCTCGCCTATTTTCCATCTTCATGTTTCCTGGTGTTATGATAGCTTGTTACGGTACAAAAGGTTTAATATGCCTGCACAATAATAGACAGGCAGCGCTATTATATCTAGTATAGTATACCATTAAGCATATCAGATTATAGCCTATAACGCTCAATGCTCTTTGCAATAAATTGTAAATGAATGCGGAAAACTCATATTCGAGTCTATTGTTTTGGTGGTCGTAAATTGCAATCGCACTGAAATCGTTTGACAATAACACAGCAGAGAGAACGGGATGGTCAATTTATTTTTCGTCAAATAATAATGGATTCATTCAATAAAATGTGCGAGGTGAGGTTTTCAGTTCTTGTTTGGTACAAATAAGTTCTTACCACGATTTATTTGCATCACTAATATGAGTATATTATCAAAATTTAAATATTCCCCACTTTATTCAAACACGCCTAACCACGATTTAAATACAAATAAATCTATATAACTTTTTGATTAGAGGTTGAAATAAACAAAATTTGAGTTTGAAACGGTCCTTTTTGGATCACATTTCTAGAGGAGAATGACCTCTCCCTGCCTTATTCTATCTCCGCATGGACATTAATTAGTTTAATCGTAATTAATAAATAAATGGTTTATAGCATTTTTATTCCGGGGTAATATATTCTTGCATTAAACAGAACGTTCAACACTAATAATATGACATTTAATAAATATATCTTGAAGATTATAAATTATTCTTTTTTATTGAAACGTCTTTTAAATCGCTTCTAGCCATTTTACAATTAAAAGAATTCTGAATTTAATAGGGTATATGGATAAATAAATTCCCAACATACAATTATATAAACAATAATTATAATAATAAGATAATTATAAAATCATTCAAGCACTATCTAGCACGGCTTTAAAAATGAGTTATTACTTGTAATATTAAAAAAATATATATATATATTATATATATATATATAACGTATATATATATATATATATATATATATATAATATATATATATATAATTTCAATAGACATTGAATCACAAAAAGTACTTGCTTCGCCGGGACTCGAACCCGGATCTCTCACTTGCCGGGTGAATGTGCTAACATTACACCACAGAGCCCTTACTTTTACGATTCAATTATTTTGTATTTGGCCGTTTCTTTCACATATGTGTTTAAATAAGCAAACTAACATATGATCGGACGACCAAATACCTGTCAAATGACTTTTATATTCATTCAATTGTATAAGTGGCAATAGCCTAATTTAATTTCAATAAACATTGAATCACAAAAAGTACTTGCTGATATAATTTATATAAATAAATTTATTTATATAAACATAACCATATTTTATTTTCTTACTTTTCTCTCTTTGGTAAGTTTTAAAATTCAAAATTTGGACAATTTTGTAAATGTAAGGAATATTTTATTCTATTTAGAGTAATAACTTTACTAACTGAAAAGTATTGAAAAAATATTATACCCTAGGTATATGACAAAATATTAATTCCAGGAATTTATTCGAAGTAAAGTTTATTACCTCAAGGCTTAGTATTCCTGCCAATTTAATTTAATTTAACAGCTTGTACAAAGAATAAAATAATTATTTATATACGTGGAGATCAAATGAATTTTAGTTAGGGTTGTACTAAAAGAAGCTAGAAAATTTATTAACATTAGCGTACAATACAACAAAGTTGACAAAACTTTGCATGCTCCGTTTCTGAGAAGACACGAAAAATCTGATATTTTTGCATTAATATAATTTTATATATTGTAGAATTATATTTAATAAAAGAAATAAAACAACATTATCATGAATTGAATCTGCACTGTCAGATACCGACGGCCACTCCAAGGTGAGGTTAGAACAAACAAAGCCTAGGTGAGATTTTGTCTACTTTAAGGTGACAATGTTAATTAAATTGCAAGGCGCCACTCCGTTTATTACTGCCTTAAAGGGAAACAAGTCCTAGCTGAGGTAGAACAAAATTTAATCCATCCTGGAGGATAAGATTTCTAGAATTCTTCATGTTTACTTTATATGTAGGTTAAAATATAACACAGACAATACTGCATGACACATTATGCAGCAGTCCTTAAATTAACTCTTTATTGTACTCAAGAGATATAAATAACTCTCAACTTTACCAACTACTTTTATAAACAATTGTGCATGTGAATGTAATTACAGATATTAATTCAGTACCAACCATAAATATGTAGACATTAATCACACTAATAATTTGTATTGTACTCGTATATGTTGAAGTAATAAAGATTTAACTTAAATTTAAAGTATTAACATTCAAAATGAGTAAGTAGTACTGGTCTAATGTTAACCGTTATATAAATTATAAATGAACTGGTACCAAACTTCTAAACAAATCATGATGCTTCACACTTGTACCGTTGGACGATAACACATGAGGGTGGTGACTTCTGAGGTCGTAGTAATAAATACTAGAAATGCAAAGTTTACTTATAAGTTCAGTTTAATTACGAAAACTTACAATCACCACTTTTAGATAGTAAAGGAAAAGTATGTAATGCCACGTTGCTGCCAATTAGAACACAAGAACTAAAAACGAATATCTTCTAAGTGGGCCTAAAATATCCAATGTTCTCTGGAATTATGCCTACGACGTTCTACTTTATAAAACAATAAGATTTCACTTCCCTTCGCAATATGTAGACTCACAACCCGGGTGTCGGCGTCATGGCACGAGACATTGAAGCTGCAGTCTAAGAACGGTTATTTCTAGAAGAGGAGTAGAAGTTGGGAAACTGGTAGCCATCTACTCAAACAACACGTGAGATACATCAGGTACGTGAGCTACGTGAACTACGTGAACTACGTGAACTCGCCTAAAACAAATTCGCGACGGTATTAGCCATTTAATGATACAAATAACTTATTATAACAACGTTTTCGCCGTTAAGGACGACGCCACAACTTTTATCTATCTCAATCAAGCAAATAAAAGATCTTCAAGGGTAAGTAACTTTACTATTTACTACTTTACTTTACGTTACATTCATTTTTATATGTTTGGCATCAAAGGGCTAATTTAATAATACGAAAAGATAAATTTTACTTACGGACAAAGCGCGCGAGGTCTGATCGGTCACGTAGTTGGGCTGCTACAAAGGGTTAGAAGAAAATATTCATCCGCGTGCCACTTAGGTAGTTTCTCCGCCGATAATTTAGTTCCGGAACATTTGATAAAAATAATATTAAATTATACTGGCTGACTAGGTTGCGAAATTATATGAAATTTAATTAACTAATTTACGGTACACACTTGCATTAAAGTTGATTTAAGAAAGGATAACGTACTACCGATTTTTATAGGCTGAGCGTTAGTGAACACTATTACTCTAGGGGCTGGACAAATTTAATCTGTTTCTGTCAGTCTGCTTGCCTGTGTATTTGTATTTTAGTCCACAAGATATTTTCTGAACTAACCGACGTTTACACTTAAAATGTTGCTAGAAGCTCCCATTGTATATAAGTAACATCGAATTCAATGAAAGAGTATGACACTCTATGGGATTTAGCTGAGTGGTATTGAATATGTTCACCTTGGTTTTATGGTTAACCATGATGGCAACGGGAAAATAAATTTGTAAGCAAACTGAAATTTGCAAACACACCCACCTTACCGAAGCCGGTTAAATAACACAAGATATCTTCTGAACTAACTGACGTTTACTCTTTAAATTTTGCTAGAAGCCCCCATTCTATATAAGTGACATCGAATTCAATGAAAGAGTATGACACTCTATGGGATTTAGCTGAGTGGTATTGAATATGTTCACCTTGGTTTTATGGTTAACCATGATGGCAACGGGAAAATAAATTTGTAAGCAAACTGAAATTTGCAAACACACCCACCTTACCGAAGCCGGTTAAATAACACAAGATATCTTCTGAACTAACTGACGTTTACACTTTAAATTTTGCTAGAAGCCCCCATTCTATATAAGTAACATCGAATTCAATGAAAGAGTATGACACTCTATGGGATTTAGCTGAGTGGTATTGAATATGTTTACATTGGTTTTATGGTTAACCATGATGGCAACGGGAAAATAAATTTGTAAGCAAACTGAAATTTGCAAACACACCCACCTTACCGAAGCCGGTTAAATAACACACAGTGTGGTCTCCTATTTCATTTAAAAATAAGACGTATCTCTATCGTGCCGGTAGTTTCGGGAAAATATGTAGACTTACAAAACCATCTTCCAAGTCAAATGGGTTTAACATTGTTTTATAATTCTCCGTGTATATAGAACGTTATTAAGTTTTTTTTATTTTAAAATGATCGAATCATACTTCATAATATAATACGGCTGTGCTGACATGCATGTCATTAGTGATGTACCAACATTCAAAGTGATAAATTATCTCTAATTTGATATTGTTAGATATCAGCTGCGGGAAATTTAACTTCCTCCAGTCTAAGCTAGGTATATAGGAATATTTAAATTCCAGTAATATATTTAAAATTTAAGTGTTCATTTATATTGAAACTGTCTTATTCTTTTTCGTAATTTGGCATATAATTTATATACATTGGGTAAATAGCTTTTAGTAAAGTATTCTTACGGGGGTTTCTGATGATAATTTCGGGCACAGTCTTTATTTATATTAAAATCTATTCACTATGAGGAGAGGGTTAAATTTAGATAACTATTTGGATATACCAGACGCTTTAATAAAAAGAAGGTGAACTGGAAATAATTCAACACTCACATTGAATCAATCTATAGTTATTGTTATGTATACAAAAATCGATTGTTCCACCGTACTTAGAGATCGTAGTGCACTCAGTTGTGCACTTGATGAGACAATGAGACTACCTGACCTTTTTACAGGTTTCTCTGATGTCGAAACGATGTAAAGGTTTGTTTTAGCTTTTTGTTGCCGGCTTTCCTTGGATATCTTCAGACGAACATTATTCCAGATTATAGAAATCAAGTCTGAGACAGCGTCAGGTACCAAACGCTGCAATAAAAAAGGATGGTGAAATAGAGCTAAATTCAACATTGAATATTAATTGGTAAGACAATATTTCGTACTTATTTTCTCACCGTATTAATAACACCCACCAATTTGGCTTAAATAATGAGCTTTGGCTTTCAAAATTTTGTTTTCATAGTGTTAAATTATCGAAATGTAGCTAAAATAAAATAAACTTTAACCGTGAATTGGAAACCGTTATTTTAAAAGGTGCCACTTATAGTAATTAATTATAAGAGTGTTTCACATTCTATTCATATTCAAGATTTATTTCAGAAGATTCTTTATCATGCAAATTTTCTAAGCAATATAACTATTGATACGAAGGATAGAGAAGACACATTAACAGTTACGATTTTTAGAGAACTAATGATAACATTTACATCTGCCAATAGTTAGTTAGTAGAATTGAGAAATGGTACTAAAGAGTAACAAATAGATATACTGACTTCCAAGCTTCATTTAAGGAAAAATATCATTACAGATAACAACACCTTTACGCGTGTGAATGGGTACCAAATTGCACAGTACACCATATACATGTCTTATCGATTTTCTTAAGAATATTTAATGTAAGTACACAGTTAATATGTGACTTACATATTTGTATTGGTACTATGTGACTAATATATAATTTAATATGAAATTATACGTTAAATATTTATAAACTTATATTTTAGAGAGGTACAGGGGCCTTTGCAATAATAATTTGTACTCTCTAATTGATAGAGTTGAAATTAAAAAGAAGAAGTTTTTATTGGAACCTAAATTCGACGTGAGTTTTGAAAATAAGAGACCTGCTGCTTTGGAGTGGACTGGAAAGAACTGAAGGTAACAGTCTGTACTATGTCAGAACAAAATACTTAGTAAAGGAGGTAGAATGAAGGCTAATATAATCAAGAGACAGGTAGTTGGTGGAAGGAGATTCTGACCTAGACGTCAATAGTGAGATAGATATAAGAGAACTGCTGCTCTGGAGAGGATTACGAGAACTAGAGATAACAGTCTGTACTATGTCAGAACAAAATACTTAGTAAAGGAGGTAGAATGAAGGCTAAGATAATCAAGAGACAGGTAGTTGGTGGAAGGTGATTGTGACCTAGACGTCAATAGTGAGATAGATATAAGAGAACTGCTGCTCTGGAGAGGATTACGAGAACTAGATATAACAGTCTGTACTATGTCAGAACAAAATACTTAGTAAAGGAGGTAGAAAGAAGGCTAAGATAATCAAGAGACAGGTAGTTGGTGGAAGGAGATCTCTTCCAGGACGTGAGTGGTGAGATAGATATAAAATTGCTGTTCTGGGGTGGACTAGAAGAACTGGAGGTAACAGTTTGTACTATGTCAGAACAAAATGTTTAGTAAAGGAGGTAGAAAGAAGGCTAAGATAATCAAGAGACAGGTAGTTGGTGGAAGGAGAGTTTGTCCTGGACGTGAGTGGTGAGATAGATATAAGAGAACTGCTGCTCTGGGGCGGACTACAAAGGACTTGAGGAAACACCCTACACTCTGTGAGTGCACATTGTACAGAATTGGCTTTCCGAGTGTCTGCACCAACTTAAAAGCTTTTTATTGTGGGATACTCAACGCTTGTTGGATCAGTAATTGTGAAATAAAAATTCATTACAGACCTTTGGACATATTTTTAATAGTTTTAATGAGTCCTTTTTGAAAGAATTTTAAAAAAGTAAGTAATAATAGGTATAATATAATTAAACTCGTTTAAAGCTCATTGAAGTAGAAATTTTAATTATTTATGTTGGATTTACTTACAGAATTACAATGTTATATATGAGTTTCGGTGTCCATCCCTTATTTTATTATTTAAGAATTCTTTTTATTTAAAACCCGAATTTACCAAAAAACATCGTTTACGTTACTATTTCGTTAGGATTTCTTTTATTTTTACTAAATATTGTTATTGTACTGAATGCCTATTTCTCCTTTAAATAATTAAAAATGCTCCCTCATAACAAATAAAATATTTTGTTTATCCCTCCTCTCTAAATTTGACCTCAAGTATACTTTATATTTGTTCCTAATATAGTGCTTTCTCAGTTATAATTTTAATATTTAATATCCAATCTATTCAATTTTAGTATATCGTTATTTAATTTGGTAAAAATATTATTCAATTGTGCTTTTAATTCATTCTTTTCACTTAAAGTGGCATTTATATAGTCACATTTAGATCAATACGCATTATTAATGGCAAGTATAATTTGGTAAAACAAACTTATAATATCGA
Organism: Homalodisca vitripennis; assembly: GCF_021130785.1. Classification (NCBI taxonomy): domain Eukaryota; kingdom Metazoa; phylum Arthropoda; class Insecta; order Hemiptera; family Cicadellidae; genus Homalodisca; species Homalodisca vitripennis. The sequence goes on from NC_060212.1 coordinate 149,257,718, forward strand.
CATTAAATATTTTTTAAACAACAGCTGGGGTGAAAATCACTACTTGCTCTTTAGGTTTTGCTGCGTTACTAGTCAAAGTCAAATTATTACAATATTGCTTCATTTTAATATCTTTAAGAATGTTATTATTTCAGTGTTTAATTTGAAATATTTTGTTGTAATTGTATGTGTGTTTCCTTCATTACCATTAGTTTACGTAAAAATAAATAATACATTTAATATGAAACATGGTAACTACTTGTAAACGATGGACATGAAATCTTCGTTAAAAGTTAAGGAACAGCAGATATACGATGTTAGGGCGGCCGGTGTTGGTGACGGCCAGACAGAACGCCTTAGTTTGATTAATTCCGGGCCTGTAACGTACAAACAATGGCACCCGAGAGAGCTTCATTTTTAATTTTGACAAATGTCAAGAATAACACAGATTTGTATCCCAGCAAATCTTTATTGGCATATTCAGGAGAAATGTTGCTTTAAAATGGAATATATAAATAAAACATTTTACTTGGGTACATTTTGCTAATCGAAAAACATTCTAGCTGTTGCGTTAACAACCAATTCACCTTATCCTCCTAAACAAAATACATCAAAAAATCAGAATATTAATTTTTAACGACACTTATTCAATATAACTTTAAAACGCAACACATATTACAAAGATATTACAAAAGATTGCAATCAGAAGAGCCGCCAACATACGCCCGGTTGCCCAACAATGCTCAGTTATTAATATATCTATCTGGATTCGTTATAGAACAGCGATTACTGAATTACACATTTAAGCACTAAATGAATGAATGAAAAATGTCTTTATTGTAGTCAGTTGTACATTTTACATACAGTAGATCTTAAACTAAAATCAACAATAAAGCCCGAGGTAACAAAATACCTGTTCGGGAATTACACTAGTACACAGAAAGAAACAGCAACTCTAAAAAAAAGGACTGCCCTACCAGATCCTCGTAATGATACACTCTAAAACAAGTACAACTAGATTAACTTCTAAAAAAAGTAACATAAAACGGAATATACATGAAATGTTGATCAGATTTTCAGGTAAATTATAATATAAAGTTACAATTTAAAAGTGTAATGATCATACTATAGTGTTGTAAAACCTGTCTACGTCTTCTTCTAATAACAAAAAATGCCAAAGCATTTTAACAAACTTATTTTTGATTTTACATTTTCTTAAATATTCTGGTAAACAATTAAAAAAACTTTGGTCCTAAAAAAAGATAGAATTTTTTAAACAAGGTTTAGATGGGGTCTCGGAACTTGAACGTTTATTCTTCTCTGACTATAATGTGAATTTGCATTGTAAAAACTGCTGCTTTGATTATAAAATGATTTTAATACTTTATAGATATACAGATTTTTTATCGGTAACACATTTAAATCTCTAAAAATTGGAGCTGAACTCTCCATTTTATTCTTAAATTTTATTATTCTCATGAAATGTCTTTGCAGAGTAATAATTGGTTTGAGGGTTGTAATATAAGTTCCTCCCCAAATTTCTAAACCGTATTCAATTTTAGAATTTATAAAGGCAAAATAAACTTGTTTAAGCAATCCTGTATAGCTACAAAACATATAATTAATATAACTAACAGTCTTTTATTTAAATCTTATAACAAATGTTTTTGTGGAACACAAGTTGTTCTAAGTAGTATTCTAATTCTCTAGGCCTCATAAGGACGAGAAAAATTTGTGCTTGGAGCATGATAGTAATATAAGATCATGCATGGTATTACGGGGCATGCCAATTAATACTCAGTAATTATTGGCTGTGCTCAAAGCTCTATAGATTCCAGGAAACGTTGCCAAAGATCCAACTGAAATTGTTCCATGAAAAATTAGGAGTGTTACTAGTGTGATTCATTAACAAAAATTAGATTGTGCCATTTTCCTCCAAATTCGAATATTTATTGAAATTATATATCTCCGTTTATAATTTAGCATTTAATTGAGTTCTAAAACGGTTAATGTTATATAGTTCTAATAAATTTATCATTTTATTATAAATTGGGAATGTCTGCTTTATATTTCACTATTAGGACAAGATATTACATCACAATTCGTGTTGTGTTACAGCTTTTTCTGATGTTTCATGCGGGATTTAAAGTATACAACTCATTTCTTTGGCAAGATGCCTTACGGACTGATATACAGGCAGATATCGCATGAAAAAGGTTTTAATTATAAAAGTTCGGTTGAGGTAGGAAGTAAGTGAATGTCTTATTTTACAAGGTGAAGTTAGGGCTAAAAAGCCCTCTCTAACACAACCTGTAGTCACAATGTGACTTCCGAACCACCACCAATAGCCAGGCAAGCAGACCGCTTGCAAGGACAGGATTGCTCAGCGGTCCACATCCAAGCAGCACCCTCACTCGACATTGGTTGTTTACAAAGGAAGGATACTAAAATGAAAGAGTGCGCTGAAATCAAACTCTCACACATATTTAATATCGACTTTTCCCTCAAAGTATTTTCATTTTATTTTCATTTATTGAGTCAACGGTAAACCATTTCGTACATATCAAGTAACAGATGGCATGCCATGTTAACAAATCCAAAACTCGTATGATAATAGAAAACCCAATGTTATCAAATATCCAAAGTTTAACATAAGTTATACAAATTAACGCCTACATCAAAATAAATTTCAAAATCGTAATTATAAATAATATGAAAAATATTAAATAACAGCTGAGGTTTAATTTACCACCTATTAATAAATAAGTAAAAATACCACCTAATAAATAATCTTTAACAAACAACATCTAATGGATAATACATTTACCACCATCCAAATAAACAAAAAAATGGTAACAGATGGCACGGACATTAACATAATATACATATAAACATTAACACCAACATCAAAATAAGTATAAAATCGATTAATTATAATAATACATTAAATAACACATTTCTTTTTACTGTTTGAATGTACAACACTTATCAATATTTCACATGTTTTAAACTCTATGATTGTATCGAAGTTATTTACCCTGCCATTTTCTCGTTGACTTGTTTACATCGAGTAAAAAATATATTCTAATATAGATTGACAGAAAGAAATTTGACATCAGTTTTGAATCCCCCCACGAGGGATAGACTTTGCTAATATTAAGCCTATAATGAGAAGCAGTCAATTCATTTCTTCCATAAATGTCGTGAATATTTGAATACCGAAACACTACTTTCATCACTGTCCGTGAACTTACAAATCTAAACTAATATGTATAAACTTTTTGACAGAAAAATGTAGGCCAACGCGGGCTGTGAAAACATCTCAGTTCTGTCAACAGCGGTGACAGCGCCTGACAAGCCCATAGAAATGACGTCACGTTGGCTGTCAGCGGCTTATCAACGCCCATCTCAGCCTTACACCTGACATTGGGCGAGCAGACAGCCAAAACAGTCGTTATAGACACATCCACACTTCATGTAAATAATCTTTTAGAAACTGATGGGTTTGAAATTTTATATAAACCTACGGCACTTTTTTATTAGAATAAATCTGAATTTGAGTAAGTTTTGTGCGTTATTTCTTAATTGCTATATATTGAAAAATTGTTTTACCTTCTTGAAAAACTTGGTTACCAATAAGTGAAGTCAGAGTAAGTATCCGAAAACATATCTAGTTTCAAAAATACAAACAAAGTGGAAAACGTGTTTGGTCAAAAAGTTGTGTTTATTTTAAGCATTTATGAATATAATAAAGAAACCAAATTAGTTCAAGTAAGTATGTATAAAAATGTATACATGTGGTCTCATATACGAATATCGGAAAGGAAGAAGTTGATAATTCAGTAATTACCAGCATATGAATTAAAAGTTTAACTATTAAACTTAATTATAAAATTATCAGCAAAATTTGAATTAGAATATGAATTCTTGGGATGTGCGTTAAATTACTTTGATCTTTTATTCTGTTTTGAAATGGATGGAACATATTTATTTATGTAGTTTTTTATCGAGTATCAGTTTTTTGCTTTACATAGGCCTTATTGTAAGAAATTTAGATTTTTGCATATTCTTCTTGTTGCTCCCTTTTACGTTAATGTTTTCTCTACTCCTTTCTATTCTATATAGAACAGTCTAAGAGACTTCAAACTTAGTAAAAAGGTTTCTCTTATTTCAAAGAAGAAACTTATTGATTTTTAGGACAAAAGGTCAAAGGGCAGTCCGTCTGTCTTCAGCCCGTCCCTCTACTCATATGTGGTATTAATTAACTCTTAATTGAAAGGTCCTGGAGACTTTAAACTTGAATTGTATGTTCTTTTTGGCCTAAAAAAGTAAACTATTGATATTAGAGTCAAAAATTAAAAGGTCTATCAATTTGACTATGTTAAATGCACTAAGTTTAAAGCAAAATATATTAAAAATGCAGTACATTGCAATTAACGTGTTATATTTCATCAATATCTAGTTTATCATAATTTTAAGAAACTGCATATAAATATAACTTATATATTTATTTATTTACTTACAGTAAATTTTGTACAGAGAGTCTCGTCATTACTGCCCAAAACGTTACCACGTTATTTTATAGGTCAAAACAGATAATTGCTGCTATATAATATATACTTATATTTTTGCTTATTTTTCTTCTGTCTGCCCATATATCTTTTTATAGCTTATATCTCAGAGATGGTTTCAGATATCAAACTGAAACTGTGTACGTTTAATCGCCTTTCCAGCCCACATCCTGGAAAACAGTTTCTTAATAATATCCTTAACATTGTAAAGATTGTTGTTTTTTAATAAAACCACTCTTTTTTAAGATAGCTTTGAATAGTTTTAAATAACCATAATTTTACAGTTTCAATAATAATATTACCCAGAACTATTATTGCCAATATTTGGAATGTTTAGACTATTAAATTTTAAAGCTTCAGTTTGTTATCTCAAATAGTCACTGTGATATACATTTGTTTAACTATATACAAGGACAAACTCAAAACTGAGCAAGATAGGACTATACATTAAAAGCAAACTTATTTGTTTTGACTTAAAGAATTGATTGGTAAAATTTCGGGGAGTATAACTACTGAAAATTCTGTAATACTTTGATGTGATATTAAAATCAATTCAACCAACAATAGTTGTTGACTTCTATTCTTAAATTTAGAATTATGGTGTAGGTTATGTTAAGTAACGAAATTGAGGAACTGTTAATAAAAAGTACTACAAATTTGTGTATATGTTTAAAGATTTAGTTACTAAATCCTATTACAAAGGTGACATAAATATTATGTGTAGGCAACCAAGAAAATAACGATTTTCAACAGAATAAAATTGTATAGTCTGCGTGTTTTCCCACACCCCGGGAAGATTGTAGACTTGGAAATGGAATGTAAATGCAATGTCGCTACAAATACAGAACGGGTTCCATTGAAAGCGTTTACCTTTGTCCCGATAAACACAGAAAGAGTTGAAACGTGAGAATAATTTTTTTGTGGGAAAGGCCTTCACTTGTTGCGGTTCTATGTTGACTCGCGCAGCGCAGAGTTTGCAATGCTCTGACGATTGGATATGTTTGGTATATAATACATAATATATACATGTTTGTATGTGTATTATATAGAAGTTCTGAAGCTATTATTAAAGTCCATTGGGTGGCTGTCCTTTCATAATTCTCTTAATCATTTATCGTCAATAAGGACCTTTAAAAAAGACTAAGAATTATAGAATAATATTACAAGATTTAATGTTTCCAATGTACAAGACCTTTTACATGTTATTCTCATTTAAACTAACAGTATAGAATCTTTGATTGATTTTATTTTATCTTGCTGGATATAATATCCAGTATAATAAGTTTTATACTGGATATAATATAAAATAATGAAAACTTCGACATCTTCTTATTATATGTCAAATCACCAAATAATGTAGCTCATAAAAATTCCTGATGTATCGTGTCTAATAGTTTGCCCTAAAAAGGTTCCGGATCAATGGCTTTTCCAATATTTATTCATAATTACAGATTAATTGAGCTTTAATAAACAGTGCATTTTTACGCCATGGGTTTGCATAATTTCCAATTAACAACCGACTTTGCGTGCTATAATATCACTGTTTAAAATAGTTTTCATCAGAATAGAACTTATAGTTTACTATATAAGTTGGAGGTATAGTCAAACATGTGGTAAGAGAAGAGTTAGAGAAAAGGTTATTTTGAAAAGAGTTTCATGAACATGAGAGTAATATACACGTCAACTGCAGTTAAGATGACAATGAAATACAAAGGGAAGAAAGAAAAAGGAAGGAAGAAAGTCTTTTACTTACGCAAGAATTCACTGAACGAAATGTTTCACAATATTACTGTTACAATCTGGAGGTTTTATTGTCCGTTAAAAAGTGCACAATTTGTGCTGCGTCCTTTGCTACAGAAATTTAGTACTATATTTGGCATAAAATAAATCTTAAGATATTTGTTGAGACGCTAGATAAAACCAGTATAATATAAAATTAACTTGAAATTAATGGTTAACTACAGTTACATATTATCTCTTTCACTCAATTTACCGTCAAGCAATTAGGCCAAACTGTGGTTTTTACCAAGCGAGTATAACACCATTACGACTTGAAGTGGCATTTCCTCGCATTTCTCCACCACACCCCAACAATTAGGCACATCTGCCGGCTGACGAGGGTTTTTGTGGCAGCAACAACATTCACAGTCTGCGGAGTGAGTGCTACAAAACCAATTACTGCCACCAGTCTTGGTTTTGTCTCCGGAGCTAATAATTAGTTACAGTACCTTAATAATTTTAAAATTAATATCTAACAGTATCTTGGTTATCGATTAAAACTTGATTTGTAAACAAATAGAAAACGTTGGCATTTAAATATTGGATTTTAAGTTTATAGTTTCAATATAGGGCATTATTATTTTGACTTAAATACATCAGTTGAATAGTAAACCTCACAAATAAAGTGTTACAATAAAAGAAATGTGAAAAGGCTATACAGGAAAGGAATGAGAAGTGTGAGAGAAGTAATCACCTTCATGCTATCGATAAATAGTGCCAGATTAATATAGTGAGGTAATAATCATACAATTTGGAGATAAATTCCAGAGACAATATGATTGGTGTACACATTAAACAAGGTAGGTTTGCGAGTCGCGTAACAGGCTTCGCAGAGGTTTCGTGCCAAATTTCAAATTTGTACCACATTTAGTTCTCAGATAATGACATACAACATAAATTGTCACATCCTTTCGGCAAATTACACAACAAATCAAAATTGTGTCAGCCTATTGAGTACTTTCGCTTCAATGACGCTCGATCAAATTCTTTACTTGGAAAATCTCATTCTTGTCTTAACAGACAATATTCGTGAAAAATATTAAGTCTTTAGAAGAAATCTTTTTTGAAATATTTTGCCTCATGATACATTCATATGAACAAACATTAATGCAGGTTTCATAGCAGTGTGTAAGTAATAACAATTCCGATGAGGTAGAGAAGGTACTACAAAAGCAGGAGTGCGCTGAAATTAAATCTTGTCACCAACATTTAGCATTGAGTTTATACTGTCTTATTTCTTCTTTTTACTCTTTAATTAACAATTTACATTCTACAATAACATATTGAGCTCAGTATGTTTCAAAACTTTTTTATCCTATGAATTTAGATTCTATAATACTTACTCATAACACCGCTGCAAAAATGTTCGCTAACTCATAGCCAAATCCCATGAAATGACTTGTAATATCATCAAATTCACTTTTTTTATCTAAATGGAAATTCGTGCAAACCTTTCATTTATAGGGTTGTTCATATCTGAGATATTGTGCGGATAGGGAGATAAATAGACGAACGGAAATGAAGTTTTTTCCAGCCACATATAATTAATCCTTTAATGTATTAATTACCTTACGCTGTTAAATAATTGAAGACTGCAGTGGTTCCCGAGCATAAAATTAAAAATTAATTTCAATTTTAGTAGTCACTTTTCTATATCTGCCTAAATCTCAGAGTGGAAAAACCCATAGCAGACTCCTTTTTCAGGCGAAAGGAAACATTTCCAAGGTGCAGGATCGGCGATTAGTCGAAAAAAATAATAGACTTTACCGCTATGGAATGTCTATGAATGTGTAAATTAAGTCCTAATCGTCTTAGTTTAAGGGATTCTACCTCATGGATGGTAGTACAACTGCTGAGGCTACCATTAAAGTTCAGAACTGGCATCATTTACCAAATTTGCGGCTTCAGAAGAATTTGTCAAAGTTCAAACTGGAGGGCTTGGTTACAGAGTAGGATTAATACTACATCGATTGACTAGAGGAAGGGGGTTACTGCATACGGATACTGCAAGGTGATGCTTGGAGTGACTGTTAAAGTAATATTTGTGGAAAATACGTATCGTGGATTTTTGTGCTCGATTTGCTACAAGATATTTATAAAATTAAAATAGTGCACACATGTTAGTCGAATTTTAACTTCACTCCAGTTTACCTACGACTTAGTGTATTGTCTGTAATTTGACGCTGTTCCAGGATTCAATCCTGAAATCTAGAGTAATTTCTGTCTGACAAAATCAAAAAATGTCGTTTATGAAGAATCTCAAAACAAACACTTTTCTTCCTTTTCACATCAGAGACACCTAGACTACAAATCAAGTGTAACCCAGGCGAAGACGTATTCTCATTGACTCATCAGTTCCACAATTGGATCGTCAGATCTCAGACGCTCTACTGAGCGGAGGTTGAAATGAAACTAAAGTTAACTAAGTAAACTAAGTTTACTGAATCAACCCTTCGAACCATAGTTGCGTTAAATATTAGTTGTCTTTGGTTGGCTCAGTGTCTTGACCACTTAACCCAATCACTAATTTCTGGTCACCTCTTGAAATTGGCGAACACGGTAGATTCAGCACTGGAGTCGATCGTTAAATTGGCCCTATGTTGCATACAGCAGAATCCTTCATATATAAATACCTGAGGGGAACTTACTCGAGGGATCTACTACAATACCGTCACAGTAAATACCATGACCACTTTTGTAAAGCCATTTTCATTATTGTGAGTTTTACTCTGGACAACCAAGCATAGCCTTTTTGTGGTGCCCAAAAAGACATAAATCGTCACCCTTAAATGGAAACCGTCATCTAAGCTTAAGAAGAATAAGGTAAAGAGGAGGTAGATATCGAGATTAAGATATAGTCGAAATATAGTAGTCGAAATATTAAAGGATTTATATGAAGTCTTTTTCATATAAATATAGATTTGTACATATATATATATATATTATATATATATATATATATATATATATATATATATATATATGTATATATATATAAATATAAAATGCGGAAATGCCTTTGTTTGTTTATTAACTTTCACTCCTAAACTAATCAACTGATTGTACTGAAAGTTTAAATTAATATTCTAACGCTATATGAAATGAATATAGACCTACTTTTATTTATAAAGCCCCTCCGGATTTTATTTAGTCCTTAAAGCTCCAACAAATCCTATATTGATCTCTAAAGTTTTATTATATGAATTGAAAGAGCCTGTTAACTGCAATCAACTGTTGTGTGTTATCGTTCTATTATGACAGCACGACTATAGGTTCGATTAATTTAAGACCAGTGTTTTAATATCTTTACATTAGTTCAGTTAAATAATATAAGAAGTTACACCACTTAATTCAACATCGCGCTAACAAGGTAAATATAGAATACTTAGGCCAGTAAATGCAAGATCGGCGAGGGGACATCGCATCAATTTCCTACTGATAAGGTATAATTCATTGATACACGTCATAAAAACAAAAAAATAATTAGTTTATTTATTAGTGTGTTTATTTGTGTTACTTTATGTGTGTGTGTGTGTGTGTGTGTGTGTGTGTGTGTGTTGTGTGTGTGTGTGTGTGTGTGTGTGCGTGCGTGCGTGCGTGCGCGCGCGCGCGCGAACAATTTTATACCAATACGAACGATCACGATAATGTTTTGTAAAATACAGAAATCAGGCATGCTACGAATGAATACATTCTTAAACCGCACGTACATTTACAATACGGAAAACAAATTCAATAATTGTACGGAAAAATATTATATCACTTTTATGCCTAAAATCGGTACATATAAAATAAGATCTGCGTCTGGACCTTTCACTGTTTTAGAATCCAGTTAATGAGTGTTATAATAGTGCGCATTCCAAACTTTCCGCATCCAACATGTTTATTTTCAATCAATTATATGCATAAACATTCTACACATGGAAATTAGGTAATCAACGAAAATTCGCGGTGGATATGTTTCTAAAATATTGCTACATGTGGTTGTTTGACCTTTGGACGCACTCGTTGCTAAGCAACCAGTTTCCATTAGCCACCTTCCTGTAAACACGTGCGCGGTTGTCACAGAACGATGTGTAACAATTGGGGTTGCATTATTACTTCTGTACACTACACAACTTCTTTTCTTCAAGAAATTTTCAAGTAAAATTTCCCCCTCTTTTTTATATTTAATGGGTGTTTTATGTAACAAAAGGTGTGTTATTAGTAAATGTACTGTCGTTTTTTAGAGTCCTAAGAGTGAATAAGTAGATTATTAGAGCAGGACTGATCATAATTTTCTTTACATATTTAGTAATTTGTTTAATACTACTTGTTTAAAGAAAAGTAAGGATAAACCTTAATGGAATAGTAATAGGTTTCCAGAAAAGAACCTCATGTTTCGTAAAAAACAATACAGCTTGAAATAGTTTACGAGTCTATTATTGGCTGAGCGTCATCGAAGCCTAATCTTCAATGAGGTGGAAAAATTGCATTTCTATATTTCCTCTATGTGAAGCAAGATCAAGTTCGATAATAGGGCTGATAGACTCCATGGAATTTGATTAAGAGTTGACGGATATTTTTACACTGGTCTAATGATGGAAAAAAGAGGAAAAGAATATATGAATTTGTAAACAAAATGATTACAATCTTATAGAATTTAACACAATATGTATCTGAGCTACAGACTTGAAATCTAAAATTCAACTTCAGCGAAGTTTATTATGTGACACATAATGTGGCGTACTCATACATTTTATTAAGAATAACTGTAAAATTGTGTATGCTTTAACTTCTAATACTCATACCTTAAACAATATGTTTCGAAGCACAACACACGATTTAAATTATATACAATATTAATACTCGACTATTATCTATATTTCAAAGTATAACTTATGCTATACAAAATAAATAGTACTTACAAGCGATAAGAGTGAAATAAAAAAATTTATTGGCTAAAGCAACAACTTGGAAATGAGGACAAAGCGTCTATTGTGTTTGAGCTGAACAGGTGCTTCGACGATAAACAGATATTTACATATAAGAAGGCGGTATTTGAGTGTCTGAAGGGAGGGTCTATCGGGAAAAGGTTTGCTGAACCCTACAAATTGACTTAGCCTGCAAGTAAAATATTCTAACCTTTTCCCTTCGCGACGACCAGGCAGATGATTTTGTTAGAATAAACAAACCTGTAATATGGTTTCGCTTTTAAACAAGGGAAAACACGGTTTTATATCTTGAAGTTCATATGACTGAATTTAAAAATAAATTTAGTTACAATATAGATCATAGTGGTGCTAAAACTGTTATATAATTTAATTCAGAGTTGCATACTTCTTTAAAACCATAATAGTATATATTAAAATAATCTTCACGGCCATTTCTTAGGGCCCAGAATGTATAATACCGGAATGAACATGAGTGCCTTAAAGTACCAACTCGCTCCTGTTTTTAAGAATGTTTACAAATTCGCTTCAAAACTTGCAAGCCTACTACTAAATCTACCTTATTTCATATTCGGCTATGCATGTTACAAATAGAAATAAAGTTTTCATAACCGTGCACAAAATGTGACGAATCATTGATGAGGAATTATTGTTTTAAGTATTTGTATGAGTACTGTACCTTTAATGGTGATTTTTTTCATAAACGTTGCACCACACTCTGCAAATAGTTTGAGGGGTCTAAGGGGTGGGCATTTTTAGTTTTCAACAATTCGTATATTACCTTGAAAGGTGATTGTACTGTACTATCTCGCAGTACAATCGTCCGTGATCTGGGTGTCGTCTTCTCTGCAGATCTTAGCCCTGATAAGCATATTGACTTCATCTGCGGCAAAGCCCTACGAATGCTCAACTTCATACTAAGAGCTTCAAGGAGTGGTATTGGCATTGTGGCGTTGAATATCCTATATAAGTCCTTGGTAAGGAGTATACTTGAATACTGTTCTGTTGTCTGGTTTCCTTATCAACACAATCACATTGAACGTCTAGACAGGATCCAGCGACGCTTCGTCCGAGCTGTCGGTGTTCGGCTGGGTCACAACTATTTTGATGTACCCATTGATCTAGTTGAGGCCTCTCTTGGACTTCTCCCTCTGTCTACTAGAAGGCAACAAGCTGATGCTCTTTTCCTATGGGGAGTTCTTCGTGGCACGGTCGATTGTTCTGACCTACTCTGTCGCATTGATCTACGAGCTTCAAGATTGACCCGCTCATGTAACCTGTTTTTTGGTCGGTCGCACCCCACCAACTGCATCATGCACGGTTCTCTTCCACGTTTACATCGACTGGGCAACCAGCTGTGTCACCAGTTCGACTTCTTTGATGACAGCCAATCTGTGATCAGAGGAATCTTCCAGAGTCAGGTTCCCCGGTGAATGTTTGTTTTCCGGAATAGAGTTCTCCTATATAAATAAATAAATAATTTTCTCGAGCTTACTTATTGTTTTATGTTTATGTATGTTATCGTTGTTTCTTGTCATTGTTATGTTAGCTATTGCTATTATTGTTAATACTGTTATTGTTATTATTATTTATATTGCTTTCCTCGTATTACCTCTATTCATTGAATTGTTGTTTTAGTTTGTTAAGTTTGCTTATTGATTTAGCTTATTGTTGGTTGACAAAAAAAAAATGGTTGGTTGGTTATTGAATTGCTGTTTTAGTTTATTAGGTTTGCTTATTGATTTAGCTTATTTTTGGTTGACGTGCTTGCAACATGTTATTGTTTTGTTCTTTATTGATACCTTTGTATTGTTTTTCTATAATTTGTATTGCCATCTTAATATCCTTATCTGTAAAATGGTGTATTACCGTTGATAAATAAATAAATAAATTGTGGAATACTTTTTGAATGAGGTAAAGCTTTACCACGCTGTAAAGGACTAAACAAAAATTGGGATCTCCGCAAATTAATTGTTGGATAACATAATCCCTTAATGATCTGATAGGCCTGAAATCTGTGGCGGCCTGTTGTTCAACTTTATTAAATGTGTATCTCTGATTTTATGGACCACTCTGATAATCTTTGCTTGATTTTATAAAACATGTTCAATGAAATATTATACAACACCACATTTAGTGGTTTTGAAGGTAAATATGGTGAAATAGATGGAATCAAAATTTTCTTGGTCAAATTATGTGGGGTATAAGTAAATAAGGGGCGCAATAAAGGGCTTAACTAAAAGGTCAAATTGAAGGATTTCACATTGTAAATTGTTCAAAACAAGCAAAGTTTGCTACTTAAAATCGATAAAATGTGTTTTATATGTAGACTAGCTATTTCTTACACATAATTCATACCAAAATTACAAAAACTCCACTTAACCCACACACATAAAAACTAGGCATTTTATATTAGGGTCGACCTTTAAATATGGAATTTATTTTAGCTAAGTGTTCAACCAAAACGCCCTTAGTTTGATATGCAGCTCATATATATGAGACCGATGAAATAATAATGATACATTTATTTTCTCAAAGAAGCATTACAAGAGTTACATAACAATTACAGCAGTACAAACTTAACTTAATCAAAATGCCAAGTCTCACCGGTAAAATGCTGTCAAATAACTTAAAAATGATATACAAACGCATAGAAATAGCTTGAAGATAAAATAAAGGTGAAACCTTAAAGGCCAAGCCTGTGTGGAGAGACAATTTAAATTTAAAAAAATTTAAATAGGCTAATACGGTGACACACTTATAAAAAAATGTTATTATGAAAAAAGAAAAGAAACTACCAAACTTTAAATGTTTTACTAAATTAAATTTTATTGAATGCATAAGTTGCTAATTAGTTGTAAGACTTTTGAAGGCAATACTTATTGGTCAAGATACATTAACGTTTTCGGAATTTCTTAGTTTAGATTTATATTTAGTACTATAATTGCAGCCCTGGCCTCTTAAGAAAAAAACTATTAACGTACAAGTGTCTTAGTGGAAAAACTTTACAGCAATTTAAAACAGGAAACAATGGTTCATACGTAGGCTTTTTGGCTATAAATCGCAAATACCTCTTCTGAGTTGTGACAAGAGTTTTCAAATTTGAATATTATGTCCCACCAGCCAGCATGTACTACCATATTCCAACCTAATTTGCACTAATGAAAAATTGTAGTTCTCAAGACATTACTGTCACACAAATTTCATAAAAAGAGAACAGACGAATAGTACTAGTCATTTTTTTTTCTTAATTTGTGTAAATTTAAACCTCTAAATACTTTACACAGGTTTCCTTTTCAATTTCTTCACGTTCTGATGAACAAAAATTTTTACTACAAGCACAATAAATTTTTAAAACGAAGATTAAAATTTATTATTTTAGTTTTATCGTCACTAATGCCATGTAGGTTTTAGAGAACCTCCATTGTAAAGCCTGTAGATCAATATTCATTCTCCTAACAATTTCTGCTAAGGAATCCTCAAAATAACACCATCGACATCTGCAAAACATTTCATTTTTCCATAAACCTAAGCATTACATAAATCATTAATATAAATTAAAAAGAGGGTTGGACCTAACATAAATCCTTGAGGTACGTCATACTTTACATTTGCCGACTGACTCACACCATTTATTCTCACACACTGTTTTCTACATGTCAAGCGTATATATTTAAAATATATGTCAAAGAGAGGATACATCTATTAATATGTCAATTTAAAGTTTCAATCGTGCACCTTCAATTATTGGGATCAAATCGGACTTTTCAGCACGCAAACTTAAGAAATGTGCAAAAACTCTTGTTGAGTCTTAGTAAAACATTATTGAAAGTAAGATTACTGTAAATGCAAAAGGAGGCATTAAGCAACGAGAAAATTTATACACAACTGTTAGTTGGATAAAATTAATCATACTTTGTTTTAAACTGAAAATAGCTGGTTTTATTAAGAATAGTTTGCACGAATAAGAACAGTGCAAAATAAAAATAGCTTGTTAAAATAAGTAATCAGAGAGTATTCCCAAGTTGGCAACTAGCCTAGATCAACCACAAGATAGTCCATCCAATCAAATTGCAACAGGTACATACTTACTTTTTAGATTGTACCTTTTGATTATAACATATTTTATCTCTTTATAAAAAGCCCCTAAGTGTCCTATTTTCTAAGAAAATAGTTATATTGGTTTGTTATAGTACAATGAATAGTACTTTGCTAATGCTTTAAACAGTGTTTTAAAATGTGTATATGAGTTACATTCTCGTATTTGAAATTACGAAATATTTCTTTACAATTTAAATATTTCTTTCACACATTTTTAAGAAATTTAGAATTATATTATGACATACAACTATAGATGTTAAATACAATATAACAATTCGATTTATGAGGCGATTTTTATCTAATTATAACAATTGATTTTAATTTCCATTTTAATGTAAAAATATATGTAGCATGAATTACTGAAAATTAAAAAATCTAAGTAATTTTTTTATTTTATTAAACATTTTATATACAATTCTCATACTGATTATTCACACCAAAGTATTCACAATTTGATTACATTTACAAAAAAATACATCTAAGCAGTGGATTCCGTCAAGTTGCGTCATCAGAAAACCTTAAACGGAAAATCTTAAATTAATTGTATATCTGAGAGCTATATCTATTATAAAACTCCAATTAATTTAGTCTATGCTGTTCCGTAGCTCTAGCATTGATTCCACATTCACGCCAACAGTAACGTTACTATGAACACTAACACGAACAACGAAAAGGTTCTTAGCGTTCATTATAAAAGTGGCCATTGGAAGAAAAGGTATCGATAACTTGTTATGTCTCGTTTGCTCCCTGTTAAAGATCAAAGACCTCCTAGAGAAGCGTCATTTGTAACCCGGATTTAAATATAACATTTTGGCAAAGAGTGTCCGGTAACTTACGGTTTTTTTTAATACAATCTCTGCAATTCGTCCTGTCCTATTGCTCTAACACGGATTCAATATTGCCTCTAATAAGGACGTCGTTACAAAGTTGAACAATAAAAAAAGGGGTTTCATAGATTTTTTCAAACTAAGTTAATGTAATTTAAAAGATCCTAATCTCAGCTATATTCTCTGTCTTGCTTTTTCATATGGGTTTCTTGTGTGTGTATATATATATACGTATATATATATATATATATATATATATATATATATATATAAGTATAAATCGAATATATATACGTATGGTTTAAATATTATTTCCTGGTCATATACCGAAATTTCGTATATTTCGAACGTAATAAAAAGTTGGAGTGGAACTATTATGGGGCAGCTCTTTTTCATTAAAAATCGATAAATTTCTTCCGGATAATAAGTTTAAAATAAATCAAAATGTACAACATCATCATTTTTAGGTATTGAAAACACTCTATATAAACCTCTTTTTCTTATTGGGATGTCCAAATCATTACTAACGAACATCAACTATCTTAGTCCATTGTGATAAATTCCTTTAATAGTACCAGAGCACGCATTTTTTAAACTTGTTTAGAAAATTTTGTAAGAGGTCATTTTGTAAGAATTTAATTAGACTTTCTCAGGCGAGGGCTACATCGAACATTGAAGCTTTGAAGGGAGAGATTTCATTGCATGGAAAACTCCTTGACGTTACGTTATTAAAAGTAATTCACTACTCAGTTTACCGTACCTAATTGTTGTGAATTATTCAAAGACTCACAGTCAACGAATTCCCTTTTCATTTATTATTTTGTAAATGATGGGTGAAAATAATGATGAAACTAAATTTTTCAGATAACGTATGTTTCATGGACTTTATAGATTCTGAAAATGTAATGAAATAAAACTTGCATTCAACATTTTTCTTAGTAAAATTAAAAAGGCAATTAACATATTTCTGTTTTAAATTACCAGTTTACAGTAGTTTTATTTAAATCCATAAATGATCTGAATCCCTTAAATATTTAAACATTGTCTAGTTTATATAGATGGCAATAAGTGATACTGATAATTCTATTGAAGGCCACTTCTTGTTTTAATAGATTATACATATATATTTAATTCTTACTTATCCATGGCTCCTGAACTAAAACCTAACTATCTCAGTTATCCAAGTTATACTCAGTACATGAGGTTCAGCCAAAAATTCTACCAGTTGTTCATCAGCCTACTTATCTTGTTAAGATGACCTACATTTGCCTATATTTTGTACAACTGAAATTCTATTTTGTTAATTAACACATAAATTCCTTTTATTAATGCAAGATTGTATGTTGTTATTTTAATCGTTGTTTGCGACCAAATCTTTCCTTGAAATTTTTATAAATAATAATGTATGGTTTTAAGTATATTTCGTTTTCTACACATGGGTACCGCAGCTATGATGGGAAGGATTTATTCGATGTGAATAATGAGTTAATAATGAGGAGCTCCATTTTACCTCCTCTTAGTCCAACGTCTAAATGTAACTCCGGTACAGATTGACTCCATGTCTGTCTGAAAAGAACTATAAATAATCGGTGAGGAGACGATCCAAACGAACTCTTTGCATCGTTTCGAGATCTAAGACACCAAGTCTGCAAAGGAGCTCAGTCTGGTGTCCGATCAGCTATCCGGTGTAGACTAGATTAAGCAATTGTGCACAGGATGAGACAACGAGAATACCTCTCTAGATTACACTGCAGCCCAAAGCGGTTCTATAAAGAGTACTGATGTTGGTTTCGACTGGTATTTCTACCTTAAATCAGCTATGATTCACGAGGTAGGCATCTGGATGATTACGCTAAAGGGAAAAGTATACCATGGATTGAACTCTTTTCTGTACATTTCTTCGCACGAATTTGCATACACGCGACACGAATACGAATGAGAGCGATATTTTCCAGTAATGGTGTCGATTCATATTCATACAAACGTGTGCATGTGTTTATGTGGAGTATATGTATGTCAATATGTTAGTTTAATCCGACTCTACTAAATGCTGTGTAACCATGCAGTTCCGTGGAAGTTTAACTCGTTTAGCGTGCACAGAACACTCGCGTGTTAACTACGTTCCACTTAAATTATTCAATACCATTCATCACATTTCTGCCACTAACTGCATTTAACAAGTTGACAAAACTGATAAAGGTTCCAACAGTCTGAGAGTGTAAGGGGTGATGGGGAACATGTTATGTGTCAACACGTCTCACTACGGTGTACGATGTTAACATTTGAGCAACAAGCATCGTATAACAATTGTTGTAAGGTTTAGTATGTAGGTTTAGCACATACTATAAAATGTGTAGTGAACGTGTTATTGTTTGGTGTATATCATATTATGTGGATTGAAGACGATAAAAATAATGCTATCATATACATTAACTATTTGATTTCGTTTTAGTGCCATCTTATACTGTTTTATGTAAAGGGATTTGCACTGTTACAACTAGAATATAAATTGTTTCGTAAATATACAATTTGTTCATTTTACATGATTACTCCGTTGAATGTTCATTCTGAGAATACTCTTATTGATATGTCCTATGCTCTATACTCATATCTGCTTAAACGCGACGTCAATAATACTCTGCCATTCTTAATTTTTCTGTAAACTAAACTTTCTGACTTTTGAAAAATGTTGTGAAAATAAAAATAATAGATCAATAGGTGAAAATAATAAAGAAGGCCTTCTAACACTACGGACTATTTCCCTTCCGTATGTCTGTTTGCATTTCAAATTTAACAATTTATAATTCAGAAATGCTTTAAGATACAGCATTGTAATTCTGCATGCTTTTATGTACTATAAGGATGTTACTTTCTGATAAAAGAAAAATTATCTTAAAAAATAAAAAAATTGGATACCTTTAACAATTTTTAAACTAAATTTCATGAAAATGGAAGAAAGAGGAACAATTCCAGCCGACTGTCCAGAGGGAGTGGGAAAAAGTTAACAAGGAATTACTCCTCCCTTACTCACTCATGCTACTCGTTCTAGTGTTCTTGTTGTGATGTTGGCGATAGTCTAAAGTGTTGTGGAAAAGATATATATATATATATATATATATATATATATACAAAACAAATTGGAAAGTATAAGAAAATAAAAAGAATTTAAAATCAATTATATTGGAAAAATATTAGTAATTTATCGTTGACCAGTCAATAGTTTCCTGTATTAGATATCACAAGATTAGTAAACACTCATTTATTCTGTTATTTACAATCAGTTCATATCAAACATGGCATCAAACTCTGTTTATTTTCATAACTTATGGGTGAATTTAAAAACTTTTAAGATTAAATTTCATGAAATCAATAAGAAGAGAAATGATTTTGAAACGCATAAAAGGATAAGTTAGTAAAATAAAAATATTTTGATGCTCCGTTAATTATTAACTTAATATAAATAACAGAATAAAAGAGTGCTTATGCTTGTACAACCCAATGTAGTGAACTATTTACTGGTCAACGAACAATCGTTACTAATTTGTTATATATAATTGATTTTGTATTTTACTTATGTACACAACATTTGGATTAGCTTTCCAAATGTTTCTGTGTGTATTTCTTTTTCCACAACACCATAAACTATCGGCAACAACACACACCAACAACATAGAACGAGTAGCATAAGTGAGTAGGGGAGGAGTAATCCCTTGTTACCCCTCCCCACCCCAACTCCAGACCGTCACGTCGGCTGCAATGATCAGCGGTGTCATTGGCGTTGATGGTAGTTGACACGTCACTAGATACCGCATCTTATGCAGAATACCAGCTCAAGTTTCATGTCACTCTAGATTCAGGGGAAACTTAGAGAAGGGGTTCTAATATGCCTAACTCAGTAACGTGGTAACATACGTTATAGAGTGTCATACAGTGTCATGTCCTGGATTGTAATAACTCTTTTAACTCAGTAATGGAGATAAAAGAGTTTAAATTTATCATAATTATAGTAGTAATCTTTTCTAATTATAATGTTTGTTTGATAACTTTCTCTACGAAAATTATTTTCTCCAAAGTTTTAATGAAAATTTTAGTAAACGTTATGCAAAGCAATTCCACTAATTTTTAATTATTTGAACAATATTAAAAGCCCTGATTCTTAAATCCAATTATGATAAATTTTGGAATAGCGTGTGACTATACTTAATGGTGAAAGCAGAGGAACAAGAGAGAATAAAATGCAATAATTTTTTCATCAGTTATCCGTATAAAGGGCAATCTATGTAGGGAAGCTATTTTTAATATCGTAGTCGTCAATACCCTATGCCTAGAAGGGGTATTTGCTAAATAAAGTAGTAGCTAAATAAAGCATGAGAAGCTACTTCAAACGGGGTATAATCAAAGTATTAAAATAAAACTCCTCCAGCGAAACCTTTCTTCTATTTGTACGCGAAAGTTATATTTTCATTTTTATGGATGTGAAAAAAGGTATATTAATAAATGTATTATTTGAATATGCAATAAATTATATTTTCTTATTATACCAAACAATAATGCCATCTTTAATTTTACCCCAGTGAAAACAAAACTGTTCGGTGTTATGAAACAACGTCGAAAAATTTATACTGCAATACTTCCTCGGCACTGTTATAATCAACATATACGTTAAAACATAATTATTTTGAATATTTTTAGGGAATTATTTATAGACCAAGCAGCCCCTTATTGTTAACTTCCGTACATTCTGCAATATTGTTTATATTTAACTAAACAGTATACTTTATTAGAGTATTTTTTGAAAGTTAATACCTATAATTAAAAATATTTTATCTCTCCAGACATCTTTTATACAAGTACTTTTAAAACATTTATATCCTTATATTTTAAAACGTGTTAGGACTTGATAATAAGACATTCATAAATCTGCTGAGGTACCTACCACTGCTCGTGGAATCATTACAAAATTTGTTTTATTTCCCTTTTTTAGAGGATATATCTAAAAACAGCCAGTTAAGATCATAGTTCATTAAATTATTCCAAACGAAAACCGATTGTGCTGTCTTAAGGGGAAACATTGGTGCAAACATCCAAATTACATCCATATTTTTTGCAATGCCATAAAGCTCTATTACTTACAGACCTGGCTTAGGTGGACAAGCTGTATCACCCATTTCAGTCCCTGAAGCTATATTGGTCTTCTTATTCCTGTTATCGAAGTTCACTGGGCCTCTTCAAAAAACCCAAGTCGTAATTTCCTTAAAAAGCCTAAATATTAATCTCATTAAATATTCCCAACAAAGCCATTATTATAAAATAACAGTCTTATATTCACCTCACAGTAAACTGGTTCATTTCGTAATTTCCTTTCCTAGCCCAATCCATAGAAAACTTACTCGCTCATTGCAAGTATCTTATAACAGTGGACAAGGCCTGAGCAGTTAGTCATTGATACCCATCACGCCTACTATTTTACAAATGTCGTTGTTTTCAATGCATCTCTTTACTGGGCAATGCCAAATATCAAAACATGCACTGTTCACCCCTGTAAGGAGCGTATCACTACAATCTAATAGCAATAATCTTCAACTTATTAACTTATAAAATTCCAAAACAATAAGGCCAAAAGCAAAGACATTAACTAAAAAATTATTAAAGTATTTAAAGTCAAGTTATGGGTATTTGTAGCCGGTTGATGAATGTTAACCCATTCTTTCTTCAAATCCAAATTCATAATTTTGTATTTCGCATATAAATCTTTCTGTCGAATCATAACAATATTTATTTTAACGTACTATTGTCTATTATCATTACCACAAAACTTATAAAGTATTCAAATTTTTACATTTATTACATAGCTTTTGATCACGATAACTTTCTTATGTAATTTGATCCCGATTTTACTTTTTACGACGCCTTTGTTTTATTTATCCATATTTTAAAACATAAAAACTGACTAATGTGTTTAAATTGACTTTTTGGTGGTTATTTATAATTATGAATATCTTACTTCATATTATAATTCCATTAAAGCCTTAAATCCATATAACAATCATCCATAAGGAAAGCATTATTATATAATAAATGTTTTTGTACGGATTTCTTACGATTTTAATCTGGTGATTTTCTTAAATTAAAGTTTGATCAATATATCTAGCAACAAACATAGACTGTTGTCCCTATCATATTTGCAATAAATAATACTTAATTCTACGATGTGACCATTCGCCAGTAAAATCATAAAATCTCATATCTTGAAAAATACATTTTTTATAACTTCGCTCGTTTGTTGACCCACTTGAGGATCTTGTGAGACCAATTTCAGAAAAAATCACTTTAAAAGACTCAGTGCATGCCAGTAGTTATTGGCTCTTAGCTGATCAATCATTGAATTGAGCGATGATCCCAAGCTTGTCCTCTCAGATTGCACAATTTTAGAGTCGATAAGTCCTTACACATTTTACTTAGTTTGCTAGTTTGTTAGTTAGCTCTTGAATAAACCCCAAGGGAGGTGATGTAATAAACTCTGATTGTGCCGTTCAATTCCTAGAAGATTAATACAAATATGTGTAGGCCTACTGCATCCTTGATTATTTCATAACCCTTTAAAGTATTTGTTGTTACATTTTAAGAACTATATTCGGCAAACTGTGTTTCTTATAACTTATAAACTTCCTGAAAATGACAAGCAATTACCCACCTTTTAGAAATGTTCATCTCTATCCACCCCCTAGACAGATTTTCTATCTAGGCTCCTTCGAATGACAACAGTTGTCATTCGAGGATATCACAAAGGAGGAAATATTGGCAGACGATGGGGTTGGAGGAGTTAAGACGTGGATGCAGTAATATGTTGTAAGTGGGACGAGTAAATGTTATAGGGGGTTAAAGCGGTATCGATTAGAGGACTGGCTGCGTCTGCAACCCCTGCTCAGCCCCACCCTGGCTGTACCGCCCGGGAAACTGCCGGTAGTCCCCTTGCTATGTATCCCATTCCTCTCTCAATTTGTATGCCTTTTGCCTTAATCTCTATTTTTCTAATAACCAAAGTTACCAATACAATATCACTTCATAGCATTTCTGAATTATTGAAGACTAAAATTATCTTTTTCGTTTTGTACATTTAAAAGGCAATAGAAGTATAATTAAGTGCTGTATTTTAAATATGCCAGTTATTGAACGACATCTACACGATATTGTATGAGTCTGAAGTGTATTAGTCTCTATTTAGTTGGTTATCTCATATTTATGATATAAAACATTGCAATAACAATTTTTAATTAAAGTGTTATTTTAAACATTGTATTCCGTATTAATGTACCTGCTGTACAATATTACGTTAATGCATTCATTGCATTTCAATCCTACACTGATGATATTAATATTAACCTAATGTGTCTATTAAATCCGTACGTAATGGTTATTCTTTTATAGTTGGTAAGGTTACGACTAAAATAATGAAAGAATGAATAATTAATTGAAATTAAACAAAATTATTCAATAAATTTAATTGTTATAGCTATACAATACTATCACATCATTGTTTAAAAGTGCTATAGTACTATTTTTAAGCACTAGAGCGTGTTTTTGAATTACAAAACAACTAAATCTTAGCAAAAATGAAAACTTTGACCTGTTACACAAAACAGCATGAAGTTTAAAGGACTAGGCAGTTATATTATGCTATGTTTCGATATAAATAAAACTGTCTTCAGTAATCAAATTATAACCTGTAATAATGTCAAATATCTAATACAACAATCGGTCTTAATAATCCTTTTATCTAGTTAATTACCATACTAAAATCGTAGCAATCGAAGATATGCTAGAAAGGCGAAAATTTGAAGCCTTTTCTTTATTTCAAATAATCCGCAATAGATTGTCGTGAAGTCTTGTTACTCTTTTGTTAGTTTAAATTATTGTGATAGGAAAACTTGAAGGCCATTGAGGCATTGGCACACGAATATTACGCTAACTTACTTTAATCCGTTTTTTCCTTCAGTAAAGTCGTAATCCTTTTCTCAGTTCAATATAACCAGCGAGTTTGAATAAAAATTTCGTAAATATGATCAATTGTAAACTAATCTAATAGTTATGAAAGGCAATGAAAGGCAATTACCATATTTCGTAATAACCCTACTATTTAAAAAAATCCAACCTTATTTTAATATATAATACGTATTATCAGCCACTAATGAAACCAGCATTACAATTTTGTCCTAAACTAGTGGAAACTTGAAGTGCATTTTTTAAATTGTTTTATTTTGAATTCGCTAGAGACGAATTTAAACTCCATCCGATGACAACATCCGCAGTTCATCCCATAATAAAGAGTAAGTTAACTTGGCGCCATAGACAACGCCATAAAACAATAGCTTCAATAAACAAGCCATTAAATCCCTTCTATTGTGCATCACTGCTGCAATGTTCCAATTCTTGTTTCCTTATTGCTCCATGAACTGTTTTTGTTCATCGCTTGCTCTGCGTGGCATTACTTCATACTTATACTAATTTAAATGTTAAAACAATACGCGATGTGAAATAGGTTTTTTGGAACAGTAGCTCTCACCTTTTAACAGGAACAGTAACATACATTTCTGCAAAAAAGAGAGCATACTTAAATAGGTTTCAAATTGCATTTTTTAACTAGCAAACTATTAGTCAGTAATAATGTGTATACATGAAATAATGTACTGCCTTGTTATATGAAGAACTCATTCATTCGTACTCTTAATTATTAATAGTTTGGACTAGCGGCACAAAAAAATCATTGTTAATTATACGAACAACATGAAGTTTAAACCCATTAAAAACATTTTCAGATTAGAGATTTAAAATATTGTCTTAAAAATACATTTAATCAACTAGTAAACAATGGAATCGAGTTTCTTAAAGTTTATTTCTTAACTAATTTATAAAGGTATTGCCTTCTCTTCCAAGAATAGTAGAAGTACGGGTTAATACTTTGACCGACCCTAATAAATGTTTTTTACACTACGATATGCTCTTACACTTATACAATAGTTTATGTTAATATTTTTAAAGACTCAAAACACAATCTAAGGTCAAATGATTATCTACTCCTATTATAAAAGCATAATAAATCTCAAGAACGTCCAAAATAGATGCTATACTGTTCGAAACGTTTCCGCCCAAGCTCTATCTAAAGCTGCAGGCAACAATTGCATTTAACTCAATGCCTGTAGAGTCTGATTACCACAATTCTCAAATTCCTATGTAAATGCTACTGCAAAAATTATTACAAAGAAAAGTAAATATTTTGGATCTATAGTCACCTGGCAAAGTGAAATACTTCATTAAAGTACAAAATGAGTCGTTCCTTGCCGATAATCCATTAGTAAGAAAAAAAAAGGGCACAACTTTCGCTAACTAAAGGAATCTATATTAAAGGATTCAAGAGATCGTATGGCCTCAAGGCCTATACCACACGATGTTGATCTACGTTACAGATTACGAAGGGTCAAATACAACCTTGAACTGTTTCTTAAAACTGGCAGACATTTCCTGACACTGCCTTTGCGCTTTTTTGTGGTCCTTGGATAGGTCTGTGGTTTGCATAAAATGTATGAAAGGACCGATATTTCCTTCATAATTTATTATTAAAATGTATTTTCGATTATCTATGAGGAAGTCTAACTTTTATTACATACTATTATTGCCTACAATATTAAAATTTAACGCATCACTTAACATCATGGGTTATCTTGTATAAGAAATCACTAATTCTGATTCATGATAATGTACAAAAAATAAGAGAGAAGAATAGCCGAATATTGACTTAAAATACCTGCGATATTTTTACATCTCTACCTGCTCTCCCAAATACTCCCTCCCCACACCATAAACAATACCTGTTCTTTGAATAACACCTAAAACGTTTCTATAGATATTTATTTCTACGAAGAGAAATGAAAATATCGAAATATATATTTGCATTTTTGCAAAAAATTTTTTTTATTTCAGTCCTTAATACTCAATAGAACATTATTTATTTAACTCGTAGTACAAAAATTTAAAACAGTAGGTACTGTATTGCTTACGGAAATAACAATCAAAAAAGGTTGATAGTATAAAAATTTAAAGTTTAAAGCATTTTTGTTTTATATTTTTTGTCAACAAGAAAAAGCAATAATTTTGACTAAATTTGTTACGATCGTATTCAATATTATATAATCTGTGTAATGTTTTCTGTGTTGATAAGATATTGAATCTATGAAGTTTACAAATTTGTTCTATTTGGACCAATCAATAAAATACTTTAAATAGTTTTAATTCATGGTTAAACTTGTTTCTTATGGTTTAAATTATGACTAAGGCAGCTATGTATTAAACTAAACTACGAGTACATAGTGCCGTGAGTTAATATGGCGTCCTTAATTAAATGGTCAAGCTATAGCTATGTTTTAAGCTATAAGTTTTATTTTGTTTATTCAATTAAAACGTTATTATAATAAAACCTTGCAGGAAAGGTTTATTAAAGGGCGTCATAAGGTGTTTCCTGAATGGTTTATCATTAATTGCACCATGTTTTAATGTTTTTTAATGGGAAGAAAATTTAATGTATTATTACCCCAACAATTGAACGCGTTCATGGATTACACTATTGTTACCAGAGCCTGTTAACTTCAACAACCGACCCGGCATGTACGGGGTGTCACAGTGTCACTGCGGCTGACAGGGGGGAGGGGGAGGTGGTGTACGAGGAGGGACTCAGGGAACCAGGGATTAGGCTATTGCCAGCTAACTCACTAACTTTACCCATTATGGTCTTTTCAGCTATCCACTTGGCTTTGCAGTATATTTGCACGATCATAGTCAAAATCTACCGGCTGTTAATTTTTCCATACACTCATTACCTGTAGGAAACACATTTATTTTTTACAATACGAGATGTTTTACAGCATTTTAATTATGAAACTATCAAAAAAAACAAGTTTCTTAAATTTTTATAGTTTTAAATGGAAGTTTTGTGCTCAATTAAAACTACTCCAACATACTGTTAGTAAACATGTACAGAAACTAGTGTTGTTTGTTAAACGACTATCCTGGTTTATAGATAAGCTTAAATAATTATTATTCAGCACAATGACCAAGGGTGTGACATGAATTTTATTTTCATAAAATGAAAGGGTTGTATGAGCTTAGAGTCGAGGTATCGAAAAATATTTAGTATCAAAAATGTCTTTATATTTGTAGGCTGACCCTTAACGAAGCCGCTCACTCATGGAACTGGAAAAAATTTCATTTCTGTCTGTCCACGACATCTTGAAATAGCAGTCACCTATGATTTGGAATTAAGCATGAGGGGACA
Organism: Homalodisca vitripennis; assembly: GCF_021130785.1. Classification (NCBI taxonomy): domain Eukaryota; kingdom Metazoa; phylum Arthropoda; class Insecta; order Hemiptera; family Cicadellidae; genus Homalodisca; species Homalodisca vitripennis. The sequence goes on from NC_060212.1 coordinate 149,285,232, forward strand.
TTTATATATAAGAAACACTGAGTTCGATGAAAGTGCCTGTCACTCCATGGTATTTTACTGAGCGTTAGTAAGTATTTTTATATTGGTCTTATGGGTTCCCATGGTGGCAACAAGAAAATTGCAGAATAAATAAATGTTAAAACATTTGTTACACAAACTCGTCACATCCATTAGAGATTCAAACATGTAAAATATTGACACATGTTGCCTAACTATCCCATTTTGTAGTACCTTGATTTGTGGACTTATATTATTTAAATACTTATATGAAAACCAGTTTAATGAAACATATTTGAATGTAGCAATGTAATAAGATATGACGAGAAGATTTCTTATGCACACTTGAAATGTTGCACGACATTTTTGCAATTTCCAAGATTAATAAGATATATGTTGCGTAATGTTGTGTCAGGTTCTTTTTTGTATTATTGTCAGTGACATATGTGACAACTCATGATCATAAATAATTGATAAATGAACAAACCACTGATATTTTAAACTGAAACTGTATTCATGAATAGCTCCAAACAAAGGCACACAAAAATGAAAAGAGATGAAAATTCTGAGATTTAAATATACGTGTATAACGATATATGCTCCTTTAATTAATAATAACCATTTTTAAAACTTTATTATATGTGAATAATAAAATAATTTCCAGGACAATTAACATCGTTCATTGCTACAATAAATCATTACCACTAAGTTTCGAAATCTTAAATCTGATCTCTTCCTCAGGTGAATAACTAACCTAAAATACTACTACAATCTAGGTTGAACTACACAACTCATACCATAGCGTTGTAACACGCAAAAGTCAGCAATACAACAATCATGTTAACTATGCACACCACTTAAAAATGTGTTTAATAAAACAATAGTTATAAAACAGAACTAAAGAACAAATGCCATAGTAGCTCTTCGCTAAATAACGCTCAGCCAATTATAACTTTTAAACCATATTGAAACCAATTATTTTCTTCCACAAATATGAATCTATGTCAAATATTACAATACTAATTTAATATTTTTGTATATGTTATTGTTTAATAGTTTTTGGATTTTCTGAAAATATATGTAAAATGTTATAATATTTGTACATACTCTATCAATAGTATGAGATTATATTATGAACATCACATTTCAAAATATTTCATGCCAGGTTCCAATATTTGGAGCACTACCGATTGTTGGCACTGACGTTGGCCGTTATTTGCGTAGTTTTCGCCGAATCCACCACAGCGACGCTCCCTGCCGCGGCCCATTATGTGAAAGCCATCCAACAATAAATGGCCCGGCCATTCATGCACCATTGTACGCGCTAATTTATAGCTGAACTTGTATGACGCCGTTAAATCATATATCACATAAGCCCTGATAGCACAGGATATGCGATGGGGAGGTTGCGCATTCAACTATTTTGTAGATATTTTTATGGGTCAGTCAAACCACTGGAGTATTTTTGCACTGTTTTATACAGTAAATGTAAACAAAACCATTTGTTCTTCATATTATAATTTTTTATACATCTTACTGATCCCCAACATAATGCAGTCTTTAAAACCGTCTTGTAAAAATAAGCTCATCTCAAAACACCCAAAAAGAATCACATGATGATGTGATAGCACACGTGAAATAGCAGAATTATTATAAAAATATACATTTTCAGTCTTACTTTCCATATAACACGCGTTTACATTCGAACAAAGGGAAGATCTCGTATTTCAAAATGAGTTTATTTTTGTTTTATATATATATATATATATATATATATATATATATATATATATATATGTATATGTATAGTAGTCCTGAATCCTTTAGCAGCTTTATATTAATCCTTTGACCACATATAAATCAAAATATCATATTTAAACTTTCTAAAACTCTATAATGACCCGAACCGCCACCATTTTGTTTACCTCACTTGGAGGTTTAAAATATGAGAGCACTTTGTTAGAATATTTTGAAATTTATAAAACAAATACCTAAGAACAGCAAAAATAATATTTTTGAAGGCTCTATTTTCAAAATGCTGTCTTTCTTAAATCCTTAAATCCTACATGTGATAAATAAGTTATAGTTACGACATTTTATTTTGAAAATTTTATTACAGATCCAAGGATACCAAGTTTAAGATCATTGGTTAAAAAACAAAGAAGATAACTCCCCTTTAAAATTACAAGTACCAAACAATACTAACTAGCATTATGGGACAGCACTGATTGTAACCAACAATAATGAACTGTTTATAATGGTAGCTGCTGTAATTTGCTGATTATAATATTCAATGGTAGGTTTGTGATAATAATATCCTTACTACTATTACTTTAGTATAATTATTTTTGATACAATTCTATGTATAAGTGTGTATTGTGTTTGTGTTTTTTATATTTAGATAATTTATTTTTTATTTATCGAGATATGAAATAAGAACGAGGGCAATGAATGTAGTTTATAAGTACAAAAAAATATATTAAAATAAAGGAAAAGTTCTCTCCACACTCCTTGTCCGTCTCTCTCCCCCATCTTTCCCACTGGATGGCTCTGATATTCAGTCTTGACTGTCATTCACTAAATACCAACACGTCAGATAGGGCAATGGATTACAAAACCAAACATAAGCCTTTTGTGTGGTCACAGTGGTCATTTTCTTCTCTCCACAGTTAATTGGTTTATGTGGATGCACTGGAGATGCTAATTTTGTTCTCTAGATTATATGGCACAAAATAATAGCAAAACTCGTTATCTGTATATTTTGTGATATCTCAAAAACCTTCTCTTTGTGAAAACATAAACATTAAAACTATACTTCTGATTGCATTGTGTATTAGAGACATCATCAGGCTAATGGAAAACCAGATGGTTAAACTCCAACCTGTAATAGACAAAAGCCAAAACTTGCATTACATACTTAACTATGCTATGCAAACTATACATATAAACAAATAGAAAGTAGTGCTTCAGTTGTTTAAAGAGATGGTTATGCTGTTATGAAAATATTTTAAGAGATCAGCTGATTATATTTGACTCTTTCAATTAATAAATTTTGTTTGTTGTAATTGCAACATTAGAGACCAAGATGGGATATTTGCAAATTTAGTTACCAGTGGGATATAGCCCGAAGGGATTTTTATGGTGTATATTTGATGCCATTACCTTGAATAAGTCACACAAGCTGAATTCTTCTTGAATGCACTTTGCATCAAGTCCTGTATTGAATACGCAAATGCTACCTTCGTATTGTTGTGCGTATTCGTGTTTGGTGGTAGCTGATCCGACTTGAACGAAGTTAATATAGTTCTTACCGAGGAATCAAAGGATAGCAGATATTGTCCATTGTACTGAAGTGTAAGATATTCTTCCTTTCTGCCTTATCATTCATAAGCTCTGCCAAGTAATACACAATACACACACAAACACGCACATCACACTGGTATGCATGTAGCGGATTTATTTAATGTTTATTTTAAATTATTTAATATGTTTATTATTTATATTTACGCATGTTCCTGATTATTTATCTTTTCTTGCATGTTGCTGGTTATATATTGTTATTTTTGCATATGTTTATTTGTCACATTTTTATCACTTTGTTGTTTTTTATTTCTTATCATACCCCACTAATTTATTACGGTTGCTCGTTTTTATATTTAACTATTTATTATTGTCTTTGTATTTTCTTACCTTTTTGTTGATTATTTGTTAACTAACATATATCTCGTACTTATTCGTTGTTTTGTTGATTATTTATTTTCAAGACTTTTTGCTATTTTATTCTATGTAAATATTATTAGTGCTATTAATCGTTTATACTCATTTTAACTTATTTATTTGTACTACTAGTGTAATTTCGTTGGAAGAATAAATAAATAAATACAAACAATATGAGCATCGTGACACCCATTCTTTGAGTACATGTAGAATGAATCTATAAACTATCAATTTTCAATGTAAAATCTAACGTAATAAGAAATTATGGCCTGGAATTATATCTAAGAAACAAAATCCTAGTAAGGATCGCTCACATCGTGAACTACAAAACATATTCGTGAACACAGACCACCTCCCTGATATCACTTCAGACACGGCGTACATTCTCTTATAGAAGATTGAACCACGTAATAACTTTAAACCCATTCAAAATGTCACCAAAAAGAACACAAAACTATAAAGCCATTCATTATCTATAACCAAGATTCAATATAATATTTATCTTACACTTACGACTATAAAATATTATAAACTGATGTTAAAGAAAACCCATTGAAGATATAGAATCGATATTTTATTAAAGGACCATTAGCCTTATTGCACTATAGTCACTACAGATTGGCTTATAGAAATGTTGGAAATCAAACTGTGGGATCTTCTAATGAACAAGCCCTGAGAGAGTTTACTTTGTTAGAATACCGTGCCCTACATTCACTGAACTGAAGAGTTTAATGTTCAACTGTTTTTGATGTTCAGAAACTATATATTCATGTAAATATTTTTTTTTCAACTTAACATACCACACTAAAATATTTGTACTGTATTTAGCATATTTATTCATCAAATAAATACCAAACACCAAAATACAAACTTTAGGTTTTTCTACTCAAAGAACGTTTCTTCATGGTTTTTACAACAGTGCATACATTCAATCAAAAGTATGCAATACACTTCTGAAAGCTAAATACGGTATATGAAAAATTGCATTGAATTCTTTCTTAAAAAAGTGGACGAAAAAAATGTTTTAGAATGTTTAAAGAATTCGTTTCACTAACTTTGGCGATGACGTATGTCTCAAAATAAACATATGTGTATCCAGCAGAACGTACTATGACATACTAGCAGTTACCCGCGGTTCCGGATGTAATTTAAAAAAACAGTTAAAAAACAGGGACACGATGAGCATATTCTTTTTGGCATTCCAAAAAACCTTGAGCTAAGTAATAGTCACTGAAAGAAATTCCAATCTCTTTATCCATTTTAGATTTAAGTTTAATGGTGGGGCCCTGAAATCGAATTTTTAATACAAGAGTGATATAGATCGTATAGGAATCTGCATACATTAATTTTAAAATTTACATATTAATTACTAGTATAATGGGGACACAATATTGTAGCATTACAGTGAAAACCAGTCATATTATTGTGCTTTGAAACATAGTGCTTTGACCAATCAGTACGGCAGCTTGCTTAAGACAAAGCTCCATTAGATCCATTTGATGTAGCTTGGCAACCAAGAGGAGAACCAAATGAAGGAAGATCTTTGTCAGAGTTCGGTTTATTATATCTGGATAATATAATTGAAAATAAAAGACAAATTTGATTTATTTTAGGCGAGAAAATAATGGTAGAGAAGATTTGGAAATACTGAACCATAAATTCGAACAGGTTGTAAGATTCAAATACCTCGGAGCAATAGTTAATTCAAAGAGTAATGAACTAATAGAAATCCAAAATAGAATAAATTTGACAAATAGAAGCATGTACTCATTAAATAATATTTTAAAATCAAAATTACTGTCTTACAAAACAAAATTAAGAATATATAAGACCAGTTCTTCTCTATGGAGCAGAGACATGGATTATAGATAAACAGGCAGAAAAGAGATTGTTTACATTCGAGAATAAAATTTTAAGGAAAATTTTCGGACCTATTAGAGATGGAGATGGATGGAGAATCAGGCACAACCAAGAAATCAGAGAGATGTTTCAATCTCCAGACGTTGTAGGAGAAGCAAAGAGCAAGAGACTTCGGTGGGCAGGCCATGTGATGAGGAGGGAGGATGATAAATTGATTAAAGAGGTTTGGAAACACAATCCAGTTGGAAGAAGACCTCGAGGTAGACCCAAAAATCGCTGGAAGGACCAGGTGGAGAAGGACTTGCGGAAATTGAGAGCGGGTCAGGGGGATTTTGAAGACAGGGAGAGATGGAGGCGGCTGGTTGGCGAGGCCAAATACCACCCATGGCCATGGGAGTAAGAGTAAGTAAGTAATATAATTGAACAGTGTCGAAAGCGTTACCAAATTATTCTAAGCAATTTATTCTTTTCATTCCAACTTGAAGGGTTAGTTAGATAAATAGTGTACACTTTTAAGGCCTTATTTATGAAATGAAATGAAATGAAATATGAAATCAAAATATCCTTATTCCTTCTACAACATTACACTTCATGCATCATATAAAATAGTAGGAATATACTCGACCATCCTACACAGTTTTGATAGCCGGCAGTCAAACAAAATGCACTATTACAAACTATGATACACTTTACAGACTATGACAACTTATTACTCGCCTTATTATTCCTAGTTACTATGACAAACATATATTTAAAAATTTTATTAAAAACTGGAAAATAAAAATATTTTAATTAGTAGGTTTATTAGTGTAATATATATATATATATATATATATATATATATATATATATATATATACGAGTATATATATATATATATTACCGAGAAACCTACCTTCGAGACCCCAAAGAATTCAAAAAAATAATTTTTAACACGAAAAACTCAAAATGGCACTGGGGGTGAAGAAGATGTTCAGCTTTGAAATATTTCTGAAATATAGTGTAATCACATAGATACAGTGTTTCACATATTCATAATAAAGGTAATATATTATAAAGTTTAACTTTCCAGTAGCAGAAGGTGCTTTAAAATTTCCTATATGATTTGTAGTATAAATTTGACTTGAAGTTAAAGTATAGCAAATATAAATAAGTATATGTATAACATTTTATAGTGGAATAACATTCCAGAAACATTCTTTCTTACAGTTTTCAACCTATTACGATACAGGTAATATATTATAGAACTGTATGGATTGTCACAAATAAGTATGTGAAGTCAACTATTTAAACTTTCTTGCAATTTTAGTTATTTTGAGATACCAATTGTGGTACAGTTAAGATGAATACCATGTATCACTAGTATAATCATTCAAAAATTTAAAATTCAACTATTACTCTTAACTCTCTACTGATGGTCAAGCGTCTCTTAAACTTAATACCTTTTTTTCTCTGTTACAACAAAAAGCTTAGAAAATTACACCTACTCCTCTAAGAACCTTAAAGCTGATTCCGAAGTGACGGGATCTTTTGAATGGGTAAGGTTGGGAGTAGACGCCGTCTCATGAGAAAGGTTTAGGGCACTAATCTCGTCATTTCTGCTAGAATAAGGAGAAGCCAGCTATGAACCAGCCTCTCTAGTCAAATTATGTAGGGGGTGGCGCACCCTTATGTGCTGGTAAGAAACTTTGACTCTTAGAAAAACCCCACCAACCCTAACAGTCATATCCCGGAGTAGACTATACCTATCGAATTACCCTTGCGCCCCAGAATCTAGCCACCTGCGGTTAGTGATGTGCCGCTCCTAAGCATCAATAAGGTTGCCCATATTTTTAAGTGACATCGGTTTTTGCTGTACCTACTGTGGGCTGGAAGTTATACTGTGGCGAACCCTCCTGGGTAGTAACTTAATACCTTAAAAAGTGCATTATTTGTGTGTAAGTAAAAACTAGAATATATATTTAACTCAACTCATAAAACTTAAAAATGAAAAATTATTATTATTATGTTGACACCAAATTTAGTTCAAATTCAGTTTGATTTAAACTTGCATACCCGTAAACTGCATCTTCTTACTAAACCACTGTACTACCACCATCGACCAACAGTTACAAATACTACTGCGTTAGTTTATTTCTTAACAATATGATTGGTGTACAAATTAAACCTATTTCGTTTTATGAATTCTTTAAAATTTATGTAAATAACCTAAAAATGTGTGTTTGATAAAATTTGTTTTACAATCAAATTTACTATTAGTACTATATTTACTAGAATATGAAGCGTCAGAGACTTAGAACTAAAGAGCCAAAGATTGAGCTGTTTACGCCGTTTGACAAACTCTTAGTGGGATAGCGATAGTTGCGATTCTTTCTATGACCCTAGGAATTATATAGGTACCATTGACATTGTACTGTACCGAATCTCTCCATTATTATGTTTTGTAAGACCCTCGCAAAGGCCAGTGCGCCATGAGAACGGACAGAGTAAGGCTTACTTGTAAATTGGCCAGATATTTAAAAGAATCAATAAATAAAACCTTTAGTACATATTTTGGTTACTTGTTTAATCATATTCTGATAAATGATTGACTAAACAGATACATCAAAGTTAGTTAATTGAAAATATTAACTGACCATCTAACAACACTAGTGGTAAAACTGAAAACGAATAACTTTATAATATTACTTAATGATAAATAAAGAAAATCACTTTTAAATATGTCATTTAAAAAAATGCACCGTGGATAGGTGATGCGTTGACAAACTTTTACCTTTCCCAGGATTTCAATTAGTTTTGTGAAATAATCTTTTGAAATTTAAATTTAAAAACGTTTTGTGTGACTTTTCTTAGCTGTAATTGGATAATTTATACGTGCTTCAAAAGCTTCAGTATAATTAGATCCCTTGCAGTATAAAATGGAAATTTTACATGAAAATATTGCATTGTTGAATCTCCACACAACCTTTACAAAAGGTTCTGCAGTACGAGAACTGGGTCCCTTTATCTGTTGTACAATGCAGTTTTACTCGCTACTTGGCAAGTAGCCACTCTCGAAAGGAACTTACCTTTGTCATTTTAGGCCACACATTTTTTACAAAAGACAGACAGGCCACTTGAGTCAACATGAATATACAAGCCGCGAGAGAGTGCACACGCTCGGTTTATGTTGACTTTGCCCGGACCTGCTTTTAAGCCTCCTCTTGTTTTACCCACTTATCTCGGCGATTCTTCCTCAGTGAAGAGAGCACTTTGTCATCTTGCCTCCCTTTAAAATGAAAAGAAGTTGTTTCCTCTTCAACTAGAGTGTTGCGGTTAAATCCTTCATTAGGTTTTTAACTTTCTGCTTCAGTATGTAAAATTTCATATTGTTGCGTTTAGTTTTTCATTTGGCATTTTCGGTAATGAAAGTGAATAACAATCACAATCTAATTGCGTAATATTCTTGTAATTCATTTCAACGCATTATCGAAAGAGCAATAACAATATTTGCCAATTTATGAAATATTTTACTGAAGATAAGAAGTTATTTTGCATCATAATGCACGCCATCATTACAGTTTTATATCCACATAAAGCTTACATGACGAAACTTCCTTTAACCGGCTAAAACGTAAATCGTTAACGGCTAAAAAAACTTTTTTTAGTTATCCTTAAGTAAAAAATCAATCCTATTATTAGGCTTATAAAACTTAAGAGAATAAATTAAGAAAACTTTAAGTTACGTTTTTACGGTTGGATTTCCACGAGTTTTATTTTTGTTGTCATAAAAGTAATGCGTTACATTAGTTACATTAAAGTAAATAATAATGCACTGGCGTACAGACTGCTCTTTCTCCTTTAATGGAATGAGATCAATATTCGATTTCGTTAGTTTCTTTAAAACTATTTAGTCTCAACCTTTACGACGGCTCCGCTCTTTCTCTGACACAGAGAGAACAGATTTTCATGTTTATTTCACCAGTAGTTACAAGTATTCACTGTAGTAAATTGGTCAATCTCCTACATTAATTGGCTTACAGCAAGCGGTAGAATATAATCAAGTTAAATAAATAAGTTAACTTATTTCACATATGCATTTGGAATAGAATTTGAGGGAATGAAATTGGGTTTAAATTGAAAAATGTTATTTTCCTTTCAAGTTTCATTATAAACATATGGCCTTTCATCAATACGCAGTTTGAATACGATAAATGTTAATGAAGTGATGAAAGAGATTGTGCCTATTTTAATATATGTACGGTAGAACATAAATGATCTGCGACAATGAAACATAACATTAAACCGAACACCTTTTCTTACAATATTACCATCAATATTTATGGGAATTCCAGGTTTTCTATGGAAAAGTATACCTGTAATTTTTGAAGAACGCCCTATTCGACTATACAAAAAAAACTGAGAGCAACTTATAGCTATAAAAAAATCAATATTAAAATGACTTACTCAATTCACTATTATACGATCATGTTTATATCGCATATGTTTGCCAATGGCGCAGTGTAGCGGGTACGGCGGTTATCGCAAGATAACCAGATCAAGCAACGCCGAGCGTGGCTGCTGCTTGGACAGGTGACCGCTGAGCGGTCCGCCTGCCCGGCCATTGGTGGTGGTTCGGAAGTCACCTTTAAGCCGTTGGTCCCCAGGTTAAGTGTTAGAGAGGGCTTCTTAGCCCTAACTTCGCCTGGTAAAATAAGACATTCTTTACTTTACTTTACTTTATGTTTTGGACAAGATATGAAATGTATATTATTTCTTATATTAAAGTGACGTTAAGGTTGATGAGTCGGAGGTTTTGCCACTGTCATAGGCCAAACTTTTATTAACTTATGGTTGATGTGCTATCTGAAAGGCAACTGTTATATATAACAACCACGATTACATTTTATTTTGTTAATGCCATGAGAAAAAACAGTTGTGTCACTTAAATCTGGGCAACCGCAATATATGTCCGGAAGTGGCAACATCACTAACCGAAAATCTCGAGAAAATGAGGTAAAAATGTGTGAATGATAGAACTAGTTTACTGCAGGGTGGATTGATGACTGATGAAGTGAATTGTGGGCTTACTAAATTTTAAAACCTGTTTAACACTAAATATAATGAAGTGTGGTTTCCCCTCTACGCTTGAAACGGAATAGGCAAGGAACATACACTGCCTCCTTCCCTTCAAGATGACATGTCAACCCTCCTTTTGGAATATCGACAGGTGGCAGCTCTTACCCACAAACCTAATCCATTCTGAATATCGCTTCAGAAGCAGCGCAATTGTCTTTTTAGGACTAAGCATAATGTAGGTAGCTTTCTCATCGTCTTGTCTTAAATAAACAATAATAGAAATATACTTGAGGAGTTACACCCAACCTGACCCACCCTAAACATTGTATTAATACAGCTCAAAAGACCTTTTAGGATTAAGTATAACATGAGGTTTCCTTATTTTCTTGTCCTAAATCGACAAAAATAGAAGTGTACTTGCAGAGCATATATAGAAATTTAGATGTATTTTCAATTGATCATTTTGAATCAAAACATCTGCCGTCATGAGTAAAGCCTTGTAGCGCTAGGATATTAGAGACTAGTGTATCATTTCTTTGCACATTTCCGACAGAAGTATTATATACATATTATAGTAGCTTAATATACTTTTCACCCAGGATGGTCTACATATTATAATTAAGAAGTTGTTTTGGTAACTAAACATATATTGAATTCATTGAATTCAATAAATATTTGTTTGCTCTAAAGTATAAATTAATACGAATAATGTAATTTCGTAAAGCTGTGATTGTAAAATTGCAAGACATTTGGCGTAAATACAATACTGTATGGGTGGTAACAAAACGTTTACCAAAATCACAAACGGATATTTGCAGTATAATAAATGTTTTAATCAAATGTCGGTCTTGAGGAGGTAACGAACACATTGTATTCCAATAGTCGGTATTCAATTATATATCAAAGTTGAAGCTGAGGCTAATTAATTACGTACGTGTACACTGTTCCGGTAATGTTGAGGGTTAGCTCTGAGGTCAGGGGAGAGAAAACCGCAAGCTTTTGACAGTACTGATTGCGCGTCGGACCAGCCAATTATCCATGCAGCCGTTCCCGTTCCTGTGGTGCTCAATTGATATGGCTAAACAAGGCCTAATGAACGCAACAATTGGTTTTAGAGTCAATCAAAGTAGTGTGAAACTGTCCCAATCTTCATTATCAATATGGAAATAAGTTATTCTTGCAAGAAAGTGCTCTTCTGATTGAAAAGTCTTGCAGTAAAAAGACATGAGAACATGTAATACTAACAATTTTATAAGGTCATTTAATCTAAATGATGGTATCTTCATGTGAATCCAACCAATCATTTAGATTCAAATTTCGGGGGAAAATAATATTTTCACTGGATAGCACATAGTGTTTACTAAATACACATACAGGATTTCGGGTAAAAATAATTTTGTTACATTATTTAAATGAAAGGCAAATTTTTTATTGCCACAACATCATAGTAAAAGTACATATAATTTTCATGTAATATTTTATGTATATATATATATATATATATATATATATATATATATATACAAGGTGTTTGAAAAGTCTGGGTACGGCTTAATATTTTACAAACCATAGCAGATAAGATCTATAAACTTTGCACAGTGTCATATGGCTATGTAAACTATTTTTCCTTGCTATTCCTTGCCTACCGCATCAGAATACGACGATCCAGTCAGAAATGGCAGCGCATAATGTACTTCACAATGTGTACCTAAAACAACCCGCCATTTCTGATTGGATAAACCTTTTGAGATGCGGTTTGCGGCATTCAACTCTACTAAGTGAGCTCTTTCAAATGAGGTATCACTCGACCCATGCTTTAATTTAAGATTTCCATGTTTTCCTCTGTGGGCTGTCCCCCCATGTTTGGCATGTCATGGTAATAGCAAGGAAAAATAGTTTACATAGCCATATGACACTTTGCAAAGTTTATAGATGTTATCTGCTATGGTTTGTAAAATATTCAGCCGTACCCAGACTTTTCAAACACCTTGTATATACATAAAATATATATCGTACTGTTACAGTAGAGTATGAGTGAGCAGGTGTCTCATTTATTAAATAACTCTTTTACAAAAGTATGATAAAATGGCTCCAAATCAAGTATCCAGATGATAAATGTGAATTTTTTATGTGCTTGTCAACACCTTTACAAGCGTTGAGTAACCAGTTTAGAAGATTCCAGAGCACTGGATATTCTCTGTAACCTTTTACACAAGTTGACAGTCAGGGCTCCTTATCTTCCTACCCTTCACTATTCCTCCATCAATTAACATATGAATAAATTTTATATATTTGATTCTACTCAAATAAAAGCTTTCAATAGAATATTCAAATGGGTGTTACAGTATTATAAATATTTGTTTACTAAATATTTTCCTAAATTACTTTAATGTTACAATAATATTATTAAATCTTTTTTAAATCTTTGTGTGATGGCAAATTATGATTACGACGTAAATGGTGATTCAAAAAGGTCTCCGGTTTTTATATATCGAAATGAAATATTTATTTCAATCAAAAAAGTAAAAATAAATACATCAACATGTACCGATTACACGTATGAAAAATTATGCCAAGCATGTGGCGGTCTCTACTGCGCTGGTACGCAACAACTCTGTCAATGAAATTCACTATAACAGGACGATAAGTTTCAACTTCCATTTCGCCGACAACCCATCGAATTTCCTCCTACAAGTCACTCATATTTTGCGGTTTATTGGCAAAGACCAAAGACTTCAGATAACCCCAAATATGAAGGTCACAAGGCTATTATCAGCAAAATGGAAGTGAAAATGTTTATTTTTGTATCTTTAGTGTTTGATTAAAGTAACTCTGAAAAATGTATATACCAAAACCGGCGCTCTTTTCGAATCACTCTAAGACAGATCATGTAATGCCGGGTGGATTTAGGTCACTGCTTAATATACATTATTGTTGTCAAAACTAGTATACAAACACCTCATCCATCCGCTTATTTTGTGATAAGCTTTTCTAGTTTTCATAAAACAATCTATTCAAGCGTAAAATTGAATTGTACACTACAATTCAACAGTACTAGATTGACAAACCCTTAACCTCCGGGCTTATACTGAAACGCTGATTTCAATCAATGGACACATATTGCAAGTTGACACATACAGCCAAACACAAAAAACTCACGGAAACAAAACCTTTTATACCATGAAACTATTCGTCAATTGATTGGATGTTGTAAATGCTTTCAGGAATACAGCGGTCTATTTTTGACAACCTAATTGTATCAAATAGGTAAAATAGTAAAATTTTGTTTATTGCATAAAGTGTATTGTAAAGAGAGTAAAGTTACATGAGGCGTATAAAAATATGTTGTGCAAAATAATGTAAATTCGTATTATAATGAAAGATAAAAATTTTTAATATTTATTATTTACTAGCTGTTACCCACGACTTCGCACGCAAATCTTAAGAACCTATGTCCATATATCACTTATTAAAAGCAATTAATGCGCGATTGGCTGCGGGTAACAGCTAGTTCATCAATAAATTCCTAGTATTTTATAACGAAAACTCTTGATTTTCACCCACGGCTTCGCACACGATTTCATACAGAAAAATTGGGACGTAGGAGGCATATTTCCTTTGAACGTCGTTATTACCGTTCTGAGATAAATGATAGTCACTGAAATATACTCATGATCTATTTAAGATTTAAATTTTAAAACAGTCTCAATATGCACCTGTGAAATAACTGGAATTTTCTCCAATATTCTATTTTTTTGTATACAATTGAACTATATTAGACGATCGTGGACAGGAATCAAAAAGTCGGAATTCATTAGCGCACATACAATGTAATAAATGATGGCGCTCAATGTCATTTTGAAACGAAAATAGGCATATTTTAGGTACATATTATTACAGTCTAATGATTATGAGCTTCAGATGTTTTAAAGCGAAATTGCATTTCTTACGGGTATTTCTGTAACTTTTAGAGACTAGTGGGGCGGAATCCTGAATCGGGAACGGGATAAAAAGTATCGTATGTCCTTCTCCCAGTTCTTAGCTACTTCCCTACCAATTTTCAGCCAAATGGGTTCCGCCGTTCTTGACTTATAAATAGTGTAACTAACACGACTTTCTTTTATATATATATATATATATATATATATATATATATATATATATATATATATATAGATTAATGTTATATTTATATTTAATTTTAAATTTTCATTTAATGCAACGATATAGTGAATGTACATTATACATATATCCAGATTAATATTGGACAGAAACAGTAACGATCAAGTAATTTTAAAATTTTATTTTATTTATGATATCAATGTATGTATGTTTTTTTTTTAATTTTACTTAGCGTAGTAGTAACAGTTATAAATGCTGTTTTTTAAACAAACGTTTGCACAAATACTTACATATCACCCCTTGTAGATGAGAGGATACTTGTACGTTTCATTAAAGCGTTTAATTATAAACTACAGAAACTCTACATTAAAGTTAACTGCCTGGTAAAAGATAACATTCATACACGTGGTTTGGTAAAATCGAATAGGACGTAAAAATAGATAAATAAACATTAAGAGTATAATAAAAATAAATTTTATGCAAAGCTTATCCAAATGAAAGTCAAGCTGTCATATATTTTTTAGTCTGTAATATTTTACCACAAACATTAAATGAAACGAAATAAACAAAGGTCACGTGCACAGTTTGTGTTACATTTCTGGTATATTATAAAATTTTACTAATCTTAATCAGTCTGACTTTTGTATAAACTGTAACTATGTGTAGCACTGAAGATTATGAATGTATGTCCACTCATATTTTAAAAACTAAATTAATATTCTTAGGTGTGTGTAGAGTAGAGACAATTTAAATAAGTAAAAAAGAAAAATGTAATATTGACACTTTTTCTCTTAAAAAATAATTAGGTAAAAATTATAATTTTAGATAAACCTTGTAAAGATTAGTTTTTTAATTAGTGGTTAGCACATAAACACAAATTTTTATAGTCAATAGTTATACTGGGTGTCCCAAAATTACAGGACCAAACTTCACCAAATTGTTCAGGAGGTCCAACTGAACGAAAAATGTCATATAATGTATATTCCTATCTAGCTTCGTTTACCTTAGATCGGCCATTTTGTTTTTTACATACAAGTAATTTTATTTTCAATACGGGTTTACAGATTTTGTTGAAACTTGCCATAAATATTATAAACATGAATATAAGTTGTAAAAAAAATATTTTTTTAAATCTTATGTGTATTTTCAAAATGGCGGCCATTTAAAATTTTAAAACCTAAATAACTTGAAAACTAACCGTTTTTTAATGGCCGCCATTTTGAAAATACACATAAGATTTTTTTTTTATATTTTTTTACAACTTATGTTCACGTTTATAATATTTATGGCAAGTTTCAACAAAATTGGTAAACCAGTATTAAAAATAAAATTACTTGTATGTAAAAAAACAAAATGGCCGATCTAAGGTAAACGAAGCAAGATAGGACTATACATTATATAACATTTTTCGTTCAGTTTGACCTCCTGAACAATTTGGTGAAGTTTGGTCCTGTAATTTTTGGACACCCAGTATACAGCGTAAGTTATTTCAAAACTTTTGAATTATGTGTCATATTTCTGAAATGAAATAACAAACTAACAGAATGAAACTTGGACCCGTACAACGAAACATTTTAATGTAAAAAGATAGTACAGCCTAAACGTGAAAACTATGTTTCATAATTATGGTTTCTTTTAAACATATTTTAATTTGTATACTAAAACATGCATGGTTTTAAGTGAGGTTTTTAGTAACTCTTGGAATTAAATCACATTCATATTTATAACATGTACAACTTTTCATAAATGCACAAAACATTTTGAGCCAATCAAGCAAAGGAGGACCAGTCAGAAGTTTTTTATGTGTTCTACTTTCGTGGGAATTCAGATAATTGGAAAATAACTTTGAGTTCAAGTAAAATCACTATAAAACTTCAATTCGGTTCTTCTGGTGAACGTAATTGGACTGGGCACAGGGTATTAAATTTCTGATTGCCAACATTGATGAGTGAACAAGAGGGCATGAGATAACAGTCCTGTAATAATTACATATCTATGTACGTCTACTTACGTTTGCACTCATTCACAGATATGCTAATGAGGCGAGCCCGGATGATAAACAACCATTATGTTAGCTGTATTTACCAGCCTAAATAAAATCGGCTGATCTCATTAGGCAATAGTTGGAGTAGTAAACTCAATGAACATAAACCCAGTTACTATACGAAATATTCTAGTGGTACCTGTATGGTTCATGCCTGGTACGAAGGAAAATCCTGATCTTTTTGAGGTGGTTGGTATTTGAACTGACATGAAATTGAAAATACAGTAATATTGAACCCCTGAGGGTTATTTTCCTGATACGAATGGTAGAAATCGAATCATTTAGATAGTTTAAAAATAAAAACATCAATGTGTCAACAATTGTATCCTCATAGAACTGTGATGGAAAACGTCGAAGAGTTGCCTGATTGATCTCACTTTCCCATCCAGCAGAAAACAATAATACATGAAATGGTGTAATCAAGAGAGAGATGTTCACGAAAATACTTTAAGATGCCAGAAACGAAGAACGGCATTTCTTTATTCAAAATGCCGAATACAGTCAATTAAGAATCTATGAAACAAGGGCACGGGAAAGGATCCTGTCACATGAAGTTAACCAAAATGTGGATTAATCTTTATGGAAACAGATATACTTCCCCATAATTTGCCATTGTTAAGTGATGCAATAAATCAAATTGTCATCAATTGATATATGGAAGGTCAAAAAATCATTTTTTTCAACACTGAGATCAAGGAAACGCAGATAGCGAAGGCACCTTCGAAGGTAGCGCCGTCGATTAGAGAGCTTGGAATTTATATTAGTCCTGTCGATATCTTTAGTATAACCGGAGATAAAAGTAAAAAAAATGGAAAGTAATGTCTTATTTTGCAAGGTGAAGTTAGGGCTAAGAAGCCCTGTCTAAAAATTAACATAGGGACCACCGCCTTAAACTTGGCTTCTAGACCACTACCAATACCCGGGTAGGCAGACTGCGTGCAAGGGCAAGTTCACTGAGCGGTCACTGATCCAAGCAGCAGCGACGCTCAACGTTACTTAATTTAGTATTAGTATATCGTGATAACCACCGTATCCTATACAATGCGCCATTGTTGATGAGGTATACCTTGAAATTTTCAAAGGCCTACTTAACGGTAGCAGGGAATTTAAAGTCTCCATAACAGTCCATGATGCTGAGGTAGAGACATACTGTCATGAACCACATGGCACGCTCATTGAATGTCTGAGGAGAATAATTTATATTATAAAAGTCTCTTCTGTCGGTCGGCAACTTCTGGATAAAGCCAACGAACGTCGAACAAGAAGGAAATGTTCCACGAAAACTACCTATGTACGTTTTATTCTAATATCTGTAATCACTTTTATCCTAATGATCAACTTGTGATGCAGGTCTCGATGGTTACTTTGAATCGATTTGTTTGCAAAGCACGTGCAATCAATAAAGCCAGCAAACAACCAGAATCAGTGCCACATCCAATGCGCTGATCGCACATTAATGGTTCTCATTAATGCTAATTGACATATTTGTTTGGTTCCATTTGTATTGTGATTTTCAGTTATCCAATCCGGTCAGTTTACATAGCAGTAAAGCGCTGTAATACTCTAAAGCTGCAATATTGTTAGAATATCGAACGATGTGGCTTGTACTCTGAATTACTGGCATAACGATATTTTATAAAAAGACTATTATTAGTAAATATTTACTTTAATCCAATATTGAGTGGAAAATACTCAGTCAGAATAAAGATAAGTTCTGTAATAAATATCGGTCATATATTCCATTATATGAACTATATTTATTATTATAAATAACTGGTGAAATACGATTGTTGACAGAAGATCTCAGGAAATAATACGAATATCCTGGGTTGATTCATCGATATTCACCTTATGAGACCCAATTATGTTAACCGCATATATTATAGCCAGACAGTACACTATTTTAAAGTATGTGGAAGTTTTACTTTAGCAATTTCAATCAGGAAACAGGATTTTTCTGGACATTTGCCATCGTTCTATGATAAGTAATACTACGTTTCAACAAACAAACTTCAAACAAATAATTTCAAGCTGTTCGATTAGTTTGTGTATCTTTGATATTATTAAGGTTTCAAATACATATTTCAATATGAGAAAAATGTATTACAAAATATTTACTATCTCCAAATGCATATAACTTGTAATTTGAGTTTTCCTCATTTGGAGTTTTAAGTAGGCTAGGAACCAGATATCGTTAAATGGTCGAGTGGCTTATTAGATGACTGTTAGAATTTTCTTAAATAATTTAACTTTATATGGTAAAGTTCAAAGATAACTAGAGCGATATAAGAAGAGTGACTTACCTTAAATGCTGAAAAAGTTACTTCTGTAGACAAGTTTTGGTCTGTTATGTCCTTTTGCGTTAAACTCGGTTTTCCAACAAATAATTTTAAAAATTTCGACAAAAATTGGCATTTACCATTAGAATGGCATCCTAAGACTATTCTTAAACCAACTATGCCGGGAATTTTCGTCATCTCTACAAAATGTTAAGCAAAAGAAAAGTCAGTCCCATCGGATAGCTCACCCTAGGTTGTGGCCCAATTTCAAAGGTAAATTAGGCCAATAGTTCCAATTAAAGGGAACAATCGATTAACGTATCGCAAAATACAATTGAATCTAATTACAATATGCTTGAACACTCAATTTACATAAACCACAGAAATTCACTCCAACAGATAAACAAACAATGTTATTCCAAGCTACACAGGTCAATATAGTATATTTGCAGTGTATAAGAAACTAAAAGAAGAAGCAAGAATATAAAGTAAAACAATCAGGCAGAAAGGCGTTGAACCAGACGTTAAAGACAGTGTAACAGAGCTTTAACTCGACTAAAGCAAAGAACCACTCCAAGACTCACGTACAAAAACACACAAACATTTGTTTACTATATAAAACAAAATGAAGAATGTATTTGTCAGAATACATATATCTAGGATAAGATAAAAGCGAGATATAGAGAGGTTTGTAGTTTTAGTTCTCCCAATATCAGCAACATACAATATTAACAAGACATATTCATTAAAAACTAGGATGAACAGATTCTGTATGTATCCTTAAGGTAAATACACAAGAAAACTTGCTAAAAATAAAAAATTTCGTTTCTTAGTAATCCAGAAGAATATATAGGTGAATTTTTCAGGTTATAAACACTCACATTGGTAGCTGACGTTCTAATGGAGAATATAGAATATAAAGTTTAAATTAATAAATATACATAAAGACATGTGATGATTAAAGCGTATGGGAGGGTTGAGCCTGCCTTCCAAGTAATTTAGTGCTTTGATGTGGAATGCTAATCTCATGGAGCCATGGCCAGATTGACAGTTATCGTAAACTGTTGCGTATGTAATCAGCTTACTAATCAGTTGCCTTCTGACAAAGTACGCATGATCAGAGGAGAACATCATTAACAAATAGAGATCCAGGCTCATATAAGTTGCCATTATGCCTAATATTGCTTCCTTATGCGTACATGATGTTGGTCGAGATGTAACTCAGAATGAGTGGTTCAGTAACTGTGATGACCGTCATAAGAGGATAAAGTCTGCAAAGGCGACGACCCTTGCATTATGGGCACTCGGGTAGTGGATGGAATGTCTACGTTAAATGTTTACAAGCCACTAAAATGGCGAAGTATCAATATACTTCGTCATTAAGGTTGGCCTTGGTGCTTGTAATAATGCATTTCGTTGTATACCACAACCAAGCATAAAAAGGTTTATCTTAAATATTTTTTGCTTAATTCTTGAAATCTCAAGGATTCACCCTCAATCTATATCATCAGAACTATTGAATAGTATATTTTTTATATATACAGTAAAAACTCCTCGTTGTTAGGTAAACAAATCCTGCAGGTTCAAATATCCTTATTTCCAATATATATTCCCTATTATTTTACACATTTAAAAATGTTAGTATCATCACACTTATATTTATACGTTCTATAACATGATTTTAATGTGTATTAATATTTCTTTACATTAACTAAGAAGGTTTATGTACTATATCAAATACGTTGATTGAATTATTTACAGCCTGCCTTACTGGACATCGCTTGATGCGTACTTTAAAACTCGTAGACTATAAAGTGCCAATATTATAATAAATCTATACCATATCTTAGGTAATAAGTGGATTTCTAAGTGGTCTTGCCAATTCTTTTAGAGCGAAAATCAAATCTAAAACGTTCATGGTATGGTACTCAATGGGTTCTTCATTAAAATTCGTTATGAAAGAATTTTTCAAATAGTATCGATCATACTTTATTCAGAACCGCATTCTTCCAAGTATCTGGATATTGTTTTCTATCAAAAATAATAGTTATTCATAATTAATCCTTTTGCACGTGTTAAAAAGCTATTCACCTTGCAGAATAAAACTGTACGCAGCAGGTCTGAAGTCTGAAGTGGTGTGGTTCTTGCATTCTAGTGCTAGACTGTATCATTAAGATAGTTTTTACGTAACCGTTTCCTACGAGCTCAGATTTACTAGTACGTTATCCCTTTCACTTGTCTGCTTAGAGTTCTGATGATCATTCATGAAATTCATTGCCATCCCCTTCTTTTATGTGATTCTCGCGAATATCACATAGATTGAGCTGAAGTTTCAGAGTAAACAAAAATCCTCTATCTTTGAAAGGGTCCATGTGGGACGCATAAAGTATTACAATTGAATGACTGTATTGGTTTTTCATTCGGTTGTAGAATTTTTAATTCTATGGTAATAAGAATATACTATCGAGTTTCTCTAACTAGCATGAAGTATTTTGTTATCTATGAAACGTTTACGGCATTCATAAAATGATGTTTATGATACAATTATAGTAATTAAATTAAATGTAGTGCTAAAGGAGTTATAGCTAATGCTGCCCTTGACTTTAGTGTATTTCTCAATTCAGAGCTACTCATAAGTCTCGGCTGTTTCCTAAATCAATGTTTTACTTACTTTGTTTGAAGATGTCATTTCTACTGTCAACGAGCGTAATGTCCCCACAGAGTGCTTAGCACATGAGAGTCTTGAGTGTTGTTCATAAGATCTCCTACGTAAACCTCCAACGATGTGAGGTTGTTAATTTTACATTGCACCCTAGAGTTCGCTTCCACTCCACAAGTTATGTACCAGAATACTAGAGTGTATGCCGATTTTCTTTTGTTATTTTATTTAAGAACATCGGTACATTAAAAATGCGTTCACACTACATGCCACACATTTTTTTAAATATTTAACTATGGTATATATTACGTATATAAATGTTTTTCACAAGTTACTAATGAAGTCTCAGTTGGATACACCAGCAGATCGTTAACTTTCACTGATATATGATTTTTTTATCAGTTTCAAATTGAATACTACAGTCATTCCTTCTACCTCAAGTAAAATTTTTAGTATTTAACAAAAATATATAATTAAACACATACTACTTTTACATACTTTTTTAGGGTTGTTGTTTTGATGTTGGTTTTTTGGGGGTATCTATGAATTATGTAGATTGGAGGATGGTTTCGTCCTGTTGGGAGTTTGAGAACTTACTGCTAAAAAAATAGACAATAATACCAGGTATTTTTTAAATATTAACGGTCGATTTAGTTCTATTTCTAACGGATGGTTTTTTTTAGTGGGAATAGTTCTATTTTATTTTCATAATAATAGCAATTGTAGTTAATAGTGTCATTAGTGTAATCCTATTTTCACTAATTTAAACAGATATGTTTATGACCCGTCACATTGGGCCTAAAAGTTACAAATTACTATAAATTATTATTGTAATAGTAAAATTTTTAATTTTCTTCAAAACATTTCAGTGGATAAAAATTATCTTATAGAATTTTTTTAGTTCGTAGTACATAATATAATATAATGATTCATGCTTTTGTCTATACTACGAGAAAATCCAAATCCCAATAAGTGGTAATGTACAGTTTTTGAATTCACAAAAAAACTCTGTAAAAAAAATAAAATGGGGTCTTTTTCGTTTAAGGGCCAGCACCTTACAAACATACTATACCTGATTGACAGTGCATTTAATCGTTTTTTTTGTGTTATTAGTTCGTAGGGCAGTAGTCCAGGTACTACTTCTAGTATAAACTCGTCTTATCTTATCAGTGATAAACCCGCGCCGCTTATCTTTTGCCTGTAATGAAACCTGCGTTAGTTATGTCTGAGTTTTGTGTGTAAAGCGTGGTGAGTTTATCTGGGCTTGGAATTTGCAAGCTCGAGTTAATTTTTTTTCTAAAAGAGCAAGCAGCGCAAAGCGCTGCGCAGCGGGCAAGCATCGCGTGATCTGAGTTTTGAATAGGCAAGCTAGAGTGTTTTGTGCTGGCCCTTAAACGAAAAAGACCCATAAAATGTGTTAGTGGCCAACAAAATTTCTTATTTTTTGGAATTCCGTATATAAACTGAAAATAACATCTTAAACTCTAAATAATTAAGGACATTTTACAGTTTTGGAACTATAACCTATTTTTTAACTCATGTTGTTCATTTATTACAACTAGAGACTTTCACAGAAGATATAAAACTCTGCCAAATTATTTGAATTCACGTGACCAATCACTAGAGGGAGTTGAATTGTTGAAAGAGATGTATCTTTTGTTTCTGTGATGTACGGCACACAAACAGCGAGGAACGTGATATCCGCAAAAGGATGAGAGCGCAGAGCAACATAATTACATTATTCTGGTTATCTCCCTAACGTATAAACGAAGCACACAATGCATTGTCCAGTGTTGTGTTTTTGTTTTCCCGGAACGCCGTATGAGGAAAATAATACCAGTTTAATGTCGCAGACACAACTTTACCTAAATGTATGAATAAAAAGTATTTTTATATAAGTTTAAAAAGTAGGAAGTTCTGCAATACAACGTTCTACACTGGACCTAACGGAAATTTTGAATGACGTCCCTTTTGGAAGCAATAAACTAAAGCCTTCTTGGAGTACAGTGACCGTATTATGTGCCTTTCGTAATTATGTCTGATTTTCCGGAAACCACTAAACCTGTTTACATGTAACTCTTTTAATGAAGAATGCTACCCCATAGTGGTCCCAATTTTTTATCAAGTGGACTAGTATCTGACCAGGTTATCACTTTGAAAATTTTACATGAAAAATCACATAAAGAAGCCTGATAGAGCAATTTACGAGGATGCGGTTTTCATAAAATAACTACAGCTTGCATCAGAATTGCTAGGAAACATTACTTTTCGTATTTGGCTTCGATATGACGTCCCTTTTGGAAGCAATAAACTAAAGCTTTCTTGGAGTAACGGAACAGGTTTTACTGCGGAGTAAAATTGTCCAAATCACTATAATTTACCTCACATACTTATGTAGTCAGGACCTTTCATAGACTACATCATTATTCCAGAAAACGCTACTATAGCAATACTTTAAAACATTACATGGAACAACAAGATTGATTAAAATGCCGAGGTATAGTTATTTTCTAGTGACCACATCTTACATCACAGATGCTAGGAAACATATACCATAGTTAGAGTGATGTCCCTATAGGGCAATATCGAAAATTCTGTTCTGGAGTGACGAGCCATGATTGAGTGCGGAGATTGGAATTTTCTTTATCCAAATAAGTACATCAGAGAAAACTTCTTGGAAGGGTCTTAATCTACAATAGGGTTTCTGATAATACTCCTTTAGGAATCCTTTAAATTTAGAATGGCATGTAGCAACGAGATAGTATAAGATGGTGAGACGTTGTTATTTTCGAATGACATATTTTTTCTCTAAAATGTTAGGTAAGATATTGTTGTTCACAATTATGAATCGAGTAACGTCGCTATTGAAGGCAATTTCAAAACAGTTTTGATCAATGAAAGAGGGTTGAGTGCTGAAATTTTAGTTTTTTTAATCACCATATGACCCTAGAAGTATTTTATAAACACCTGGTTCCATCAGAATTCCAATTGAAGTTCTTCTATCACTCTTTTGAATCATGGCACGGAGAAACAAGGCGGAATAAGTTGCTGATATGTATATTTATTTTTAAAATCACAACTCAACTCACAGATGCTAGGGAATACACCGTTGTTCATACATACTAATCGTTTAAGTGACATTTCTATTGGGAGCAATTTGGAATCTGTCTGAGAACAGTAAAATATATGAGAGGCCAGAAAGTAATGCTTCTAAAACAAAATATATATCACCCACAGATACTTGGAAACATTTCAACTTGTATAAGGATTCTTTCTTGGAACATGGCAAAGAGCAGCATTTTTGTGTTGCCGAAATGTACTTTTCTGGCTATTGCTATCACTTACTTCATATATGCAAAAACGAATATTTCAGTACAAAAGTACGTACAAACTCAATATTCGAAAATTGATTAAATGAATGCCCAAATAATGACCACTTTGGGTCCAGCTGCGTTTCCAACACAATCTGCACAGAGAAAGGGGGATTTCAAGAGATTACACTATAAACTGCATTATAATATTGCCAATGCATTTCTTAAGAATAGTTATGAAATTTAAACTTGTAATGAATTCTTTACAATAAATATCTCTCCTTCGCCTGATGTCTTATTTATGTTTCTTTAAGTTCAGGGTTTTTTAGGTCTTTTGACTATTTCAACTACAGAAAAGACATGCCCCGCCTTTGAACCTGATAACACACAATAGTACATGTGATTCCAGTTTTCCCTCTTACTCCCCCCCAAAAAATTGCAGAATCTCAAAAACAATTTTTTGGGCTTAGTAATTTTGAATTTTCCATAAGTACAAAACAAATGTTTTAAAACATTCAGTGTAACATGGAACATAATCCAGTTACTTTCTATTGAAATATCCTCAAAATCTTAAAGTTAATGTTCCTTTTTCGATTGGAAACCATGTTTTTCTCATGAAGGTGTAAAGGCAAATTTTGATGTTAACTCTTAAGCAACTCTTTTGAGCAACTCTGCTCAAATGCTTAGTTTTTGTACAGTAATATTTATAACAGCGGTATTGAAACAAAATAAAGTAAATACATAATTTATACAAATGCGAGTAATTATATAGTATTCTTTTTTATATCTGTAAAAATGTTAATTCATTAAAATTGCACCAGTGATAAATTCTTAAGTGATTGAGTATTAAGGTATTGATGTAAGGGAATACAATTACATTTTAAATTATCTTTTTAACAACAAAGGAGGTTTTATTTTCTTACTCAATGTTTTATCTTCGTTAAGTTTTAGTAATCAACTCAGATTTTGGTCTATCTAAATAGGAAAACTTGTTAGAAACTTTTATAAAATTCTGATATAACTACGTTATTTTCGTAATATTTGAAACTTAATTAAGGTTTTGTTTTTTGTGAAACCCGTAAAACACCAGGAATAATTACTGTAATATTAATATGACCTTATATATGAATTATTATATTATATACAAAAAGTATATTTGATATATAAGAGTTTAATATAACAACCTGTTAAGTATTTTGACTAGAATATACACAATATTGTAGAAGGTTGGGCCTTAGTCAGCTCGGTGTTGGGCCGAACACAGTAGAGTGTTACTGCAGACCTGAGGCGATGAATATTTATCACAACTCTCCTGGGCTTTTAGGCTTCCAAAAGTTAAAGATAGAGCACAACCTATAACTTTACTTTTATGTTACTACAACGGTGTCTGGAACGCAATGGTGTTACAATATTTTGTATAGTAACAAAAATATTACTATGAAATGTTCATATTATTATGTACTGAATAGTTTTAAAATTAAGGCTGTTTTTCACGTGAAACCCATATTTTCCAACAATTTTCATTCCCTTACACTTGTAACATATTAAAATACGTAATGTTTATTCAAGCGGTGATAAGAACACAGTAGTTATAAAATATATACTTTGGTAATAGAAACAAATTTTCTAGAGATTCTGGGGTTCATGGGCAATTCGATGAGTCTAGTCTACTGGGGGGATTTTTATGACTGTTGGAGTTGGTGGGGTTTGTTCCCTAACCTCAGAGGTTCTTGCTAACCTCACCAAGGGTATGCCACCCCCTGCTTATTTTGATTGGAGAGGCTGGTTCAGAGCTGGCCTCCACCTCTTCCAAGGGGGACATGATTTTGAGATGTAGTGCCCTAATTCTTCCTCATGGATCTCGATAGGAGGCGGTCCCTACTCCCTAACCTTACCCATTCTCAATGTCCTGCCACTCCCCAAGCAGCGCAAAGGTTCTTACAGGAATAAGTGCAGTTTATAAGGTTCTTGCCCTAAGAGAACTACGTTTCCAGGTATAGAATCCATCCTTCGTCGGTATAAAAAAATATTACTGTCATAGGTTAAGCATACATAAAACAATCTATTCAATATGTGACAATGAACTTGCCAAAGCCAAAGTTAATTACAGGGCAAGCTGTACATAAAAAACTGTGTACCTGATACCCAGAGTGGTTAGACTCATCACCAACCATTTCACTGCAAAGACAGGCCCACCAATCATCATATACCACACTGACCTGAGAAAGAGAACGGCACCTGAAGAAGAGGATAGATTCCAATACTCAAAACGTAGGTTTTTTTGTAACATATAATGATGGTAAATATCCAATATATAATTTTCCATGAATTACAAACTTTAAACGGTTAGTTGTTTTATTTCATTTCAGTACACACTTGTTATAAGTTGTCCCTCACATAACATTTTTAGAGCTTAAAACTAATTGGCATTTTATGCACAAGGCAGAATGTATGTGACTCTACACGTAACATAGCTATGGTGGGAAGGGTTAATTTAATTTGAATGCTGAGTTTGAAAAGTGAACTGGAGCTAAATTACAATTTGCGAGTGCGAACGCAAACAAGGTATCCAAATGACGGCCACGTGTTTTATTGGTATACTATTACGGAGGGACAAAGATCAGCCACGAATCAGCTATCTCGAAGACTCGGTATTGTCGAATTTTCAATCACTCTATACAATTATTATCAAAAAGGGAGTTTTTTTGGCCGGCAAATAAACAAAATAAACTCGTAACTACTCGTTATATACCGCTTATGTCAGCAGATCGGAAATTTAGCGAAACATAAATTTACTTTAGCCCAAACCGATTATCACAGCAGTCTAAGAACCTAATAATATACGTTTATTACACTAAAAAACTATTTAATTTATTGGCGATTTTCAGTTGTGGTAAAACTAATATTTAAATTTTTGGCAAAACGTTCTAATGGTGAGGATGATTAAATTTTAAACAAAATTCTTAATATTATATTCGTGCCAATTTAAAAATAATATGCCTTAAAAATTTTGCACATGCAGTGTAAAAAAAGCTAATTACAATTTATACTAAATTTAGAGAGCCAACCAAAGCAAATTAAAGAGGAGTTAATCCTAATTTTATTCTAAAAACAGTGAAATTACTATTTATTTAAACTCGAAAAATGTATTACCTATCGAAAAATTTAAGTTTACTGAGCAGTTGATCGTATCTATTGTCGTAGCGTCCACCTTGATGTTCGCATCCTCCTTTGACAGGTCCTAGCCGGTCCATATTAGTCGATGATCGCCCTTTAGGTGGCGGTACAATACTTCAAGCGCCCCGCGCAGAAACAACGGCACTCTAAGGACGATACACGTGACGATAGCGTGCCGTGCGAGTTTTATTACAGCCACGGCATTAAATAGCCTTCTTTCTTCTAGTTTGTATAATTTAAACGTAAAATAATATCGTACTTAACTGTTGTACATACAAAAACACCTCTAGATGTGGAACTTTACATCCTAGATTGTAATTATGTGTTAGGTTAGTTTTTGATTTTTTGTACTACTGGAGGATGGAAAATGTCCGCAAATCCTTTTTTTGTTTACAATACTTTCATCGTCAAAAACAGATTTTAAACAAAGAAATTTTAAGCCAAGCAAATTTTTGAAATAACATGAAAGTGAAATATTTTGTATATGACAACTTACATAACCTATGTGTCGTCTATCTACATAATATCAGACGACCAAACCATTTCTTTTACAAACACCGAGTCGATGATTGCGTACATTTATTAGAGTGCATGTCACTCCATGGGATTCGGTATTGTTTTACCTAAGATTTTTACATATAAATTGCTAAATCTCAATAAATCTCTGTAGAAAGAGTATTACACCTTTATAATAACAAGATAAGACGTGCGTATTTTTCTACCTCTATAGCATAGAATACAAGATAGTATAATTCCCTTTACGTGTGTGTATATATATATATTCATTAAATTTGTATAAGTGGCAATAGCCTTATTTAATTTTCAATAAACATTGAATCACAAAAAAGCACTTGCTCCTCCGGGACTTGAACCCGGATCTCTCACTTGCCGGGTGAATGTGCTACCATTACACCACAGAGCCCTTACTTTTTACGATTCAATTATTTTGTATTTGGCCGTTTCTTTCAAATATGTGTTTAAATAACTAAACTAACATATGATCGGAAGACCAAATACCTGTCAAATGACTTTTATTTATATTCATTAAATTTGTATAAGTGGCAATAGCCTAATTTAATTTCAATAAACATTAAATCTCAAAAAGTACTTGCTCCGCCGGGACTCGAACCCGGATCTCTCACTTGCCGGATGAATGTGCTACCGGCAAGTGAGATAATATAATAAATATATTTATTATTATATATATATAAATATATATAATAATTTATATATTATTATATATTTATATATGTAGAAATGTATTTTTCATTAATCCATAATAAGATGGAATCTATAAGGGTTCTTTGACAAATCCGAATATTATATAGATTTCATTGGAAAATATCAATCTCCATAGGTATGTAATATATTAGTGATATGTGTTAAATTAATTTAATTAATACTTATAACGCAATGGCCTACTACAGCGTTCACTTTGTTCTCCTGGTGCAAATAACCCACTGTACGTGCCTGTACGTGCCATGAACCGCATGATCGCTGACGACCATTTTGTCAGCGGTGACAGGGAACACGTCGACCCACAAATGCTGAAGTGGACACCAGTCAAAGTGTCAATATCTAGCCAGCAACTGCTTGCTGAGGCAAACTCAACTTTGACATCGACCTTGTGAATTGTTACAGATATAACAATGACAACCGGACAATAACTTTTGAGCTAAAAATATATTTCTCGCTCCCACATCTAAATAATCTTGAGTATTAGAATTACTATTAATTGACAGTGTCTAAATAATTGTAGATAAAACTGGTTTGAAAAAAAAATGTTTGGACGAGCACAGGTTTAAAACATTTTATTATTTTTATAACCATAGAAATTATATATCAAAGGCGTTACATACTTGAACAGTCACTTTAAGTCTACACACAATAATTTTAAGACGTTATTCATAAAAATTCACACAAACGTAAATAGAGTTGTATGCGTCCAAGTAATATTCAGGGATCCGCGAGTTAATTTGTATTTTTATAAGCAAATACGCTTAGTTTTTTGACATCGGTACGAAAATTCCCCTTACGAAAATCATTAATAATTCGAGATGTATTTATTTATTTTAAGTGATAGTTTCACGTTCGATGTATGATATAATACGCAATCACATTTACTTAGTACCCGATGCTCATATCAAAATAAATCTTTTTTACGCGTCTCTCATTCCATCTTTTTTGAGGAGTTAATACTAAATGACAGACCCCCTGAAATGTACTCTGTGGTTTAAATTAAATTTATAAAGTAACTTTAATACTTTATTGTCGTCCTTTCCCATTCCTATATCGCTATTGGGTTTAACTATACATCATAATTATCAAAGTTTGTAGAAAAACGATAATTTTAAAAATCTTATTTTCTTTGTTATTTTTAATATACAAAATAAGCATACTTAAAATAAAGGAAACAATTTTAATAATACTGTCATAGGTTTATTACTGTTATTTATTATTAAGTTTAGATTTTATGTTGTATTCAATAGTTTAACTAATTGATATAACGATATATTGGTTCTTTGTTTGAAGGTTATTTTTGACGATGGGAGGATTGTGAAGGAAACAGGATTTTTCCGGACATGGACCGTAGGTGGTCAGTAGACGAATGAAGACGTATTGTAACCTGTATTCCGTAGTTCAGTAGTTCAGTTATAATGATTAGTGTTTTGTATAGTTTTTTATTAAGTGCATGGCTATAGAGTTAGTGAAGTTGACAAACAACATGGTGGTTGTGATTCCTGACCTAGGCGTGTCACAACGCTTTGGTAAGATTTGTTTATTTTAGCCTAGTTTGTAATTATGTATTAGGTTAGTTCTTTACCTGAAGAAGAGATCAGATTGCAGATCTCGAAACGTAGTGTTACTGATTTCTTGTTTCACTGAACGATGGCAAATGTCAGGAAAAATCCTGTTTCCTTCACGATATATTGGTATATTTATATACATTTCTTGATAATGATGTTTGGGTTTTTTGTAGTGGTTCTTTTCTTAGCTATTTTTCAGCCTTTGCATTTCTATTTTTATTATCCTTTTACCATGTCACACACTTACAATGTGTTATATAGTCTACTGTATTTTTTATAGACTAGTTGGTTATAACTGTTTTTTTTATGAATAATTATAATCTCTAATAACTCATTTGTTGTAGACCAATATTTATTAGCATTTTTGTAAGGATTTTATCAAGTTGAATTATATTATTACTCATAATTATTATTGAATAGTATCACTTTAATATTGTTATATAATGTTACTTGTTAATTCCAATGACTTTTTTTATATTTGTATTGTCTTTTCATAAGCTACTATTGTAAACTGGCGGTTGCCGTTGGAAGAATAAATAAATACTAACATTCCAAATCAATTGATCTAATACCACGCAACTTGGACTTATAACTCATATTTGGTGTTAAATGTTTTTTTTTTTGTGTACAATTTATATATGTACATTTTAACTTCCATGTGACTTAAATGAGAGACTTACTACAAAATTCATTTTATATGCTAAAAAATTATTACGTGTAAGATCGTCGGCATTGGTTTTGACGTTTAATATTTTTTACCACACATTCCATTTAACTAGCTGTGCATATTATGCAGATATATTATCATAAACAAGAAAATATATTAACAAAATGTTACAAGTAATTTACAATTGCTTGATAAATCCAGGTATTTGGACAGTGTCGTAATTAGTTTTTGGCGAGCTTCTCAAGTGTAAAACATTCACTGGAATAATATATATAAAGAGAACAGCATGAATTATATAAATCCGTACTGTATAAGAATTTATCACAAAGAGAGAAAAAGGATACAGAACGCCATAGTGAGAGGGTGAGGACAAGTCAAAGTTGTCAAACTGTCAATATCTGCTGGACACCCGTTCGATAGGACAAACTTTCTGTAGCTTCAATTGAAGGATGTCACAGATACAACTGGCACATTTTCGAATAACTCTTAGTGTCATCATTTTCTATCACTCGTCAATAGATAGCATGGGAATATAGTTCTGGGTTCAACATTTTCATAACATTTGGCTGAACGGTAACTAAGCCCATCACTTATGGGGCTGGAAAATTGTAAATGTTGTCTACTAATCTATATACCTGATATAATGCAAGGAGCTTAATACATATATATATATATATATATATATATATATATATATATATATATTAAATTGTATAAATGGCAATAGCCTTATATAATTTCAATAAACATTGAATCACAAAAAGTACTTGCTCCGCCGGGATTCGAACCCGGATCTCTCACTTGCCGGGTGAATGTGCTACCATTACACTATTATTGAAATTAAATAAGGCTATTGCCATTTATACAATTTAATGTAAATAAAAGTCGTTTGACAGGTATTTGGTCTTCCGATCATATGTTAGTTTGCTTATTTAAACGCATATGTGACAGATACGGGCAAATACAAAATAATTTAATCGGAAAAATTAAGCGCTCTGTGGTGTAATGGTAGCAAATTCACCCGGTAAGTGAGAGATCCGGGTTCGACTCCCAGCGGAGCAAGTGCATTTTGTGATTCAATGTTTATTGAAATTATATATATAATTCATTCAACAAAAATTGCAAAGCCTATGGTAATAATTACTCGCAATTTTGCTTGACCTATAATCCTCTTACTCAAGTTCGATATTCCATGATGTTCAACCGTTTGTGAACATTAATTAGCCTTAAGGGTAAACATAATGACAATGGAACATAGTGCAGTAAAGAAACTTTTGATCAAACTAAATACACACACCAACATTTTATCATGTGACATGGTAAAATATGTAGACTAACTGTCCTAAAGATATGTCGAGAAAATTTCATTTACAGACTTTAAATTTTGCATTAAATCTTTCTTTCTACGTGGAAAAAAAACAAATTTTACTATACGGCATGTTCATTCATGGGTTTGACTGAACATTACGGAAGTCTGTCACTCATTATCCTGGTTCAATATATACTTTGCCTGTCTAATATACAAATTATGTTCTGCATTATTATCTCCATGTCTACCTGCAGGACACCTCTGTAATACTGTATAGTTTTACAGTTCTTAAGCAGAATCTACAAAATAATAATAAATGCATTGACAGATTCGTAGTGTCCGTTTTTAATAAAGTGGACTTAAAACAAATGTTTTATAATTTACAAATTTTCCCCAACAGCTGGGAAACCCGAATCCACTTTTTGCCTTTATAACAGTCGTTTTTCTGCCTTTTTTAGTAATTACCCCTTTGTGGTAATCTTAAAAGAAATCATTTTTATTTCAAATGCAAACTGTAATATTCATGGAGCGAGAGTTAATTTGTATTTTATAAGCACACAAGCTTAGTTTCTTGAAATCGGTACAAAAACTTCCACTTAAGAAAGAACTTTATTATCATTCCAGATAGTTATATAATTATTTTAAGTGATAGTGTTATGTCCGATGTATTTACAATGCAAATGAGACCTAAAATGAGTCAAGGTTTTAAATACAAACTGTTGTAATCAGCTGTTATATTGGTGTTCGTGCACGTTTTGAGATATACTGCGTGGCAATAATTATCTCTTATGCAAACATGACTTCACTTCCGGTGTCTTAAGAATAAATAAATAACCATTAATCGTGTTTTAATGCTAAAAACCTATTAATTTTACGGCTAAAACTTTGTTTGGTCACCGTTTTACTTGCTCTTCACAGATAATATTAAAATAACAAAAAAGCCTAATATTAGGAGTGTTTTGAAAATTCAATAAGCCATCTTTTTAGGGTCATCTTTTGAGATACATTTTGTAGAATTGTATTCTACTGATAAATACCTTTAATTCGGTATGCTACTCTACCTATGTTCCCAATAAAAATGTAGCTCTATGGTAATGCTTTACATAATATTAAGCCTTCCTGGAACCCGTATTGATACTCTTTAATGATGTTATATTTCGCATAATCTTAAAACGGCACACCTCACTAATGATAATTAAATCGTTGTAGTATTCTCGGAAAAGAGATTTTTTGTGATTCTAGAATGATTAAGTTTTCTATTGGATTTGTCCAAAGACAGTATCTAGCTTTACAATAACATATTGAGACTATGTTCCACTCCATCACATACATAAATCACATTTCCTGACTTCAATATCAAACTCGAGGAGAACTGCAATTTTCCTTGTCTACGAGAATAGTTGGATATCTTTGGCAGAAACATTCATTTTAGTCAAAATATTCTATTGATTAAAATATTTTTGCTGCATCTAAATGCCAGATGTTTAAAAATAGTAGACTTAATAAGGATACAAACAATAAGTATCTCTTACATTCTATTCTTTACAATTTTCGAATTTACGAAGTGTATAGCAGCTGAAAACAACTGATGATTATAGCTCCTCTCGTCCTTTGTCACTCATTCCATTCCTTCGCAACCTCCTTCTGTAATCAAAATCCATCCATGGTAACTCATAGGTAAGAACTGTGTTTTATTCGTGATAAACATTTCTGTTAGACTATCACTACAATTACCCTTTGATTCCCAATGAATCGTCATTAAAATTACCATGGATATTTTGGAAGTAAATAACAATAAAAAATATTGAAATGAGGTAGGACTTCGTAGTTTGAATATAATCCAAGTACTATGGTTAAAAAGTTTAAAAACTTTTAAATTGTTTTATAGAACTTCATAATTTTCATTTTTTTAAATTCATATATATATTTATAAATATATATATATATATAAACTTCAAACAAACAATATCAATAAAGATATTGTTTATGGATGGTGTGTTAAGAAACACGATGCATAGCTCATTCCTTATATATATAAATAAAAAGTTCTATATATTTAACTAAACACACACACAAATATTATATACAAGTATACACAAATATATGTATATATATATATTTGTGTGTGAGTGTGCGTGTGTGAGTGTGTGTGTGTGTTTTGTTATATATATATATAGAACTTTTTATTGGGTGAGTATACATTTTTTCATTACTACAGTTATTTTATCATTTTATATTTTAGAAAACAAAAGTCTCTCAGTGCTCATATATTTAAGCAAAGTATACTGCACCACCAGTGGATAGATTTTCAGTCAGGGCGAGTTTCGTCTGCAAAGCGTTTATTGGCCGGATATTGACACTCAACCCTCTTCTACCTCCCTTCCTCCACCAGCCGCTCCCCCTTCATCCCTCTTCTCTTCAGCACTTAGTCACACCACCCGGTACCAATCATGCTTCTATTTATCGAATCTGATTGCAGATTATACAGCATTGAAACAATGCTATTGTCAATAAACAGATAAGAATTATTTTACCAACCATACGCAGCTTAAATCATAATTATAAGTTTAAATTATCCCTATTTACCATTTCACTATATACACTTTCTTCATTTCTTAGACGCAATGTAATAAGCGTCCAACACTCGAATGATCGATAATGTCGAATCACCTATATTTATGATTAAAGAATCCTCGATATAATTAGACCAAATTACGTCACCGGTATTTCTAATTCCTGTATAAAAATTAATAATTTTCGAGCGAGTAAAAAAACATAAGCTATCTGTATTTACTATAATAAACAAAACAGTATAACATTTAATTATTTTTTAATATTTTGAAGGATAAACGTGTCTAACATAAATAAAACAGGTACATAACCATTCTATTTGCTGTCATTACAGATGGATAGTATTAGTGTCAGTAACAGGTTATTCATTTTCTGCTTTATATTCTTTATAGAATTCACCAGGTTTTAATATAAAAGACATGTTTTATTCTTCCACAATTTTTATTTATTTAGAAAGCGCTTTCACCGTTTAAGGCACCATTTGAAATAAATTAAAATTTTGGAAGAATAAAAAATGTATTTTATATTAAAAGTAACAAGTTATTCCGTGGTAACCTATTACCGGGATACTGTTATTTCAGAAACAACTGGGCTGAATGATTTGATGTTGTCGTAACGAGAATTCCGTTCTGGTTTTAGAATACTTGGTAACCAGTAACAACCGAGGCCATTCGTGCAACAAAATAAATTTAAGTGTTAATTTTAATCATACAAATCAATTAAATATAACTTATAATATATTATACAATATCAAATGTTATTCTTGGTTAGTATTATAATTTTTATGTGTAAAATGTGCATTTCTGATCGCTTATGTTAATGCTTTTTACGAATTATTGATACCAATACAAATTGTTTAAACTTTAAAACAAGATATCTCCCATAATTTAAAGGCTAAAATAAAATCATAAAAGGGATTGAAGATTATTATAGTTCTTATACGGCCATCAACAAGAGGACTATTAATGAAACCGGCTGTTATTTCCAGCACTATCTTAAGAGTCAAGCCTGAAATAAGTTTTTTTTAAGTCCTGTGTACAAAGTATCGCTAAAAAATATTTGAAGAACATTACAAATTTTATGCCAATTCGAATCAACCAATACAAGTAAAATTATGGATATGGAAACGTAACCTGAAAGTAATTTACTCGGCGGTTCGTTATACGAGTGTGAAAAAATTACGAAATTGTTGAAGAAAATAAACACAGTGTTTAAAAAGTATATAATTTATAAACTTCGTGTTAAATTTTACCAGTTATATTTATTTTTAAGATACATTTTTCTTGGTATATTAAAAATGAAATATTTATCGCAGGACGACTAGTAGTAAAAGATGTCTTCATAGGTGTTTAGAGAAGATTCGTGAATGCGTGAATTTGAATTCGTATTAACTTGTTTTTAACTACAAACTTTTTATTTGTTGTTCTCTTAGGATTTTATTTAGCCTGCTATGTTCTTACACTTTCAAATACGATTTTTTACAGGTCTGGGTTATAAATGTATTTATGAGTCAATGGAAAGGTTAATTAATCAGTAACCAAGTTCAAGTTTTATCTTTAAACAATTACCATAATATGTTCTACAAACTAAGTTGTTTCTCACTTGCCATTAGTGTTTTCATATTGGCACCAATTACATTTACTTGTGAAAGAAGATATATAATTAGGTTTGTAAGATCTGCCATTAGTTCATGAGTGAAAATAAAAGGGGTTTAAATAACCTCTCATCGATGAAATCGAAAATAAATGTTTCTTATTTCATCGCAAGAACGTTAACAATAACTCTGACGAAGAAAAACAAATCTTGAATTCAGATAACACAATAAGGGAATAATACAAGTTTGTCTGGATTGGTTTGTTTTAGCAAGAAATGAAGTTGAACGAAGTTTAGTTGAAGGACGGCGCTTCATTGGTTCGCCCCAAGTGCCTGGAACAAAAATATTCCCCTAAAGTGAGCTCTATTTGTTTTTACTACTCTATTTGTTTTTCCCCACTGGATCAATGCTTATTTTTACGCATTCGAAAGAAGATTTCGTTCGAGAGCTTTAAAATACAACCTACTGGTACGCAAAAGTTCAATTACTTTTATGGTTTTACGTACCTGCAGACTATTAACAACTATAAAATAAGATTTATTTAATCAACTTTTTAAAGAAATTGTGGCTATACTTGTATCTTAAAAGTGTGTAACAAGAAAAAAAAGCTTCTTTAAACATGGATTTGATCCATTTCACTTGACGTATTGTACTACATTGTTTAATTGGCAGTTAAGGTTCCTAGGTACAAAAGTAGGCTATTTTTAATTTCTTTCAAAGCGGACATCAATTTGTCAGTTAGTCAGCTGTTTTCGTGAAGATTTTCTGAAATTGGATATTGAATATTTTATTCATATAGGAATGTTATGTTTTCTAGATGGTGAATTAATGAGATAGACGAGATGTTTAGCCATAGAACGATGCAAAAATTGAAAAATCTAGTTGATATCTTGTCCAAAGTTACAGATATAAGAATAAAGGAACATTTCACACGTAAAGAGAAGAAATATTGAATATTCGATTCGATACGGATTCGATGAATGTTCCATCACTTGAATTTGTTTATTTTACATCGTTGATTTCAATTCTGTATTACCATGATTTTGATACATTAGAATAAAAAATACTATTGGTGACAAATGGATCATTAATAAAAATGTTATTCTTGCAGTATTCTTGGAAGTTTTATATAATCTAACAAATTTGCATTATATACGATATAAGTATATTATATGTATGTATATATGCGTACACACACACACACACACACACACACACACACACACACACACACGCACAAATATACACGACGGACAAATACTAAATAATTGAATCTTAAAAAGTGAGGGCTCTGTGGTGTAATGGTAGCACAGTCACCCGGCAAGTGAGAGATCCGGGTTCGATTCCCGGCGGAGCAAGTACTTTTTGCAATTCAATGTTTATTGAAGTTAAATAAGGCTTTTGCCATTGATATAAATTTAATGTATATTTTTATTATATATATAATTCGTATAAATGGTAATTACCTGATTTAATATTAATAAAGGTGGAATCACAATAAGTACTCGACTCAAACCGGAATCTCTAACTTGCTGGTTGAGTGCAACACACACACACACACACACACACACACACACACACACACACACACACACACACACACACACACACACACACACACACACGCACACACACACACACGCACACACACACACACACACACACACACACACACACACACACACACACACACACACACACATATATACCTCTTAAATTTCATATTTTGAACGGTATATCATTTGACCGTATTTGCATTTTTCTTACAGCACCAACATTTTCAAATTTGAAAATTTTTGAAAATTTTTTCGTGCCCAAAACTTTTAAATAAGAGTTTCGTCATGGTCATGTGGAACATTAAATTAAAGGCTATTAAAAAATAATCATTTTTTTATTTTAACTTCGTTTCTTTCTTTTCTATTTTACAAGTTATTTGAAACCCCAATATTTAATACATTCAAGCATTCTTCTTAGTAATTACAAATAACAAATTTACAATCCAATTTTTGAAATATGTATGATAATCCTGTACTCTACTATAACAATGGTATTGATGAAATATTAAACTATAAAAAGCTCAGGAGTACTATAATCTGTATAAGAGAGGTTAATATTTACACGTAATCCATTACAGCGTTTCTAAATGTAATCAGTTTACATTACATTTCAAGTTTACAAAACATTAAAACAGCTGACTGTACTGCGATAAAAATGTATAATTTAATTCATGTATTCATTTTATTATTAAGTCGTTGTCAACTGTAGCTTGTTGGTCATTAATTATAAGTACAGTAAATTTTTAAACTGTTTACAACTTTTGATGTTAATAAACATGAAATAATAAGCAGTGTGTACTTTCTTTAGAAACCACAATAAAGGTACAACAGTAATTCAAAATAAGTAAGTGAAAATTGGTTATTCATCTACATTATATCTATATTATGCTTATTTTAAAGTATTGTAAATATTGTAAAATAAATTCGATAAATTTACCTCTTATGTTTTATATTTTTATTATTCAATTGATATTATGTAATATATCAGAAGAGACAAATTGAAACAGGTTCTATGCAGTTAATTTATTTAATCATGCGTCAAGCAAGGTAATGTGATTACACAAATTACAGTGGTCTGATGCTTTTAGTGGTAACCTTAATTTCCATCTAATTTAATATGTACAGCTGAAACCTAGGATTGCAATAGAGTGCAACGTAAACTAAATAACATGTGTTTTGTAAATGTTGTTTGTCATCTTTATAGTTCGTGATAATAATAAACTTTCCTTATGCTCAGATAAAATCTAAGCCAAATAATAATATTAACTCTCATAATAGTACACAAGTTCTTCAACAAGAACAACAATTTTGGCATAAAATTATCTAACTTTGACAATCTTTAGTTGTAGCAGAAATTAATAAATTAGTTACACTACATTACCAGGGAATTCATATCATCGTTAATTAATAATACAATTTCAAATGTAATTCTAGAACAAATTTGTACACTTGTGCCATTGTTTTATATTATATTGCTAAATATAGAGATGGAAAGTTAGTTAGATTGAATAATGATATTTACAGGAGAAATTCAGATTGAAAGAGAACTGCAGCCTGTTACGAATCTGGATTTTATTTTCTCCACTTATTAAAGTTGAAATACCTGCTTCTAAAATCCTGGTTTTTTCTGCCTAAAGCTGTTACTTTATATAAAATCTATATATAAGCTATGAACCGCCACACCATGTGTCGCGTAACAGGATTCTCTGAGGTTGCATGAAAAAGTCCAAGTTTATAGCTCATTTCATTATCGCAATATAGTCGGACAGATAGACAGACAAACAATCATACAAGAGAAATTTATAAACCATCCTGCGAAACAAAAGAGCATTACTAGTTGCTTCTCTTAGTTTCAGTAGAAAGTTTCCCCAGCTTCCAGGAGCTACACGCATTGCGTGCATTTTATCTTTGGGTGATATACCATCTCTATTAGTACTTATGGGTAAATTAATAGTTTCTTAAAGATGCATTTCACTTACCTCCATAATAAAATCCGCTGGGGTTGTATAACAACCTTTGAAGCTGTGTCTATTTTCTTTAAGCTAAAGGTCTTACTATTTCAAATGATTAAACCCAGTTTGCTCTATAAATACAGAGTTTTTTTTTTAGTTTGCTTCTATCCATAAAAATAATCCAAATATATTTGCTAAAGGCCAGTGGAATCCTATGGAGTGACATGCACCATCGCCGAACTTGATTCTGCTTATACAAAAATGACGCTTCTTGTAATTTTTAAGTGTACTGCTCAACTTGTTCTTAGATATCGTATGGACTGACAGAAAGAAAGAAAGTTTTTGGCTTTGCTAACACTCAGCCAATAACAACTCTGAAATGAAGAAAGTAATTGGTAATGTAAATTTAATCACGTTCACGATCTATATTTGCTTCCATCGTCAAAGACGTTCAATTACAAACTTAATACACCACAGCGCAGCGCAGCGCAGTGTAGGGTAATAGAGTTCCCTCAGGTAAAGCAGACAAATGCCGCTGAGTGACGCTGAAAGCAGCCATTAATATTCATCGACCTCCCGGTTACCTTTCACACCGATGTAATACATATAATAAGTTCTTTGCTTGAAATTCAAGCAGAAGTAAACTCAAAAAGGCTTTTGCGTGACTACACATTAACTTATGATCTGTTCATAATCCGAGCTTGTCATATATAGCCTGTTAAATTTATTCACATGCGTATCCTTACGGCTTTGATAAACGATTATTTTATTCAACTTCAACTGTAGATTTAAAAATTTAAATATAACCTGATACGTTATTACGTCTTCAGTTTTATCGAATAATTTGTGTTGAACTAGGCTTTAAAGTTCTTGTATAGGAGATTTGTTTAAAATACTCTTGTATGAAAATTCAGATTACAAGTTACAATTTTCTTGGTTATATTTTTCTTTATATTTTATAATTCCTTACAAAAATAGAACCAATTCGTTGAGTTCTATAACTCTCTAAATAAAAATGCCAGTGGCGCAGTGTAGCGGGTACGGCGGTTATCGCAAGATAACTAGAACGTCGAGCGTGGCCGCTGCTTGGATAGGTGACCGCTGAGCGATCCTGTCCTTGCAAGCGGCCCGCCTGCCCGGCCATTGGTGGTGGTTCGGAAGTCACCTTTAAGCCGCTGGTCCCCAGGTTAAGTGTTAGAGAGGGCTTCTTAGCCCTATCTTCGCCTGGTAAAATAAGACATTCTTAACTTTTTTTACTTTCTAAAAATGAAAGAAACAAAAATCTATTATTTCTTCAAGGAAAGGTTTTATAACAACCAAACCACCTCTGAATCGTTTTTCAACAAAAAATGCAAAGAAACTTTTATTGTTAAAGTAAAGGATAGTGGATTTTTACAAACATTTTCCATCGTTCAGTTATACAAAAACCAGTAACACTACATTTCTAAATCTGCAATTCGAATTGAGGCTTCATGCTTTAAATTGACAGACCAACCGATCAACCATGAGTCGAAAATTAGGTTGTCAGTTCTGAAAAATGAAGAAGAATATCTAGAGTATCAAACAGATTAAATATTTGTACAAACTAATGTGGAGTTACAACATGACTTTAAGAATTTCATATCAAATCAACAAATACTAAAAAAAAGCCCACTCTCGTCTATTCCCTTTCTCCGCCATTACATTTCTGCCGCGATAACCGCCATTCCTATTGACCTCTAGGTAGTTCTATGTGGTGGTCGGTGAGTGCATACATATAGAAATATTATATTTTGTAGTTCAGTTTCAATAATTATTTTTGTGTTTTACTTTTATTAAGTGCATGATTTATAGTTATTGTGCATGGAGTTGACACACAACACTATTATTACAATTTATGAACTATGCCACAACACCCCGGTATGATTTGCTTATTTTATCCTA
The DNA here is from genome assembly GCF_021130785.1 of Homalodisca vitripennis. NCBI lineage: Eukaryota > Metazoa > Arthropoda > Insecta > Hemiptera > Cicadellidae > Homalodisca > Homalodisca vitripennis. The sequence goes on from NC_060212.1 coordinate 149,327,835, forward strand.
GTTATTTAGCTGAGAAATAGATCGGATTGCAAATATCGAAACGCAGTATTAATAATTGTTTACTAAGCGATGCCAAATGTCCGGAAAAAAATCTCGTTTCCTTCACAATCCTTCCATTGTAAAAACCTACTACAAACAATTAATTTTAAAGTAATGAAACAAAGTTTTAAACGGTGCATGGAAGTAATAAAATTTACTACTCAAGGTTTTCACTGATAATTTCCTTAATTATCTAGATATTCTTTTGTTAAAATCATGTGAAGTTACGGGCTACAGTGAAAGTTGCATTTCAAATACATGAACTTTGAATGTAGTAATCTATATCAGATGGGAGCGACGTGTAGAAATATCTATGACCACGTGATGCTTGAAGACTTTTTGAATTCTAATATAAATACCTAATGACATAAATTTCCCCAGTTAATTAAATTAAATGATAATTTTAATTATAAGCATAACTCGTTACATATATTGAGAAAACACTGTATAGACTACAGGATGGCGTTTTAAAATGGCTCGAAAATGTGGTGCTATAACTATTAATCTGAAAGAAAACTTTTACTGAAAACCTTTTCTTGTTTTTAGGAACGTTACAAAATATGCACTTCAAACTTTTTTTAAACGCCAAATAGTTAGACTATTTGAAAAACCAATGGCGAATTATTCATGTTTCTACCTACACGCGGTACTCAAAGTCCTAGCAAAGTATCAGTTCATGACATTATAAGTAACACGGGACGCGGGTACGGTGCCACGGGCGGGATGAATGTTTAAACAGCACTCAAGTTCCATGAGACGCTTCTGGAACATAAATAGAGATCGTGCTTAAATATCGTCCTGTGGGTGTTAAGCTAGTTGATGAAACTGACACGATTTATTCGTATTTTACATACCAGCGGTACTTAAGTCACCTAGCAAGTCTCAGTTTATGACATGATAAGTAACACAGGCCGAGGAAACGGTACCTCGGGCGGGATGAATGTTTAAACAGCACTCAAGTTCCATGAGACGCTCTTGGAATATAAACATATATCGTGCTTGAATATTTCTTCTGAGTGTTTAACTAGTTGATGAAACTGTTACTATTTATTCACATTTCTACCTACACGCGGTACTCAAAGTCACCTAGTAAAGTCTCAGTTTATGACATGATAAGTAACACAGGCCGAGGAAACGGTGCCTCGGGCGGGATGAATGTTTAAACAGCACTCAAGTTCCATGAGACGCTCTTGGAATATAAACATATATCGTGCTTGAATATTTCTTCTGAGTGTTTAACTAGTTGATGAAACTGTTACTATTTATTCATATTTCTACCTACACGCGGTACTCAAAGTCACCTAGTAAAGTCTCAGTTTATGACATGATAAGTAACACAGGCCGAGGAAACGGTGCCTCGGGCAGATGAATGTTTAAACAGCACTCAAGTTCCATGAGACGCTCTTGGAATATAAACATATATCGTGCTTGAATATTTCTTCTGAGTGTTTAACTAGTTGATGAAACTGTTACTATTTATTCATATTTCTACCTACAACGCGGTTACTCAAAGTCACCTACCAAGGTCTCAGTTTATGACATGATAAGTAACACTGGCCGAGGAAACTGTACCTCGGGTGGGATGAATGTTTAAAGATCACTCAAGTTCCATGAGACTCTCTTGGAATATAAACATGTATCGTGCTTGAATGTTTCTTCTGAGTGTTTAACTAGTTTATGAAAACTGTTACTATTTAATCATATTTCAACCTACACGCGGTACTCAAAGTCACCTAGTAAAGTCTCAGTTTATGACATGATAAGTAACACAGGCTGAAGAAACGGTGCCTCGGGCGGGATGAATGTTTAAAAGATCACTCAAGTTCCATGAGACTCTCTTGGAATATAAACATGTATCGTGCTTGAATGTTTCTTCTGAGTGTTTAACTAGTTGATGAAAACTGTTACTATTTAATCATATTTCAACCTACACGCGGTACTCAAAGTCACCTACCAAGTCTCAGTTTATGACATGATAAGTAACACTGGCCGAGGAAACTGTACCTCGGGTGGGATGAATGTTTAAAGATCACTCAAGTTCCATGAGACTCTCTTGGAATATAAACATGTATCGTGCTTGAATGTTTCTTCTGAGTGTTTAACTAGTTTATGAAAATTTTACTATTTAATCATATTTCAACCTACACGCGGTACTCAAAGTCACCTAGTAAAGTCTCAGTTTATGACATGATAAGTAACACAGGCCGAGGAAACGGTACCTCGGGCGGGATGAATGTTTAAACAGCACTCAAGTTCCGTGAGACGCTCTTGGAATATAAACATATATCGTGCTTGAATATTTCTTCTGAGTGTTTAACTAGTTGACTAAACTGTGACAATTTATTCATATTTTTACCTATAAGGAGTACTCAAAGTCATCTAGTAAAGTGTCTGTTTATAACATAGGCTAAAACAGCACTCAAGTACCTTGAAATGCCCTTGGAATATAAACAGAAATCGCCCTTTCATATTTCTTCCGATTGTTTACCTAGTTGACGAAACTGTGACAATTTATTCATATTTTTACCTACAAGCGGCACTCAAAGTTACCTAGCGAAGTGTTGGTTTATGACACAGGCCAAAACAGTAGCTACGTTCCTTGAGAACATTAGCTCTTTGGACATAAACAGAGATCGCGCTTATATATTTTTTCTTGGTGTATTATTTGAGGAAACTATGGCAATATATTCATATGTTATCTACAATAAAATTCAAATTCGTGTAATCATGCTTTCGTGATGTACTCAATGTCTCCCAGCAAAGTCCCAGTTTCTATGAGGATAAGTAACACAGGCCGCAGTCGACGTGTAGGGAGGAATGAATTTATAAACAGCGCTCAAGTTTCATTATATCCTCTTTGAATATAAACACTGGTAACACATTAACAATTCTTACTGATAGGGTAGTATTTGAATTAAATATAACAGTATACTGAGTGTGTTTTTTTTTTTTTTTTATTCTTTCAGTTCATAACACAAATACAAAAATTACATGTATGTTTAAGTTAAATTAGCTTTGAATATTGAATCTATAAAAACAATTTTAGTGAACATTTCTGATCTTAAATACAAAGCAAATACGTTTATTAATGTTTTTAAACTATTTTCCCTCGATATAAACACCTCATTATGACCAATATTAAAAAAGATTAGAGGGGAGTGCTGAAATTATATTTTCTAGAGTAATAGAGCTAAGCAACTCACTGAACATTATTCACATTAAGCAAAATAACATAGTTTGTATGGTCATAAATATGTGGAAAATAGCAGGAATTTGAGAGAATTCTCTGAACCTCCTGATGAATAAATGTTTTATTGCCGTTGATATACACCTTAGTAAACTAATCTGTCAAAACATATAGAAAAACTCCGATTTCCGTGAAAACTATTTCAATTGATTTGACATGCTGTTAGCTAAATTAATACACACTTGACATGCAGCAAAAACATTTGTTTTAAAACAACAAAAATTATAATAAATATTTTAATTTGTTTTTTTTGTAAACTTTAATTTACGGACATTTTACAGGGTTTAAAATAATATATTTCATGTTTGATTACATTGCAATCTTGCACAATATGATTACAATCATTAACTAAATGGTATTTTCATGTTTTCTAAAAGATCTTGCGATCCTGAAGGGTAACCATAAAAGTTGCAACATATGAATTCGTGTAATATTTTCTTATAAAACAAAGTACATCACGTTTCGTGTAATCAGGCTTCGCGGAAGTCTGTAGCGCAAGTTGTTCTTGAGATGTCCTGCGGACAGATGGAGTGACGATCGTACAGAAAACAACTTTCACATGCTCATAACAAATTGTGCCTGCCACTTGAACAATGGGCTTCAACTACACTCAGTCAAATCACATGGATGAACTCACATCGTCAATCATGTATATGTAAAAATGAATTTTCATTCCAAATTTTAAAGTATAGAGATGAAATCTTTCTTTATATACTTTCTAGATATTTAGGCTACATATGTTATATTTTAAATGTAATATTACTGCACTCAGTATTTTCACAAGTTTGTTAATCTGCGATTTTCTCGTTGCTATCGTGGTTACTCCTAATACAATGTTACAATTGTCAGCCAATCCCATGAAGTGAAAATTCCTTGCACCGTCATCGAATTTGATGTTGCCTATATAGAAGTGAAGCTTTATACAAATTTAAAACGTATAGGATTGATTGTTCCCTAGCGATTATGTGGACAAAAAGAGAAATTAATTGTGTCCAGGTTCTCAGTTGGCAGGCTTGCTAAGACATTTTTGTACATATTGCTAATCCTATTCTTACATGGTTTGGCAATAATACTAATTTTCTTCGCCATCAGAATATGCTCAGATATTTAACTATTTCTATTTACACTATAATAATTTACGTTAAATCGTTAAAAACTAAGGACTCAAAGCAATCGTAAAATAATCGTTTCAGTCAAAAATCGCGTTAGGTTTCAATCGCGTGTTGTTGACGAGCAGCGACGCATACGAAATGTCAACCGAATTAAAAGAGAAATGATTCACTGGTGGCTGGACGAAGGTCATCTAAAAGTTAATACTACTACTTTAGTGTTCAAGTGTCCTAATAAAATTTCTTGTAAGCATAAAATGCTTTAAATCGTTTGAAATTGTTATTTTTTCCCTACAGAACTAAACCTCTTGAGATAAAACCAAAGTTTAACTACAAAAAGTTTATTTTATACTACCTTTAAATTGTAAATAATTTTGGTGTAAATAATTTTTGTATTTAAAATTATTTTTGGAACTGAACTTTTTTAGTTATAGGGTGGCTCTTCAACTATTGTGGGGAATTATTGTACTTTCATAAGTCGGTCAATAAAGTAACAGTTAAAAACATGTTAAAGCTGTTTTTAGATGCATTAACACCCTCTACATTTAGTGCAAGATAAATTGAAAACTTTTTTCTTTTAATGATCTGTGTCAAGAGAGTTTTAAAAAGAGGTACCACACGCTCCACCTTTACAATTAAAAATGTTCGAAAAATACCTCTTGTAGACGAACAATGTGTATCCATTTTACACATTACCCGAATGTATTAATACCAAAAAGGAATTTGAAGAAAATGTATTGCTTTCTTATGTAATGGCGAAGAAACTACAGGTAAAGACATACTAAATGTAATTTGTGTTCACCTTTGTGAAAAAGATAAAGATTTAGCTAAATTGTATGGTATAAATACTAATGGAGATAAAATCAATTCCCTAATGGTACGTCAGCCTTTGTGGGCGTATGCAAGAAATTTCTCCCTTCATCCATAAGCAAATACGACGTCCAGAAAGTTGCCAAACTCATTAAAGAAATACTTAATAAAGCTGTAGAAGTTGCAAACATTGTAAAAGCAAACTCAATAAACTCCAGATTATTGAAGTTCTTTGCGACTATATTGGTATTATATTCACTCCACGCTGATTTTACACACGGAAGTCAGGTGGCTATCTCGTGGAAAAGTCCACAAACAATTTTTGGAGCAGAGACGAATTAAAAATATTGTTTGAAGACATAATATTTCACTTGGCTCCGTTTTTGTATGACAGTGACTGGTTTGAAAAGCTTGCTTACTTGGAAGAAATTTTTTCACAAATATTTTAACATCTTGGGACTACAGAACACTTATTTACGGCACTTAAAACTAAAATTAAAATTTACTCCATCTTGAAAAATTGTATTTCTGAATATTTTTTTTATAACAATCAGGCTAAGGTTTTGCAAACCCTGTACAGCTTCATAATAGAAAATGAAAAATCCTATCTCCTGAGGTGAAACACTTAACACATCTTACGGGTTCTTTCAGGCAGTATTTTCCTAAACGAGAGGATGTAGAAAATTGGTTTGCGGACCCTTTCAATGAAGAAAACTTTCAGACTGCTGCGCTGTTCATTCCAGAAAAAGAAAAACTCATTGAACTTTCTACAGATATTACGTTTTAGTCCAATTTCGAGTTAAAATTCCTTAGATATTTCTGGACTATTTTAATGATAATAATGGACATCTTACTAAAAAAAGCCCTTCAAGTTTTGGTGCCATTATAAATACTCAAACAGAACAGAGAGCTTTCTCTCCTTCTAAATTAATAAACATTAAATATCATAAAAATGCGAATGCTAGTAATACTATATCTATAATTACTTGCGAAGTGCAACAATACAGGCCAAACGGTAAAATCAGAATTTTTATTAGTTCCCAGACTAATAAATAACTTATCAATTTTATAATTTTTTCTTTGAAATTTGTAGTAACTATTACGACTGGGAAATACTATAATTTTATTATTTCATTTATTATTACTGTTAATTACATTAAGATTTTACGTTAACACTAAAACTAATGATTGAGTCAAATAAAAAACAAATTTAAAAAATCTTGTTATAAAAAATTATTTTCCTCAGTTAAATTGTTTCATCTTCATTCGCGCAAGTAAATAAAAAGTAATATTCAAGTTCTTTGATTAATTTTTCTTTTGAATTTATTACAACCGATTTTATATTTAAAGCAGAAAAAATTAATATTACCATACTTGTTTGCGTGCGCGCGCGCGCGCGCGCGTGTGTGTGTGTGTGTGTGTGTGTGTGTGTGTGTGTGTGTGTGTGTGTGTGTGTGTGTGTTTTACTGGTTGCTGAAAGCTTATAGTAAAAGGAGTAAGAGGCTATCCTTTATTAATGATTTGACGTCTACATTTTATAAATTAATTGGTAAAAATAATTATTAAGATTTTTGGGGTAACAATTTTTAAATCCGTACGAGCGGGAGAAAAGGGTGGGAACCACTTATCTATGTGTACTTTAGACTTTTAATGGGCACGTATCATTTTTCTTTGATATTAGTTTGTTGCAGAAAGGAAAATTTATTTTCGATCTCCATTTAATAAGAAGAAATTGTATTTAACAACTTTAATAGTAGACAGTCTATGAGAGAATTTTAAGAAAAATTTATATAAATCTATTTTTATTTTGTAGGAGAAAATTTAAATTTCATCGATTTTACATTCATTTTAAGTTAATTTTTATTCATTCTCTTCAAAATTAACATTTTTCATATTCGTGATGTCTTTTTTTCAGTATTTTAATACATTTTCAATGTTTCAAATTTTACATCTTACTTTAAAAATATAAAAGTTGACAATGACATTATTTGAGATTTTTCATTCATTTTTGTAGATATAACTGTGGAGAATCCAGACAGTAAAAGAGTATAATATGTTATAGTATTTTCCATATGTGATTTCCAAGTGGCTTTAAATGTGGTCCAGAAACGAATCTACTTAGATATATCCAGCGAAGATCTCATTGCTGAATATAACCCTCGATATGGAAATGGCAAATATTGGAACTAAGTAAAGGAGGCGTATGCTAATAGTTTATTGTGTTGAGAACGTGGTAAGGAAGGTCTTGTTAAGGTAGTACTTGTCGATGTCACTTTGCCCCATATACTGTATATCAAGAATATGGTAATAAACCAGCACAAACTCACTCTCGGGTATAGTAGACTCCTTGTTGGGTTCTTGCTCATAATGCGAAATTTCAGTAGCCAAAGCCAATACCATTGACAATTTTCTCTTTAAATATCAATTAATTTATAATAATAGTTTATAGAAATCATTGAAACATATTGCAACTATTACACAATATAGGTTGATGATCAATTTTATATTAGCGTAATGGTCTTTTCGGTCTCCTCATGGTCTAATTAGGTCGACCGGGCCTGTTACAGGCTCTCGCTTTGGAGCATGAACCTTTGAATAGCTGAGTGTGTGTGAAAGTTTTCAAAATCTACTAGTATTTCTTTATATTATTTTTGCGTTTTGAGTTTCACTAGTCTTTTGAAAAATTAAATTATTTATTTTTGTACATATTTAGATTAAAATACTATTATAACTAATTAGTTATAAATACTGTAAGTCATTTAATGTCATTTTTCTTTAAAATTATCATTGCATAAAGTGCATGAAGACATTTAAAGTGCATTTTTTAAGTGTTAGAAAATGTTATATAGCTCTAATATTGCCTCAGAAAAAAATACAAAGCTAATGCTACTTCGTTACTTTACTAGCAAGTGTTTATATGGCAAAATACCCCTAAGTGTAAGTTAAGGTATACCAGAGAGAGTTTCTTAGAATCCCATTTTCAAATATTTTTAAGTCATAACCCTACCATGTGTATATGTTTATTGTTGTTTTATAAGAGTAAAGGAGAACCTAGTATCGACTAAGGCGATTGTGTATAGATATACAACTAGGTGTAAGGGTATGATAAACCTTTTAAATATGAGGCGGGAAGAAACCAAACAAAGTCATTCATTTATGGAAATAACATTATTTAATAAATAGCCCAAAAAAGATATAGTTCGGTAATTTGATTAGGTTAAATTTTTTTTCCGTACCTGATTAGTGATAGAAGTGATATGAAATTTTAAAATAGCTTATATCTTTTATTAGTTTTGATTTTGTTATTATATTAATATTTTTATATTAACTTAAGCCAGCTTGATACATTTAGTCTTACTGATACCTTTTACAAGTTTTTTAAGTTTATTGTGGATTTTATTTATTTATGTATGCGTGTGTGATTAATTTTTTTTCTTCTTACACTGTGTTTTTGCTATCTTTAATAAATAATCATATAATTATTTTACTAAATGATACTTATCCTCTTAAGTTAACTGTGTAAATTTGTATAATAATATTACCAAACGTCACATAATCGCTGTATTGATGAATATCAATTTAATTTTGAATGCCAAGTGGTTCATTACTTTATATTTATAATAGGTATATGATTTGACAATGTCAATTGCACTTTAATTGTGTCTAAATACTAATAGTCTTGAATTATTACTGAATTTCGCACTAACAACTCGCACACTTTCATATTTGGCTGAACTGTTTTCTTACCCTAAGTCCGCTTGCTTACTTCAATAAATAACAGTAAAAGTAGTCATCCTTCGTTTTAAATTAAGTTTCATCAGATCCTGATAGTGCTGAGAAGAAAACTTCATATCAAATTCCAAGTGTGTATCTCACACCGTTTGTCTTTTATCATACGGACAGTGAAACATATACGAAGAGAAATCGGATTTTTGAAACAATCTGTTGAATAGGAATTTACTTTACTCGTTCAGTAATTTTTGCGAACTATTTATAATTTCTCTTATATAGTTAGTTACAAACCAAAAGTTTTGCATTCCAGGCCGGAACCTTTTACACTTTTGGCCCAGATGAAAAGATGTTTGGTAGATATAAGTGCGCCTTCCTTATGTGTATGCTCAGTACAGACCCTATATCGAGTAAATACACACTATGCTCAAGCAGTGCGCTTTTCTACATAGAACGGTACATAGTTTATATAACTAGATAAAGCAATTCATTGGGGAAGCTTTGTAGTATAAGTGGAAATATTTTACGTTTCGTAAATTACTGAGAATTTTAATATTATAAAAGCAGTATCAGTAGTAAGATTTATTGCAAAATTAGCCACAGTTAATTATAAGGCAGCTTTAGCTCTAAGTAAGTATTAACTCTTTTATTTTATTTTAATTACATTGGATCATGTTGAATATCACAAACAATACATCACAAGCTGGAAATATTTAAAAGACTTTTTCCATAATCTGGAGCTAATTTATTTAACAACATAAAATTTTCTAAAATACAATACAGTGTTGTATAAAATCGTAACATAATATAATGTGAAATATTACAAACAGAAGAACGTCACAAACTAAATATTATATATGTAACAACATAAACCATTCTTATGTATAACAGATCATGTGAATAGTACTAATAGGACAATACATAGACACAAATAATAATATCCCAAATGCACCAAAGCTCTTTTTAAGGTGAAATTTTTGCACTGTAGATGAATCTATGGACAAAAGCTGCTACTTGTTACTTAAAAATGCAATTCCAGAAATTTGTACTGAACAGTTTATAATTTTATTTTAATAATATATCTTGATAGTTATAAACTTTTGTACTACGCTGTACAATCTATTTGAATGAAAATAAATAAGGAAACCTTCATTAAAAACATTTTAAATCGAATTGAGCTATAATTTAATTATATTGGTCGACTTAATATGGACAAATTTAATTTTTTCCACGTTACCTATTAATAGATACTATAGTTTTACTTAATTATATTTCACCACCTAATGTTATTACTCCTTAAATATTAACAAATATATAACCATACTTAAAAATATATCACGATATAAACATTTAAGCACTACAATTTAGTCGTAATTTACAATATCACTATACGTTTAAATGTGCAAATAACTGTGGAAATAATTAAATCAGAGCCACTAGATATTTTGGAAGCACGTAGCGCTTAAAGCGGCATAAAACGTAAAAGTTTCCAGTTTAAAGAGGGTACTCGACACAAGAGCAGTGAGTGATTGAAGCAATCCTGCAGCAGATTGAACGGTCCGATACCAACTCTATTTATTCGGCGAAATGTACCTTTGCCAATCGTACTGAAGACGGTAGCAGAGTATATTCATCTGGTTTAACTACATATACTTTCCTTAAGAGATCGATTTGCAGACCTTTGAAGAACCATTGTGTTTGTTTTTAAACGTCTTAATAAGCATATTCAGGGGAAACACTTGAAATAAATAGACAGTTGGGATTTTTAACAAACAAGAATAACTAATCCTTCACAGTCTAGCAGGAATATTCTCATCGTTCCCCTAAAAGGCCAATTTTTAGGTATCTTCGAATAAAATAAGTGATTATATTTTTCGGGGATAATTCTAGACTTATAATTAAATACAAATTCATTAACTAAATTGATTAAGGACTAATGACGTATTAATGGATGAACCGTCCTAAATATATAAGAAGTAAAATGGAAGACTACATAATTTGTATTAATTACGAGTAAAATAAAAATAATCTAAATTAAAATCATAATTATGTTATTTCATACAATTTATCTGAGAACTAGTCATAACAGTCATGACTACACATGCAGATAGCAATTGAAAAAACAAAGAAGATCAATGAGCTTCCTCGTTAAATTGAGGTTAGCAACATGCACAGTATCAACATATTTTATAATATGTTACATAATACGGGCTTTATTATCCCCATTCCTTAAGTACACATTTAAAGCCTACAAAGAACATTTGTGTCAAGTTTTATGGTAATTATATATGGACACACACATAACAGACAGGTGCTGTCAGGACATGGATGCTTCAGGGCGTACCTTCATCGTTTCAACCACGATAACTCCGCAGAGTGTCCGTCCTGTCCCGGCGTTAGCGAAAACGTGGAAAACGTGTTCTTTACAATTCCACGCTTCAGTTCACATCGTAATGACTTGGAAATGGTCCTCAACCGGACATTACAACTAGAAAGCATCGGAGAAGCAATGCTGGGATCGAAGGCTGCCTGGGACGCGACCAGTACTTTCGCCAAGGAAGTTCTTAAGGAGCTGCGGTTCATCGGAAGAAAGAGAGCCAAAGACAAGGAAGAAGTCACTTGAACTGCCTGAAGAAAGTAGCTGCTGCTCTATATATTCTCCCCGTGAAGTAATGCCAGCGGCGGTTTCCGCGGGGATACAGAGGCCAGAGAAGAGGCTTTTAGTCGGTATTGACATCTGAGTCCGACATACCCAGGCCAAACGACTGTCCTGCAGGATACGTAAAAGTATTTTTCCCCAACCTCAAAAAAATAAATAAATAAATAAAAATAAAAACTTTTATACATACAACGACTTTATTATACTATAGACTAGTATAAAATAGCTAATTTTAGCTCAACTTCATATTCCACTTAGTGCAGCGATTGAAGTTGAGCGTGTGACAATTATGCATGTGATGAGACTATGAGAATGCCTTTTTACCTACATAACACTAAATTTTTATATTTAATTGTATATCATTGGTTATATCAAAACTATCTAAGAAGTTAGTTTTAAACTTCTTCGTAGCCGACTTTTGGTAGATCTCTTCAGACGAACATGGCCCAAGATTTAAGGAGTCAAGTCTGTGACAGCATCAGAATCCAGACGCTACACAAAGATCAACCTGAATTGGAGCTTAGCAAAATATTCAACCCTTCCCACCATAGCTACTTTCTGTGTAGAAAACTCGGTTGCTTCACCGTGCTTAGAGATCGCGTCAGCAACCTCGTAGTGTACTGAATTGTGGACTTAATGAGGCAATGAGACTGGCTCTTCACCTAGATTGCACTAAATTTTTGTATTTTGTATTCCAGGTGTGTCTGATGTTGAAACGATCTAAAGAGTTTGAAGAGTTTGTTTTGAACTTCTTTGTTTCTTAATTTTTGTGAATTTGTTTAGACGAACATGACTCCAGATTCCAGGAGTCAAGTCTGTAGCAGATTCCAGTCGCTGCACTAAGAGGAAGATGAACTAGAGCTAAACACAACATTTGTATAAACTCGTTCTCAGCATAATATATTTTATTAAAGATGCTTTAATAAAAGAAATCCTTTCTTGTGATGCTTTTCATGAATTATTAAAAGCAATTAAAATCCAAAGTAAATAAACCGTGCATATTTGACAAAATGCACAATCGTGGTTACATGGCCATGATTAATATGTACCTTTAAGTTATTGCATTTCTTGTAAAGTTATCAAAAAGTGTTTCTTGTATTCTTCCTCTCTCTCCAATAAAATTATTTTAAAAACCTACGACTTTAGAATACAAACCAAGCAAATATCTATTGCACAACCTTACTTAACACACGCTTGTAATTAATAGGAGTTAGGCTACCACGGAGATCACATCTTGCGGTGGTGAGTAGGATCATGATGACGCCATTTGCGTTCCTTCCGCCAAATTGGCTCCGGTTAACTCCTCCACTTACAAGAGTAATGTCGCACTCACATGCCTCAGAGTCAGAGGCACCAGAAATGGAAGGGGGAGTCACAACGGGTATTAATTCAATACTTACTGTTTTTATATGATATTAAGACAATAATCTTAATAAAACTATGAATCATTTTAAATCTAACGATATGACCAATAGAATTTTGTTGTGTATAATATATGAAAAGAAGCTTTAAAAAGAGTATAGTTAAACGCTCTACAGGAGTTCATCGTATGATTCAAAACTTGAAATATTCTCTGCTTTGAAAAGAATATGAAATAATCGTGCATTATTCATTTTCTACCCTAAGGTGTCACCAATCTATAGTAGTGGGGATGTTTAAGACCTTGTGTTAAATATTCATCTAAGTTTACATTATTTTAAGTTATCTCTATTTATTTCCTATAATTGGTTTTAAGCGCTGAGTCAAAGGAGTAACAATGGTCATTCATTAATAGTGGTATCTCGTATTTTTAAAACAAGATATTTCCATCCTATTGTCACAAAAACACAATATGTATAAAATTATCAAGTGAAAAAAATAATAATCGTAAGATGTTATTCAAACAGTAATGGGCTTTGATTTTTTAAAAGCAAATATTTTCTAACTGAAGTGATTGCGGGCTATGGACGTATGTTTTGCAAGGGGAGAAAATTTTCGCTTCGGGTCACGAAACGAAACATCACGCTTATTCGCTCTGTTGCCGCTAAGGGTCGGAACTACTTTTTATTTCTTATTTCGGAAAGATCGGAAGATTGAAGTGAAAATGATACTAACCAAAAAATGTAAAGGCAGAAATAAGTACTAAATTTGTATTGCCATTATAATCTAAAAATGAAATTATGGGTTTATAATAACTGAAATAAGAAATAAAAGTTCTGCTATAAAATCATTTGATACAAATAGCTCCAACATTTTCAGTAAAACCTGAAATATTTAAGGTGAAATGAGAGGAATATCAAGCCTTTAATAAGATTAGTGGAAAAACTTGTAACTTAACATTATGGAGCCTTTATAATCATTTTGAATCGGAATTACACATGTTTGTGGTACGGATCATTTAATTGTTAATTGCTCAAAGGTTCAAAACGTAAACAAAACTTCCACTACCTCTTATTTCCACGTGTCAAGAAGCATTTCTAGCACAGATCAGTTATATTACTTATGCCATGAGTTCTCTCGTTTCCATGATTAAAAAATGTATACAGACTCGCTATGAGAAACATACCAAAATTAAAAAATGATTACTTCTTGCCCTTGTAATATTCTTCCGGCCAGTTATTCCAGGTAACTTAGTAGTGTTTTCTTGTTGCCCCGACTAAGAAAATCTATACATACATGGGTCTGAAAAGTATTCTTTGGTCAAAATGAGGGTATTTTGGTCATTTTAATTTACTTTCTGTTCCGCAGCATTGTTGTTCCGAGTAAGAAAATATAAAATACGCTTGTCTGAAACTTAAAACTATTTAGTTGAAAAATGAACTACTTCTGGTAATTGTACTATTCTTACAGTCTATGGTGAATGCTGAGCTATATTAGAGTTTGCCAATCAAATGAGTTAGTCTAAAAAGTCTACTTTCGTCTAAAAAAAAAGACTACTTTCGCTCAGTAAAATGTACTTCCGGTACCATAGCAGCGTTTCCATTGTTGTCCTGATTAAGAAAATATGTATTACGTTATATAAACATACTCGTATATATAAAATATTTATAATGTACTTCAGAAACAAAGATAATACTTCCGGGCATTATAATATACTTCCGGTTTAAATATTGTTTGTCCATTAAGAGCATAAAACACTTGTGAGTCAAATTTCAGATCTCTAGGTGTATGGAGAAGTTTTAATAAACCACAAACTAGTTATGCAAAGTTTTGCAACTAAATTTAAACCTCATTAATCTTTATTCAAAAAGACTGTTGTTTTTCTTTGGAGAGAATTAATCACGTGTGTCGAATTTCATCATTTTAGGACATCGAAAATTTAGGAAATGTACTTCTACAAGGTACAGACCCCATTTTCAATCTTTAACGGTGTTTCATCTTTATGAAAATGCTTTATTTTTTATATTTAGGTCATGAGGCATGTGTATACCAAATTTAAACTTTCTGAATTAACGTTTATTTGTAGAATTAGTCAGGAGTGAGTGAAGGCTTAGTCTTTCATGTATAGAGATAATGTATGCTGAGTTATAGAGCATTAAGAATATTTTGCTTCTTGCGGGAATGCCTGCAAAAGACATTGACAGTGAAATGTTACAAGTTGACAGGTATTTCAATTTTATTGACCGATATTCTTCTGGAATGAATACTTTTGCAGCATCATAGTAGACTCTTTGGCAAGAAAACTGCAGGATTCTCCTTTAAGGTATAATGCATTGTTCCTTAATTTCAAAAAGAAACAAGGATTAAAAGGTCTGTAGAAAAGACGTTAGGCCTTTATAACTCTACCTTTGAATCTTGTCATCTACTATATCATGTCCTAAATTGAATTTGAATTTTTTATAATAGTTATGACCATAGTGTGTTACTTTACACCGAACAAAAGATTTAAAGGTCTTATATGGTAACAGAATTATTTGTTATAATTTTAACTTGACGGGACTTAATTATAATTTTTATTTTTACTAATTTAATTTTTAGATATTTACAAGGCACATTTAAATTCTTATATAAAACCTATAAACTTGTGAATTGTTCATAAATTGTTGGAATATTGTTACATATATGTTTGGGTTTAAGTGGAACATGGTTAACGAGTGTACATTTGGAAATTCACCAACCTAGGGGCGACTTACATTTATCAGCAAAAGAGATGCTTTTTTGTTTCGTACAAAAAATGTAATTTAACATCTTTACAAGTTAAATAGTACATTTAAATTCTTCTAAATAAAACTAGCTCACGCAAATTATTTTCCATGTGAAAAACATTCAAAATAATTACTTAATAAAATGACTAATGAAAAGTATTAATGATCGGTTTTTTTATTAACAGTTAAGTTTATTAATTTAACTGTGCTATGTAATATTTAAATTTAAAACACTGTAAGTTAATGCTGAAGCTTTGACTGTGCTACTATTATTTGCTAAATTTATAAAGGAAATCAGAGTTTTTTTAGTTTAGTAATTTGTCGCTTTAGCACATTGACTGTGGTGGACGTAACTAACTAGAATTCCGGCTGTCCTATAGTTGGTACATAACTTGAGTCGCAGTGAAGCTGTTAAGTAATTAACAATCTAAACAAATATTATTACATTTCAGGTTTTTAATTTTTTGTAATGAGGGAAGTTTATTGAGAAACCACAGTTATTAGAAGATAATATTATAACTACTACAATGGCATTTTAATTATTTGAAAAACTCTCATCAAGTGGTCTATTTCTAGCTAAATCGCAATCTGAAGTAACACGAATCTGCCCTGCCATCTAGAGAAACAAGAGAAGGGCAAGTAAGAGACCGGACACTGCAACAGCCCGACCCAAGCACCAACATTACATTTACAGCCGTCCCAGCTCGCTTTATAGAGGGCATTCCTTCAACATTCTTCGTTCCTTATATCGACACTTATTGACAGACTTTTCTGCTGGCAATAACGCTTCGCGGACAGGTCACATTCAAAAAATCTTCACCACAAAATACCAAGTACACATTATCACTTTTTGATGAATCGAGATGAAACATGAGAGCATGACAAGTAATCCATACAGGTATGTGTATCCGTCTGTGTTAACCTTTATTTTATTTCGCTAGATGCATTTCAACTACTCAATATGCAAATAACCTGCAGATATCACTTTGAATGTTACTTTTACACTTTTAATCATACCTTTAGAAAAAATAATGAAGGATAAAAAGTGATTCGAAATAAAATTCTAATTTAGGAAATATAAATATTAAATTTTTGTTTTTTTATCAAACCAAACAAGATTAAAAATAAATTTATAAATTATTAAATAATATTTTTAATAAATTGTGGAACGCTAATTCATGATGTTCTGTAAACTGATAAAGCTAGTTACTTTATAATTTAATTTTACACAATTAATCTTGAAGATAATTTAAATAATCCAAATGAAAATGTATTTAATATTATTTTTCAAACACATAATTTCTTAATTAACATCTTTAAACTTTTTCTTTTTAAAAAACTTGTATTATTGATTACTCCATACTTGTATTTGTTTGCTACCGTGGTTACATTTAACATTGCCACTGTTTGATGGGTGTGTACCGTTTTACTGGCACATGAGGGGTTTGAAGTTTTGTGAAGGTTCAAAAAGGAAACGAAAATCTTCTGAAATTAATACAGTTCAAACTAAAATAAAACTTCTTCTTGAAAATAATCGCTGGATTTAAAATTAAAATAAAAACTTCTTGATTACTTTTAAGTTCAAACTTGTAATATATTCGTCACTAAAAAAATGTACAAAATTCTCACAGCTTGTCTTTTATTGAATTTTCAAAATTCCAAACTTTCACACTCGAATCTGATCTGGAAATTCTATACTTTAATTTATTTTCAAAATTCAGTTTTATTCTGTTACTAATTTCTTTACTTTACTTTAAATATCAACAATATTTGTATTATAAAAATTCCTCTGTGTTAGAGAATTAAATAACTTCTTTTCAGTGTTAGAGAATTAAAATGCTGAAAGCATCTGTAACAACCACAAAACTCTTTTAGTATTTTTTTACATAAAATTTTATATATATGTGCTCACTGCACCAACAAGTTTTATATTGCACAGATCAAAAAGATAAGTTCCTAAATTCCCATTAAATTTAATTTTTACAATATTTCTTTCCCCAAGATACAGTTGACAGAGCATATTATCTCTAAACATGTTTATTCAATGAAGAATTTCTCAGATGCCCATATCGTATTTGAAGACAAGTTCAGATGCTATCCCACATCAGATGGAAGGTGACAGTGGAATCAGTCTACTCAGACCGAAACCTGATTCCACCTTTTCACATATTCAGTGAAAGCACATAGATAATTCAAACTGAAGAACTTCATAGTAAGGTTGAGGCATTATCATGTTAATAGGCGAGCCCATGTTTACAAAAGTATCTGCCCTTTCTTTCTCCAAGACTATGCACCTGTACCGATTGTATTAAATAGTAATTTTGGGGTAACTGGATTACCGGTGGAAGGAGTAGGCCCAGAAGAATGATAAGGACTGGACAGTACAAAAAGCCTTCTATCAGCGAGGCGCGCATCGCAGATGGGAGAGTTTGATAACGATATTGAGAGGTGGGGTGAGGTAGACGTGCCGTACCTCCCGTCTCAGTTGATCTGTAGTAGTGGTAACAATTAAAGCCTTTGAAAGTGTTTAGAGTTGTTTCTTGCTAATCGTCATCGAACCTACTTAGACCGAAACATGATTCCACCTTTTCACATATTCAGTGAAAGCACATAGATAATTCAAACTGAAGAACTCCATAGTAAGGTTGAGGCATTATCATGTTAATAGGCGAGCCCATGTTTACAAAAGTGTCTGCCCTTTCTTTCTCCAAGACTATGCACCTTACCGATTGTATTAAATTTTGGGGTAACTGGATTACCGGTGGAAGGAGTAGGCCCAGAAGTATGATAAGGACTGGACAGTACAAAAAGCCTTCTATCAGCGAGGCGCGCATCGCAGATGGGAGAGTTTGATAACGATATTGAGAGGTGGGGTGAGGTAGACGTGCCGTACCTCCCGTCTCAGTTGATCTGTAGTAGTGGTAACAATTAAAGCCTTTGAAAGTGTTTAGAGTTGTTTCTTGCTAATCGTCATCGAACCTACTTAGACCGAAACATGATTCCACCTTTTCACATATTCAGTGAAAGCACATAGATAATTCAAACTGAAGAACTCCATAGTAAGGTTGAGGCATTATCATGTTAATAGGCGAGCCCATGTTTACAAAAGTGTCTGCCCTTTCTTTCTCCAAGACTATGCACCTGTAACGATTTATATATATATATATATATATATATATATATATATATATATATATATATATATATAAAACATTCTTGTCATGAATTGATATTAAGTTAAAAAATTATTAATAATACTTACAATACAATATTTTGACCTTAGTAATATTAGGCCACTTTTATTTACTTTATTTTTAATACTAAGTTATTTTTATTTTGGTTACTACCAATGGATTCAGTATAGAGATCAATTTTATAATCAATAAAGTTTATACAACTTAAAATTTCCATTGCTTTGAAGATAAGTCCTTTTTGTGCAAATTCTCTCCATTTATATTATTGTATGTTTATTTATATGCTATTTTAAGTGTTAGATACGTAGGCGCTTTGTATTCTAGAGATCATGCTTCATTTCAATAACAACGAATCGTATACACTGTGTTGACTTATTTTAGTGACTAAGATCAAAGCATCGCAATTCTTGTCAGAAAAGGGATGTTTAGGCTTCGTTCAAAGGATAAGCGCATTACTGGGGACTTGCTGCACGTTGTTTGATGCTGACTCCCCCGGGTTTAGAAAACGTTATTGGTAAAGAGGAAGAAGGACCGATCATTTCGCGATTACAAAAGAGAGGTTTGTTTAATGATAATTTCGTATATATTTTCAACAAATTTTATCATTCTTATTTTGATTTTAGTTTGCCTTTGAATATTTACCATTACTAATATTGTAATGTGCTATAAACTTTTAGAATTAGTTCAGAAAATTACTAGTAAATTCTTGAAATTTGTCTTTGATGTTTGTTGTTAATGTGAATTTAACGATTCATTGTCGTTTAATACGAAATAATATAGATACAATTCTTGATTTAGATAAAATTTTATTTCAATGTTTTAAAAGATTTATATAAGTCATAGCTCAAACTAGGTGATAAAAACAGTATGTATAAGTAGTCCATTAAGATTAAATATAGGCATAGAACATGGTTAAGAATGTATCCTTAAAATAATTTCTTGATTTAAAATCCATTACAATATGATATTTTTTTAGTTACATATACACCTATACACATGAGGTGGTATGTATATATATATATATATATATACAATTAAATTTGTATAAGTGGCAATAGCCTAATTTAATTTCAATAGACATTGAATCACAAAAAGTACTTGCTCCGCCGGGACTCGATATATATATATATATATATATATATATATATATATACAGAGTGAGTTTTATGTCCTGGCACACCTGGATATAATTCAAACGGCCCGAGATATATATGTGAAACCATGACCCTACCTATTATAAAATATTTTTTTAATTTTTCAAGTTGTTGAAAATTTTCCCCCCTATCATGCGACCCCTCATTTTAAAGGGAATAAAATAATAAATCCAATAATGCAAACTAGAGGTATCTACGTTTATTTTAACAGATTTTATGACAAATTTACAATTGGGTAAAGGGGTGCAACTAACACATTTTCAAATACAACAACCTATCATGTCTCAAGTTTTTAAACACGTCTAGCACACTGTCAAACAGCCGAAGGTGAACAGTTTGAACACCTGCTACATTAAAACTGGTAACTGTTTTTTAAAATTTGCGTAAGTGTTGACTCCTGTTACGATAAACAGGACAAGACAGTTACTTACTTTATTATTGTAAATTTGTCATAAAATCTGTTAAAATAAACGTAGAGACCTCTAGTTTGGATTATTGGATTTATTTTTTATTCCCTTTAAAAGGAGGGGTCACAAGATAGGGGTTTGTGTTTGAAAATGTTTAGTTGCCCCCCTTTACCCCCACTTTACTCAATTGTAAATTTGTCATTAAATCTGTTAAAATAAACGTAGAGACCTCTAGTTTGGATTATTGGATTTATTTTTTTTATTCCCTTTAAAAGGAGGGGTCACATGATAGGGGTTTGTATTTGAAAATGTTTAGTTGCCCCCCTTTACCCCCCTTTACAAAATTTTCAACAACTTGAAAAATTAAAAAAATATGTTATAATAGGTAGGGTCAAGGTTTCACATAGATATCTCGGGCCGTTTAAATTATATCCAGGTATGCCAGGACATAAAACTCACTCTGTGTCTATATATATATATATATATATATATATATATATATATATATATGAGTTTTTTAATTTCTAATCAAGATACATTTTAAGCAATAAATTAAAACCCAAAAATTAATATTCCCTGTTAGTGTATCAACTACGAAATACAGTGTCTTTATATTTAAATTAATCATTTACCGATAACATCGTGCCATTAAATGAATAGTTTGAGTCTCAACATTTCAAATAATAGTATTATTAAATGAACATTTCAGTTTATTTACATACTTTTATAAAAACATGAAAACAGACTTAAGACTAAAATTTCAAATAAAAGTCTGAATAAAAAGGGTGGCAAACAGTTCTCAACAATGTCAACTAAAGATAATCGATAATCAGGGTTCAGATTTAACAATGTCGAAAAGATTCAATTAGGTTGAGTGTTTGGAAGCCCTTAGATGTTGCAGCTCCAACGGCGCTAAGGGGATCTTCTAAACCTTGGTTATATTTTATACCAACTTGTAACTACTATAACTCAATTCAGTTTATCATCATTACCCATTTTCACATCTAATTATGACAATAAATGCTTTTAAACGTTTTAAACTACGAATAGTTTAAATAAGAATGCATACTTTGGAACTCGCTCAGGTAAATGTCTAAAACGCAACAAGTTATAGTTATACTGCATTATATTTGAAATTAATATTATCGGCTAAGTACTAACGAGGCCTCTCAATTGGCGGGGTGGAAATTCTTTAATTTCTGTTTTTATAAGGTTTATATATATATATATATATATATATATATATATATATATATATATATAAATGATTAAATCTGTAGATTTAAATATTTACTTACACAAAAATTACATATTTGTATGTCCATACATGTGTTTTGGTTAAGCGTCGTTGAAGCCTACTTGGAAATCTAACTATTTTAACAATCTTCGTACAATTACATATATTTTTTAACATTTAATATAGTAACACATGGAGGCTATTTCAAATGAGCCATAGATTTGAAACGTCTTCCCGTGTAACCTGAGTGAAGCCTCTCATAAAATTGTGAGCTGCCATGCTCCTATCCTGTTATGTAAACATACCTTATTATGTTTCTATCATCTATTCGCCAGAATACAAATGCCAATTTCCTCATTTACAATCACTGAAAGGGTCTGGAATATTTCAGATGTTTTTCGACAATATTCTCAAAAGCGAGTTAATCTACAGAAATGAAATTTTGCATGTAGTTCATTTCTATGTATTAAACATCGGTGAGATCATGGTGAATTTTCCTCTACAGGGTTTGGCTGAATTTTCACTTTTCGCAGCATATCTAGATAACACATTGAGGCTACAGTCTTGGAATTTTGGATATTTTGCTATAAATCAGGAGGCTGGAAAATGTTTCAACTGCTATTTTCAACATATCTCGAAAGCGATATGGCCTGTGGAATTAAAACTTTGCATGTAACTCCGATTAAACATAAGAAATATCGAGCTTAAAGCAGTGCATCCATGAGATTTGGTTGATCCTTGATGAAGCTTGTAACTCTGAGGGATACCTCGCAAACGAATGAGCTATATACTTGACATTTCTTGTAGCTTTATTAGGGGCTCGAAAGACCTATCTTAAAATCGTGTTGATATCTGCCTATCTTTCCGTCCGAGCACTAACTCTTGATAGAAAGGTCATAAAGACGTTAAATTTAGTATATAATACCCCCTTGGTCCTAAAAATTCCTGTTGATTTTGGGGTTAAAATTTAAAGGGAGCAATGAAACTTTTACATTTTGGTAATCATGTTGACAACAATAAAATATAAAAATGAAGAGATTTGTCAAAAACCAAGTATATTTGTATACAATTGCATAATTTTTCATTGTAACACTACAAATTAAGTTAATTTGTGTGATTTTCCGTCTATCTTAAACACAAATATAAAGAACCAAACATCCAAGATTTTTATGTTTCATAAATGTTTGGTTGTTCTTAAATAATGGGGACTTGGCTAGAAAAAAAAAACTAAATAAAACTTCCTAAGCCGTACTTGATGGATTAATCTAAACCGGTATGAAGGGTAACTGTTGGAACCTAAAACTTACGCAGAGAATCCTGAATACATAATTTAATCCACCCTATTACTTTTGAAAGGCCTAATAGTAAAATTGCGTTATTTTATAGGTTAATCTGACTGAGTATACATAGGTTATTTAGTTTTAAGTGTTTATTAAAAGTAAATTGATTGTATTCATTCAATTTTAGTCTATTATTCCGAAATTTACTTTTTTAAATCAAAGGGAAATTGTGATCTAGAGAGGCTTTTATAAAATTACTTCTTAATCAAAGAATAACTCAGGGAGCTAGCAAATGATTATTATGACTTTTGGCCTGTTTTTCAGCAAGATCTCAAAGTATCTCATATAAAAATTTTTCATTTTTACATAGGTAACATGGACTTTGATGATGGTGATAGGCAAAATTCAGTTTGATGATATAACACGACTCTACATTATTGTCTGAACGTTAGAAAACATTGTTAAATTGGTCTTATGGGTAACCATGATCCCAAAGAGAAAAGTTAAGTACATACAGATTTGTAAACAAACTATTTACGAGTATAAGCATATGAAATGTAACATATGACATAGAAACACTAGTAATGAGATTACTTTGTTGAATATGTTTGTAAGACTGTTCGTTACGTTCTGTCAGGTTCCTTCGATACTAACGTTTACTACACAGAAAATTCAAAACAAAGACAAAAAGGTCTGTAACGATTCATTTCCCTCTGTGTGATTTGTCTGGCCGTAATCAGAACCTAAAACTATCGGAATGTATTAAGCTTTAGCCTTCTTGACATATAGCAGGTAACGTCAATCCTACATAGAAAACGTCGCGTTTGATGGACAAGTCCCATATAAGATTTGACTGAGCATGTGTAGTCTAGCTTTCCAGTATATACAGAGTGAGTTTTATGTCCTGGCACACCTGGATATAATTTAAACGGTCCGAGATATCTATGTGAAACCTTGACCCTACCTATTATAACATATTTTGTTAATTTTTCAAGTTGTTGAACATTTTCCCCCCTTTTCTAAAGGGGGGTAAAGGGGGCAACTAAAAATTTTCAAATACAAACCCCTATCATGTGACCCCTCATTTTAAAGGGAATAAAAAAGAAATTCAATAATGCAAACTAGAGGTCTCTACGTTTATTTTAACAGATTTTATGGCAATTTGAAAATGTTTAGTTGCCCCCCTTTACTCAATTGTAAATTTGTCATAAAATCTGTTAAAATAAACATAGAGACCTCTAGTTTGCATTATTGGATTTCTTTTTTTATTCCCTTTAAAATGAGGGGTCACATGATAGGGGTTTGTATTTGAAAATTTTTAGTTGCCCCCCTTTAGAAAAGGGGGGCAAAATTTTCAAAAACTGTAAAAATTGAAATAATATGTTATAATAGGTGGGGTCAAGGTTTCACATAGATATCTCGGACCGTTTAAATTATATCCAGGTGTGCCAGGACATAAAACTCACTCTGTATATATATATATATATATATATATAAATGATTACATCTGTAGATTTAAATATTTACTTAAACAAAAATAACATATTTGTATGTCCATACATGTGTTTTGGTGAAGAGTCATTGCAGCCTATGAAAGCAGGCTAGATAAAAATCTCCTATGCCTGCTTGAGGGCTGTAAAAATGTCTTTTCTGTCTGCTCACTGGACATTTAGAGAGTGACATAAGGTATAGAGTTTGCACAAAACCTCAATGACAAGTGCTTTTTACGTGACAAGTGCTGTAGTGTACTACAGTACATCTCGTATATTTAGACCCTTGAAATTAGTGTAACTGATCAATTATTTCACTATAAACATACATTTTGTATATCAAAATAATTATTTCTGTTGGTACATATATTTAATTCGCGAAGAAGCACACCACATCACCTGTCGCGTAAAAATCATCGCTGAGGTTTAATCGTTGATTATTTAAAAAAACGTACATGAAAAACCCACTTTAGCAAAACACATACAACGGATTATCGGTTTCACAAACCAAATACAAAATTGTGGGGGCTGTGGCGAGTATATATAGCAAGAGGGTGGGGAGGGGGGAGCATTTTACGTGGTCGTCAGCTGGCTCACTGGCCGAGATTAAATCACTTCTGCCAACCTATAACTGAAAAACTAAATGTCGGTAAAGGAGAAATAGCAATATGTTGCAAACTGTAGTGGTTGTAGCACAAGTTTATTACAAGGCTGTATTATACTGAGGGATTGTTGGTGATGTTAGGTTGAAGTTGTTTATAATTTAGTTACCACAAAATATTAATAGCGTGTTAAGCCCAACCATCACAGTGTCGAAAGTGTTTCAGTAATACTATAATTCACTACAGTAAAAATATATTAATAATTGCATATTACAAAAATTATTGAAGATATCATAATGTGTATTGAATTTCAATAGCACATTTAGAAAAATAACTGTTTATGTATTTGCAGAGATAATTTAGGAGAGATGCACACATTGTATTAGCTTCTTTAGCTATAGGACAAACGTACCTATATATTAGAAATTGTCACGCTTAATTTAAATTCTACAACAAAATGCAATCTTGAAATGTCCTGCGGATACGTGGACACGCGGAAATGAATTGTGTCATCCTTGACTGATAAGCTTCGCTGATTTTCAGCCAATTAATTTCGTACCAATACAATATCATGTTATGGAAGCATAATTTCGTACAAGTGGAAATTACGTTGTAATTCCAAACTATTGCCATTACGTTACAGTTTCGATATGTCAATAATCAATGTGGTGGTATTGAACTGTCTTTGAGTGGAATGTTTTCAAAAAGTTATGAGTTATTATGTTATTATTATATAACAATTTTGCTCACAGGCCTTTAAAATATAATTATGGAACAAGAACTGTTCTATTATATTATAAAGGGTGCTAGTCATTTTAAAAAATTATTTTTACCTAGGTATTTCTTTGAAAAATGTTAAGTTTAAAAGAAAATAGCTTGAAATTAAGGATATTAAAGTACTACTGTGTTTAAATGAAAAATAACTAGTGGAATCACATGTTTCATGAAATTTTTAACAAATTTTATTTTCTTGATATAACTTACTGTATCATTTTCTTAAGTTATATTTATTTGGAATAATATAATGCTTTTAAGGTACAAATTAATGAAAAAAACAATGCACTTACTGATTTTAACTCTCGTGCTGTAAAAATTCCAAACATTTATCCTTAGATATTTGTATGTTGATCTGATTAAAAAATTACAAACGTTTCCTGTTTAATTTTCTGTACTTCCTGATGAATGAATATAATTTTTATGATTTTATATATAATATATATAGAAATTTAGCAATTATCACTTGATACAAATGTAATGAATAGATCCCCGCCACTGCGGCTCTGTATGATTCAAAGTATTGTTATAAGACAGAAAGCACACTAAGCCGCCTGCCTCATTCAAAATGTAAACATCATTGACCAGGACACTGTGATGTAATCTTTATAATTCTCGCACGGCAAGGGATCTGGGTTCGAGTCCCGTCGCGTCGAGTAATTTTTATTCATATATCTTAACGGATATCTGATTTTAAAACTAACACTTATGCAAATGAAAAATATATTAATATCTTCAATTGTTTTAATGTAATAAAGTTTAATTATTTTCAATGTTTGTAAATACATATCCATAAAAATTACTAACAACTCCGATCTCTATCATCCATCACTCTGACAACTGTTTAAAAACTTACATTTTACAGATTACCAGATACTCTTATAAAAATTACCCTTATAATCCAGAAACATTTCACTAAATTTGTCTATCAAAGAGTTTGCCTCTGCTTTTTTATTATATTTATTTAAATCTGACGAATGTATAAATACAATGGTATAGTTTTCAGACATAATCTAAAATTTTAGTACATTTTGGCATTCCATAATAATTTAGATGGTGTTTTTGTATTGTATTACATTTCTGCATGTTTTAAAGTTTTCAGCTCATCAGCGATGACAATGCCCCGAGGCAGGGCGGGTACAGTAGATCTAGTTAAGCGGCGTGTCGCTAGACGGCACTATTTGATTGGGACACGAGCACGTGACAAGCCTGTTGTTGCTAGGAAACTTGGAAGGAAGTGTGCTCTTTCGCATTTTCCTCCATCAGGAAAAACCTTATTTATTTTACTTGGCCTGCTGTCTACGTGTTCTTTATTAAAGATTTACCATGCTGCCCAAAAAAAATTTAGATGAGATTTTACAACATTGACATAATGTGAGTTAAAACATATACTACTAAAGTCTAAATTCATTTATAGAAACATTATATTGTCAGCAAATATTTTTTCTTACATATTTATTTTCGTTGCTGTTAAATTATTCTATTACAAGATCTCGTCTTAAGCTGGGATAGTCGATCTAGAAAAATTTCAGAGTCCGAGTTTGTAAAATAAATTATTACCGATGAAATTACCGATGTGAGGTGTGTGCGGGCATCTGTTGAGCATATTCGGCCTCTTGGAGTTGGCCTAAAAAATGTATTTACCGAGATACGGCCGGTCAAAGCGAAATCGGGACTTAGAAAAATTTCCTGAGGTTCATATCGGTTTGCTTCGGAGGTGAAAAAATGGTATAAATATAGGTTTTAGAAGAAATTTGTAGAATGATAAAATGAAATAGGCCGTGTTACCGTTTATAAAACAATTTTTATGATAAATGCATCGCTCTTTAAGATAGCTTCTCCGACTATGGAAAAATTAGAAACATTTTTGTGGTGCCCTCGAAAAAATTTTAGGCATTTAATGTGAGGGATTTGGCCAATTTGGTATAATATGT
Source organism: Homalodisca vitripennis (assembly GCF_021130785.1). Taxonomy (NCBI): domain Eukaryota; kingdom Metazoa; phylum Arthropoda; class Insecta; order Hemiptera; family Cicadellidae; genus Homalodisca; species Homalodisca vitripennis. Next base: position 149,355,624 of record NC_060212.1, read on the forward strand.
TAATAAAATTGGCAGAGCATAAAATTGTGAAGTCCGGTATGTAAAGAAGTTTTACCTTTGTTCATGCAGTGTTCTTAAGACTAAATAGGTAACACTAATGTGGGTAAATACATTTTGGTTACTACCAGAAACTTTACATCGATATATCTATGACATCCATTATAATTTTATTAATGGTTTACAGGTTAAAGATTAAAGCATATACTAATTTTAAAATAATGCTCATCATTGTCTGCTCTGTGTATAATTTATAACATTATGTTGCAGCCATACTTCATCTACTTTCCACTGTGGGACAGCTCCCACGAAATGATCAGATGTATCACACATGGCAGTTTCTTCTGCATCTTCTTTTCAGACAATCTAAGCGTTACTTTTACAGCTCCCTTTGAAAATAAAAATATAAAGATAAATATATGAAAATTAATATGAAAAAGTCGCTTTCACACGTAAAGAGTTATTCGGTTACAGTATACCCAAAAGTAAGTAAAAAAGTAAAGGATGTACCTGAAGTTCATAGCTGTGTGGATAATCGCAAACCATGAACAGCATAATACAGAAGAAGTACACATACCTCCCTTTGAACGTCTTCATTTAATTAATAGATGGATTATACTTTTCAATTGTGTAAGTAAGCAATGTTACAACAAAATTAGATTAATTAGCTAGGCTTCTTCACTTTATTACATTATTAATCAAGTGTTTTATTCATATTAAAGTTTTCACGAAGCTATAATATTAGAAAAGCTTAAAAAATGTGAGACTTTGAACGAGAGAAAACTTTTTGTCCAGTTGTGACAAATGTTACTATTTAGACTAATAACTGCGTAGTTGTGATAAAACGTTTCCCACTATTAAAATACATTTACATGCCCATGAAGGGCCAAAAACTAAATAACTTATTAAAAGTAGAGTAAATTATGTTTGGATATGCATATTGATCTTAAAAATAAAAGTGCCTACCGAAAAAATATGATCACGAAGATTCTTAAGAGAAGGACGTTTTATAGCTAATCTTGTTAGAATTTTGAGTTTAAATCAGCTAAGCGCTAGAGAGTTATCAGTGTTTCTGATACATGAGACCAACATTAAGTGTAAATTCGGATTCCAATAATGCTACTCAAAAAGAGGTGGCCATTAATATTACACAACGCAACGAAGGATATATGAATATTAGTGTATTACTTTTCTGCTATATTACTTTACAATTTCTCACCAGTAAATCTGTAATCATATAACATACTTTGCAAATAAAACCTGACGTTGCAGTTTTTGTAGTAATGAGGATAAACGTCACAGAATTACGTGCGTGCTTCTTGACTAAGGGAGCACAATGGCCACTTCACTGCTGGGGATCGAGTAGCTGAGAGGCCACAACAAGAGGAGCTTGGTAAAGTCAATATATCCGTAGAGTGGTAAACGTCTTTAATTTATTCGTGTTAGGCGTGCTTGTAAAACTATGTCATATTACCTAAAAATTTAGTATTATTTACTAGCAGTTACCCGCGGCTTCGCACGCAATTTTTTAACCTTATTACGTGTGTGAGCATTTTTTATTCAAGTGGGTTTGCCTTGTTTCCTCGATTAAGGCAATAAATATACATACACATGTTTGAGAAGCCTACTTTAAACCACAACACTAAAATGGTTTTAATAACAGTCTTTAAATGTATAGTAAGTGTTAGAAAGTAACTTTGACTGTAATATCTGCATTACCTTACTGTCTAACCTGTGCACACTTAGTATTTGATAAAATGTACAGTTAAAAGTCGTTTTAGCCAAACGTTTAATTTTCTGATCTCGATATAATTATGAAAGTTTTATTTATCAAGCTTACTCTATGCTTTCAATACTATTAATGTTAACAAACTGTAAATAGTTGTTAAATTAATTAAATATATGGTTGTGCTGTCATGTTTGATTACAAAATTTTAAATCAAAACATAAAAATTATTATATTTAACAGGATTTTTCAATCAATGCTATTATCCTTTGTTTGAAGGTTATTTTTGACGATGGAAAGATTGTGAAGGAAAAAGGATTTTTCCGGACATTTGCCATCGTTCAGTGAAACAAGAAATCAGTAACACTACGTTTCGAGATCTGCAATCTGATCTCTTCTTCAGGTAAAGAACTAACCTTATACATAATTACAAACTAGGTTAAAATAAACAAATCGTACCAAAGCGTTGTGGCACGCCTAAGTCCGGAATCACAACCTACATGTTGTTTGTCAAATTCACTAACTCTATAAGCATGCACTTAATAAACAACTATACAAAACACTAATCATTAAAACAGAACTACGGAATTCAGGTCACAATACGTCTTCACTCGTCTACTAACCACCTACGACTGACCAGAGGGACTAGCCAATGGTAATCGTCACGGCTGGCTAAAACAAGATGGCGGAAATAAAAGGGTAGGGGGACAGGAATACCCCCCCCCCCAATAGTAGTTTTTGGAATACTATTATGTAAAAATACTTTTCATTTTCTATTTATCTAATTTTTCCATGACATTTTACTATACTTTAATAATTAGTCTGATATTCGGGGTGGTGACGAAATCACTACAATAAGTACAGACATTCTTGAGTAATAAATGGCGTAACTGACCGGACCACTTTATGTATATAGATATTCCTCTATTAGTATAATAAAATCGAAATTATTTAAGTTTTGACTTAACTCTTGTATTTCTTTCTTAAATTTAATTACGAGTGTCCAAACACCAAAACACAACAAAACTATACATTCATTCATATCCTAAGACACATCAGAAAGCTTCACAATACTGGAAAGTTGGAGCCACTTTCTGTAAGTTAAAATAACTCTGAAACATATCAGACGATTCAAATATCGACATCGTGGATGTCTTGAAGACCATCGAGACTATTGTCCAAAGGGTCATTAATCTTCCTGTGGTGGGTATGCTGCACTCGGTTGTCCAGATTGAATTGTATCTTTAAAATTGTCCATATATATTCTAGGTTTTACTTCTCAACACAAAATTAATAACAAACGTAAGTTAAACTAATTGCGTACAGCCAATGTTAAAACAATTCCATTACACGTTTATGGGAGTTTTTACCGAAATTTGTGTTTCGAAATGATTTAGTGATATTATTAATTGATCCCGAAGTTCATGACTTCATTAATTACGAACAAAACGACCTAGGCCCTGAATTAATCAATTTAATGAAAGGAGAGGTCATGGCTTCTTATAATTGCAAAAAAATCAGCCAAACTTTGATTTGAAGCCAAGGGAATCAGTAAGAATGCAGTTTTAAAGTGGCATAAAATAGAGAATAACAAAGCTGTCCATAGTGATTTTATTTTTATTCTGAGATATTACAAGAAAATTTTAACAAGACTCTAAATACTAAAGAATTGAATAAAATTTGTGGCCTAAAATTTGTATCTTTGCTCAAATCTAGCAAAAATATCATAAAAATAGTCACATCCGTAAGTTTCAACCCCAAATCGTTATTTACTACACTTTAAGTAAGAGTAGCAAAAAATAAATTGAAAAAATTTTATGGAAGCTTAGTACAGGCTCTTTTAAAGTATTTTCAAATTGAGAAAAGCACTAATAATGGTAGTACTGAGTCAAGAAACTGGTTATAATGAATCTTAACAGTTATTTAGCATGTATATTTTATTTTATAATGATTTAAAAATTATTGATACTGAAGACATTTACAGTTTCTGAAGATCCTAAAATAATTTAACAGCATCGTTTTTGAAGATTGCTAGTGAAGCATTCTTGGACTTGATATTAATTTCATGGATGCCGTGATATAATCTATTCTTCAGTCATTTATTATACGAATTATATTGCGTGTATCTAGGACAAAACGCACAGATATACGCAATAATTGTGAGCTGTGGGAACAACTGTGTAACATATGACGTCACAGACACCAGGAGCAATGTAATTAGTTTGCACAGCTCTCCCGTTGTGAGTTTCTCGTTATGTAGATCGTTGTTTATTTATTGGATGCGCACTGCGGGAGACTCTATACTCATCATAGAGCTTCATTTGTGTAGTTCAGCTGAGATTGAGAAACATGGAATGTCCTCTTGCACAGTAACACGAGCATAGTTATTATTTTTTGTTTTGACCGCTATGAGAAAGTTCTGTATTAGGACTTTATTGAGGGGATTGAGGGAACCTGCACTGCCACCAACTAATAGTTACCAGTCGTAGATCATAAACTTTAACCACAGATAGAACAATTAAAAGAAGAATGGATTAGTCACAATAATGTAACTTACTATCTGTACTGCTCACACATTTAGGCTTTCCTTTCTAAATAATGTTTTTATCAAGCATGTGTTGTTTGATTAAAAATGATGTTTTAGTTCAGCTGAAATTTTTTATTAGGGTCCCACTAAAAATTGGTCTTTAAAATATGGGTTTATTGGTGTTTATTATGTGTGTACGTGTTTTTTCACTATCTGGTATAACCTTCGTACTGTATCACTCAATTTCAGTTCTTTACATTTTTTTGTAATTTTCTTAGTCCAGAATACTGTCTACAAGAGCTCTTGAATTTGCTTAAGAGGGAATCGAAAAATTATTTAAAAGAGTCTTAAAGAGTAGCCTTAATCCATGTACTAATAGATTCTTTATAGCACAGAATCTATTAAACTACATGGTTTCTGTAAATGTGTATAGCTTTTAGTCAGTGTGTAAGTATAAGTATATTTCCCCAAATAATATACTCCTTGTTATATAGTGCATCTAAATAAACACCGTTGTTATATAATTTGAAATGATCATGTTGGCGAAACAGGCTTTTTTTCTTATCCAGCGCTATAGAAGGTGTCACGTATCCGAAAAAATATCTTGTATGTAAACTTTCAAATCTATAGCTACTTAAATTACTATGTGTTATATATCGTACAATTGTATTAAATTCGTTTAAAAATTTATTTATTCTTCGATTTTCTTGTTGCCATAATGGTTATCCATAATGCGAATGTAAAAATCTTCAATATCGCTTAGCCAAATCTCACATACTACAAATTAGTATACTCAGCACGTACTACAAATAAACTCAATATATATTACACCGAAATAGAGCTTTCTGCAAAATTTAAAGCCCATAGATCAGTTTGTTCTTAAAATAACTTGCGGATAGACAGATTAGCAGATATGAAAGTTTTCGATCATCTCGAATAATAGATATATCTAACACTCAGCGAAATGTATTATAAAAATATGACCAAGTTTTTGAGGTTTTGAAATCTACACATATACTATCATATTTGACGAGCACCACTTTATATTCTCTGTAATTTACAGCTATTTATAACAATTTAAGAAGATAATATTGCCAAGATAGACAGTGGAGCGATTACGAGCTGGCCTCTATGTAGTATACAACTACTCGAGACAGTGTAAAGTAGTGAACAACTACCGCTGAACTGCAGTCTGGAGTATTGGGCACTGCAGACATGGCTCCATGAATATTTATCACGGTCCTCCCGAGCTTTTAGGTCCCCCCTCATCCACAAGTATGAGCAGAATCCGGCCTACTTCTTACAGCAACTTAGTTTGTTTTTCATCCGCATTTTATTTCTGTTTGTCACTTTGAGTGCTGCATTGTAAACCCGTTGTACGAAGGTATAAATAAAAATCACATCAATACATTAATCTCTTCCTTAATCGTAAATGCGTTTTACTCCAGACCTTCGTGTTTTTCTTGCTTTAATACTTTAGCAATGACCTTCAAAAGAGCACATGTCCAGTTATTTTTTGTCGATAAACTGTTGAAATCATCGTGATGAGGGAATTTCCGGGGTTTCTTTGCGTATCCACCAATCAAAGATACCCAAACCCAATCAAACCATGATCAGATTTGTGTACTATACTATGGTCCATATTCGAAACGAACAACGATACATTTTAAACTATTTATTTTATTATATAGGTTCTTTTTACCACTATAAAACAATTATATGGTTCATAATTGTGATGGGATGTATTAGCCCTAAATCAATAATGGTAAACTGGCAAGAAGATGAAAAACGTACGTATTTGGATATTTTACTGTTTATCAATCAATATTGAGAACCTATCCACTATAGATAATTGCTTCCTTTGACTTTATATAACCGTAATGGTTATATACCGCGATTAGCTAAAAGCAATCAAGTAATAAACCATTTGATATAAATATTTATTAAGTGTCTTAGTACTTTGTTTAAAAAGTATATAATTTCGTCTTATTGTTTTTAGCCAATTATTTTGTTGTCATCAGGAGACTAATAATTGTCAAGGGTTTTTATGAGTACACAGATTTTTAATTTTTCCAAATGGAACTATTTTGGTATATTCATGTCATGTATTTTAAGAAATAGGAAAGTGTATTTGCATTAGGTAAACATAATACAAAACAAATTTTGTGTACACTATTACGTTATTAAGCCAAAAGGATGGTTTCAATGATTTAAAAGATGTTTATGAGAAATGTTCTCAAAAGTTAGAAAAATAAAAATATGTATTTGGAATTTAGACAAATATGTTTTCCACCTAGTATGTAATATAGTATATGATAGCCAAAACGAATATTTTACTCAAAAAATTATGGTTGCCTGTAAAGTCGGTTTTACGGGCGAAGATTTTACGTGACAACGTCTTTTTCTCGGTAGAATATTTATTGATATGAATATTATTAAATTGCACAATAGGAACAAGGAATTGAATGAAAATAAGAATTGCACAAATTTTAACAATAGAAATATATTTTGTTTACTAAAACATTGTACATAATTTGAAATTAATTAAAAATTTTTATTGTAAATGGTAAAGTTGAATAAAACATTTACTAAAATTGGAATTTGAAATTCTTGCTAAACACAGTTAAATTCTAACTCCGCGCGTGGTGATTGGTTGGTTTAGTTCGTTTGTTTGGTCGCACTGTTATGACAGGTTAGAGGTTATAATTTGTTATTTTAAATGTTTGTCTAGCAATACGCGCTGTTTCTTCTCAATCGACTGAATTACGATTGATTGCAGAGTGATTTAAACTAATAATTTACTTAACACTATCAACATTTGTCAATAGTATGACATAACCTATATAAACTCAGTTTCTCAACTTTTGTGTCAATCTAACAATTAATCAATCAATCATAGTTTACGATAATGAAATATCAGTGTACAATTATTTACCTTTATTGTTGTAGTTGTTGTAAATGACGAATCTAAGCACTCCACATTTTCACGAATAAACATAGTTATCTGCTTTATCCCGTGCGGCGGACCCACAGTTATCTGCTTTATCCCGTGCGGATCCCGTGCGGCGGACCCACTGGACGGGCATCGTAACGTTACCGGGCGTTACACTTTTTCATGAGTGACTCCGAGCCGCAACCTAATTTAAGACGTTGTCACGTCAAAACAAAAGCTTTGTTCGATTGGAGCTCTTAAAGAAGACAAACATATTTAACACTGCTACCAAAGAATTTAATAGTGACTTCGCGTGTTTTTTTCTTACAAAACAATTGAAACTTTCTGTGAATAAGTGATCACAGAAAATTGATCACGCAGAGCTGCGTACAGAGTATATGGTAATTTTTTGATCTTTTACTCAAGAATGTAAAATTCCATAATTATTAAGATATGTTTTCTAAAACCCTTATGCAATTGTTGCAGCTTACGTTACATATTTCAATTAAAATTAAAACTATGATTGTACAGAAATGTATTTGGAACATAGTTTAAGATGCTATCCAACAGTCAGGAGAAATACCAGTGGTTAGTCCTAGCGTCACACTAAATAATACGGTTTACTTAAATAAATAATTTCTAGCTACTAGCCTCTCTGTGACGTGTAAACAATGTCTTTGTCTCTCTTTTTCCCGGTTTACTTATTAAAATAGGATAAAATATTATAATGAAAGCCAGTATTTGAAAGTTTAAGAAATGTTTTTAATCTTGTTTAGTTTCAAAACATTAAAAGAGATGTAGCGCTGTAGCGGCTTCAACAAAAGTAATCTGTGAGGTAAATTATATTCAGCAAGATTAATTTGCACACTTAATTCAACGGGTGGTTTACTACAACGGTGTTGCCACTTCTACTTGTAAATGTAAATGTGACAACACCGCAGGGTACTTGTACAGGATTATACCGTTATATTGTAATTTCACCAGTTCACGCAAGGTCATTGCTCCTTTATATAAAACTGGGACCATAGGGCATATAAAACAATTTAAATGATTAAACTACATATAAATAAAAACTTTTGTAAAACATCCGTTCTTAATTAGCATGTACCCATTTATATAAATAATTCTGACTGTCTCAGCAATACTACACACTCACTATATATTTCCAAGAAAAGAATTAAAATACGTGTTGAATTTCTTATTACACAGTACTGGTGTCATGGAATTAATTTGGAAATTAATTTCACTACCTCTGTAGAATATTTACACGCTCGTCCATGTTAATAGAACTTAATAATTACTAGCTGTTACTCGCATGCTATTTCCTATTGGATCACAGGTACATTAATAGGAATATCCTTTTTCAATTGATTTGAATTTCTCTTTGAAGAGCGGAGTTTAAATCAAATGAAAGTGATATTTCTCTTTGGAAAGTATAAGTTTAAGTATATTAAAAATTGTGTAAGCTATCATTCACACAAGCCATGGCAATATTGAATAAACCCGGAGTGGCCAAATTGTTAAGCTGTAATAATTGCCAGTCGTAGAACGCTTAAAAACCGATTTTGAGCTTTTTTTAATTCACCTCCTCATTATTACACTACCCATTTAATGGTATCTATGTGTGATAGTTAACAACTGTATTGGACTAATCTCCTATAAAATGATTCACCAATATTTGGTGCACATGAATGAATAATGAGTAACTCGCAAATTAAAATATATTTCAAGGAAAGAGAAAAGTAGATGATACTAAATTTATACAAAAGTCTTAGGAAAATAAATCTTAAAACGAATAGTATTAAATTGAAATATACACTAAAACATGCCAATACATACATAATATATACATAAACCAATGGCCTTGACGGTGGAAAATTTACAATGAAACACACCATACAGGAAAACATTCTTTTTTATATATCAAAATGAGTACCATCATATTTTAAAAGAAATGCTTCCTTTCCTTTGAAAATTCAAAACATCGTGATGGGTATCACAATTCTAGCCACTTCTCCCTACACCGTATCCAAATTTTAGAAATTTGTTTATATTTTTAAGCTGCTATATATCATGTAGAATTACCTTACAAACATGTGGAAGGCTAGTGGAAGGCTATAATTGTTTTAGCCAGAAAATAAATGTCCAAAACACCTTAGTGTATCTATTTCAAATTGCTCATATAAAAGTCCTAAGGTAAGTTGGAAAACATATATTACACTTTAGGTCTTCAAATCAATATTGACGAATCATTTGTAAGATGATACTGCAGAAGAAAATAGCCACGCTGATGTTGTAAAAGTAAAGATAAATTGGACAGAAAATGTGAACAATATGACTTTTCCGAACCGCTAAATTCAATATCGCCACGACTGTAAAGATCAGTTTGTGATGAGCTGGATGCCAAATAACGGGCCATTTCCTTGGATCCGAGATTTTTTCAGTCGTTTCACCTTTGGTATAAAAAGAAACGTCTTCTCCACAAATTCTCTCTCAAAAAATCATAATAGATTTAGGAATAAAATATTGTTCTGCAACAAAATATTATACAACACGAAATTTTCTAACTAAACTCAGGAAATACGTACAAATTTAATATAGAATGGTCATTGAAACGAATTTCTTAAAATCCTTTTATTTGTAATATAAAATTATATATCATCACTAATAATACAAATTAGGAGTACACATAAAGGCTTTGCAGAAGTTGCATATACAATTTTGAGTCTATATATTTCCATTAGGCTGCACGTTTCAGGTATTAAACACAATTTCAGGTGTTAAACTTTCATATGATAGTACTCAGTTAGCTTGCTATCAAAATGTCTCGTTACTTTTATTTTTACTGGTACGCTCAGCCAAATCCCATGGAGTAACTATTTTTTGATAAAATTTGATAACAGGCTCGCTTCAAGGACAGCGTTATGAGTAAAGATTTTATAATTCATTACAATTATATGTGTAATGTAATAAAGAATTAATTAAAATAATAGCAAGGTGTAAACTTATTATTCAGTCATAATTACTCATAAAATAATTATGTGAATATAATTTTAAAGTTGCAATAGATATTGTGAAGCGAAGTACCTTCCAGATACTCTAGTAAATTATTGAGGCTAAAGTCCAAAAAAATAAAAAATTATTAAATTTTGAGAACGGACTTTGTATTAAACTATTTCAGTTGTAATGCTCGAGGGCTAGATAAGAACTAAAAGCCTTTGCTACAAAATTTCTCAGCTTTTCATATTTACTCATCACTACAAGATAGCTTAAAAGACATTCATAGCAATACCATTCGTTATATAAATTACAATAATTAGTGTAATTTCTAGCATTTTACACCATTTATTTTAAATTATTATTTTTCTGGTTCCCTTTAATTAAACGTATTATTCAGGAAATAATCGGTACATGACTTTTGCACTTCGTAGCGTATATTATGGGAATCTGCATTATTTATGATCTCCTGATAAGATTAAGAGAGTGTATTAAAGGTTATTTAGTAGCAAATAATACTGGATTTATTTGTACACACTTAATGTAATTCATATCACACTCTATGTTAAATATACGTTCATTATTTAACATTACGTAGTTTAATATAGTTTTACAATGCAATGATCATCGTTTTTTATATTGAATATTTAATGAATCTACGTAGTTTTGCGGGTAACATACATTGAAAGTGTGTTTAAGATCACTTGTTTCAGACCAACACTGATAATGACTGACTAGTCAAAGTCATTAGTAAATTGTAATTTTAGGCTTGTTTAGTAAGCACTTGACCCTTCATCAGATTGCATCAGTGGCAAAATAAAACAGAAGAGGCCTCGGTGTTCAGTACCAGTACCACGAGTGGAGGAGTATTGGCAGTGGAGATTTTCGCAGTCAGGACGAGTTTTCTCTGCAAAGCGTTTATTGGCCGGATATTGACACTCAACCCTCCTTCACCCCCCCCCCCGTACCACCCTTCATCCACCATCCTCTCCTTCCAACACTTCTATCCTCGTGATGATCCAACACTTATCGAACCTGGTAGTAGATTACATTGTCCATACATACTATATGAAACCTTCAACCTCACGGTACTTGTTGGCCTTTCAGATTCCTTGGTCGCTATCAGATTTTTAATCTACCGTTTACGAACCTTCGGAAATAAACCATTGGTTTTGGGCAATATTTTAAACTGAAAATTTTGTTTGAACATTTATTTAAGTCTCTATAACCATCGTTAAGAGAAATTTTAAGACAAAAAAAAGACATGAGGATAATAATATGAAGTATAGAGCATCACAAAAACTGTGTAATAAGCATTGCTTTTGATTTAGTCATTGAATTAATGAGCGCAACGATCATAGAGCTAGAGATCTATTGTTGTTTCTTTGTTGTGATACGAAGAAATCGGAAGATCAATTCAAGATTTATAAACTCTAAAATGTCTCAATATCCAGAAAAGTAATTGTGTTTATAAGATAAACATGTTTATATACTGGTCTATATATTAAAGTAAATTATATTTCTTCTCTGATCGTTCTAGTAGATTATGTTTGGAAATGTACAAGAGTATTCAAACCTATTTTTCGATCGTTGTGTTGTTCAACCCTTCCATATACTTGTTCCATAATAATAGTCATAATTTATAATGTAATAAGTAACGTAGACATATTTTATATTGTGCAGCTCACGTTGTAATTGACTAATTTTAATACCTGAAATGAAAATTCTTTTCTACAACTAGTCTGTTGCAGTTTGAGTTATTATTTCCAAATGACTATATTAACGATGGGAAAATTAGTATTAACATAGTAAGTGGACGTAACAGTCACATGTTGAGATGAACTGCTGATTGAAATAGGATTTTAACTATATTTATGAACCATAAATTACTGTTATAGATATATATTTTAACTAATATTATTCATAACGTTGTACAAAGTCCTGTAAACAGTTTATTTAATGAACTTTTGCCTATAATTGATACATTTGATTTTTAAATAAATCATTAACATTTATTGCATTACTACTCCGTAATGTTCATTGCCTGCTATTCTGTTGAAGGGCTGTTTATGAAGTCATCAGCACTTTATAGTTAGTACTTAACTTTGAGTTAAACATGTGCTGGTTACTACTGCTAACTGAAGCTTTATGTACTCTTTTGTCTTTAAGTACTTGTATCAGATTACTAATACAAAGTCTAAGTACAAGTGTAGCATTTTAAGTTTGATTGGGCTTTGTTTGCGTCTGTTTCATGTCAATGCTGGCTACATAATTAAGAAAATGAGTTCATAACAATATTCATTTATTTCCGTAATGTTACTAGCAAAACAATAGTGTGGTATTATTTAATCTCATAATGGCTTTATTCCATTATTAGTGAAAAATATGCGATGAGAATAGGAAATATAGGACTGCACCATAACACAGAGATTCAAACTATTACCAAACAAAAAAACAAACACTAAGTAAAATAATGTCAACTGCCCAACTAGTTTTCATCTTGTTCAATTTTCACTTCAAAATTTCATTGTTTATGTTTTTTGTGGTTTAGAACATTTATTAACATAAAATTAGGTAAGAAAAGTAATATATCAACTTGATTGAAAAGCATTAGATCTTAATTAAGTATTATGTAGACTTTTTTACTTTATTTTAAATACTTTCGAATTATGACGTCCATTATTTAAGTGGAGAGAGGTACCAGAATTTCTAAAACTTTGGACGTTGGGAAGACTCCAAACTTTGCATCTATCCCTCTTTAAACTGAATCCAAAATCTTGCAGACCCCCAAAAAAATGATAACGGACGTCTTCACTTTAAGATTAAGATAGTAATAGTAATTTGGAGAAATTTCCAGATCTGCAACATATTGTATCTCGTAGCACAAGGAAAGGCTCAAATATTCTTATCTCCGACAGGTCATTGCATAACTTCACCTCCATCTTACAATGGCTATAATTTTATCTATACAATCTATTATCTACTATTCCTATGACCTCTAAGCCCATTTACTCTAATAAGGTTATCAGTGGAAACCCCTACCTGATTAACAAGTTTTAACTAGCCATTATCGACTTCTTTAATAGCCATTTAGAGAAAACTAATCATCGCAGCCTTTCCCAACTTCATTACCTTACCATTAGAACTTGCAACATGGGCTTCATAGATAACCCCCTAAAAATAATATATATAATATTTTCACAAGTGTGTGATATGGTTGTGTTTTCTTTACATTATTAAAAATAAATGCAAACATTTTCTCAGGTTCGGTTTTCTTATAGTTTTAATTCTATGGCAAATTGTTCACTACTATTTTCACAAGTGTGTGATATGTTTGTGTTTTTATATGATTAAAAATAAATGCAGACATTTTCTCACGTTCGGTTTTCTTATAGTTTTAATTATATGGCAAATTGTTCACTACTATTTTCACAGGTGTATGATATATTTGTGTTTTCTTTACATTATTAAAAATAAATGCAAACATTTTCTCACGTTTGGTTTTCTTATAATTTTAATTCTATGGCAAATTTTTCACTACTATTTTCACAAGTGTGTGATATGTTTGTGTTTTTTTACATGATTAAAAATAAATGCAGACATTTTCTTACGTTCGGTTTTCTTATAGTTTTAACTCTATGGCAAATTGTTCACTACTATTTTCACAAGTGTGTGATATGATTGTGTTTTTTATATGATTAAAAATGAATGCAGACATTTTCTCACGTTCGGTTTTCTTATAGTTTTAATCTATGACAAATTGTTCACTACTTTACTTTTAATATGTTTTTATTGACACAGTTTTATTTGCAGTTTAAATTATTATAAGACACAATTATTCAAAATAATTACATGATTGAAGTTAAATAAGAATAATATAGTAATAAATAACCGTGAGCAAATTGCCTGACTGAGAAAACCATTTTAGGTTTTCTAATTGAATAGTGTGTATTAATTAATAAATGAAAACCATTTTTCACGAAATAATGTAAACCAACAGAATGGCGGGTTTATTTTTCATTATAACCTTGATTGTGTTCAACAGTATTACTGCTTACGACGCACGCAAATAGTTAGTAACAGATAATTGTTCAATCGTATTATTGTATGTTTCAAAACTATTTAAGTCCACTCTTGATATCCTGGAACATTACGATGTTTCAAAAAGCGTATAAGAAGAAAATATCTTGCATAACCTGATAATTCTCAATATCTACTCAATTTTCCTTCATATTAATTATTAGTAGCATAGACGCAATATGTTCTTTCGTGAATTAATATGAGGGCTACCTAGAGCCTAGATTTATAATATTTCCAAAAATACTAGTAAAATATTTGTTTGCTGTTACTTTTATTAAAATAAATATATTGATTTGCATTTGTGCTTTAAGTCTGCTTAAACGGAAAGTAAAAGTTTTGCTGAAACGTGAATGACCGCAATCTTAAACTATTATTGCACAAGGCTGGCTGACGAACAGACATGTATATTATGTTTGATGTTACGGCATATCATGTGTTCAACATTTCCCTTTTATATATAAACAGAGCCGGATGTAGTAAAACGACCTAGACCATTACTCTACTCCATTATAACTATGTTAAAATTCAAACACTTTTCACTTTGATCTTAGAATTAGAGAATTATTTTTAACACGATATGATTAACACAAATCCAATCTACTTTTAGTCTGCTTTGATATTTTTAGATGTTTTAAGTGTGTAATGTTATGGTATTAAAACGGTAAAGTAAAAATGTAAAGACTTTTTCCTGAATAGTCCACAAAAAATGTCTGAGAAAACTAAAAGGCGTTTGGAATTTTATTAATAACATATTTACATCTCATATTATTACACGGTTGCATTATAAATAAGGATGTAAAAGTGTTTGAAGTTTAATATTGTTCAAACAGTAGAGTCAGGTCCTAAGTCTACAATCTCGTGTATGTACACAAACACAAACATATATAAAATATCAAATATTGTTGGTTTTGGCATCTAGCGCTCATTATTAGCAAACATGTGGCAAAACATTGCTTAAATTCTATTATGAGTGGACTGTAACAGGAATATTAAAATGAAATTTACCCAAAGCAAAATCCAACTAAATTGGTAACTAAATGGATGTAAAATGTTCCAAATACTGACTAAATAAGGGTTTATGCAAATGTGTTTTTTTAGACGAGGCGGAAAGAGATCCCCATGAAGGTAAAGTGTAATAAAGCATATATATGTCCAATAAAATGTCGTAATACTTTAGGGTAATTAAGTACAGAAAACGTAATCACGAAGTTAAATAAAATTTAAAATAAAAATTCTCACATTATCTACATTGTCTTTGTTTATTGACGATTTGGTTTTAGTCCATATACGAGGTATTAAACAGGACCTTATTAAATGAATTATTTCTAGTATACCTTAATGAACCTATAGCAACGCCTAGAGCCGATAAAAAAGGCCTATGTGACCGAATGTGTCCTATGTGGATAGTTTGTAAAAGCTGAGAGGGAAAGAAGCTATCTCCACTTGCATCCGAGTTTTATAAAGGCACTTTGTGTCTAAGTGGACTTGTTAGTGGCTGAGTAAGATGAATATTTAACCCAACTGGCCGGCTCCAACCCCACCCCCTACCCTTCCATTCATCCCTTATCTCCCGCGGGCTGAATACAAACACTCTTTCACCAAGTCACTTGAAGATCCTTCATTCTCGCATTAACCCCGCTCACCTGTCTAAAGGAGTTAATATACGATAAAATTTTAAAACTTTTCTAGAAGCTCTAAATTCAGTGGATAAGAATATTAGTACGTTTTAAGTATATCCACAAATATATATTTTAATCATAGAGTTGATACTTTTAAACATATATCAGTTAGTTTTCAATGTGTATGCGATCTTAACATGCCAAAAACATTTTGTAGATTAATGTGGTTTTAAATATTATAGCGGTTACCCATAGGTTCGCTCGAATTATCCACCCCGATTTTTGTAAACCTACGTTCACCCACGAAATAATATAATGTGATAGGCATAAAATATCTTGTTTAGTAGTATCCGTTTCAACTATTGATGGGAGTGAGGCAAAGTCCTAAGGTAGTTTTTAATAACAGACTATTACATTATAGTACCTTTTATGCAACATAAATATATACCTGCGTGCAAAATATGTTGACATTTGGTTGAACATTTTCTTTATTTAAATATAAGGTCTTATGGTCTACTTTTATAACTTAGTAAGATATAATATTTATTATGTTGACATTAAGTAAATACTCTGGATTAAAAAGTGTTAAGTGTTTATAATCGGTTTTAACATGATTTTAATATAACCAAATTAGCTGCAATTTGATAGTATATTGTTCCATATTAGTTAAATAGTTTGAAAATAGAATCCGTATGGTGATAAAATATTGTATCGCCTCTTAGTGTTTAGTTTGTTTTAAAAATTTAGATCTCCGCTTTTTCTTTACTCAGAAGGCCATACTTATAGTTTAATCAAAATAAAAAAATTATTGTTAAAAGTACCAATTTTTTTGTTTCTTTGGGCTGTCTTTGACTAATTACCTTTCACTTAAAAGGCAACTTAAAATTTTCTCTTGGAGGTTTTTCAAGCATCGATGACATTAGCAATGGAAATCGAATGCATCTAATTAGACACCACTCTTTATTCTAAATGAAATTATTTATTCACTTCATCGAATATTTATTGTAATTATTAATATTTACTGAATAACACAAAGCTAGCATATTTTTAGTTTTACTAAAATAAAATAAATGCATATAATCAAACTAAAAAATTCATTATTTTTAAAATAAATAGTTAGTAATTAATTTTTCTTATTCAATCATAACGAGATTAAATTGGGTTCCCTATTCTTTTAAACTATAGACACACTTCAAGCGTTTTTTTTTTTTTTTTTTTTTTTTTTTTTTTTTTTTTTTTTTTTTTTTTTTTTTTTTTTAAATATCCTTACACGCTTTCTATAAATACAATTCAGAAATTGTTTACTTCCAGACTGTTACAATAACAGTAAGTCATAGCTGTATACTATCAAAACTTTAGAAATTATCTCATCTTTTATAAAAGCGAGTCAGTTGTTCCATTCTACTCATGGGTTATCATACATAATGGTATTGAATAAGCTCTTCACCAACCACGCCGGTTTGAGCGTACAGAAGAGGCTTACACAAAGCGATGGAGGGAGCTCACTCACTTCGCTCGGCTTTATATCTCGTTTACAGCATATTTCCACCTCTCAGACCTTTATCTTCGCAAAGGTACACTTTGGGAGTTGAATTTTCTTTTATGGCTTTATTATATCACTTGCGAGAGAAGCTGCATAATAATGCCATCTGCATACAGGGATATCGCCTCCGTCTCGTAAAGGCTGCAGCTGAGTCTTCTTTTCTTTGTAGAATAAATGCTGTGTGCTTAACATTTACTTTGTGAAATTGAGAGTGCTTATAATATAAAAAGTAAAATAATGTTAAAGGTGAAGTCCTCTTAATTGGTACAGTACATTTTTTCATACTAGTGGAATATTTATTGTTAAACTAGTAAACCTAAGAGGTAACATGCAACGCAAATTTAAAATTCACAAATCAGTAGCATGGATCTTCGGGGTTGGAGACACACTACTTTTCTGCAGAAGAATCCTTGTTTCAGTTTCATCATCAGGTGATTATTTTGTTTCAAATGAAGACTTGAAGGACACAGCGCCTATAAAATTACAAGCGTAATGTTTCATTGCATTTGATGCAACGTTTTGAGCCCTCTTGTTCAAGGTTAATCAGTCATGAGATTGTATAAATTAAAAATTTATATTGATTTATACTATACATAAAGGAATATTTAGAGTGTGAAAGAACAAAAATGCAAGTAATTCACACAAAAAGGTTTTAAATAAAATATCTAAAATACTTTTTTTACTAGTGAAACAACAATACTAGTTCACACTGTGTACTTGGTAAAAGCATAACTCCAGGAAATCGAGATTCACTTAAATTTCTTTTTCGCCTTTTAACAATCATTTTTTGTATTCCATTACGGAAGAAGGGTAGTTTCATCTGTTAATTATATTAATTATAAGGTTGTACCGTTAATTAGTTAGATTTTATATAATGTAAAACTTCACAACCTAGTCAGCTAGTACAATTTATTTTTTTTTTTATCCAATGTTCCGGAACTAAATTATCGGCGGAGTAACTACCTAATTGGCACGCGTATGAATATTTTATTCTAACCCTTTGTAGCAGCCCAACTACATGACCGTTCTGACCTCGCGCGCCTTGTCCGTAAGTAAAATGTATCTTTCCGTATTATTAAATTAGCCCTTTGATGCCAAACATATAAAAATGAATGTAACGTAAAGTAAAGTTGTAAATAGTAAAGTAACTTACCCTTGAAGATCTTTTATTTGCTTGATGGAAATAGATACAAGTTGTGGTGTCGTCCTTCTGACGAGCACGTTGTTGTAATAAGTTTTTGGTCTCATTCAATGGCTAATATCGTCGTGAATTTGTTTTAGGTGAGCTCACGTATCTCACGTATTATTTGAGTAGATGGCTACCAGTTTCACAACTTCTACTCCTCTTCTAGTAATTACCGACTAGAAATAACCCTTCTTAGACTACAGCTTCAATGTCTCGTGCCAAGACGCCGACGCCCGGGTTGTGAGTCTACACATTGCGAAGGGAAGTGAAATCTTAATGTTTTATAAAGTAAAACATCGTAGGTATAATTCCATAGAACATTGGATATTTTAGGACCACCTATCAGATATACATTTTTAGTTCTTGTACTCTAATTGGCAGCAACGTGGCAAGGCATACATTTAATTTACCAACTAAAAGTGGTGCTTGTAAGTTTCATTGATTAAATTGAACTTATAAGTAAACTTTGCAATTCGAGTATTTATTACTACGACCTCAGAAGTCACCACCCCCATGTGTTATCGTAATTCGGTACAAGGTTCTTTAGTTACAATAAATTAATATAATAAATATGTAAGGAATGTGTTAAGGACAACTTCATATTATTTTCAAAACGCTTTATAACTAATCTGAAACTGCGTAGGCTAAATCGAGATCCTAATGACTTTCGTTTAGTAATAAGAAATATTATAGTCATGTCAAATTAGTCAGATTTAATTCACTTTATGATATTTAATTATTCATTATTAAGTTCTAATATTTTACATCTAAGTATAAATGTGTAAAATTTCGGATCTTTATAGTTTTAGAGGTTATGCGTTATAGATAAGTAACAAATTAATTTCCTTGTTGATACAATATTTTAATTGAAAACAGGTGTTAATTACACAAAATCGTAAAATATAGAATTTTAATCTTTAAGAAAATCCTTTACGTGAATAAGTTAAATTAAACGCCCATCCAATATTGACGTAACTGTTAATTTTTACCTATTAGAAAATAGTATGTCATTCAAACTGTCATTAAATATCCAATAATTGTTTTTTAAACATTTTATTAATACCTATTTTTAGGATGTGTATTTTTCAATGTTTTAAATGTCCCTATATTCAAACGGAAAGTTATATATTAATTAAAGATTTTGGTAATGTTCCATTAATAAGAGAATTAATAAAAGAATCAGTGCCAAGATTCAATCTATTTGCAGAGGTTTTGCAAAGGTTTTGCAGAGTAATTAAAAAATAGACACATGGACCTACGACAAAAATAAAACGTTTTTTCAGGTGCTGTGTCTACTATACTTTCCTGAATTTATGCCATCCTTAATCGCAAATCACTTTAAATATTATTATTATTATTTTACGTTTAATAATTTTATTATATTTAATACTATTATTACCTTATTGTTTATTAGTTTTATTATATTACATTTATAAAATCTATACATCTGAATATGGTAATTTCTGAATGATTTAACTAAATGTGTCTTGTAAGTTATGCCAACAATTTACACACACAAAATCAGAAATACCATTTTTTATGTTTGGTCTATACAAGACATATTGAAAACAGCCTAGAAAACTTTACTAAAGTATTAATTACTTGTTAAAATTTAAAACTCTCTGCATAACACATTATAGGTCAGAACTTTCAAAAAATTGAAACTGAATGTTTATTGGTTTCTATTCAAGTATAATTATGAGGAAAATAGGTCAAAGAAAAAAATTCCTTATGAAGGTGATTGTAATTTAAAAATATTATATCTCAGTTTGTATGGGCGGATGGGGAAACGTTTGCCTTAATAATTCAAAGCTTTATTAATCAAATATTTAAAAACAACCACCATTAGTGGGAGTGAGAGTTTGGGGTTGGGGAGGAAATTAAAATGTGGAATGACGTTAGAAGGATCTTAAGGCTACTGTAATATTAGTTGATTTTTTATGGCCCAAACTGTTGAAGGATAACGAGACCATAAATGAGAAAGGGTTGAAAATATATTTGAAGATAACGGGCCTACGAGAATATCCGTAAGGTTGTTTACTTAGATACCCCACTAAACAAAATAAATATCAAGTAAACAACTTATTAAAATTTCTTGAAGATTGAACATATATTAATTTTTATTACAACCATTAATTAAATAAAACTAATTTCAACCGATACTCGTAACTTTTTATTCTGTGAAAAATTTCAATAGCAAGACTATCTCGTCAAATATATTACACACTGTTTTATGTGTCCATCGAAGATAGCCTTGCTATCGAAATACCTTACAAAATAAAAAAATATAAATATTGCTTGTTGTGATTTTTCAGTATAGTGAGTGATAAAAATATTAAAATTTACCTAAGCATGTATATCATGTCAAAAGGGATTATTTCTCTTTAAGCAAATCTCACTATATACAGGGTGAGTCTGACCACCCGTGCAGTATTTACAGCTGTCTTAATAACTAACTTCCACACTTTTTCTATCTCTTTTCTCCATAATTTGGCCTCTCCGAATCAGTTAAAATTATTTTCAATTTTAAAAAAATGCCCCTAAAGGGCCCAATTTTGGGGGGTATGGGTGTTTTTGGGGAATTTTCAAATGTAAACATGGGTCGTGTGATACATCAATTTAAAGGTCTAATTACACCGAACATTTTGGCGCAAACAAAAGTTAATTATCTTTAACCGTATGTACAGGGTGTACCAAAACGTTTTGAAATAGGACTTTAAAATAAAGTACCGTGTTACCCTATCTACAATACGGAACAGTTCCAGATTTTTTCCTAACTTTTTATTGACCTATTTTTCAGTGAAATATGTGGTACGGTCATTTTTCAATGGATTTTCTAAATTTCAAAAATATTCAAAATTTAAGAATACAAAAAATCCTAACACTCAAAATTTAAATAGCAACATATAATAAATTTTATATCAAATAAAAGGTCTTTTTAAAACAAACATTTTTTGTATTTAACTTTTTTTCCTACCTCTTACTGTTTCAAAATGGCAGCCGAAAAACTGAATTACGTATGTCTGTTTACGACCCATGTTTACATTTGAAAATTCCCCAAAAAACACACCCCACTCCCCATATTGGGCCCTTTAGGGGTAATTTTCAAAATTGAAAATAATTTTAACGGATTCGGAGAGGCCAAATATGGAGAAAAGAGATATAAAAAGTGTGGAAGTCAGTTATTAAGACAGCTGTAAATACTGCACGGGTGGTCAGACTCACCCTGTATATACGAGCAAAATTGTATTCCCAAATTACGAGAATTTGGATTTGAATGGTTATCCACTTACTGGAAGACCAGAATAAAGAAAAAGAAAACATGTAATTCATTTATCCACCAATCCATAATTTCTAGATTAATAAAATATCTTGAGTTTGTATATTCTCACAATTGAAAGTGTATTATGGTTACCATACTGCTGCAGACTGGGCCCAGGAGTTCCGTATATACTGTTTTACTACTGAAAAGTATCAGGCACTCCCCGGAGTGCTCTGTTAACAGGGGATTCGTTCTGGGAACCTTGCCTCACACTCTAAACAAATTCGTTTGTAAGAATTCAATATATTTTATACAAAATATATTCAATTGAATTGATATTACATTGAATTTGAAGTGACAGGCATGATTTGGTATGGAAATCTTTAGAATATATATTAGAAAATAGAAAAGCTAACTTTACGAATTCATCATTATGACTTTATTATATTCGTTCATGCTTACTTTAGTGATAATTAAATTGGATGCTATAGTGTTATAAGAAGATATGGCTACCTATATATTATAATTAGTTTATAAAGCGACACATCTTACGTTTGAACTTTAACTTATAAAATATCAAAACAAAATAGTTTTAGTTTAACAATTATTTTAACAGACTTAATGCGTAGTTTTTTTTAATAATCAAATTTATTAAATTATCTTTGTCCGCATTTTGTAAAAGCAGTTAAAAATCTAGTATTTCGTATATATCCCCGCAAAAAAGAAAAACGACTTTTTTTATTCAACGTTTTGAAACTAAATTTGCGTTATTTAACGGACCTATAATCAATTGTTTAGTTTAGAATTATAAAAAACGAATTTAGTTGAGTTTTAAATACTCAACTCAGTAGTTGTATTTGAGGCAAGTGCTGTAAATTATATTGTTATAAGTAATTTTCAAATAGTAAACTAAATTTGCGAAGTGTACTAAGAAATAATGCTTAAGATGTAATACGGACTTCTTTCAACACTTGTGAAGTCTTGGAGATATAAAACAAGATGTTTGATTAATTTATTAACTACTATCTGCTAATCGCGGCACACGTAATTTTCAAAATCGAACGACGTAGTCTGCTTACTGAAAGCATTTATAATGTAATACGATGGAGCCCTAAATTAATTTTCGAAATAGAATTTTAAATATGAGGTACATGATATTTCAGTATCCATGGTTCGAAAGTCACATACAATTTTGACAAGTTCTATTTTAGGTTTTACTACGTACAAGTCCATAAAACCTAATTTGGTCAAAAAGTTTAAATTCACTATCTGTCTAAAGTATTTTAGTGCTATATTTGAGTTTGCCTTGTACTCCGATCAAGAAAATACATACCAACGAAAACCAACTTCGATAAAAATAAGCGTGTACTTTCGGTTCTTTTAATTTACTTTTCTTCTAAGATTTTCTAGTACCATATTTATAGTTTGCCTTTTTTTCTGATAAAGAAAATATATAATTTTCTTACGACTTAAAAGTTACTGTGGTAAAAGAGTCAGTTACAGCCGTTAAAATTCACTCCCTGTCTAAGTTGTTTACTTGACCAAGAAAATAATATATACATCTATTTGTTTTCAAGACCTACTTAGGTTTGAAAAATATATACTACCAGCTCTGGTCATCTACTCCAGATCAAGTATCACAGTTATTGTTAGCATTTTTTTCCAGATGAAGAAAAAAAAAAAAATATATATATATATATATACGTACGTACGACTGAAGTGTAATCAAAAGTGTTAGATAAGGCCGTTTAAATTCGCTCCTGGTCTAACTTATTTACGGTTCCACAGTTGAGTTTTTTTTTTACTGACCAAGAAAATAAATAAACACATTATATTATAATTCTTTTCCTGAATTCATAATTTTTCAAGAAACTTGCCCAAACATCAATCAATTGGAAATAAATTGTAATATAATCCATTCTATTTATTTTACTAAAAATAATATAAGTTTTAATACTAGATATTAATGGATCATATTAATGGATTTTCTACGAACAATAAATCAGTAAATCTTTATGATTTATTAATTAAACTAAGAAGTACATGTCTTATTGACTGCATGTTAGAGAAGTCTATTACGTGAGAAAAAATTCATTTCTATCTGCGTGTGTACTGTCCGCTCAATATCTAAATAACGAACAATTATATACTGTAAATTTTGCATGAAGCTTCACTTCTATGTATGCAGCATCGATTTCGGTAAGGGATCATGTTACTCCATAGAATTTGACTGTGTCAGGAAACATTTTTTCGTTGTTCTTATGGGGACAACGGTAATGGTAACTATGGGGACAACGAAAATACCATTAAAAAATTAATTTAAAAAACAAACTGAGCATATTAATATGACATTTTACGTAGTAACATCTATTTTAATGAAATGAGTTACATATTTAAAATGTTCATACAGTCTCGGCGAAGCATGTTACGAGGCACGTGGTGTGGCGTATTCCTACCTTGTTGTTTGGCATGGTATGAATGAGCAATATACTTTAATCAATTCAATACCCAATGGTCTCAATTAAAAGGGGTTCCACGCAATACAGCAATGGAGATAAATATTTTTCTCCATGAAGTATTTACTGAATGTTAGCGAAGCCTACTCAAGTGGCTGGGAAATGTCATATATGTCTTTCTCTGCATCTGTACACGATATGTAAAAAACAAACTGACCTGTAAATTTGAAATTGTGTATGAAGCTTCACTTCTATTTCAGGAACATCAAGTACGATGATGGTGGATTTTGCTAAATTTTGTTTTGAAATATAGCTTATAAATTTGACTTATGCTGGGATGTTTAGGACAGATTTACAACATGGTTGATGTTCTCTAATTATAGATTTTGAGGAAATCTTTCGGTTTTAATAAGAAAATATATAATGTAAAAGTAGACGGATTTTTTGAGTCATCGCTGTCCAACTATAAATTTTGTTTTTATTAAGAATTCAATTATCCTAAACTGTAATTACCTTTCAGGGCTGAGTATAAATTAGCTTATTTCTATTAATCGTGATTGGGGTTGAGTTAATAATTTAGCACTTTCTAACGGACGGAACACGATTTTAAACCGACGATGGACACGCATCATTATCTGTTCGTAATCAATGGCTTGTCACAACAGGTTGTGAGCACACAAACGAATAACAGCTATAAATAAATTCACGTCGTCATAACTAACGTAACTAACGCTGATTATAGGTCTAGAATCATTCCATAAAGCTATATTTTGCTCAGTTAGGACAAGAGTCTGATGGAATGCATCACTGCACTCACCCCCCGTGAAAGACCTTTGAGCTGGGGGGCTATCCAGAAAGTAGATTACGTTTCGCTCTGTAGACGTTAGGGGCGGGACTATCGCGTCCATTTATGTCAGGGCGTTTCTTCTCCGTTCAGTAGCTATTCAGCTGTGCTAGTGAGAGGTTACTGTCATTCTTTTTGTTTTACAATACCAATTTTTTAAACACATAAACAAAATTTAATGGTAATCCACGCACAATAGTATAATAGAGGTGCCAGAGGTAAGGCGCTGCTAGAGGTCAAGGCCTGTCTGAAGCCGAGGGTCCTAGAACTGTGAGTTCACTAAGGCCAGTTATTGAAATGATTGGTCTCGTCATCTCGTTATCTAAAGATGATATAACTTTTTCCTGAGTGATGTATCTTTTTACTTTTAAATGAGTGATTTTAAAATATGTTCTTTTTATAATAAGGAACTTGTAACACAAATGTGTGTAAAACAGGCAGTGTCGAAGGTGTCATGATTTCTGGTATTAACAAAATCTATGGTAAAATATGATAGGACTTTAGTAGTACAAACTTAAAGATCAATTCATTTTTAAATTGGACTTCCGTTTGTGGAAAAGGTTACTTTACCGACATATAATCTAAGTATTGTGTATTTGCGTTAATTTAAATAAGATTTCTTCTATCTAGAACAATTGAGAAGATAAGACTGGTTTGGTCTCATTAGTAAACAATTGCAAAATCTAATTTTGAAATCTCAGTCAGTATTGATAGATAAAAATGGATTAAATGGCTAATTGAATATTAAATAAAGCTATAATCAAAGACTACTTAATTTTTTACAATTATTTACTTTATTCAGTAAATTATTTCTATATCGTTTTTATCTTCGGTGAAACAAGTATAAAACATACAACAGTGCCCTTGCTACTTTATAGTGTTAACAGAGGTTTATTTTTCCAGTCGGGTCCATGTTTGTTTTACTAAACTTGTCCCTCGAGGGTGATCGGGTTCTAAATAAACATTCATCACACTACCCCCACCCTAGAGCTTAACTCTTCTAAACCGAAACTCCACCCTGCAAATTATGCCAGTTCAGCTGTATTTGATCTGATAAAATTTAAATTTATTCGATCTCTTCTGTTTTTGTTACAAATTTTATTTTTTCTTATAGGTATATAATATATATTTCATACTTCATCATAAGTTTTATTCGTATGTTCACATCTGTGGTAATATCAATACTAGTAATAGTGTAAAAGAACACCGTTTTATTTATTTACTTTTTACAAATTCGATTTTGTAAGAACTAGTTACTATGGATTTTGGTTGCAGTATTTGGCTGAGCGTTAGCGAAGCCTATTACTAGAAGTACTGGAAAAATGTATGTCTGTATTTTCCACCTGTGTCTGTATCTTGTCGGATCTTTCCGTGTATTTGCTTGTATATTTATACGATATCTCCATAACGAATAACCTTTGGATTTTAAATTGTGCATGAAGCTTCGTTCATTTCTATATGACCAACATCCAATTAGATAATAGTGTAGTTGATCCATGGGACTCCGCTGAGCGATATCGAACATTTTTATATTGGTTTTATGCGTAACCATGGAAATCATAAAGTGATATATTCTTATAGAAACCAAGAATATTAATGTTAACACATGAAATGAAGTGAGCAAATAGACTTTCGCACGCAATCGCAACAATATTATGCGACACGTGCTGTGGCGTACTCCTATCTCGTACATTCAAGGTTAACACACGTGTGTTACATCCTACAGATAGTAATACATTATAACAGATTATAACAGTGTCATTATATTAGTAAAATAATGGGGTTCTTAATAATTTCCTTCTTTCTTTCTCCCATTTGACACTGTATGGTCAACACTAAATAAGTTATTTAAGTCTGATGTTTAAAAAGGTCTATAATACCTCTACCAACTAGTTAAAATTTATCCCACATTCTCCTAAAATTACACGTTTTTTTAGGAGAAAGTTGCCTAATTTTAATAATGCCCTTTATAATATTGCGTGTTTAATAGTGATTTCTATGTAAGTAATTCTCAACCATGTGGTGGTCCAATTATTCACTATTTCATTGACATATATTTTTATATATTGCTCAATTAATTACGGTTTGTATAAAAGATACTGGATTACCAACTCGTTTTTTATGATTTTCGCAAAAACTTTTCCTTTTACATTTTTATAAATATCACAGTTATACGTTTTCTTTTTATATTCAATGCATCAAAAATAATTGTTCTCACACATTCAAAAAATCTACACTTGTTTAAATAATATTACTAATTTTTTATTAAAATTCAAAATTTGGTAAGTACTTAAGTTTAGAACGAATACCTATAAATAAAAGATTGCTTTTAACAATAAAATTACTAATTAGTGTTCATAAAATACAACTACTATTAATAGTTGTGTTATGTAAATGTACTGAATTAAAGAAAATCATGTTATTTAAATACTTCTTATCCAAAATTATTAACTATTCAACTTTGTTTCTTTTTTCTTCCAGCTAAATTTAGGTAATACAAAATTATTTCAATAATATGTATGTTTACTTTCATTATCACACATTAAAATAATTAAATTGGTGTTTTTTTATTACGTGTATTTGGTATTGCGAATTAAAGTTTGAGCAAATAAACAGATGAAAATGTACAGGCCCAAAACTTTTGATGATCTATTGGTGGATTATTTCCTTTTGTTACGAAGTTTTGTATAGATAAACTTTACTTTCGATGTAGACAGAGCTACAACCACGAAGAATATCAAAGAGAACAGGTGAGAAGTAAAAATGAATTTGCATTCTTTAGTTTTCACTGACAAGTAAAGAACAGTTCTTTGATTTAAAAATAAATTTTCAGCGTTAGAAACTAGAAACATCAGAATTATTATCATATAAAATTCGAGCACAGGAGATGTTCCCCGTTTCAAGGATGGAATATCAAGATTTTAGTTTTGTTACCGTACCAATGTAACAAAGGCTGCGTAAACATAAGAACTAAAACTGCTTTATCATATAAAAATAAGGATTTATTATGGTCTTGCATAGTACTGAGTAATGAAAACAAACCTAAAACTTTATACAAAAAGAGATAAAAACAATGAAGTAATAATACAGTTTTGTTTTGATTGTTTTTTAATATTATACGAAGCGTGCACTTTTTGTTGGGTGAATAACGACTGAGTTATTGCCTTTCTGTTACTTTTGTAAAATAAAAAGTATTATTTGTTATTTTATAAACACCTGCAATGTTGACAATATATTTAAATTTATCCCCAATCATTATAGTGGCTGCTAACATAAAAGTTTATTATAAAATGGTTTTACCAAAACATTGTTATTATTTAAATTATATTATTACGTAATTTTATATTCCTGAACTTATTCCAACTTTTAGGTACAATCAAACCTTTTTATGTCGGCTGTGAATACATTTCTGGTAACCTTACTGATTACTTATGTGTTTCTCCGCGCCTTAATATTTTTTTTATTTTCGTCTGAATACAAAAATACATAATGTTCATGGTTACGGTCAAAGATTAATTTTCTTCCAATAGCTAATTCCTGTATATTTATAGCATTTTTGACTTAATTCTACAATTCTTTGTACCGATTTAGTTCATTAAAAGTTAATATTTCATTGACTTTTTAGTTCACTAACACTTGCTATAATATATTTTTCAAAATTTAATCAGGCATTTTAAAATTTGAAGCTTCTTCTTATGTGACTCTAAAATCAGGACTAATTTCAAATTCAACGAATTCCCTAATTTATAATACTTAATAAATAAAATACATAAAACATCATATATTATGACAAATCGTACCTAATCCTAGATCATATACTCATTAAAATCCTTGAGAGCCAAATGCAAGTTTATAGCAGTGTAAGTAACACGGGCTGCAGGTACAGCGGGCGGGATGAATGTTTAAACAGCACTCAAGCCACGGGAGCGTTCCCAGAATATAAACACAGATTCAATCAAACCGTATCTTCTATTGTGTCGACATGGTGTTTCATTACAGACTACTAGTGGAACGGTTAGTCTAAATCTAACGACATATCATGCGGTGTAAATAACACGGGCTGCAGGTACAGCGGGCGGGATGAATGTTTAAACAGCACTCAAGCCACGGGAGCGTTCCCAGAATATAAACACAGATTCAATCAAACCGTATCTTCCATTGTGTCGACATGGTGTTTCATTACAGACTACTAGTGGAACGGTTAGTCTAAATCTAACGACATATCATGCGGTGTAAGTAACACGGGCTGCAGGTACAGCGGGCGGGATGAATGTTTAAACAGCACTCAAGCCACGGGAGCGTTCCCAGAATATAAACACAGATTCAATCAAACCGTATCTTCCATTGTGTCGACATGGTGTTTCATTACAGACTACTAGTGGAACGGTTAGTCTAAATCTAACGACATATCATGCGGTGTAAGTAACACGGGCTGCAGGTACAGCGGGCGGGATGAATGTTTAAACAGCACTCAAGCCACGGGAGCGTTCCCAGAATATAAACACAGATTCAATCAAACCGTATCTTCCATTGTGTCGACATGGTGTTTCATTACAGACTACTAGTGGAACGGTTAGTCTAAATCTAACGACATATCATGCGGTGTAAATAACACGAGCTGCAGGTACAGCGGGCGGGATGAATGTTTAAACAGCACTCAAGCCACGGGAGCGTTCCCAGAATATAAACACAGATTCAATCAAACCGTATCTTCCATTGTGTCGACATGGTGTTTCATTACAGACTACTAGTGGAACGGTTAGTCTAAATCTAACGACATATCATGCGGTGTAAATAACACGGGCTGCAGGTACAGCGGGCGGGATGAATGTTTAAACAGCACTCAAGCCACGGGAGCGTTCCCAGAATATAAACACAGATTTAATCGCACCGTGCCGTCTATATTGTCGTCATTGATTCTATTACAGGCTAATAGTAGACCTGTAGATCTAAACTTAACGATATATCAGGAAGTGTATGTAACATGGGCTGCAAACAGCGGGCAGAATCAATGTTTAAACAGCTCTTGAGCCACTGATGCGTTCGTAGAATATAAACATACATTTAATCGCACCGTGCCGTCTATATTGTCGTCATTGATTCTATTACAGGCTAATAGTGGACCTTTAGATCTAAACTTAACGATATATCAGGAAATGTATGTAACATGGGCTGCAAACAGCGGGCAGAATCAATGTTTAAACAGCTCTTGAGCCACTGATGCGTTCGTAGAATATAAACATACATTTAATCGCACCGTGCCGTCTATATTGTCGTCATTGATTTTATTACAGGCTAATAGTAGACCTGTAGATCTAAACTTAACGATATATCAGGAAGTGTATGTAACATGGGCTGCAAACAGCGGGCAGAATCAATGTTTAAACAGCTCTTGAGCCACTGATGCGTTCGTAGAATATAAACATACATTTAATCGCACCGTGCCGTCTATATTGTCGTCATTGATTCTATTACAGGCTAATAGTTTACCTGTAGATCTACACTTAACGATACATCAGGAAGTGTATGTAACATGGGTTGCAAACAGCTGGCAGAATCAATGTTTAAACAGCTCTTGAGCCACTGATGCGTTTCTAGAATATAAACACAAATTTAATCAAACCGTACCATCTATTGCGTCTACTGGTGTTTCGTTACAGACTACTAGTGGACCAGTAGATGTAACACTTTCGACATATCAGGTAATGTAAGTAACAAGGGCGGCAGATACAGCGGGCGGGAATAATACTTTAGTAGCATTTAAGACAAAGGATCGTTCCAAGTTTATAAATACAGATTCAGTTGCATCTACATGATTTTCATTACATTCTACTATTGGACCAGTTGGTGTAAACCTGAGCTCCTTCAAGCTGAAATTAACTTTATTTTTTATGTCAGAAAACAACCGATAGTCACAATGACATGCCATTTTGCGCAGTAAGTCAAATAAAGTCTGTTCTTTCTAATAATGTAGTTTTCTAGGTCAAGAGTAGGAAAACCTTTCTCAAAATAGTGGCTTCAGGATAATTCCAAAATACCGTATACCAAAAACAGAATTCAAGTCAAGGAAGCATTCCCAGTTTACAAACACAGGTTCAATCTAACCGTATCGTCAATTGTGTAGACATGCTGTTTCATTGTGTGGAACAGTTGGTCTCAACGTAATAATAATAGACTGGTTTAATTAAGTAGTAATATTAAAAATTGAATTACGGGTACAATATACAAATTTAACACATCTACATATATATATTTAACATATATAATCTTGATAGTTTCATTCTTTAATTTAAAGTATCAAAATATTCCAATTGATAAACGTTTTTAATAGAGTAACTTTTTAATTACGTGCATTAAAAAAATAAGTTTTTAAGGTTTTATACTAATTTTAATTGCAGTTTTATAATTTTAAACACTGAATAAAATTTACTTTTTTGGGTGTAAATAAATCAATACATCCTTGAAATATGAAACCTTGGAAAGGAATAATTGCAGAGCATGAGAGTGGATATTAAAGGAGAATATTTAGAAATGAACTCGTAAGGGTGGAGGTCATAAAAATTAGATACAAGTAGGAATGTATGTGAATTAATTGAAAATATTCTAAGAGTGTTTTTGGTTGTAGACTGCGTGTATGTACACAAGATGCATAAGGATGTCAATGCCTAAGCAATGTTCTCGTGCCCAAATAAATTCTTTCCTGGTAAATATTCATATGGTGAAATTATCTTTACGTGTGTTTTAGTTATCTATAGTAATTACAAATTAATTTGAGCTAATTTCCGAAATTAATTAAAATGTAATTTAATTATTTAAATCTGTTATATAACTTTTTTTGTGCTATAAGTGTATTTTCATGTTACATGTAACACGTGTAGAATAGAATAGAATAAATCATTATTTAATATTTGTATTCCTACTTTTTTTAGTAGATAGTATTTTGATTTTATATATATATATATATATATATATATATATATATATATATATATATATATATATATATATATATATATTTACAGAAATATATTCACAAATTTTTATATCGTTAATTCTAAATACTGCACTAGGACTCCATGATTTAATAGTTTGTGATAAGCCATGTGAGCAAAGTATTTCCGAAACAATTTAATATTTTTAATAGTAATATTTGCATAAACTTTAACAGAAAACCCTTAACGTAACAAAGAACAGAATACCTTTGTATTATAGGCGAATTTTCACCTATTTTACTGTAAATTTCCATAAAATATTTAGAAGACAATTTTCAAAATTAAAATATTGAAAATACAAACCATTTTATAGGTGTAAATAACATGAGAATAATCGTATACGTGAAGAAACACTAAGAGAAGCTGTACAAAAATAGCACAGTTTGCATAAGTTTGTATTATTGTATTTAAATGCTTTATACTATTTTATAAACGTAGTAATAATAATTATAATGAGAAATAAACATAAATGTACAAAATTAGGAGTTTTAAATATCAAACTCTGGTTGTTAATTTACTTGTGAATCTCACTTTTAGAGAGCTCATTCTTCTAAATTATTTATTGAATCAGCTTTTGCTGGAATAGTACGCACAAAATTGAGTCTTTTGTATATTTAGCAACCAAATGTTCAAACAGCCGTCAGTCTTACAGTTTTACCAAATTTTTTTTTATTTTCTCGTTTTATAAAAGCTTTTAGAACTATGCTTCATTTGTAACTTCCGTGATATTTCTAGTTAGGTTGCACACTTTGTGGAAAATAAACTTATTACTTTAAAGTTATCTAGTCACAATTTAAAAGCTTCTTCTGAAACTCCTGAAAGTCCATGCAAAGCCTAATCTGTTATACGCCCAAAAGCACTCAACCGTAATGTAAAGACTGCTTTATCCACAACAGTGACCGGTCAGGGATGAGTCTGCCTCTTAATTGGAGCACAGCCGCCATTTGCATTTTAACCGACCATGTTCCCTCGTTATTACAGCAAGTGGATCATTGCAAAGGGTTTTATATTTACATCGTTACTGGTTTGGCACTCGGCACTCTGTTTTTTTGGTGTTTGTATTTTATTATATTTTTTAAGCATGGCTCCTCTCCCGATTATATCCTATTAATCCATCCTTTTAACTACAGTAAAGAATAATGTTATCTTATTTCATCCCTGAATTGAAATTGATTTGTTTTATTTGTCCTTTCTTTTTCGTACATGACACTTAATAAAATAGATAATAACAACATACTGCTACTACAGATTCAAAAAATAATTACATTCTATAACTTTTAAAATTATATCATGAGGAATTTGAATTTATATCAATAAAAAATATATATTCTAAAACTCAAAAGGAAATTTACAATGTATAATCACACAATATTTAGTTTTCTTGAAATCAATAGACCATTTTCTCTTTTTTTTACTTTTTTTATTTTTATCTATGCGGTTGAGCTGTCTGGCGGTGGTACTGTACAACTATTATTTGTGTGTCTGGCGGTTCGTTTTAATCACATTAAATAATTAAATCATATATTATTCAACTTTTTAGACTACTTCAAAGATTTCAATTTAATCAACTTTGATTAGTTTTTACGTTATCGAAATCCAAAGGAACTTTCAAATGTTTTGCATTATTCAAATTATTCAGATATTTGTTACAGAGTTGTCCAAACATCTGGCTTGATATTTGTTTAACTCTGCTATTTTTTAAATATCATACTAAATACCTCAGATAAATCAAAGTCACTGAAAGGTATTCCTACCTTTTGATCCATTTTAGAATAATTGGACTTTAAGATTAAAGAGAAATCTTTCTGAGAGTAAAACATTGTTTTTATGAGTACCAATTAAATAAATATATTCCAAAAAACTATTTTCGTGCATATTTTCGTGATATTAGAATTAAAATGTCAACTTCCTGCCTAATATAGGATTTAGCTCAACTACAAAATTTGGAATATAATAAAATAGTGAAATTAAGGCATAAATTTCAGGTTTAAATATCTCCTTGTTTTCAATACATCTTGATTGGCAAACAGACAGCAGCTCAGCCAATTATAGTGGCAGTAATTATTTCTGCGTTGAAAAATGCATTCAGAATGAATATTTTCACGCTAGAAAGAGTATGGATTACAAATCTATAACTAAGCGGAACTAATGTAGATAACCAATCTACCATTTCTAAAAATAATCAATTAAAAACACTATACATTACATTCGAGGAATAAAAGAATAACAGGATTGTAGATACTGGCCACCGTTTACTAAATTTGATTTTCTGTATTTGTTAAAAAAAACTATAAGTAAAACTGTGATCCTATAAATCATCCGTTAAATCATGGTAAATAATGAACGATTTCATAGAATTGGACTTGTACACAATTGCTTCTGTGATATATTTCAATTAAATTGGAAACTTTATAAGATTTTAAATATATTCAAATGTTAAAAATATGTTTTTCTTTTATATCTTTTTTTCTTACGGACACATTGGTATGATTACTTTTACTACAAGGGCTCCAGTAAAATCACAATCTAATTATAAGCGATGCCTTCAGTAGAATGCCCAAATTTAGTAATCGTTCAATAAGATAGATATACATAGTAGAAATTAATATGAGTGCAGCCTCAGAAGGGTTCATATCTGATTTGTTTATAAGTTTTCCTCACCTTATAATCATAATCTAGAAGTAAACCAAACAACATGAAATCTAAACGTAATGTCTTACCCTTATCATCTTAAGAATGTAAATTTCATTTTAATATATGGAAATACCAGTATGTTTCAAAGTTGTCCTAGACCCTATTATTTAGAATATTCAAATCATCAAAAATTTTATTCACGGTTTTCAAGGTTTTACAACTTCAGAGGCCCTCATGTCGAATATTAACCTTTCAATGCCAGAGTCGATTATCCTCGAAAAAAACAAGTCATTCTTCCGTGAGATAACATGATCCTTTAGTGCTGTAGGAGATAAAGTTGCAGTCTACGTGAATCTGTCAACACTTGCTATATATTTCACATATTTTTTAGCCTTCTTGCGTTGTAGTAATTTCCTCACCTTACCGGAAATTTTACTTATTTATGGAACACTGCTTTATCACCTAACTTATTGAGCAAAAATGTGAATATATTAAGTTAAAATATATCCCGAGAAACATTTTATCCGGAAATTCCATTTTTAATGAAACTTTCTTTCTACATAGGCGAGAATGTGCATATAATGGTGCATGTCCAACCATGGAACTTGGAGGAGCATAATTTTGGCGCCAATTTCTTTTGTATAAGTGTATGCATGTATATCTGCCAGCAGGATATCTTTAGAAGAACAACTTTGCTCAAACAACTAGTTTGTGAATAATAAAACAAAAAGTTTATATCATATTGTTTAAGTAAATTCAATCACTCAAATAGATTTTTTATTTCAAATTAAGCTGAAATTTACGTTAGAAAATTTTGAAGTAAAACGAAAACATATTATCACATCTTTTGGCCTGTTCGTTGCGGAAAGGCTCATCAAAAGAAGTATTGTGGATGGTTTGGCATATCTGCTGTTATTAACTCCTCACCAAGGTCGGTTATCAAGACGTTAAATAAACTGGGTGCTATTTTCATTTAGAATCAATTTTGCTACCAATGACAACTTTTTGAATTTACACTGTTAACAAATGATTTTATAGATTGCTTGCTTATTTACTTATTTTACAAAAACGATTAAATGAATTATATATATAGAATGTAAATACATATTCAAACTGTCAGCCGAATCGTAACGATTAATTAAGAATAATAGAAACAACATGGAATCAGTCAAACATGCATTAGTAAACTGTACTAATAATCTTCAAAGAAAATTACTACTAAGTTATCATGTCCGTCAGCTAAAAATTAGGAAACATACAGTTACACAGATACATACAGTGCGAACAATATAACTTTAGATAACAAAATCAAAACAATATACATTAACAAATGCACTTAACATATAACAATACAATACTGTGACATGACCATATTATGGCAACAGGATTATCTAAAAACACATAACAATAAGCACACTACAAGAGTATAAGGAAAATAAAGAATAAAAAATGTCAATACAAACCCACTTTCGAAGATACTAATTTACTAATATGTAACGTGTCATGGACGAAAATAACACATGGTTTTAAATACGAACCTATTTGCCATTGCAGCATTACACTTCACTCTCACGTAACCATTGACCAATAAGTCCTTATTGGATGGTAAGTGTGAACAGTTTTGTCAGAATTTTTTGCTAGAAGTATTGTTATCAGAAGTAGGAGTTGGTATTGCTCTATTTATTGTTTTTTAGAAGAATCTGCTGTAAAATTTGTGAGACTATATTAAAGACAACTTTGGAGAATGGTCTTGTAGGGTTGAGTATGTATTATTTAAAATATGCAGGGCATTTTTCTAGTAGTACGAGTTTGTACTAACACATGAGATTCAGAAACTTTATTAGAACTGGTAATCTATGTGTTCGAATGTAACATTCTACGACTTTTAATAAAAACCCGCACCAGTTTTGCACAAAAACTTTTAATTAAATTAAATAGTTATTTAAATTTAATTTAAAATAATGCGAAGGTGTACTCCCTTTTCATATGTTTCCATTTGGTTTTCTGGTTACGGACTGAGTGTCTACAACAAACAATTTAATGATATTGTAAACAAGGAAAACTATCAAATTATTGTATGTATATTTAAACAAGCGAAAACTGATAATTTGTTTGTTTTCAATACATATTTACTGTACAGAATAGTTATTTCAGTAAGCAATAATGTTGGTATTGGTATTTATTATTTTATTTCCTATAATAAACAATATAATGTGTATTAAAAGATCTGCACAAACAGACCGACAGTTCGAAATTCTAATTGAAATTTTTACTCCAAAACCAATACGATTCTTGTTTGTAACAAAAGGAACTTGTTACAAAGATTCAAGTTTTAAAAGAGTTCCATACAGACATAATTACTACGATACCTATAACATACAAACATGAAATTTCAGGTATAGTATTTACTGTAAGTCTTATAAAGAATTATTTAGCATTTGACATCTTAAAAGCATATGAGATTAAAAAAACCTAAACGTATAAATAAATTATAATTTTTAAAAATACGATTTAGTAGCTTAACAACTCTCAACGTATTTACGTGTTTGTTTTAAATAGCTTTGTAAAGCTTTGTAAATATCTCATATATTAAAGGGTTCAAAACAATTAGATCAGAATTGTAAAAGTCATTTTTTATAACTCTTGCAACATATTAAAAATTCGTTCAAAAATCCTAAAGAAAGCGTAAACATTACTTTCGGTAGAAAGTCGTTATGAACTCATTCCTGAGACTGAGTCTCTTTGCTGTTAAAATATTCAGTACTCTGGTTCGTAAAGTTCTAATCGTTGTCCTTAAAACTGTAACAGTTTTAATGAACGAGGCAATGAAATATAAATGTATACTATTTTTTTAATCAAGTAAAAAAGATTAGTGTAGGTTTTGTGACATGATAGATTACTATTTGCGTATTTACATTTACGTTATAGAGTATGTAGATAGTAAAACACCTTACTTCTTCAACCTTTTTTGCGATGGTTCTTGAGCACAGAGTAAGAAAATTAAAAGTTTTTGTAAAAATATACTTTTAACTATACACTTTATCAAATATTTAGTAAGCAGTACTTGTTCAGTGCTGTAATGCAGATATCAAACTTGTTTCCAAACCCTTACTATAATTTTAAAGACTGTTATAAAACCCATCTTGGTTGTTTTTTGACAGCAGCAGGCTTCTCAGACCTGTGTATTTATACACAGGGTGTAAATTAAGTCATGATACCCCCTGGATACATGTTCCAAACAGATAGAGATATCGATGTGCAATCTTCACCATACCTATTAAAATACTTTTTTGCAATTTTTAATGGATAAAAACATTTTCCCCACTTTTTCAAATATTTTTATCCTTATATTATTTTACCAATGTAAAAATATTCGATAGTGCTCAGCCACATTCCATGAAGTGAAATGAATTGAAGTTATGAACCCACCATCGAATTTGGTCATGTAGTCTATAGACATTAAGTCTAGAGGTGAGTTCGATTTTGACATATCCTGTGAATATACATATAGAAATACAAACAGAACGTAATGAAATTTGTTCGATTATCTGGAATAATAGGCTTCCCTAGGCAAGCCAATAAAGAGAGTTTTGGTTCATATATTCAGAATTGGTTTTGGTTTGGTTACTGGATTGGTTTGGTTGGAATTGGTTTTTTGGTTTAAATCTTGAATTTTTCTAAAGATGACTTGAATGTTCTAGCGAATGTATAGGCTATACATGTAATCTACAGGAATACAATAAAATTCTATCAGAGAGATTTCAGTGATTATCCTGACTTTAAATAGGAGACGTCGTTAATTAAAGTTTCAATTGAATCAAACTACCATTGTTACGGAACCAGAGACAAAGACTGCTTTAGAGTAGGAAATCACAAAATAACCGCATTCACACATTGACCACATGATGGTGTCAATTTAATCAATCGTTTTCCTTCACAGAACATACCACCGAATGTAGAATTTGCCTAAAATTCTTACTTTAAATGCATGAAATTACTCGTGGAGTAACCATTTATTTATACTTTCTCTGTGTTCGGGGAGATCTTAAAAGGATACGAATATTAAATAAAATATATTTTCCCTACCAAACCATCGATTTCACTAACTTAAACCTTTTCACACAGTTAAGAGACAGTGAGAACTATTTTAGTCATATCTAACTCAGCTTTTTTTAATGCGACTAAATTTATCCAAAAAGAACAAAAATAGCATACGTTTAAAGCAGGTATTACTATATCTTTATAAATTATAGAATTTACATCAACTTAGCTAACTTAATTAAATAATATGAATTAAAATAGTAAACTGTATCGACCATAAAAACATAAATAATGTCGTAAACGCGAATTTGAACTCCCAATTGACAGAATAGTTCCTACCAATTGAAAGCGATTATTTACACTTTCTATGGCCGTAGGTGAACCCAGTGTTGTTCTCATAAACTTAGCAGGTAGCAAAGATTGTCAATTAACTTTATGGTACGTTATTATATTGTTTAATTATATTGGTTATTAATAGATAAAATATACCAAAGTGTTATAAAGTTACGCGTTTTAATGTCTTCAGGTAATACTTTTGTGTTTTGTAAGTCATATAAATGCCGTAAATCTGTTTTGACTTGTGCAGACTTTGTCTTTGACTTCGTAATTAAAATTTTGGCGCATGGGATCATAAAAAAACATAAGCATGCTAGAAATACGTTCTTTCAAATGGTGAGTTATGCTCACTACCAAATGATATTCCAAAATTTGTTATAAAAACATTCTAAGTATAGAATTCAAGAAAATAAATTCTTGAATAGTGATTATGTTTCAATTTTGTAATTAACTGTATATATGCCTTTTTTCAAGAATGGCAACTTATAAACTTGAATTTATTGTCTTATTTTTACTTAAAAAACACAGATGCCATCGAGCTTTATATATTGGATATGAAAAAATTGCTTTATAGACCAGTAGTCGAAAGCAAATTTCCTTGTATAACCAGTTTCTTTTTCTTTTTAAATCGATAGAGAAAATTCCCCTAAGAAAGGAATCTATCGTCAGCCGCGATAGTTTTAATGAATGAACTTTTCAGATCACACTTTTCTAGCATGAATCACTTGAAACCAGGAATCAGACAGTTAACATTCACTTTAAAGGACTTCCAGCTAATCTGTATATAGTTAGATGACGCTGATGTATATTTATGTATATGGTTAGTTGTTATAAGAGTATCAAGATCACAGAAATACGAAATGAGAAACAAGTATCGATTAATGTTTTTAACCCTTTTCGTGTCGTTCTATTACGCCCTGTACCAAACTTAGAGAGGCTTTGCGTGCTTATACAATGCAAATCAACACTCGCCTGCTAGACTAATAGTAACTATTCAGCTATGAATAAAGTAAAAGTAATAGTGTTGATCATGTTAGAGTGAATTAGCTATAACTTTATATTTTAATCTAAAACCCAAACTAACCATTTAGCCAAACTCCTGCAGAGCCTTAAAACCACAAGATACCGATCTTAAGTATCTCCCGCCAATGTCAACCCTCCGTAGACATTCATTCCTCAGTAAAGTGAATATCGCACCTTTGGAGGAGAACTTGAACAGCGACTCCCGGTGAGGTATGAGGGCCATTCCCCTAGATTGAACGCGCGATACCGACTCTCTTGCTATTTCAACAATGGTTACTTTTTGTTTCAAATAAGGCAGCTTTCCTAAAGTGAGCTCATTTATTTTGAGAGAAGCCCTCTGTTACAATTCCATTATCTTAAATGTCTTACGTGTTCTTCGTACACGCTCCTAAATCAAGTTTCGATTTTCTTCCTTAAACATTTATTAAATTTGTAAAAAAATCGAGGCATGTAATATGCAATCCACTAAGTAAATAAAGCACGTTAATACCTTTGACTTTACAACATCGCTATTAAATGAATGAGCGATAATTAGAAGATGGATTACGAATGCACAATCCTCCGATAATCGCCAATTGGATGGAGTGTTTGTAAACATAAGACCAACGAGAAAATTATGAAAACTTTTTGCACAAGGTACTTAGATCTACTCAAAATATTTACTTGTTTATATTTAATCGTTATTCTGTTATAGTACGATGTTTCTATTAAAAAGTGTGTTTTTAGGGTGGAGTAACCGGTTTTATTTCGGTCATTTATTTTTCTTTAAAACTCAAGCCACATGCCTTCAACACATTCTTTCCTGAAAATCGTAAGTATAAAAAATGTTTTTATGAATTTTAGAAAAAATCTAGTCGTTTGAAATGGTATTTAAAGACATCTTGGAATTAGATTCACATTAAAACAGCTGAATATAAAATTGTTATATAGATCTTCATATAGATAACGAAAGAAGAGAATGGTATACTTTTAAATGTAAATTCATTTAATTTGGATAAAAAACATTTAGTTTAAAAATTTTTTATTATGTAATATTTAATTTATTTGCAAAAGTCATGTTTTATATCATGTATTACATTTACATCATTCGTTTAATTCACTGTGTGTGTGTGTGTGTGTGTGTGTGTGTGTGTGTGTGTGTGTGTGTGTGTGTGTGTGTGTGTGTGTGTGTGTGTGTGTGTGTGTGTGTGTGTGTGTGTGTGTGTGTGTGTGTGTGTGTGTGTGTGTGTGTGTGTGTGTGTGTGTGTGTGTGTGTGTGTGTGTGTGTGTGTGTGTGTGTGTGTGTGTGTGTGTGTGTGTGTGTGTGTGTGTGTGTGTGTGTGTGTGTGTGTGTGTGTGTGTGTGTGTGTGTGTGTGTGTGTGTGTGTGTGTGTGTGTGTGTGTGTGTGTGTGTGTGTGTGTGTGTGTGTGTGTGTGTGTGTGTGTGTGTGTGTGTGTGTGTGTGTGTGTGTGTGTGGTGTGTGTGTGTGTGTGTGTGTGTGTGTGTGTGTGTGTGTGTGTGTGTGTGTGTGTGTGTGTGTGTGTGTGTGTGTGTGTGTGTGTGTGTGTGTGTGGTTACTCAATGTGTATTTTTGTGCTGTTTAAATCTTCAGGCCAAATTGTTTTCTGGCATGTAATCTTAAACTCATGTGATTATGACGTACTAAAAAAATCAACATATCATAAATTAATGAAAATACTTTAACTCTAAATAATTAAATAATGCGATGGTTTTTCATGTTACGAATCGCAGGTTTAACAATGTGTATAAGAGGTATGGTCTATCATTGCAGGTGTATTGTTTCTTACTACTTCCTAAATTATTATTTTTATATAGACATTGTTTACCCAACATTCGTAACAATGATAGACATGTGGGCGGTTCCAGCCCAGTCCCAGAGAGCGGAGACAAGAGAACATAAATTTCTCCAACGGCAGCCAATAAGTGTACTTCAAGTGTTGAGGAAATAACTCTAGTTAATTTGGCGGGAAGGCACGCAAATGGCGCCATTATGGAGGCACTCGACTTGCTCCGATCCCGTCCCCTAACGCGTTCTAAATTTGCCAAGTCACAAAAACTACCTTTAGCTATTCATTTTAAGTATCTGAAGTTTTATTTAAGTTATCCAGTATAATATTATATCCTTATTGTTAATTCGATTAAAAGTTTCATACATATATTTATAAAAGAATTGATTACTTGTACAATTAGGAATTTTACCTGATCCTAGTTTTTATACATCAAGCTTTTTCAACGAGCAATTCACACTTTTTAAATTTATTTTTATTTATAGTAACTAATTATATGCTTACTGTATAATATCATTGCTTTTTTCGGAGTCGGTGACGTAAACGAAGACGTTCAAAACGAACCCCCCCCGCATGGTTTCGACAACAGAGACACCCACACTACAAAAAGTAGTGCAATCTATGTGAAGAACGTCTTCGTTCTTCGTCACCGACTATTTTGTATCCCTTCAGACGAACATGACTCCATGTTTCAGGAGTCAAGTCTGCAAAAGTATTATATTTCAGATGCTGCACGTAAGAGGAAGGTGAACTGGAGCTAAATTCAACATTTTCATCAAAGCAGCCCTTCCTACCATAGCTGCTTTATGTGTAGTCGTGATTGTAATGGTGTTATGACAGAGTAGTGCAGTAATCCTTAAACAATATTGTAGAATTTGTATATATACTTGTGTGTGTGTGTGTGTGTGTGTGTGTGTGTGTGTGTGTGTGTGTGTGTGTGTGTGTGTCAATTTTAAAGTTAACATTTAGGGGTTATTTGATTCATTATGGCATATTTTGTTTGATTAAAACATACGATATTTAAAAGTATTTATTTTTTTAATTATTTATGCCATTTTTACAACCAATTAAAATACACAACATTTTTAAAATTAGTCGTTGGTGCCAAAGGAAAACAATTTAAAATACTTTACTTTCACATTTTCACCAAGATATTATAACGTTATTTCATTCAGTAATGTCAAGACTAACACTGGACAGACTTATAATCTTAAATACTAAAATATGAATAAAATTATTAACTATTATTATTTTTTACTTAGTGCAGTTTATCTATATTTAGTGCTTAAATATTTGCAAAAACAATTAGTTGACAAAACAAAATATAATTTTACACATTCCAATAAACTAATATTAACTTGGTTAGTAGAATGAGAATAACTGCCCTAGCAACATCTATGTTTTATTAATCAGTGCTGTTAAGCTAAACAAAATAAGTAAAACATTGGAACTGTGGAAGTGGGTTATAATAATAGTCGGATGAGTTTAAAATTCACAAAAAGGACATTTAAAGTGATGATACAATATATGTGTATTAATATATTGTATTAATTAGTACAAATTAGTATTAATTAGTGCACTCCTATTAATTAGTACTTTTAGCTTCATAAATTTCCGTATGAAAATGAATAAATTATTTTAGATTATAGATTCAAGATAGATTATTGGTTATTTGTTATAATTTGCATCAGATAATATTAAACTATTTCAATTTTTAAAGTCAATTAGTTTTATATTTTATCATGTTCAAATTTTCTATTTTTACTATCAACATTCCGATTAATAGACTGAAACTTTGGGTTAAAGTAAAAAATCTAATGGGTTATTAATTAACCAAACTATTTAATTTAATCCATGCTATTTTCTGATGAGTATCACGAGGAGCGTTTTTCCTTGACTACCGCAATTTTTCTTCCTAAAAATCATTAGAGTAATCAGTTATCACAATAATGTATTTTGAAGAGGTCTTGAACATTTGCTTCTCATACTTGCTGCTATGCAGACCGTGTACAGCAGCCTGACGTAAGCAGCTTACTCTTATTGTGTCTTTTTCCTCCATCACGACAAACACTTAGCAGAACCAGAATACGTATTTTCAGGAAACAACTTACTATTTTAAATTTAATACTGGTGGATTCCCTAGCAGGTATAAGTAGCTTAACGATTCAATCTCCAGTTACAGCGTTAATCTTAATGAGCAAAAGTTATTTCTGGCTATAGGAAGTGACCCTACTATTTTTATACAAGTCACTCGTAATTTTTAAACAATTATAAGAAGATTTAAAACTATTCTCCTCAAAGCCCGGATATTTTCCACCTGTGATTTCAAG
Organism: Homalodisca vitripennis; assembly: GCF_021130785.1. Lineage (NCBI taxonomy): Eukaryota > Metazoa > Arthropoda > Insecta > Hemiptera > Cicadellidae > Homalodisca > Homalodisca vitripennis. The sequence goes on from NC_060212.1 coordinate 149,399,937, forward strand.
TTTAGACCGTTCACCTTCCATTTAGTTGCGTTGAATATAATAAAATAGTCCTGTAGTCTAATGCTTGTAGGTAAGATGAGCTGACGCTGGCAACTAAATAGTGGTAGTGCCTTGTCACTTTGTGTTCATAATGATAATCTTAGGTAGCTCTTTCAGGAAATTCAGGAAGTCATGTGATTTCACCGCCTTCCTAAAGAGCTATTACATATTACTGTAGTTCCTGTTCAGAACTTTTAACAAGATTTGCCCCAATATGGGACTAGGTTTCCATCGATACAAAATCAGTTTCTCACCTCTAAGAAGTTACAAAAGTAATTGTGTACGATAAAGAAAATTGTGTGGCTTTAAAATTGTACTTCTTAGCCAAATAACTCTATACAGTTATTAGGAACTCCACTCATCAATGTCACATAGGTCGTCACTTAAAATAAAAACATTTTTGGTTTATGGTGTATATAATACATCAAGCATTCAATAATAATCGATCCATTAATTACAAATATGAGAAGCGGTGAACTAAAACATTTCTCTGCTCAACAGAGGGGTTTGATCTCTGATAAGTTCAGAATGTCACTGCCTTCACAGCATCATAGTTTGTGTTTTACTCTGACCACTTTTGAAATAATTGCTCCGAGCAAGATTACATACAAAAAGAAGACAAATTTTTATGAAGTTCAGTTCCAAGTAATTTATCTTGTAAACTGTCACTAACTCTATTCTAAAGTAGCACACTTAATTCGTAGTGCTCCCATTAAAAGCCGTAATGATATCCACAAAAATGAAATGACGGTTTTATCAGACTCCGGTTGGGCTTTCTCATAGGTAAAATTCCTCAAAACTAAAACAAAAGCTGTAAGCCCGTTGGTGACTGCAAATTGCAGAAGTTTCGGATTGCAGAAGAGAACGCTTGTGCTTCGCACGCCTTTGGTAGGAATTGGTTGCTCGACCATTATTTGACATCATGAAAACATTGCAGTGCACTAAATATTGCACCTTAAGAGCCAAAGGGAGAATAGCCTATCATCTAGTTTTCACAGGATAGCTTCTGGTTATACGAGAAGAGCTTCATTGTTAGTTGTATCTGATGTCCAAACGATGCAACACGTAGGTCCAGACAGTCCGTTAATGAATATTTCAGCTAGTCAATTAAATTGACTGATGGCTCTGCTTTCTTAGCACCCACATCGCTGAGGTCATTTTAGCAATGATTTGTTCTGGGCAAACTGCAGAAGAATAACGGCCCACACAAAGTCAATTCCTTCTGACAATTATGATTTATAAACAATGCATCAATAATGTGAACATTGCATAAGGTAAATGCTGATAGTGATCGTTGTGTTGTGAATAGTACGCTTTTTGAAAGACTTAGTTCGCCGACTGGGTGCAAACACACTAAGGTGTATGGTTAGATTTCGCCTCTAATCAATATGCCTTGTGTATTCCGTTCAGTTATTGTAATATCTAGGTAATGAAAGAAGTAATGCTGCCGTTCTACCACTATTTTCGATCTATTCAGACAGATGCTGACTCCAGATTATAGAAGTCAAGTCTGAGGAAGTGTCAGTTATTACAGCCTGAACAACCGGAGAGTGAAAACACATCTCAGGTGAGTTTTGGTCCACCATATCGGTAGTGGGAATCTTATATATTTATATTACAGTAATATAACACACATATATTATATTACAGTTATAAAACACATCTCAGGTGAGTTTTGGTCCACCATATCGGTAGTGGGAATCTTATATATTTATATTACAGTAATATAACACACACATATTATATTACAGTTATAAAACACATCTCAGGTGAGTTTTGGTCCACCATATCGATAGTGGGAAATCTTATGTATTTATATTACAGTAATAAAACACACACATATTATATTACAGTTATAAAACACATCTCAGGTGAGTTTTGGTCCACCATATCGGATAGTGGGAATCTTATATATTTATATTACAGTACATATATTATATTACAGTTATAAAACACATCTCAGGTGAGTTTTGGTCCACCATATCGATAGTGGAATCATATTTATTTATTTATATTACAGGAATAAAATTAACAATATTCTGGTTGAAAGAAGACAAGTAAACCATCCGACTCTTAGAAGGGTGAAATCCTAATTAATTACCAATGATCACTATTTTAGTTAACCTATAACACCCATCCTATCCTTCCTTTCCTTTCCGAGTTTTGTATAAATAATAATATAAAAATTAGTAGTAGGTTGCAGTCTAAAGCTCTGTTTTAGATCTATATTTAGATTGAAAAAGACTTGTTTCAAAGTAAAACTAACATTACTTGAGATTAATTTTGAGATTGAGGATCAGTACATTAATGTTTATCAAGTAAAAAAATATTTGCTTGAAGTCGCCCTCACTTCAGAACGTGCTTCAAGCTGACATAAGCGGATTATTCTTATCTTTTTCGCACTTTTTCGCAGACGTTTTTGTAATCGCTGCTGAGAATGTTTCTCATCCTTAAACTAATGATCCACATTGTATACAATGAACTGGAATATTTTTATGTTCATTCCAATAAGGACATTTTTCATAACGTAACAGTTATTGCTATTTTATTGTACTACTTATTTATTGGTTAGCTTAATTTATCTAATAATAATAATAATAGTCATATTTCTCTTTAATGCAGTGTTAATACAACTGGTTACATTTTCTTAGTAATAAGATCATAGGCAACTCAACGGTCTTTTGAAAGGGAAGATAAAACTCAGGGCATAATTTGTTGATTTAAAATTAGAGTTCAAGGCAATATAAACCTACAAAACTAGGAGCGTTGGATTTGCTAGAAACAGACGTTAGTTACTTTAGAGGCTTGGAAATGGTCAAATCTGCATCCGTTGCCCCAAACAGATTTGCATACGTATTCGACAATTAATTAAACATACTAAGGCTATTCTTAAACAAAATGTATGAGAAAAAATGAGTTTGAACTTGCATCCTGTGAGTACCACAACTCAGAGTTACACAACAGTTACTTCAGAGGTCAACCAGATTTTGTTAAAAACTAGGATGTATATAATGTTACATATTTATTGTTGTTTTTGTTTGATATTTCATTGTTATTTATTAATATTGTTGATATTGTTGTTGAATTTTTAGAGATTTAACTATTTATAGAATGCTATTTGTTGATGGGCAATATTTTACATATTTTGTTTATTGTTATCCAGTTATATAATTTAATATCTATTTATACTCTGAATAATGTATGTATTATCCCCATAATGTTATATAAAATGCCCATATTTAAAAATCTGGAGTTATAGAAGCACCACAGCCACACAAAGAGCAACATAACATTTTCTTGTAAAAGCATGAACTAAACTGAGCAAAACAAATAATTGATGAAACTGTAATGGAATTTTGTATCTTGCTTTTTTTAAGTTTCATTATGGTAAGTTTCACCGATAAGTCATGTTGACTTGGCGGGGCCATGATTATGTAAAATCATGTGTTAAAAAATAAATAAATAAATATAACCTGGTTGAGAAAATAGTTAGGAGAGTAGAATTAAATCTTGGCTGCTCTACATGTATCGAAGATAGTCCAAAAATTCTTAAGATTTCTAAGCTCTAAGCAAGTCATAATTGTCTGAACCTTAACGACTTAATTGGATGGAATTTAAATTTCTGCCTGTCTGTCCGCAAGATATCTCAACAATTAACTAACCTATAGTTTACAATTTTGCATGAAGTTTCATTTATAATAAGCATCATCAAGTTCTATGATACTCCATTGACTCCCTAGGATTTTCTGAACATGTTTACATCGATATTATGGATAACCATGATGGCAACGAAAAAACTTGAGAATACGTTTTAACAAAGTGAGTACAATCATGGGACATATCAAGATATATAGCCTAACTATCAGTATGTTATAAAATAATATTTCATCTGGAGGCTTTAAATTTTGCATGAAGATTAATTTCTACATGGACAAGAATGAGTTCTCAACGGTGCATTCAAGAATGGTGTGTGTCCTCCATGAATAGGATTTTACTGGTCGTTATTAAAGTCCATCACACAGTAGGCTGTCTGCGTGAGAGTTGTAAAATTTTCCTTTCATGGAATGAGCTATAGACTAGAATACTGAAAGCAACGTGGGCGAAGCTTGGTCGTGGTACACCTGGCGTACACCTACTTTGATCAATCTTCAGTGATAATTGCAATGGTGAATGTAATTATAATTTTGTGATTTGTTTCCAAACTATAAATGTTATATCTTTCATTGCAGGCATTAGGTCTTCTCACGTATTCCTCTAATGTAAAACCTATAAAAACAGTTCATGAAGCAATGCTTCACGTTAGTTTGGGTATGACGTGTTATTTGTGGTATTAGCTCCTATTCAGTGATATTGCTTGGTCTCTCCAATCTGGACTTCATGCTATTCGTCACTAGGTTCGTGCTAGGTATAACTTAGTAATTATTATAACTTTGGGTGGCAGTCAATTGCCAGATATATTTTAATGCATTATGTTAATTTGTACACATGAGGGAGAGGATACATGTCAATCGTCGAAAAGTAGTTTTATAGTTTTTCGTAACAGATAACGATGACAAAATGTCCGAAATCATACTATCCGATCTATTTTTTATAATAATTTGTTGCAATCATTATTATAAAAAACATAACTACTAGGAAAACGAGTCTTCAACTTCTCTAGTTCCTCTTATATGCACGAAAATGATGACCGTTTACTAAGTATATGAATCCCAAATTGAAAGACGAAAAAGAGATATATTTCAAATACATAATATTCTACACATAAATTATTCCTACTGTGTAAATAACTTATATTTATTCCCATGCAATATTTCCAAGTAATTCCTTCAACCATTTTTACTAGAAATCTCTCTGTCAACGTATAAGGGTAACAGCTGCAGCACGACTGGCGAGAAGCATTATTGGCAACACATCTTATAAAGCGAGGCTGATCGCCATCAGTGCAAGCTGTGCTGTGAAATATATGTCTTAGCTTTCATTACGACACCATTTCGCTGTGTTTTTTCAAACTCAATCCAAATTAAATTATGAGTTTAAAAATGTATTTAAAGTGTTTACTTCGGTTCAAACTGCTTTGTTTGTTTAATTTTATTAATTGGCTGAGACCTAGCGAAGTCTAACACTCGATGTGCTGTATAATTGTAATTTTTTTCTGTCTGTCTATACGCATGGTATCTCGAAAACGATCTGACTTATAAACTTGAAAGTTCTCCTACAGCTTTATTTCTATACAAAGAACACTGAGTTCTATCTATTAGGATGGTGTAGGGCTCTTATTAAGATTTGGTTGAACGTTAGTGAAAGTTTTTAAGTTGGTCTTGGATAACTAACATGGCAACGAGAAAACATAGAATAAAGAGATTTTTAACCAAACGGTGTACACTCTTATGGCAGTTGATTATAACGAAAGTCTTATCAGCCATTTCACCAAACATGAGACGTTGGTAAGACTTCCGTTATTAAGACTTCGGGTCATTAAATACTGCAATGCATCCAATTATTGGTCAAGTTAGAGTTCGATAATGATTCATGCCCCCCCCCCCCCCATGGGGCTCGGATGACATCACTAAACCCTAAATTCATTTTCATTTTCATATTCATTTAGCTTTAAACTTGATTTATATTCCAATTCTTCACTAAATCCGGTTACGCGACTTGTGGTGTGCAAATTCCTACCTTGTAAATGTATTGCTAAGCACTAGACTTTAGTTATTATTTCATGTCTATTTATAATTAGCGAGCAATGACAAATCTAGGAATTTTACAATAGCAGGTCAAACAACAGAAACGGATGCATTGGAGTAGATTCCTTAGGAAGAAATTTTACTAAATGGTTGAATAACACGGTTTATCTCATCCTGGTTGGCATTTTAATTCCACACAAACAAAGGCGAAGCAATCTCAGAATACTCGAGGAGAAAACAGCATTCCCCAGACATCTCACAGCCGCCGGAATGTGGTAGCGAAAATAAGCACTAGGAATTTATATGCATCATCTGTAAACTTTTGATACTGGATTAGGCACTTATAATATGCAATAAAGAACATAATACAAATGTTTATGCATCTTAATATATTTAAAATACTAAATAACAGAATAGTAAAATTCCGTGTTAATAATATTGTTTATCTCAAATGTTTTTGTTTTTAACACAAAGTAGTATATATATGGAAGTTGTTAAACAGTGTACAAGATTTTCATACTTTATGCTAACATTAAAATTATTGTGTCGACGGTCATCTTGAATTTAACTCAATTTTAATAAAAGCGTGTTATAAAACTACCTTATAAGAACAATGTTATGCTTCAAACACATGAGAGTCTTATTTTCAGTCGTATAATTAGGGGAGATTTGTAATTTTAAGGAAATAATTAATTGTTAAAATAATAATATATATAGTAATAATTAATGTATATAATAAATATTCCTAGTGCTTTTTACTTTTTCTTTTAACCCTTAATTGTTAACTACATAAAGTACATAGGGTGCATACTACTGTGTCAATATAGCTATGCTGGGATTTTCGAATATTCAAATGATTAATTACTTAACAGTTGTATCGTTTTTAATAATCAAGAAAAATGTTGAAACACTAATGTTCTTTTTTAATTAATTAAAAGCCATTCGATGCGCATTCCATATACTTTTAAAATTAGAAAATGTTTCATAATAATTTGATAAAGTTGTTTGAAGTTGAACGCACTGATCAATATGGCCGCAGTATAGGTGAACCATATTTATCTTTCTATTTCTTGTTGTTTAGTGTCGTTTATTGCGCCATTTTACAGGTGCACTCAAAAAATATACAAATCAAAGTTTATTTGCGTACATTATAAATTTAAAAAACAAAAATAACATTATGGCGACTAAACTATGCTTAAAATGGTTTCACTAACACGACTGCTTAGTATTAAATATTCATAGCGAAATAACTGCAAATTGATATTTATCACTTGGATATTAACATTAAGAAATCATTAAAATATTGCGTTAGTTACTCTACTTGAATTGCTCTTCTTTGTTTGTCTATACTATGACATAAAATCTAATGGTATCTCTATGAGTGTGTGAGTGGTTATTAAAATGAAACTACTGAACCAATTGTACTGAAACCTTACATGGACATTCGAGAATCCCTGGTTAATATATAGGCCTACTCCTATTTCAGCATACAGCAAACAAATGTTACTAATTGTAAGAGCCTGTTAAATATAATCAAATGTTTGTGTACACATGTTTTTATTATATGACACAACCGTACGTTTAGTTAGTTTAACCACTATTTTAAATTTGGTCTTAAAAGCATAGAGTAAGCTTGATAATAACACTCTTATTTAAACCTTTTCAGCAACCGCTGTTGTGCACAGATTAGGAAAATATCAAGATTAAAAAATTAGGTTTCAGTAGTAAATATATATTTTTAACTGTACATTTTAGCAAATATTAAATATGCAGTGCTCCGTGTCAGATAACATTCAGGAGCAACCAGGTACTAGTAGGTGTGCGGAGAGGGTTTTGCAGGACGAAAGGATAGGCTTAGTACAGTACGCGCGCTGAAGGTTCGGCCCTGTCGTTGACCTACTAACCAAATAAAAACATTGACTCTCCAATGATTCGTCACGCACGGCAATGTTTAATTCTCGCTCGACAATCAACTTATGGTTAGACCAACTTCCTGTACAAATAAAATTCTGAAACTTCGCAGATCTATTTTCCTGTTTATGCCAATGCTAATGGGTGTATTAAGTTTCAATGTCTTATTACTTTTCTTCAATAAAATATATTTTATCATTAACTGTGCCAAAATTGTAATACAAAAAAGTTTGTATGTGAGGATTTTTTTTATTATTTGGTTAGGGAACTTTCACCTGCGGGAAAGTTTTTCTGAACGAACTGAAGTTAATTCAAGGCGAATCTCCTTAATCAGTGTCTTTGAAAAATCACAAGCCGCGGCAGTTCTTTCTAAACATTTATTTATAGGGATTCGTTCATCATTAGATAGTTTCGACTCATTTGCCATGAACTCACTAACCCTCCATATAATTTCTCGAACCTGGCTTCTCGTAGTTTTTCCTCGAGCCACTTTGGAAACGTATCGGGCCATTATACCGACTGAGATGATGAATAAAAACAAAACTACTAAAACTTGTAATATAACCTTAATAGCAAGGATAATGTTAAATAATTTGTAACGCCCTACAACTACCAAAATTCACTAACCTCACTACTAACTAAACTAATGAATTGTGTATAACGCACTTAAACCACTTGTCCACTTCTAACAACAGTGAATACTCGACTGTGAGGGAGAACAGGGACAATAGATATTCAGACTGCAGCGGGCCAAACATTGGCGGATGTCTGCAGAACAGTTGTTATATCGGGCAATCCACCCGTCCCCCGCCATAGTCCGCTCGGTTGACTCGGAGCCGAACCTTCAGCGCGCGTACTGTACTCTTATAAAAAAATAATATTTTAGTATTGCTTAACGGTAGCAATGTTCTTTTCTATGAATGAAGTTCAGGTCGCGTTCAAAGGATTTGGCGGTTAACGTGGGTGTTTTTACAATACAAATATATTTAAATGTATTAATAGTTATAGCCACAGCAGCCGATGTGTTAAAATATGTTTATAATTCATTATATTATGTCATAATAATAATTTGCATTATTATCATTAAAGCTGGCTCGGAAACGGTCAAAGTCATTATCCACATGTTTGGGGTACTAATTCGTAAATTCACTAGCCACCCGACCATATATAGTGGCTTAAATTTAAACGCTTCAACTGTAATTCAGATATCAAAGCACACCACAGCACAGTCCCTCGTCTTATGCGCTTGAGAAATGGATCTCAACTGGAGTTCTTTGGAATGACCCACCAGACTTTCAGGAGGCAAGCCCTCTCGCTTCCATCTGAGTCTAATCAATTTACTTTCTAAGTCGTTATATTATATTATTGTTTATAGTGTTGTATACCTTATCTTGTATATTTTTTTATTATTATTAGACTCGATTACCTTATATAGTCTATTAATGTTATTTATTACCACGAGTTTACTGGTTGCTTTATGTTAATGTGCGTTAGCGTTGTTTCATTGTTACGGTTATGTTTGCTATTATTGTTAATACTGTTATTGTAATATAAATGATTTTCCTAGTGTTAACACTATTTATTGAACCACTGTTTCAGTACTAAGTTTGCTTATTGATTTGGCTTATAGCTACACATGTTGGTTGGCGTGCTTGCAACATGTTATTGTATTGTTCCTTATCTATACTTTTGTATTTTTTCTATAATATATATTGTTATCTTAATATCCTTATATGTAAAATGGTATATTGCCGTTAATAAATAAATAAATAAATGATTAAATAAATGATCAAAGACAGAGTGACTATAAGTCTATCTATTACGATACATATAAAGACTCATATCATTTGACAAAATTAAGCTTTCCAGACCTGAGTATATAATTGTTTTGATCAAGCAAACAAAAGTCAAAACTTAGCAACAAGTAAACTCAACATTGGTGTCGGAAATACAATTCCCTCGAACCAGAAGTGCGTATACACATGCAAAGCCTAATAATTGCGAGCGAACTACGAGTAAATGCTAGTACATAATAAAGGAAACTAATTGTTACATATTATGACGTGCTTGCAAGCACGTCTAAACATGAATAAATTAAAGACGTTTACCACTCTACGGATATATTGACTTTACCAAGCTCCTCTTGTTGTGGCCTCTCAGCTACTCGATCCCCAGCAGTGAAGTGGCCATTGTGCTCCCTTAGTCAAGAAGCACGCACGTAATTTTGTGACGTTTATCCTCATTATAACAAAAACTGCAACGTCAGGTTTTATTTACAAAGTATTTTAAATGTTTACAGATTTACTGATGGGAAATTTTAAAATAGTAAAGTAAATAATCCACTGTTTTATAGTATTACTAGGCACCTCTTGTTTGGACAAGTATCAATTGAAATCCGAGTTTACACTTAATTTTGGTCCCATGTGCCCTTTTTTATATTTGAGGATCTATATATACATGATTTATATAATCATGTACTGCTTAGCTGATTCAAACTTAAACTGGTAACACGTTTAGCTATAAAACGTCCTTCTCATAAGACTTTTCGTAACCAAATTTTTCAGTAGGCATTATTGGTTTCAAAATACATATGCCTGTCCAAAAATAATTTTATTTACTTTTAACAAGTCCTGTAATTTATTTTTGTTTTACACGAGCATGAAGATATATAAAAATTTCTAGTGGGAATTTACTTATTACCAAGTTGGCAATTATGCTTAGTCTATTAAAACTAAAATTTGTCATAACGGACCCAACTTTCTCTAATTCCAATATCACACTATTATAATAACATAAGCGAAAGATTTTGAGTGAAAGTTTTAATGTTATAATCGACATGTGTGTGTGTGTGTGTGTGTGTGTGTGTGTGTGTGTGTGTGTGTGTATTTTAGAGCCTGTTTTTTGCCTTTATTGATGCCTCTATAGATTTCGTTGTACGCTTATCTGTCTATCTGTGTGATAAATGTCAATAAAAACATCCTAGAGACTTAAAACTTGTTACAAAACTTCTCTTAATTCTAAGAAGATCGCTATTGATTTTCGGGTCAAAGACCCTGCTGGTCCACCAGTCTGCTGTAAGCCTCAATGTCTAGTTTAAATTGGCCGAGGTGGAGCTCAACAATATGATCCAAATGGAAATTTCCAGACCGTCCTCGAGAAGATGTTCTTCTCCCCCTTCTCGTGGTCTCCAAGAAAGGCTCTTAATGGAGACCATGTGAAGACTGCAAAGATCTTAACTCCATAATCATTCCCGACCGCTACCTGAATTCCAACGTTCCAGAATTTCTGACACTTATTAAATGGTGTAATCATTTTCTCTACAATATCTTGTACGTGCTTACTATATAATTCTTTTGTCTCCCGATGATATACCTAAGACAGCCATCACTTCGCAGTTTAGCCTCTTTCAATTGCCTTCTTCAATGCAGCACAGACCTTGCAGCGATTCATAGATGGTGTTTAGAGGGGCCTAGATTTCTACTACGCTTAAATCGTCGTCAATCTTGTGGCATCGAAGTTTAAAGAAGAGCATCTCACTCTTTTGCGGTTACTGTTTTAATAACTCTCCTCCTTTGGTTTTTGGTCTATTGTCAATTCGAACAAAAACACATACAATCTGGGTGCTGAGTGCATCAATTCCGTAGAGGGCTCCAAACCCTTACCTGAAAAGGAGTCTAGTATCAATGAGTACAGTGAGAGTCAATTTCCACTGCTAAAATTTCCATTAGAAAAATGTGTGCTCCTCACGTTTAGAGTCTAGTATCACTGCGTACCAAAACTACTGAAATTCTCCGTTGAAAACGTTCAAGGCCTTTGTACGTCTGAGTCAATTGCCACTGTTAAAACTTCCACTAAACCTTATGCTCTTCACATTTAGAGTCTAGTATCACTGCGTACTAAAAACTGAAATTGTCCGTCAGAAAGTTTTCTCTACAGTTCTTTACTTTAAAATCGTACATTCATGAATTATCTTAGTTTAGTTTGTAACACAAGACGGAAGGATGGTTGGCGTAGATTAGATGTGACGTTTATTTACAATATGACATTGTAAAGCAAGATAATGTATTTTTACGGATGTTTACAAACATGTAAACAACTTCGTGCTGTGGCTTGTGTGCTGTAATAACCTGTACTGTAATATTACCTATTACTCGATTATTAAATTTTACATCACACATTAAAATTATATAATAAAATAAACATTTAAGACTTCTAAACCACTATTAAAAGCATATCCCGCTGAAGCACTTACTGTAGAGATGACAGTGACATCAGTGGCATGGTATTTTCTTGTTTACAACGCAACTTTCTTTATGTCACACTCTAAACTGTATGTAGGCTAATATTGCTTATTACATTATAAGCTTTGATACAAGTTTAATGTGTGAAAATCTTATCCCGGGCAAAATTAAATTGGTTCGAATGATTAACTTTATTTACAAGTAAATTACAATATTGGGAAGGCTTTTGGCTTTTCATCAACAAAATAATATTGGCATTGAAAATAACAGATAATGAATTTTTGTCACTTATTTTAATAGGTGTATCGAAATATTAAAAAAGTAATGTAAAAACTATAGTAATGGAAAACAGTAATGTTTTACAATAAGTATTGTAAAACAATCGATATTCGAAAACCGGGTTGGTTAGATAAACTCACTCTACTCTAAAATGATACGACGTGTATAGATTGTAACATGCATACGAAATCAAAACCGTTATTTTAGTTCTGTTCAATCGCATAAAACATCACTAAGAAAATTTGCCTGAAAAGAATATTTTATCTGTGACTATACAATTAAATGGAAAAAATTAGAAACGAGTCAATTACGTTTCCTTTAACGCTTAACGCTTTTTAAACATATTTTCATCCGTTATTAAAAATAGGATGGGTGACTGTTTTATTTTCAAATTTAAGATTTTGTATTACCTATTTTTAATCATAAGCTTAGCAATAAAGCAGATTCAAAAATGAATATAGAAAAACAACCATCCCAGTCTTTTCTTTTTTTACTGTGGTTACTTTTATATTGCTACAGCAAAAATGACACATCAAAGTTATTTCGCGATACCCTCTATATACGTATTTACAAAGTTACATAATAATAACATGAAGACACTGCAATGAACATTGCAAGAGTCTGCTGTCCAAGACTAGTGCAGCGCGACAAGCCGGAACAATTCGGATCAGATCAGGGTCTGTATTGATCGCTGTATTTCTCCACAACTTTTTCCATCTCGGCTTGATTTCTGTTCCCAAACTCATTCCCGGCCAAGTTTTTATTGAAGCCCGCACTTGGCGCCTCCCGGCTCGGTGTAGACTGTATTGTCGAAGCTGAGCCGGGAAATGGTTCAAGTTTCCCCGTGGAGAGTGAAGTCAGCTGTCTGGAAAATCACTAATCCATCGAACTGACAAATGGAATTGCACTGTACAACACTGTTCGTGAATCAATTTCAATGCCGATTGGGAAAAAGAAAATAAAATATCGTTATTCTTTTCAATTTTTAATTTAAAGCAAGTATTTGTGACAGTATTTTCTCATTATAACTAGTAGTGAGATAAGAAGATATAATATAACATATTGACTTTAGTTTTATGTTGCAAAGTTCTTTTAGTTTATATAGTTTATTAAGGTCCCAACATTGAATTCGTGTTGTTGTGCGTATATCTGTCTTCCCGTCAGTGTTTGTGATTACTCTCAATAGAAACGTATTATACGCGTTAACATTGGCACATAGGTTCACCATATGCTTGCTGATATCATTTGCTAGTTCAGAAAAAATAATATTAAAATTAATTACAATATTTTTTACAGACCTCTGATTTGTCGAATCAACTTATATCATTTGTAGTAAACTCTTGGTCTCTTTCAAAATTAATAAACTAAATTCATATAAAAAAATTCCAAATATTATAATTGGGTAAGAGACTACCACTTGCCCCGTAACATGGGGATCCTTAGTAAGTAATTTTCATAATTTCTAGTTTATTTTAGTCCCCTACGATAGGAAGTATGAAAATCTACATCAGAATCAAACATTGCTTTAATTTTCATAATGAGCAGTCCTTCCATCCAACGAATCTTTAACTGGCATAATTTAAGCGTTGGGTTTATTAATTTTGGCTTTAAAACTCTGATTTATCGTACAAAATATAAGTTTGCAATTTTAGTTACGAGAAATTTTATGTGGAATTACAAGTGACATTTGCCTCTTATTTTTCACTAATGGGTTTCCATGAATTCCTCGCACATTCTCCTGGATCTACATTCTTACCGAAATATATTTTATAGTAAAGTGCTTTGTTTGAAATTCAACGAAATATTACGTAGATTCAAATATCAAACAAGTCTTTAATTCTTATTTCCATTTAAATAACGGAAATTAATGGCTGCAAAACGAACATAACTGTAAATTATTTTATTTCTCTACATTCTTCTCAAAGGTAACGCATAACAAATTGTACGCATACAGGGAACTCTTAGTAGTTTTATTGCGGATAATGCTCCATTATATACAAAACAGGATTAAAACTAAAAAACTTTAATACAGTATATTTTCTGTAAACATTTTGTCTCGATTTTTATTAATATTTCAAACTGTATTGTACGAGTAGAAAAACGCGAATACAATTAGTTTTCATCCACCACTTTTAAGTCTGTTTTTTGTACAGAAGGTCATATTGATTATTTGCATTATTTATGCAATAGGTACTTACTTAACTCTGACTTTTAGTATTAAAAGACACTTCAAACTCATCAATTAATTCTTTTAAAACTTTACACTTTTACTTTCATAGTTTAAAAATCAATATTGAAAGAGGGAATTTTTGACTCTTTTTACAAAACCTGAAAGCCCATATCTCTGCATGTATGAGTGTGTGTTTTATTTAGTTGCTAAGACAGTTCAGCACAAATTTGGGATGAGTATTGACACATTAAATAAGTCACAGTTGTAAAAACTAAAATAACATAACAATCCATTGTAAGTCTGAGAGTACACCTAATATGATAAAGTATAATCAGTACAAGGATAATAAATTGCATCACTCTATTAACTTTCATATGAATATATATGAAGTGATTTACTTTGTAGAATGATTGTAGGACAAACTAAGGAGTTTTTATGAATAAAAGTTGTTAATCCCGCCTAGTAAATCAAAAGTAAATAAAATCTTTTCAATAGGAAAATCTAGTAGTAGCAACTCATTTCAAATGTATAAAAAAGAAAATGGTACAAATTAGATGTCTTTAGCTGTTACTCTATCAAATTTGGTGACTAATTTTTAATTGTTTTTTAATTTTTATTTGTTCAAAAAACCGCAATTTAAGTTACATATAAGTTTATTGTAATGCAGATATAACATTCAGTCACTAGTTATTTTGATATCTAATATATATACAACCGCATGTGTAACTGACTGACTGACTGACTCACTCACTCACGTATACTAATTCTAACCTACTTCCAGATGAGTTAGAGACTTGAAATTTGGTACACAGATAGCTTTCCAAGTGTAACCACCAGGAAAATCCCGAAAAGTGAGAATTTTTCATTTTCAACCCCTCAAAAAAATTCCCAAAAAATCGCGCATTCTTCACCCCTGCAGGCATTTTTTGTAAGCCCGATAGCGGGCGAACCGTTGGAGCTAGCTCGGATCTGACGGAAAATTCATGGTCAGGAATGAAGTGAACTACAAAAAAGGTCTAATGACTTTTTTACTCTATCTTCCATGGTTAAGCGACAAAACGCTCGAACATTTGAAATTCCAGAGATTTTTTCGATAAAAATAATGTTTCAAGCCCGATAGCGGCCGAACCGTTGGTCGTAGCTCAAATCTGATTGACCCATCAAATTAGCAAGTTGCGCGATCTACAGAAAAGGTCCAGTAATCTTTTGCCCTATCTCGATTGGTTTGGCCGAAAAACGTGATTATGTACAATTTTGTTGTAACTTTTACGCGAAACTTTTGTTTTTGGGGTCGATAGCGGCGAAACCATTGGTCGGAGGTCAAAATAAGACTAACGTTTTATTTAGGAAATAAGATGACCTACAAAAAAGGTCCAGTGACTTTTTACTATATTTCCCTTAGTTTGACCGCAAAACGCGATTAAGTGAAAATATTGGACATTTTCGCCTAAAAATTTACATTCCGGGCTTGATAGCGGCTAAACGGTTGGTCGTAACTCAAAACAAATTTTAAACGGGATTTAGGAAAATCACGTGATCTACAGAAAAGGTTCAGTGACTTCGGGAGTTGGCTGAGCGTTAGCTAAGCGTCAATAGTAGATAGGGACAGAGGAATATTTATTATGTTCACAGACACAATACCCTCTAAAAAAGGCCCAAGTGTGTCATTAACCCCCGGTAATATTAACCCCCCCCCGGGGATTTCCTGGTATGACCTGATAACCTCCTGTACATTCAACCCCCTGATGTGTTAACCCCCCTGGTAACATTAAACCCCCCCAGGGAATTTCCTGCCATGACCTCATGTCCGAATTTTACCAGTCACCAAATCTCTTAACCCCCCCCCTGGGAAGATCCTGGTATGACCAGATAACCCCCTGGAGACTTATCCCCCGGTAACGTTAACCCCCCCTGGGAATTTGTTCATATGACCAGACAATATCCTGACGAAATTAAACCCCCTCTTGTCTTAACCTCCTTAACATTAATCACCCACCCAGGGAATTTCTCGCCTTGACTAGATAGTCTCCTGGTGATATTAAACCCCCTGTTCGACTTAAAATACTGCCTTGAGGTCGGTTTTTATTATGTTTATACTAAACAATTCAAGATAGCTGACCCGTGCAGACTTTTCTCCCGAGCTCATTTCTGGCTAAACCATAGGTCGTAGATCAGATCTGAGGGCACAATCGAAAGACAAAATTAAATTTCCAACAAGAAAGGTCCAGTCACTTTTTGTCGTATCTCTAACGGTTTAACCGCAAAATGCCCTCAAAGTCAAAAGTTTTTTACGAATCCGGAAAAAATCTATGAAAAAGGTCAATTTTTAAATCCCTTGTCATTTACTTAATGTCCGGACTTAACCAGTCACCGAATTCCGCTTATCCCCGAATTTGCAAGCGTTTACTTTGGGGGCCTGGGGGCGTAGCCCCCAGCGAGCCGAAGGCGAGTCGATAGTATAATATTGTCTGTCCGTTCAAATTTCCACAAGATATCTTGATTATAAATTCTGTTTTCAGCTTGGTTTATAAGCGTATATGCATTACTAGCTCTGCAAGTATTGGTTTACCATCTGCTGGCTGAAGGTGACTCTACATAGTGAGGCCTAAATATTTCATTTTGATTGTAATATAAATATTTTATCATGGAGTAAACTGTATATCTTAGACTAACGGCTATAGCGTAAGAACTCAATATCAAGAAGTTTCAAATTCATTATTAAGGCTTACTTAACTATGTTTGTAAGTTTTTATTATTAAATGGGTAATCATGGACTCTATGATAGCTTTCAGACAGCAGAAAAAGCTGTTACAATCACTGCAAAATTGAAACCCCGAAATTAATGTGAAGAGTCTTACAAAACTCTACAACTGTTGAACCTACCTAGTCTATGTTCTGTATGTCTACATACACTTTAAAAAGAGCTAAGAAATACGCAGGTATGATACTAGAGGCTGTGTAAACTACCTAACTGGGAGACACAGAACGGTGGTTTATGAATGCTTACTCTCACAGCCGGGTGTTCACTTTATCAACATATCAACAGGCTCAATCAAGAATGCTCCAACGCTCAAGGCAGTGAGATCTCGCCCAAAACGCTGTTATCGTTCATTGCATGCATATTATAATGTCGGCGAGTTTTAGGTATTTAACTGGGAGACCGCGAATTTGACTGACTGATGTCGAAACTATGTTTGGGGGTAAATAAATAAATATGGGTGAGTGAATGTACATTTTCTCTTGATAAAGCTGTGGTAACCATTTTGAAATTACTAGTATCTCTGACCTATTTTTGTCAACTGCAATAAAGATATTTCAATATTATAAGACACACATTCCTTTAGAGTTTAGACCATTTGACATACATGGTGAACAACACCTAAAGAGTGGGGAATTATCTAAGTTTAATCACCGGACGAGTCGTATATACACTTTTTTTAATGCATAACACGATTATTTTAATAAGGTAAAGTAAGTGGAGTAGATTTTCTGCTATGTAGCTAGATTTTGTTTACGTTTATGTAAGTTTGAGAGATTCCTGTCATACTATTTCGTCGATAGCATGGTTCAATATTGCCATACTTTAATTTAATATATTATTAACATAACCTTTATGTGCAGTAATAATTATTAAAATTTTTTGTAATAACAATTACATTAGTATAGTCAGTTAGGGCAGTGCGCTGATATAAATAAGGCAAGATCTAATATTTGTCAGTTAGATACTTTAAATATCAAACTAAAGTTGACTTAGGGGCCAATGCAATAAACTTTAATTTGCTCCATACGTTATAAACAATTCGAACCATTAGTTAATTAGAATCCTTTTACTTCGAAGATGCTTCTTTTACTGTGTTTTGTACTTTAATTTCGATTTATTATTAAAACTGACTGGTGGACTGAAAATTCATTTAATACATTTTCATCGCACAACCATTTCTTCAGCTTTGGATTAGAGTGGTAAAGAACCTTTATACATAATATACGTTTATAGCATATAAAAGTCTTTACCGAGGGATTAAACATGGAATACAATAGTTTTATTCCTCGGTACGTGGGTAGTAATAAATTCTGCCGCGTTTAATAGCGTCAAATTAAATTACTATAACATGCAAAACCATCAATTCAAATAATTTCATGGTTAATATCGTTACAGTACTTTACATTTTAGGAAGCTAGAGGTTATCAATATATAAACACATAACCTGGTTTTTTTACGATAGAGACATTTTTTTTCAGAAATAAAATTATTGTCAAATGCGCTAATTTTGGTAGAGTTCAAAATTTTATCGTATCAAAAGGATTCAAACTATAAAATAACTTTTATACACTTAAAGCAGACCGTCACACACACAAATAATGACAATATTTGTCTCTTATTAAGTGTACCCTACTTTGATACACTTAAAGCAGACCGTCACACACAAATAATGACAATATTTGTCTCTTATTAAGTGTACCCTACCTTTATACACTTAAAGCAGACCGTCACACACAAATAATGACAATATTTGTCTCTTATTAAGTGTACCCTACCTTTATACACTTAAAGCAGACCTCACACACAAATAATGACAATATTTGTCTCTTATTAAGTGTACCCTACCTTTATACACTTAAAGCAGACCGTCACACACAAATAATGACAATATTTGTCTCTTATTAAGTGTACCCTACCTTTATACACTTAAAGCAGACCGTCACACACAAATAATGACAATATTTGTCTCTTATTAAGTGTACCCTACTTTGATACACTTAAAGCAGACCGTCACACACAAATAATGACAATATTTGTCTCTTAATAAGTGTACCCTACTTTATACACTTAAAGCAGACCGTCACACACAAATAATGACAATATTTGTCTCTTATTAAGTGTACCCTACTTTGATACACTTAAAGCAGACCGTCACACACAAATAATGACAATATTTGTCTCTTATTAAGTGTACCCTACTTTGATACACTTAAAGCAGACCGTCACACACAAATAATGACAATATTTGTCTCTTATTAAGTGTACCCTACTTTGATACACTTAAAGCAGACCGTCACACACAAATAATGACAATATTTGTCTCTTATTAAGTGTACCCTACTTTGATACACTTAAAGCAGACCGTCACACACAAATAATGACAATATTTGTCTCTTATTAAGTGTACCCTACTTTGATACACTTAAAGCAGACCGTCACACACAAATAATGACAATATTTGTCTCTTATTAAGTGTACCCTACCTTTATACACTTAAAGCAGACCGTCACACACAAATAATGACAATATTTGTCTCTTATTAAGTGTACCCTACCTTTATACACTTAAAGCAGACCTCACACACAAATAATGACAATATTTGTCTCTTATTAAGTGTACCCTACCTTTATACACTTAAAGCAGACCTCACACACAAATAATGACAATATTTGTCTCTTATTAAGTGTACCCTACCTTCATACACTTAAAGCAGACCGTCACACACAAATAATGACAATATTTGTCTCTTATTAAGTGTACCCTACCTTTATACACTTAAAGCAGACCTCACACACAAATAATGACAATATTTGTCTCTTATTAAGTGTACCCTACTTTTATACACTTAAAGCAGACCTCACAAACAAATAATGACAATATTTGTCTCTTATTAAGTGTACCCTACCTTTATACACTTAAAGCAGACCTCACACACAAATAATGACAATATTTGTCTCTTATTAAGTGTACCCTACTTTGATGCACTTAAAGCAGACCGTCACACACAAATAATGACAATATTTGTCTCTTATTAAGTGTACTCTACCTTTATACACTTAAAGCAGACCGTCACAAACAAATAATACTTATGTCACCGTTAGACAACTGTATAAGAGTTTCTACTGTAAAAGTCTGTATATGGTTAGCTAACTTAATATAACACTGATTTACAAGCCTGACGATTGGTTTGAAGTATTTTAAGTAACAAAATATTATCTAAAACAATTATCATTTCATATTTGTAACCTTTCTGAAACCCTGCTATTCCGACCTTCAGCAAACCTACTGCGGTCCACGATCGATTCCTTTCCAAATTGTCTTTCGCTTCCTGAGCTATTAAGCCGGATGTTTTCTCATATTCCGGAAAACAGAATAGAAAGAATAGCAAAGAAAGAATTTTCCATAGTTTACCGTTAACTTGAGGGTTAACTGGAATGGCTCAGTATTATATGAGGACTTTAAATTCTCTATATGTGATGAAAACAAGGGCTCTAGCACAATAGAGAGAGTAACGGTTCATAGGTAAGTATTTTTCGTAAAATACGTACTGTATTGAAAATTATGTCTTCGCGCCCTCCAGAAAAGCGATCTAGTTTACAGCTTGTTCAATAACATATAAAATTATTATATTAAAATTGTGTGAAAGTTGGAGCTTCCAGTTTTTATACCACACTCCAATTAAAAGTAACATAGCCGATGCTGCCTAAGAGTTCATGTTGGTATAAGAGATTAGATGGTTTAGGAGAATAGGTCTTCTCACGGAGGTCTTCTTAGAAATAGTCATGGACCATCCGGAAGAGCGTTCGATTTTCCTAATGTCTTGTTAATGAACAGAGCTTATTAAGAAGTTATATCTGTGAATATATACATGGAGTAAATTTTAAAACTTTCTATAACAGAAATTTGTGTTTTTTAGTTCATTATTTTGATTTATTGAATTTTATTAAGCGCATGAGACATGTAAGAAAAGGCCCCAACTTTCGCAGTTATATAAATAATTTCCATTTTACTTTTTGCTTCACTTCAAGTACATAAAACCCTTACAGGTAAACAAATGCAATGTGTTGTGGCAGTTGGTACCCTCAGTTTTAAAACCTGCAACTAGCAAAACAATGATAACTCACAATTTATACTGATTTTAGACTCCAGGTTTGTGAGGACAGAAATTGTCATAATCCTTAATGCACGTTTCTCTGGATGGCACCTGCAAGTTCTCAATACAAATCCTTTCCTATATGTACTAAAATGTTTAACTAGATAACAGTAAAAGAACTATGAAACCGTACAAATTTAAAATTTTGGACCACCCTATACAAGAAGCAATATAAATTTCAACTTTTCAAAATCATCAGTGAACTTTAAAATGAGGCATGGCTCAAACTACCTTTACATTGAAAAATCTTGTCAAAATAACCCATAATACCCCCCTCACCAAGTGCCATTTCAGGATATTTTTGTGTGTTAAAAACAATTTCTCAAAATTCTTTCGAATCGAAATATTGGGGTTTTTATTAAAAAGAATAGTGTAGAATTCTTGGTTCAGCCGCTATACATATGCTTCACCCTGTACAGGTATACTTTATTAAACGTCTCATATCAGTTATTGTTTTATATTTTACAGATTTATTTATGATCATATCTACTTTCAAAATCAACCGGTATTGATTTTTGCCATTTTTTATAGAAAAATTTTCCTACTTGAAATTTTACATAATTTAATAACAACAATTCATTATTTTCTACATTTGGTAGATCTGTTGCTTCCAAATATATTTATGCGTTTAAAACTTTTCCATTTCAATGCTTATTTGTTCAGGTTTTTATGTAGGAGTTAGATTCTAGTAAGCAAATGTATAAAACAAAAGACAGCAGGATGTTAAATATGCAAAAGCAACATTGATCTTATGAGTAACGGTAATTGATAGTGACAGGAAAATTGCAGATTAAATACATTTTTAACCAAACTGAGTACAATCCTATAACATTGTAACATGTGACATCTTAATAATCGTGTAGCCTAACTAACCGTAGACTATCTGGAGAAGGGTATCTGTAAACTTTAAAATGTTCACGAAACTATATACCTACGTAGATAAAAATGAGTTCTATGATGGTACGGGTCTACCTACGGGATTTAGCTGATTGTCACCAAAGCCTGTCAACAGGCTAACAAAATTTCTGTTCTGTATGCCTGGGAGCTTTAAAACTTTATCCTCTATATGACGGAATTTTTTTCCTCAGAACTCAGATCTTTAGAATTGATTGAGTTACATAATTTTGTATGCAACTTCAGTGATTTTAATTTTACAAGTAACATACAGTCAGGCGTACTGATCGTTGTAAGTAAGCAGATCTTTTATATTTAAACACCAATGTAACAATTATTATAAAATTAAATGTTTATTGTATTTGATGATATTTTAACGTTAGCAGCAATATGATAATAATTTATTTATGCTGAGTTTAAAGAGTGTGGGATATCCAAGCTTTTACACATGGTTAATGTTGACGGAGAGTTTTAAATATTCAAGTCTCTTTACGGCTGCAACTCTACTTGCTCAAAAGCTCTTTTTAAATTTCAATTCAAATACCCAGTTCTACGTTAAAATTAGTCGCTTTAATAAAGTATAATAAAGAAGTTGTATTTACTGCAGCTATTGGCCATTTTTAAACATTGAAATTAGGAATTTTCCACATTTCCATTATTCATTTTTATTTTATTGGTTTTTGAATTACACATTAAAGCTAAATTCAAAAGGAAACTTAAAATTTTATCACTCAATAAAATATGAATACATTTTTCACGTTGATAGTGTTCCAATAAGTAGCAGAAAATTACACAGCGAATTTTGAGTCTCCAATCTAAATTCATAAACATTCTGCTGTGTTTTTAAGTCTGTTATGTCTCACGTTTCGCATATAATGGAGGGATAGGAGGGAAATCAATTAAAAGAGAATTAATACTATCAAATTCTTTCTTATTTAAGTTTGTAGTTTAGTTTGTATTGTTCATATTTGCCTTCTAAAATTGTACTCGCTTGATTCTTATTCCAATGTTAATTTATTTTTCGGTAAGGACACAAAGCCTTTTGTAACGTTTAAGATTCTCAATGTATTCGCCTAAAGTAAAGCTCACTCTCTCCATAGATTCTAATCTCTATCAAATGTGTCTAAAGAGGCAGCATATAAAACTGATAATTTGGAACAAAAGCATCGATAGTAATAAATTTTCAGTATTATATCAGCACATATAGATATTTTCCAACCCACATAAAAGCTCTTAACGTAATGTAAAACGTGTTTTTATTCCACAACAGTAACCGGCCAGAGATGAGAACCTCTCTTAATTGGAGCACAGCCGCCATTTGCATTTTAACCGACCGCGTTCCCCCGTAATTGCTCCAAGTGGATCATTGCAAAGGGATTGTTATGTCTTTTACATCGTTAGCAAGGATTTCTTTAACCTAAACTCTTTATGTTTCCTTTTCTCCGTATTTCATTCTTGTTTATAAACAATGTCATTGTTCAATTCAATTGTTAAGGAAGAACAATTTTGCTTGATTATAAGTAATATATAATACATATGTTATAGTATATTGTCATTACGTGTTGGATTT
Organism: Homalodisca vitripennis; assembly: GCF_021130785.1. Lineage (NCBI taxonomy): Eukaryota > Metazoa > Arthropoda > Insecta > Hemiptera > Cicadellidae > Homalodisca > Homalodisca vitripennis. The sequence continues at coordinate 149,423,639 of NC_060212.1, forward strand.
ACAAGGTACAGTTAAACATTCAGCTACTGATATAATTTGTCAAGTTATGGTGATTTATTATCGAGCGTTAGCGAAAAGGCAGGCATTTTATTTCTGCATGTTTGTTCGAAAGATATCTCGAAAACAAACTTATCTATAGGCTTAAAATGTTGCATGAAGTTTCATTTCAATGTAGGCAATATCGATATTGATGATTATTCATGTCATATTTCATAAAAAATGGCTAAGCGTCAGCAAAGATTGTTCTTATGGGCAACAATGTTTCCGAGGAAAAACCTTTAGAATAAATAAGTCTGTAAACAAACTGAGTAGGTACCCATGTGATTTTATTTTTATTCTTTTTTTGTGACTGCGTATGTATACTTTTATTCATAGAATAAAAAAAGATTAGAAACGGTAATTCAATGTTAAAAGTCGGTGATAAGATTATGCCTTTTTAGATTGGCCTTATGTGTAACCATACTTCCGATGATAAATCACAGAATATCAAGTTCAAACAAACTGATTACGATCATTTGACTTTTTTAAATCTCTCGTAGAAACACGTGTAGCATAGACTTGGAATTTTGCATGCACCTTTAGCGAAGCTTGCTACGCGACACGTTTTGTATACTCCTACCATGTATAAATGTTTAGTTACGTTTGAAACATTAGGGACTGTAAAATAATATTATTTCGTGTTATTAAACAAAAAATAATATACAAGTGCAGATTTTAGTTCTCATTGTATTACACAAGTATTAAATTAATATACTAGTGCTGTATCGTAATAAAGTGGATTTTATGCACTACACGTTCTTATTGTGAGCTAGAACTACACTTTTGAAAAATGAAGAATTAAGTATGTTTTTAATCCTCTTACACTTTATTTAAAATCACTTAGTTTGATGTAATCAGTATGACTATAATCCCAAAATATTGAATTCATACATTAAATACATACAAAATACAAATTATTACATACATTATGGAAATAGAAGAGCGAAAAAATACCCGTAACGACGGACAAATAGAAAGCCAATGTTTATCTTCATTATTCATATATATATATATATATATATATATATATATATATTTCTTTTTTTATTTAATTTATAAACATTTGTTTATAATATTAACTTCATTGAAAAAGTAAGTAATTATGCATTAAATTGAACTGTTATTTATTTTCTTATCTTTGAGAATCAATAGGAACAAATCTTTACTATAAAACTGGAAAATATTTAATAAAGTATCAGTATTTATAAACACTCCTTAGGTATTTCATGTTAAAAATATGTTTTGTTTTGTTTTCCATAAAAATCCTTGTTAAATTATTATTATTATAAGGAACGACATTATTAAATTTTATTAATTACATTATCTTTTATAACACACGATGATTAAATTCAATTACTTAATGCCAACTCTTCTTTTGGATCAATCCTTATTATCTTATCCTCCAAGTTATTCTAAATAATAAATAGCTTATCAAAAAACTGACAATTACTTACAATAACATCTGAGACTATTGTTATTTATTTATATATATTCAGAGTGTTCACAAAAGGTGTCACATACTTCTGTAAGTGATATTACTCAATATTTTAAACAAAACACATCATATGGGTTGATTAACGTCTTCTTTAGTCGCTAACCACCATTTCTTATTTCTAAATAAGCTAAATAAACAAAATTTGGCACCTACGTTTCAATACATAAGAGAAAACTTTTAATTAATTATTTTATTATTATTATTAATATTAACGAAATGGCTTCTATAGAAAATTTTAAAAAGTCAAATAACAATGGAACCAGTACAGTTATAAAACATTTACTAGAAATCAATTATTAGAAAAAATGTATTAAAACTTCAACTGTACTTGTTTCAACGGAATCCGTTAATGCATAAGCGAACAAGACTACTTTAAGGATACTCTTGCACTAGGCAAGACAATAAAAACAACTGATACCTCTCAACTGTGTCATGTTTGGCGCCCCCGGCTTGTTTAACGTACCTTTAAAGTGATCGTACTCGCTTATGCATTGACGGATTTCGTTGAAACAATTACCTCTGGAATATCAATAAAATTTTTCAAATAGTTGGAGCATATTACACTTTTTATTTTCATTTTACTTTACTTTTACTTTTTTCATTTTGTTCGTACTTTTTTCAACAGATGACATTTTTTTATATTTAAAAAATAATACAAGTATTTCTTTATTAACCTATGTGCCAAATTTGTTATTTTTGGCTTAGCTGGTTATAGGGATATTAATTCTTTCATACAAAATAAAAAATCCTGTTTGTTTTTTCGTGCGATGTTTATATGGAATTTTTTGTTGATTAAATGATGAGTACCATCACCTACAGAAGTTTGTGACACCTTTTTGTGAACACCCTGTATATTACTATTTCCAACAACTAGATTGATTGGTTTAAAACAGATTTTTTTATTTAAATTTTAGTTATTATACCTACTACTAAAAAAGTATGACTACTTTTGAAAGCGTGAAGTTTTAATGCCTATTCAAAACTCTCGTTAGACAGGGATTTTTTCATTTATCCTTGAAATTGTCGGTTACTTCAATTTTTCTCATGTCGTTCGTCTGACACTTCATTTTTATTTACAGGATTGCAGATATAACAAATTCATATAAATTGCGACGAATTGGACGAACCGCTGGTTCTCATAATTTAAAACTGTTTGACCGAACTTGGAACCAATACAACTCTAAGTTAACTTTAAGTAAGTTCGTTTTCCAATGCCATGGCTTCTAGTGCGTATTAACTGAGGGGAAGTTTTAGTTAAAAAAAACATTTCACTACATACATATAGCAATATAACTTTAAATACTAATTTTCGATCTAAACAAATATATGTAAATAATAGTGTTAGGTAGGGATATATATATATATATATATATATATATATATATATATATATATATATATATATATCGATCAAGCTTTCAAGTAATAATATTTTTCTTTAATTTACGCTGATGAACCTAAGCACATTATGAGCACTATGTTGGAATTGCACGTGGAGGTTCTTCAAATTAGAAATAACAATAGATCATTTTAAACTGTGAATGACGTAACATAAACGTGATTTTAAACCTATTATCGAGCTCAATACCGTTATTATTACTCTCATCGCGTGGTTCTAGCTCAGTCAGTCAGAACTGTTTTCATGAAAAAACAACTAAATTACTAAAGAAGTACTGCATTTCAGAAACATTACAACATGTAAGCTCTAAGATTTATTAAATTATTTAATTATTTAATTTTCTGTGTAGTGAATTCTTGTTTTTAGGACTAATAATTAATTTCATTCCTAGTTATCTTTAGGATATATTCTTAGTACGTAGTTGGATGAGCGTTAGCAAAGCTTTATGGGTTGGAAAAAATCCATTTCTGGCTTTCTATCGGTCTATCTGTCTCCCTGGCAACGAACTGGAGTGTAGACTTGAAATTGTACTAAGCTTTATTTCTCTGTAAGTGACATCGAGTATAATGACAGTGCAATAATGTGAATTGGCTGAACGTTAGCTAAAATATTTTGTAGTTGGTCTTATGGGTGACCATGGCTGCAAAGAGAAATAAATAAATTTGTAAACAAACAAAATACACTCACATGGGTTGTTACATAGAAATACATGTGGCTTAATAAAATGAGCTACAGACTTGAAATAGACTTACATTCAACCTTAACAAAGCCTGCTACGCTTCACGTGGTTTGGCTTACACCTTTCTTGTTTAAATTATTAATAGTGTCTTTCGAAAGTATTTTCACATTTTAAAACCATTGTAACATTTCAAAGAAAATTCTGAAAATTTATAATACTTCCCAACACACAACAGAAAATCATGTTAACTTGTAATTAATTTTACTTCTTTATCTTAGTGAATCATGTAGCATTTTCGTAGGGATGGATACCTACGCCGTATCAAGGCATTTAGGTTTCAAACATTTAACACTCTTAAACGTAAGCATCCACCTTATTAAAACTGAAGATAATTTTGAATTTGTGTAATACTAATTCTTGATGGAACTATTTTCCCAATTAATTTTGTTAAATTTAAGCTAGACTTGTTTCTAAGCTAGCAAGCTAGAAGCAGACTTATTGTGATTTCTAAGGTTTTAGTTAGTATTATCCTAAGGGGCTTTAGACTATAATATTACCCAATTTGACTCAAGTGTCCAGCTAATTTTCGACTGTCCGCTTCCGCTTTATGTAAACGCTGGAACGTTTATAATTTATTTTAAGAATCAGGAAAACATTCTTAAAGCTTTATAAATGATATAAGTGATGGTGTAAATGTCCCGCGTAAGTGCTGCAGCGTTAGTCCATTAAGCCTTTTAAAATACTACTTTTAGAGCGAGATCAGTTAAATCGTGTATACTCTAATGTTAAAGTATAATGTATTATGTTTCCACGTGGTAACGATATGTATTGCAGCTACTTACTATTCTTTACCAAGTGGACCGATAGCTACAATTGTTGTCCTCGAAACTACTAAAGTTATTGCTTTTTAAACGAGTATTATAATGCATTAAACCGTCGCATATTATTTCAACTACGTGTAACAAAGAGCCTTCTTAATGTCAGAGCCTTCACTGATTACGAATATACCAGTTGTACAATTATACTACTTGTAATAATATACAAGATGTCCTGAACGTACCATTCATTATACCAGGTGTACTAGACCTGTACAGGTGTACAGGTCTAACTAGTGTATGGTGTGTAGAGTGCTCTAGATGTACCAGTAGGAAGGTGTACCATAGTATACCAGGTGTGTGAGTATGCCAGGTGTACCAGTATGACAGATATACTAGAATAACCTCGTGTTCAAGTATATAACCTGTACTTACATCAGATGAAATATTATTCCCAGGTTTATCCAGCATCACTGGTGTATCACAATATGCCATGTGTCCGAGTATGCAAGGACATTGGTATGAAAGGTGTACCAGTATGACAGATATACTAACATACTGCGTGTACAAATATATCAAATTTAACCGTGTGTATCAAATAAAGCTGTATATTCCGTACCTATAAACCATACGTGATATCGAAACACGCCAGAACAAACATTATTCTAAAAGGCCTGAGAGTTCTAAAACACATTTTTGTTTTGCGCTATATTACATAATTATCTATTTATAACCATTTCTTTTTTAACTTTTTAATGGACGCCATCTTGAACTCTTAGGTATATCTTTTAATAAAGATATTTACAATCACTTTTTATAGATATATACTCGTATTTTTCTCGATTTTGAATAGTTTTTATAGCCATTGTTTTGAAATTTTTCATTGGTTAAGACCGACTAACGAACTTGTCCAAGGCATCTGCAAATACTACCTTTTTACCAAGTTGTTTTGATATTTTAAAAATTACAACAGTTATCATGTTTACAAGCTCACATTGTATTGCTTAAGACCATATGTACATGCATTTATACATACATTTTCGGATCATGGTGGTTTTGGATTGTTGATCGGAGAAAATGGAAAAAACAACAATTCTGTGGTTGATTGCGTTAGGAAAATTTCTATAAAAAATGTACTTAATTGTTAACACTGTTTATTTCGCGAGGCTTTCCTACAGCAATTTAGCCTTCACATCAACTTCGTGCACAGTCTTAAGGTGGTTAGTTGTATGTTTTTTGTTAAGAACATTGCACAAAATGGAATAAAATTTCCATATTAAATGTTTACTTTTGTTTATGAACAATTGAAAGCATTAGGAATATGACTAATTACAATGGATACAAGTAGTGTACATCAGTGCGGGAATAACTGTGAACAAGTATCTCTTAGTAGACTCAGACTTAACTTTATATTCAATCAATATGTGTATATAGTTCGTTAGTTTGCCATAATCAACATACATTCCTAGATAGCGGTCATTCCCAATCGGGCAAAAACTTTTAACTTGACTAATTTCAGACACAGACTGGAAACGATACATTTTGTAAATATACTGGGAAATTACAAACAACTATTTAAGGTTTCAATTTGGCCATTCAAAGTTTGTAAATAAATGGCTATACATAAATTATTATAGAATATAACTCAAATAAAAACTGCGTTGCAGAATCACATGTCATTTACAATAATGCTTGTCTTTCGTGTGTGTTTTTTATATCTTGTAAAATTGTCAGATAACATATGTACTAAGTTCTATGTAGTAAACAACATATTATGAATAATAATAGGAAATAATTATGAACATGACACGTTATGCTTGAAGACTAGACGTGCTTCAGAGGCACTATTTACACATAGCTTGGTTGATCTTATTAGCCAGTCTTAAGCAATTAAGCATTTAAATGTGGTGGGAATTCGCATTTGGGCCAAATTGTAATATACTCGGTAATTATAAACCACTGTCATTCTTCGACTTTATCAATATCTTTAAAGGTTTAAAGATGGTGGCTATTAAAATTTGGAAAAGTAATTGTCACATCACTTACTATGTATTGTAGCGCAATTTTATTTCATATCGGGTATATCATTATACAAGTAAAAATTGACAACTTTTATTAAAATTGTTTAAGCCATTTCAAGCAATATCCATTCTTACTTATTTTAGATAACCTTGAGGTTTTAAATTTATCCGTTATAAATTAATGTTTATTAAGTTGAATTAATACCCAGCAGGGATCACTTTTTGGCTGGTTTATACCTACCAGTTGAACCCACCACTGGGCACAGCAAAATCCGATGTGCCACTTCAATTTGGGCAACCTTATGGATGTCCAGGAGCGGCACATCACTAACCGCAAATGTTGAGATTCTGGGGTTCGTGGGCAATTCGATAGGTCTAGTCTACTGTGGAAGATGACTGTTGGAGTTGGTGGGGTTTGTTCCCTTACCTCAGAGGTTCTTGTTAACCTCAACAAGGGTGTGCCACCCCCTGCCTACTTTGACTGGAGAGGCTGGTTCAGAGCTGGCCTCCCCTTCTTCCGGGATGACTTTGAGATGTAGTGCCCTAATTCTTTCTCATGGATCTCGATAGGAGGCGGCACCTACTCCCTAACCTTACCCATCCTGAATATCCTGTCACTCCGGAAGCAGCGCAAAGGTTTCTTACAGGATTAAGTGCAATTTATAAGCTTCTTGTCCTAAGAGAACAAACAAAAAGTATACAAATATCATTTCGGATTAATTGTAACCAAATCAAATCCACGTTTCTACAAAGATATTTATATGCCTGTACATTGTTTTGTAAAGTTTCAAGATTATGGGGTTTCTAAATGTTCGGAAGTTAAGATTATATTAACATGCCAACATTGAGTGTTATTGTCTTATCAGCGTGGTGCAAACTAAACATTTGAACTAATAATGCAAGTTCAGTTTGACAATTAAAGTTGACGGCCACATGTGAAATCTACCTTTCTTCCAACTGGGAGGAAGAGGTTGTATTTTTTGCATTTTTTAGATTATTATATTGTTTATTCTATTTTTTAGATTAAGTGATATTTAAGAAAATCATGTAACTAAAATATTTCACCCTCTATATCATTATACATTATCACAAAATCTAAGTAGTTTGCAGTTATCTTAATGAGTCTTATGTAATATTTTAATAATCAGTTCTACCTTGCCAGTGCTGTAAACATTGTTCGACGTTGTAGTTAAACAAGTCTACATTAACGCTATCTGTTGTACCGCTAGTTAGTTACATTTTATATAATGCAACATTTCACAACCTAGTCAGCTAGTGCAATTTAATATTTTTTTTTTTTTTTATCCAATGTTCCGGAACTAAATTATCGACGGACTAACTACCTAATTGGCACGCGTATGAATATTTTATTGTAACCCTTCGTGGCAGCCCAATTACATGACCGATTTCACCTCGCGCGCTATGTCCGTAAGTAAAATTTATATTTTCGTATTATTAAATTAGCCCTTTGATGCCAAACATATAAAAATGAATGTAACGTAAAGTAAAGTTGTAAATAGTAAAGTAACTTACCTTTGAAGATCTTTTATTTGCTTGATTGAAATGGATACAAGTTGTGGCGTCGTCCTTTTGACGAGCACGTTGTCGTGATAAGTTTTTTGTCTCATTAAATGGCTAATACCGTCGCGAATTTGTTTTAGGCGAGCTCACGTATTATTTGAGCAGATGGCTACCTCTTTCATAACTTCTACTCCTCTTCTAGTAATTACCGACTAGAAATAACCCTTCTTAGACTACAGCTTCAATGTCTCGTGCCAAGACGCCGACGCCCGGGTTGTGAGTCTACATATTGCGAAGGGAAGTAAAATCTTAAAGTTTTATAAAGTAAAATATCGTAGGCATAATTCCATAGAAAATTGGATATTTTAGGCCCACCTATCAGATATACATTTTTAGTTCTTGTACTCTAATTGGCAGCAACGTGGCAAGGCATACATTTAATCTACCAAGTGGTGCTTGTAAGTTTCATTAATTAAATTGAACTTATAAGTAAACTTTGCAATTCGAGTATTTATTACTACGACCTCAGAAGTCACCACCCCCATGTGTTATCGTCATTCGGTTCACTGTACTGGCACATTTTAAACCATATTAACAATATGTACAGATATTTAGGATATTAAAAAAAAAACTGTACTGTTTGCAACAGTTTTATTAAATGCCTTAAGTAACTTTTCTGAGATGTAATTTCTGGCTATAATACTAATCATTTTCATCTTTCTTTTTACTTTCATCAGTGTTCGTGTGTAGAGACAAATATAAATAAAGGTCACTGTTTACTTTTAACAGTGACATATTCAACCATAAACAATATTTATCACAGTAACAGCAGCACTATCCATATTAAGAATTTTTCTAAGCAGTTAATTACTAGATTACCTAGTATGAATGGAACTATTCTAAGGCTAGATGAAACTGATCGAGACAGATAATAAATACTGTATCATTAAATATCTACAATTGCCTAAATTATCTGCTTTATGAATCCTGTAATGATCTGGACGAAGATTTAGTTTAAAATCACAATGACCACTTGAAATTAACCTGTAAAAACCACTATTTCAAGTTTTGTAAATGTTTCTTTTCTTCTAACAATTTAATAAGAAACTAACAAACTTTGATGAAATTTTATTGATAAATGTTATCATCATGGGGCTTTGCCATCATGGGTCCAAACACTATTATTATTTCATCTGGTTTTAGACTAAATTCATTGAAAACATTGTCTGGCTTGTAATTTTATGTCTTTTAAGACTAATTTCAAATGGAACCTCTCTTCTTTATTCACCAACTGGTAGTTTTTGAATGTGATAGTTCAGGAAGATAGCAATTGCTGTCTCTGAGTATATAAAAATTGTGTTTCGTTATTTCTATGATATGATCAAGAAAATTACTTGAAAATTTGTACATAACATACATTAAATCAGAGCATACTGTATATATTCCTATAGCATATGTGAAATGTGCCGTTAGATTACATTTGTTCAATGAATTAATATATTTTAACATACGAAAATTCTATTGCAATAATAAAGTTTATTTAACAAAATGTAATAACGCAATTAATAATTGACATATTTTGATAAATTTTCTATCATTTTTTTGTGAGTTGATTGCATATCTTATTGCAATCTTATTGCAATTATTGTAAAAGATATGCACTTTTACTAACTTATTGTGTGCACACACAAACCTTCAGCTATCGTGAAATTTTATAATTAAGATATAAAACTGTCATTATTTTAAAACTGTAAATGGTTTAATATTTTATTTGCCTACTATAATCCTTATGGTTTGTCCTTATTATGACATATCAAGAAAATTTTTGAAATAAAATATGATTTGTTAGGGGACCCACTAATGTACATGTCGCCCATGAGATATTCTTCAATAGGTTCAGGCACTGGAGGAATATTTTTAAGTCCAGCTTATTTCCAAAATTCATAACAACTAAGTTTTTTACCGCAAGTTTATTATTTGGAAAGTTGTTTCATATTCCATGACTTTTATCAACTCTATAAATTTGGATTATATTTTCCTAAATCTCTCGGACGGACGTTCAAAAAACATATCACAATTTTAGACTTTACTATGTTTGAAAGTAATAAAGTCAGTGGGAAACCTTATTCCCTTACTAAGTCTTGTTATTGGCTCAATGCTGTACGACCGGGTCTGCCTGACTGATACATTAACATTAAAGATACAGCGCCGTAACTCGCTTTATAGCAAACATTCCGGCAACATTCTTCTCTTTGCTTTATTTTAGAGATTATTGACTGACGTTGCTTTTATGCAACGAATCGTAAACTCTTGTTACACAGCAGGGGTTTGCTAGCCTTAATAAAATTGACTATGGCTGTAAAAAAGATACCTACAATGATCTATGTACGGTCGGTCGTCAAGAAATATAATGATAAGGGGTCACTTTTCTATGGTTATTTGCCTTTTTCTCGGGAATTATGCAAGATATGTGATTATTTATTCATGTTTTCTGAGCCTTTTCGTAAGGGCTTGTCTGAGATTTTTTTCAGCATATTGTTTTATATTAACTTTCCCTATAAATTAAAACATTATTGAAAGGCTTCCTTAGTGATTCCTGAGAAAACATTAAATAAAATGTAAATATCTAAACTATTGGATAATATCATTAAACTTTAAACCTACCTTAACACAAAACATAAAACTCAGCACCATATAATTTTCATTCTAGCAAGGTGTTTGTATTAATGTTCCAACCACATTTTCCTTACAATGAAGCTTTACCGAAAATTTTCACCAATTCGTCTATTCCCCAAGAATCTATAGCATAACCTTTGGTCTCAATATGAATCTTTGCGGTTCTTGCTTTTTCATTTACAAGGATTGACACAATTTACTCCTACAGCAATGCCTACTTTTCCTAAAATATCAAACCATTTTCCTAAATTAAAGCATGTTAAAGCGTCATAGTTGGTGTATAATTGTAAATACTTCATCTAAAATGAAAATAAGAGACCTGATCATGTCATTGAGCAACTCAGACTTTGTGTGCCGGGTTATAAACATTTCTTCAGAATACTGTAAAGGCTGTCTTTAAAAACATCATCGTCAACACTTATCAATTACTCATCATCAACTTTACATCAATGACGGCTTGTCACGGCAAAACTACTGAGAAACTCTCCACGCATTTTCTTATAAAATATAATGAAATGTGAGGTAGAACTCAATAAATTTGCATTAAATTTGTTATAAAACTAGTATGAATAAATTTAAATAAATTTCCTTTAAATTTGATTTCTTTACTACAGGGATTAATCCAATTTTGTTCAAAAGAGACGAATTGTAATTATAATATGTGCCTCTCATTTCAATAAGATGTGGTCGAAACATACATAATTCAGGTTATATTCCTTAATTATAAACTATTCATACATAAATTATGCATTCGAGTTTCAGAGATGTATTTTAAAGTTCTATTTGTGTAGAATTTTATAATAGTTAAGGGAAAACGAATTATTACGAGAATAAAGTAAAAATAATGAGGTATAAAGTGGATGGAATTTAGAATATTTGAGAAATAATAAATGGCCGAAACCAATGCTTAGTTTACAAAAAGAGACTAACTTTATTTTTGCAAGGAATCTTAATCATTATTAAAGGAATCTTAATATTTGCTATTCAGAAACACCAATCGATTTGTGATAGCACACACACAAACTTACCTACCTTAACTATACCTTTCTTTGTATCGTATAGACAACATTTTTACAACCCCTATGATTATAAAAGTAAGTTAAGCAGTCCTTCAAATATCCACTTCTAAATTTTACAGGTCGTTTATTGTTATCATTTATACTAGGTTAAGAAAAGTAATACAACAGATCTGTGTAGGAAACTAATTAATAAATCAGAGCTCCAGCGTTGGTTAATCAGTTACATGGACTCAATCACGCCCAACAAACGAAAGCGTAATCAACACGATAACAACCTGCAATTATAAACGACAACCCTCGTTTGTCTGCAAAGGCTGGCTAGTTAATTACATAAGCCAGCGCATGCTTTGACTCACCAATTAGATATATAATAAAAGAAAGGTTTGTGATTACATTACTTTTATCGTAGATCTTTTAATGGTATATAGTGATAACAATGATAACCAATAAATAAACTTTTGTTTCCGCACTTTTGTGAATGTATACAAAAAGCAACTGATAAATTTGAAAAACTAATCTTTTTTACTTTGAATTTTTTTCCTATACTTACATGGAAATCAATCGACTAGAAGGTGTGTAAGCCATAAGTCAAATCTCGCACTTCCTAATACTAATTATATTATATCAGGATGTCTTAGAAAGGTAAAACTTGGTAGGCCTATCTCACACTTCAAATAAAAGCAAAGTTTTAATAAAAATTTTAATCTTAAGAGATTATAAAAGCAGGGCTAACGGGCTTCTAAGTTTGTTTCTTTTCCTAATATTGACATTATTAAGTCCACAGATAACAAATTTACATACTCTATGTGGCTGCATGATATTGTGTGTACATTATTCTCTTTGTGTATCACATGGATTAAATTTAAAATCTTAGAACATCGCTTTAAGCAACTATTAGAGGATGAAGACATCTGAATTAAAATTAAATGGGTACTTTGGATTGTACTGTCTTTAATGCCTCGAACCTGAAGAAATAGCCGAATTTCAATGTTGGAAATACGTGAAACATTTTAATGTAGGGATAAAATTACGTTTTTATAAATTATTTCCGACAGTAACTTTTAAAGTTCTGAATTATAACATTTAAGAAATATTCAAAATTGTGTGTGCTTTCACATTTTTTAAAAGGTGAGAAAAGATGTACAGAGGATTTTTTATTGGGATTTTTCAAGTTTTATTGGTGACTTCAAAGATATCTACTGACAAATAATTTCCTAGTACAACCCTCCTAGCAGTCATGAGTTTCAGATATGACGGAACAGGATAACAAAATTTATAGACTGAGTTTCTAACCATCAAAATTATTCTCAGGACATGCCAAATATGTGACCCAATTGCATTCTTAACTCGGGCAAAATTCATCGGGGTTCATTGGAGTGGGGCAAAGATATTCTTAAGATGAGGATTTACCGTTTTTTCTTATCACTGACTTTACAGATACCATGGAATATTGTGTCATTCATTAACAAGCTAGAAACTTAAAATTTACTTAGGATATTTCGTGTGGTTTACGGTGAAAAAAATCAACAATATGATGTGAACGTATAGTACTTAAATAAGCAAACCATTTTAAATTATGACTTTCTCTCCAGAAATTGCACTTTTTTGAAGATGCTTATTTTTTAAGGGGTCGATGAGCTAATCTAAATATAAATAAAAGAGCAGTAGTAGGAGCTATAGTAAACAATTACACAAGGGAACCAAATCACTGAAACTTATTTGGTATATTTGTAAACGTATATTTGATACGTTTTGCATGTTGAATGAGGTGATTTATTTTATTAAAATTATTGAGAACCTCTAAAATGTTTTATGCAAGCCTGGGAGAATGGATGGGAAAATGTACTTTAAAATTGTTTAGTTTGAAGAATAAGAGGAATCATAGACTGAAACTAGGTCTCCTATCTTTAAACCATTCGCATGCTTTAACGGAACCTTTCCATCATACTATGATAAAAACCAGAAATTCTTGACGGAAATTCAAGGGGACAAACGTAACGGGAGCTATCTGCACGTTCAAAACAGGATCTCGTCAGAATAAAGTCTGCGTGGTCTGTGCCAGACCCAGAGGATAAGCTTACGGTTTGTAATAATGTGGCGGAACCAAAATAGAACCGTCTGTCTATAACGAAATATTCAATACTCTGGATTTGTGTTCTTCAATATTTTAAAAACATTTATTATCAATTAAAAAAAAACATTTAAAACCATAATGACACCAACTACTGAAACCTTGTGCTAAAGCCAGCGCGTCTAAGATTTAATACAAAATAAGATTATGCCACATCAGTAACAGGCTCTACTGAGATTGCACAAAAAATTTCTAGTGTTGTTTTTTTTACGTTTACTTGCGTAAAATATTCAACTGATTGGATGAAAACTTTACACGGATATTCCCAGCGCCCCGTGCTGAGATATATGCTTATTCTTATTTCGAAAATCCCTTCAGGCTACGCCCCAATGGTCTCTACAGAAAAATTCTATCTTGACTAAGCTGGATTAATATCAAACCAATGTTATTAATTGAAAGAGCCTGTCAAATACAATCAACTATTCTGTTTTAACATTCTCATATGACACCACAACAATATGTTTAATTAATGTATCACTATTTTCTGTTTGTTTACATTTATAGTCATGAAAGCATGAGTAAGCTTCATAGTAACAACGATATTTATTTCCACCTTTTCTGCAACCGCTGATGAACATAGAATAATAAAATATCCAGATAAGAAGATAAGTTTTAATACAAGTATACTTTTTAACTGTACATTTTAGAAGAAGGCTTGTCAGATCTCTGTGTATATATATATATATATATATATATATATATATATATATATATATATATATATATATATATATATATATATATATGTATATATAAAATGTTTGTGTGTGTTTGTCTGTGTGTATTTTCTTGATCAGAAACAAGGTAAAATCAACTATAGAACAAAACAATACTAAAACCGGAGTATATTATATTGGCCATAAATATATATAATTTTTATGACAGTTTTATAACTCAACACTGACGTCGAAAAATGCTTCATCGAACCAGAAGTACTTACATACGTGCGAAGCCGCGGGTAACTGCAAGTGGAATCATAAAACAATAAACCAGACACCAAATGTATTTTTTATCACATAAAATCGTCGATTACGTTTATTATTTACTTCATCGTATAATCTGATAAATACTTCCACTGAGAAAGCTAAGAGCTTTCAATAAATATATGAATTATTCAATCTAATATATGAATATTAGAATAGAATAGAAAACTCTATTTATTGCAGGAATATACAAACTCAATTTCAAATGAAACGAAGCAACTAACACATGATTAAAACAGTTCATAAATAAACAATAATTACTTACAACTAACAATAATTACTAGTAAAATATGTACTATAAATTTGTAAATTCCCGCAAAAGGTAGCCCTTACAGACATGAAGCCCAATTATAAGGGAACCCTATGCTAAGGGTTACCTCCAGGGTAAAACGAAAATTAAATAAAATCCTTATATTAAATTGAAAAACCAACGACTTTCATAATAAATTTAATATCCATGTAAAAGAGTCTGCCAGACTAAAAATAATAATGGTAAAATGAACACAAACTTATTACTTTTATCATAAAAAATATATACATATATTATAATATAGTACTTACTTTTATAATAACAATTTATATAAATATACGATTATATTGTATTTTAAATATAATAGAGCTAAAAAAAATGAAAAATATTACTACATTTATAAGGTTTGCGAAATAATATTAAAACATTTTTTCTTAAAATTCTTAGTTTTTAAAGATATGTCTGTCTGTTTGTTTTTAGGTGCAAAGCAATAAAAATTAATTGCAGCTGAAGCCGCCAGTAAGTGCTATTTAGGCATTATATATTTAGTGCCATCTTCAAATGTCATATAGTTGAACTCAATTTATTTTCAAATTTATTTATTCAGTGGTTTATCCATAAGACTAATCTAAATCAATTTCGCTCTCATGCTATCGAACTGACATTATCAGAAATAAATTAAAATTCTCCAGACCCTCGGGTGATAGGCTTCGCTAACGCTCAGCCATTTACATGGAGAGAACTACATCAGAGATGAATTACCTTTTCGATCCTCCCTTGCAGTTGAAAATCTGTGAACCATACATGGCACGCAACTCAACCTACTGATTACACTATATGCTTTACGTATCGGCTACTTTACGTGCTGTAGCTGGGTGTTGTGAGAGGATACATCGCGTGAACAGGAAGGCAGGTTGGCGGTAACGTGCCGCAGTACTACAGGAGTACGGACGGCACATTGATAGCACTACCAACACGCAATACCGCTGTCTGACCACACCTCAGCTCAGAGAAAAACTACTACCAGATTTAACCCAGTGCGAAGGAAAACAGTGCTTTATGATCACTGACTGTCAATGAAGAAAACGAATCATTATTTTGGTTCAATTCTTTTTAGTACAAAATCTTCATAGTTTTTATTGACATTTTGTCTTAATTTAAAGGTCCTGTTAAGGTTGAAAGCTGTAATAACGACTTTGAGAAAATTTAGGTGACTGCAAAATAAGTCACAACAACAGATAACATATTTCCATATTTAACTGGCTTTCAATTAAAATTTTAACTGTGTGTTTAAGAATAAAAGATGTTTATAACCATCACTTATTTAAGCGTATTGGTACTGAACAAAATACTTTTTATAAAACTGTACCGTTTTACTGGCACATGAGGGGTTAGCTTTGAAATTTAAACTTTTGTGAAGGTTCAAAAAATAAAAAAAAATCTTCTGAAATAAATAAAGTTCAAACTAAAATAAAACTTCTTCTTAAAAATAATTACTGGATTTAAAATTAAAATACTAACTTCTTGATAACTTTAAATTCAAACTTGTAATATATTCGTCACTCCAAAAAATGTACAAAGTTCTTACAGCTTGTCTTTTATTCAATTTTTAAAATTCAAAACTTTCACACTCTAATCTGATCTG
Organism: Homalodisca vitripennis; assembly: GCF_021130785.1. Lineage (NCBI taxonomy): Eukaryota > Metazoa > Arthropoda > Insecta > Hemiptera > Cicadellidae > Homalodisca > Homalodisca vitripennis. Next base: position 149,440,312 of record NC_060212.1, read on the forward strand.
GCAATTCTTCACTTTAATTTATCTTCAAAATTCAATTTTATTTTGTTACTAATTTTCTTTACTTTACTTTAACTATTACTTCTTTTCAGTGTTAGAAAATTAAAATTCTTCAGTGTTAGAGATTTAAAAAATTTCTTCATTGTTAGAGAATTAAAAAAATTGCTGAAAGCATCTGTAACAACCACAAAACTCTTTTAGTATTTTTACATAAAATTTTATATGCATGTGCTCACTGCACCAACAAGTTTTATATTGCACAGATCAAAAGGACAAGTTCCTAAATTCCCATTAAATTTAATTTTTACAATATTTCTTTCTCCAAAATTATTCAAAATAACTAAGAATGAATATTGACTGGACTCGAGTTAAAAAGTTCACTTACCCGCAGGTTCGATGACGATTAGCAAAAAGATTAACTCTAAGCACTTTCAAAGTCTACTCGTTACAATAACTTCCGATCAACTGAGACGGGAGGTACGTCACGTCTACCTCACCCCACCTCTCAATTTCGTTATCAAACACTGCCCTCTGCGATGCGCGCCTCGCTGATAACAGCCTCTTTTGTACAGTCCAGTCCTTATCATTCTTCTGGGCCTACTCCTTCCACCGGTAATCCAGTTACCCCAGAATTATTATTTAATACAATCGGTACAAAACCAAACAAGGAAAACATATGCAGATGCAGTGATTATAACAATGGAATTTCTTTCACTTACAATATTCTTAAATCAATGAAATATCGAAACTCTCACGAAAAGGTTTAGGTTTAAGCTATAATAAGGTTCGAATGTAGAAAACATGAATTTTTGAAGACTTCTGAATGTAGATACCACGAGATATTTACCTAGAAAATGGGAATTAAAGCCAATTTAGCTTTTTCTACATTTTAGTAGGGGACAAAAATTGTGTTAATGTATCTTGTCATGTCTCTTTTTGAAGGCAATTCATTTCTGGTTGAAAATGAGCTAGTTCCATCATTCTCTTATAAAAAGAAAAAAAAGGTCTGGTTTTTTTCACAGTAATCTGAAACCTTATTTTTTCGATATTTTAAAGTAACAACACAGTAGGCTTTAAATGTCTACAGTAATGACATGCTTTATTGTCGTTTGAGACCTTTATTGCTTAATTGTCGTGTTCTATTATGGATTACCTTATTAATGCTAAGATTCAAATTCAAACACCTTAGACAGTACCAATATATATTCTAGTTTAAATAGACATATTAACCCTAATATATAAGACATAAAATTCGAATGAAAATATAAAGTTCAGTCTGTAAACCGTTATTAATACTAATATCTTACTGAGAATACGCGTATCTGGAGCAGGTATGAAATGCTTTAAAGGGATGTTAAAATTACGCTTGTGTTATACATTTTTAAAATGAGGAAGGAAGAAAAGGGCATTGTAATCACCCTAGGATTAATGGAGATAACAAGTTCTCGGAGGCTCAACGGAATGTAATTACAATAAACAGGAAAGTACAGTCCCTGTAAAAAGTAAGTGCGCATTAATTAGCTGGTAAGCTTCTGTGTTTAAAGTAAGATAATTACTGAAATTACCAAGCAGTATTCAGCCCTAGCAATCAACTAATTATAAAGTAACCACTAAATGAAATCATACTCTGTGGTAATACTTGGTGTTTGAGGTATTCTTTGTACCAGTTTAAAACAATACTTTGTTTAATTCTTATAGTAATGCAACATCTGATTACATATTCTTCTTAAATACACATAGTTATACTGATAGTCTTGTTTTAATACACTTCCACTGCTACGTATTAAACTGAATTAACTCTCTTAATGTTTTAACACACTTACTTAACAACAGATGAATACCTTTAATAAGCGCATTACAGCAACTTTTATATCTAAGCCTTTCGTAGGTAGAAACCGGATCTTCATGAAACTGGATAAGACTTTCTTTGATAATCAGGTAAAAATTATAGTTATTCAACCTAAAAGTGTAAAACTTTATTTAGATTTTGTATATATCTGTTCAAAAACACTTTATTGGACGAAAGGCCAAACATTCTTCACATAATACAGAAAGTCTAATAAACCAAATAGACATGAGTTTGGGCGTTACTGATGTACTAATGTAAAATCCGCAAATTACAATGATTTGGTAGAATTTAGCGTGTCGGAAGCGTAGGAAATTGTTGAAGACTAGCTGACATGACACGCTATGGCGAAATTGGTAACTTGTGGGCATATTATATATGGACATGACCCCCCCCTCTCTCTCTCACTCTCTCTCTCTCTCTCTCTCTCTCTCTCTCTCTCTCTCTCTCTCCCTCTCCTCCCTCTCTCTAAAGATTTAAAAAATACGCGGATTAAAATGAATTTTCCCCTCTGCCAATTTTCAAGGTTTTGAACCTTGAACTGACCACAGTTTTCCTAAAGTTACGTTAAGATACTTTAATTGTTAGGTAGAAGGGGTTACTCATATCCTAGAACCATACATATATATGGTACACTACCATATATATGTATGGTAACCACTACCATATATATGTATGGTATATATTATTCCAAGTCTTGAGAAGCACATTGCAGATTGATCACGGCTTTTAAATATCAATAAATTCAATCAAAGTCACAAATGTATATAAAGAGATACAACACAGATCCTAGTTGTGTTGTAATGCAAGAGAGGGGAAGGGTTAAAACGCAAGAACAAAGTGTGGGGCCGGATCCGCCGCCGCCGGCGTTTCCCGGGCTTTTTGTCTAATGAAAGTTTGTGCTTTGATATCAAGGCTAAGCTGCCCCTTAGCGTCTCAACTTTGTTCATTCTATTTTATGTGTCTCTCTGGTTGAAACCGTGCCTTCAGAAGAGGAAATTACACCCGAGTTTACTATATGTTTAAATTGGATTGTCGGTGTGTAGTTGTGGATAATTAACAAAATGTAAAACTTTCCTCACATTTTAACATTAACATGAAGTATGTCAGGGCTTTCATAAGGACATGCTCTCAAAACTTTTGGCGTGAGGACTCCAAGAAACGTTTATCTATGTGTATGTGAGATAGTAGAGCTTTCTAGTAAAGCTAACTATCTATCCAAATAACTGTCATCGCAGCTTAATGTTAACTGACAAGATTGAAACTAAGTGCTAAAATACTTCACATAATTGAGCAAAATGTTACTAATATGATTTTTAATTTATTTACTCACATTATTTCAGTAATAAAAATGCATTTGTGTCTATCTGTTTGTATGTCTGCCTTTCTGTCTAACTATCTAGACATATAGGACAGTTATCCGCACAATATTTATAAAACGAAATAATCTAGACTTATGTTTTATTCATTTCTGCATGAAAAACATTGAGTTCGACTATGATGCATGTCACTGCTGAAAAAACTCAGTATACTCATGAAAGATTTTAACATTTTAACAATACTCATACAATAAAAGTGGAAAGTCAATGCTAGAACTAAGCTCTAATTTCTTGCGTTCTAATACTACATGCCTACGTCACCGGAACTTTTATTATTGAAACACTGATATGAAATCTACTTCAATTCACAAATATGTCAATGTGTGTTGTGTCAATATATCTTGAGGAACGTAATCTACAGAATTTAAATTTTGCATGAAACTTCATGTTTTACATAGAAATTAATGAGTTCTATGATGGTGTATGTTCATACACGGAATTTAGCTACGCTATATTATTGTTCAGGAAGATGACACAATTTCCTTTTTGCTTGCCTGGGGATGTAAATATTTCTTTTCTTCATATCTGTCTGCCTGTCTGTCCACAGAACATCTCGAGAATGAAGTGATCTATAGATTTGAAACTATTCACTCAACCGTGACTTAGCCTGTTACGCGACACTTGGTGTGGCGTACTCTTCTTACCTTGTATATGTACCCTGCACAATATAAATTGTAGTCTTCAGCCATATTTCCTAGAACCTGGTCAATAGACATTTCAAAATTAGTTAAAATTTCTGTAAATTCTTCATAGAACCCTTGTTTCTTGTCCACAACATTATCATCTAAAAGAACTGTATTTATGGAATTTTAAAATGTTGATCCAACTAACAACCCATTGCATCACATTAAGAGATATTTTAGATTCTTCTCGTAAAACATATCTGTATTTTTTTTATTTACGTCAAGACTTACACTTGCTTACACTGCTTGAACTTATTTTATTGACTTTTCTGTGTATTAGAGCGATTTTCCCCTTCCTCACAGATCACGAACCTGTGTGAGGTTATAAAACAACAGATAAGATATAGATACAGAACAACATGCTACGTTACGATAGCTACTGATAAGCCATAAGTTCAGGCAAATGGTAGGGCAGTAGAAAAAATATAGTATTAGCTAATATCAAAGTTAAGTTTTAAAATCTTTCATACTTCTGTGGTGGCTATTTTTATTATTTGAAAATGCTAAAAATTAAACTGAATTCCTGTCTATACTAATGTACAAACATTTCTTAATGAGTTAAAAGTATTCAAACAACGTCTTTACCATTCCTTATTCCGAATTTTCTTGACTCGTGCTAGCTACTCACGTCATCGGAAGGTATTTTACCTATTGATACCTTTCCATTTTAATCTCATTATTCGATAATGATTTAATATTGTGAGAAAACAAGAAAGTTCTTGAAAGTAATTCAGACTGGCCAGACTCCTCCTGCCCGTTCTTGATACATTTTCACATCTTTCTTCAAAGTGAAAATTGTGTCTCATCATCCTGCAGTGTTTTATACTTTCCACATGGACTCCCATACCAAGAGTTTAAGATTAAATAAAACCGAATTAATTATTTTATTCAATTTTTCTCTGCTGAGTTTAGTTGCTATTTCATACTGTTTGAAAATAAACCTCCATTTTATCATATTTGGTTATTTAAAAAGCTGTTTGGGGTTTGTTTGAGATGGAAGGAAGTAGAATTAATACGATATGAGAGTGAACCACAAGATTATTGTGATAATTTTTTTCCTTAGATAATTAATTGTTAACATTTAGTACTAGCTATCAATAATGAGGTGTTGTGTTCATAAAAATTGAGAGACTTAAGTGATATTTCTCAATCAGATGGATGTTTCAAATATACTACATTAATCTCTGGTACGAACAAGAATAAACTCTTCTAGGCATTTCACCATTTTTATAAAAGAAGATTTTCCTTTTATTAGTAAGAGATGGAATAAATGAACAGTCTAAGTGGTACACTGTCCGCGGTGGTGATCAAATTTCCAGATCAGATATTATCCCACACCTCTAATCCAAAGATTAATTCCTTGGCTTCTGATCAGTCAAAAATATAAGAAAGTTAGCTGTCATCCATTGTTGAATATGTTTGATCCTACAATTTTTTCAACAACAACACTATTCTTGTGCTTAAAGATTCTAGTGTCGGCTCATTTCGTGAGCGGTTTTTAATATATTGCATTTTTGTTATTTTTGGATGCCAAATGTTTGTCCAAGATACTGTAGAGGGCATCGACGCGGCACAGACGGAGAAACTGTGACTACGAATACCAGATGGAACCTCTAGTTAGCACCGATATGTGGGTGACACATGATTTTTTTTTTAATAGAAAATGCCATAAAGTAAATATCGAATTATCATCTGACTATCATACAGCTGCCCATGCATGATAGTGGCAGTCGAAGTGTTATAATAGTAACTATTAGTCACATTAAAAATAAGTTTAAACGTAATTCATTCTTTGTTTCTGTATTTTATGTTTTTGTTTGGCAGGAATTTTCTCACTACTGTTAGTACAAAAGAGACTCGTCTGTAATAACAAGAAAGCGACGAATTTCTTCCACTCCCAAACTCTTGAGCTCACCATGGTAACTAATACAGGTACGATTAATCGAAGAGGCATCGCAGTATCATAATTCCATCGATTTATAGTACTGTATACCACGAGTATATGATATGGTAGTATATATTGCGATAGATATTTTGTAACCATGGACCACTCCGACCAGTAATAATATGGAATATTGGTTGATACTACTGGCTGATAAAATGCTAGTTGAATTCATTTGAGTTTAATAAAATATGTTAACAATTTTCTTTTATATTTTTTATTGTTCTATTGAGAGATTATACTCATCAAGTGGTTTTAATTAGATAAATTTGATAAAAAATTGATTAAATTTAAAGAATTAAAAATGTATAGGTATCGGCCTATATAATTTCAACTCCATGATCATGGACGTTGTGAACGTTTCATACAGGTTGTGTTCCAATGAAAGTTGTAATAACATCATCATGCGTTAAACATAGTGGCAGTTTATTAAGAACCCAGGACATGGCCTTCTTGATAAAATCGTGTCATCGTCGACTAGTTTAATCATATTTTTGTCGGTGTATGACAACTCTTCCGTCTGCCTGTTCGTCTCAGTTCGTTTTTGAGCGGTAACTTTATAGAAATGTTCTAGAGGTTTAAACATGTTACGTCGGAACCTCTTTGTCCAAAGGAGAACCTCTCTGTCCAAAGGAGAACCTTTCTGTCCAAAGGAGAACCTTTCTGTCCAAAGGAGAACCTCTTTGTCCAAAGGAGAACCTTTCTGTCCAAAGGAGAACCTTTCTGTCCAAAGGAGAACCTCTCTGTCCAAAGGAGAACCTCTCTGTCCAAAGGAGAACCTCTCTGTCCAAAGGAGAACCTCTCTGTCCAAAGGAGAACCTCTCTGTCCAAAGGAGAACCTCTCTGTCCAAAGGAGAACCTCTCTGTCCAAAGGAGAACCTCTCTGTCCAAAGGAGAACCTCTCTGTCCAAAGGAGAACCTCTCTGCGTTTTAGTTAAAATTTCACATGGCAGCCTGTCCGCCTGTGTGGTAACTCTTAATATAAAGGCAAATATGTTTAGAAACTTATCGTAACTTACTAAGTTACACTAGTATAGGTTTCTCTTGGTACGAGGAAGGATTCTATTGGTTTTTTTGGTAAAAATTGTGTAAAGGCCAGTACGCCTGTCTGTCCGTCCGTGATGTTACTCTTTCAATTAAAATTTTGAGTGTAATTCCAGTTCACCTTCCTTTTATTGCAGCGCCTGGCACATTACTTTACACGTCTTTTCGTCGTTTCAACATCAGAGACACCTATAAATAGGTGAAGTAGCAGTGTCGTTGTCTCACCAGGTGCAGCATTGCGTGCACTACGATATTTCTGACACGATCTCTAAGCACAGTGAACCAACCGAGTTTTCTACTCATAATGTAGCTATGGTAGGAGGGATTGATTAAGTTACAATCTGCACTCAATTGTGCACCTGATGGGACAATGACACTGCCAATTCACCTATTTATAGGTCTCTCTGATGTCAAAACAATATAAAGGTTCGTTTTGAGCTTCTTCGTCGTCTACTTTCTCTTCATCTCTTCCGACGAACATGACTCCAGATTCTAGGAGTCGAGTCTGAGACAGCGTTAGATACCAGGCGCTGCAATAAAAGGAAGTCGAACTGGAACTACACTCAAAATTCTAACTGAATCAACCCTTCCTACCATAGCTGCGTTCTGTGTGGATTACTCTTTCGATAAGTTCTTTCGGATTCTTCAATACTCCGTTATACCAATTTAGCCAACAAATTATTTTACCACTATTAAATTATTATCAATACCATGTAGGTTTTCATTGTATTTGCTTTATTGGCATTTTATTTACGGAAGTTAGTGTTAATTCTATGGAATCATCACCGTTATGTGTAACTGTGAATCAGTAAAAATAAAAAAAAATGTTTTTGTTAATAATTGAGCGATAGTACTAGTGCTTTACTAAGTAAAGTTGTTAATGAATATAAATGTAAACAACAGCCTAAATAATGCCCCTTATAAAGTATCTGACGTTCGTGGTGTTAAGGATTTAAAATGTGTGGTGCTCGCCTCTGACCTCAGATAAATGGCTGGTAACAGCTGGCTTTCCCGCGGCCCGGGCCCTGTCACGGATCGCCGGAAAAATCGATGACGTTATATTACACAACTCGTTGTCTACCCAAATATATTCGAATACATTACACACTCCTTAGGAAAATCGCACGTACTGACTGATACACAGCAGTAACAATTTGATAAATGTGTTTTTCTTATTACTTATATTATTACATTGCTGTAATTCTGTTTCAAATTTATAAAACGGGATCAGCATATCATTTTACTAAAAGAAATTATTTAATTAGTTATTGTTGACGTGACAACGTCTTAAATTAGGTTGCGGCTCGGAGTCACTCATGAAAAAGTGTAACGCCCGGTAACGTTACGATGCCCGTCCAGTGGGTCCGCCGCACGGGATCCGCACGGGATAAAACAGATAACTGTGGGTCCGCCGCACGGGATAAAGCAGATAACTATGTTTATTCGTGAAAATGTGGAGTGCTTAGATTCGTCATTTACAACAACTACAACAATAAAGGTAAATAATTGTACACTGATATTTCATTATCGTAAACTATGATTGATTGATTAATTGTTAGATTGACACAAAAGTTGAGAAACTGAGTTTATAGGTTATGTCATACTATTGACAAATGTTGATAGTGTTAAGTAAATTATTAGTTTAAATCACTCTGCAATCAATCGTAATTCAGTCGATTGAGAAGAAACAGCGCGTATTGCTAGTCAAACATTTAAAATAACAAATTATAACCTCTAACCTGTCATAACAGTGCGACCAAACAAACAAACTAAACCGACCAATCACCACGCGCGGAGTTAGAATTTAACTGTGTTTAGCAAGAATTTCAAATTCCAATTTTAGTAAATGTTTTATTCAACTTTACCATTTACAATAACAAATTTTAATTAATTTCAAATTATGTACAATGTTTTAGTAAACAAAATATATTTCTATAGTTAAAATTTGTGCAATTCTTATTTTCATTCAATTCCTTGTTCCTATTGTGCAATTTAATAATATTCATATCAATAAATATTCTACCGAGAAAAAGACGTTGTCACGTAAAATCTTCGCCCGTAAAACCGACTTTACAGGCAACCATAATTTTTTTTTTTTCGTTTTAATAATAACTTTTTTCTGGAATAAGTGGGCTTTTTATGACTGCAGCCTTCTCCTCAATTGATTTAATCTTTTATTATTTATATTAATTTTTTTAGTTTATATGTGGTACTGAAAATACCTTGCTATTGTTAAAACATCCTTTATAATTCATTATTGTCAAAAACAGTCAATATACATTACTCTAGTGTAATAATTTCACAAAATATACTTGTATAAATATGATTAAATTGTGCGGTAAATTTAGTTAGTATGGACAGAATTATTAATTAAAATAAATTTTCTCAGATTAACCTAATAATATAGGACTTTTGGTTTATTTCTTATTATTTTATAAATCAATTTATAATGTTTTTTTACCATTTAACTTGAAGTGAGTTACTTAAAATTACGGATGTCCAAGATTTCAGAGTTAAAATAGATAGAACGCTTGTATTGCTTTTCAATCTTACAAAATTTTAAAAAGTATTTTTAGTAGGTATTTAATTACCCGTGATTATCTTCTCAGATGGCTAATAATTGTCCAGGCTATGAATATGGAATTGTTCTCAAAATTAAACAATAAGTAATGTTATACGTTTGTCTAAATTACGTTATATTTAAATTGGATTTGAGAGGAACATTGTTAAAAAAAATACAATGACCTTATTACAATCTAGGATAAAGTCACTGCTGGTTTTATTTGATCAATATTAACCAAAATATAACCAACCAAAATATACTTTTATATTTATAAAGTATTAATCTGTTGATCTGGTTTGGTTAATTAACTTGAGATGTAAAATAAATATTACATAAGGTAAGTAAAAGTAATAGAGATGAATGTTGTAATTTCCTCAGGAAAATAAATATCATACAATTATTTATTTTTGATTACAATGTTTTTCTAAGGAAAATTGAATACCATTGGACTAAAATCATAAATAATCTATTACGTAAGTGTAGCCATTTCTGCTACATTGGTTTTAATTTTACAATTTTGTGAATTTAATTTTATAAGAACATAAAAAGGTGTTTTTAGTATTAAGTAGATTTTGTAAACGGTAGGTAATAATACTGAAATGTACTCTTTTAGCAAATCCTACTCGTGTGACTTGAGCATAGCAGTTCGATTCTGAATTGATCCTTTGTTGTACCGTTTCTCTTGGCCAAACTGGGTTTTGGTTGGTCCAGATCAGAAAATATGAAGGCTAATTTGTTGTTTCGGCTGGGATAATGAATATCTCGCTGATTACATAATTAACTATGGGGGAGGGTATTATAAAACCAGCGCTTTTCGGCTTTCGCCCAATTTATCTGTTCAATAAGACCGTTCCGTGTGTATCAAACTTTCCGTGAGTGAAATTTCGCCCAGACTAGATTACAGCTTTATTAAAGTAATCGAGTAAAAATAAAATGGATATTTTCGTGTATAATAACTGTTTTTCTCCCGTTTGATCAAAGAATTAATTTTATTTTTATAATATTCTAGAGTATAATGTAACGTTTTGTGACTATTTTTTGTAATTTTGGGCACTAATAAGAAATTACATTTTAGCAAATAGTATTTGAATTTTAAAAACTAACTGAAATATAACGGGAATTGGAAAAATCCCACAGTTTGCGTTCATCACGAGGTGGACAATAGAACTTTGAGGATTAATTTAATTTGAATTGTATTGATTATTTTATTTTAAGAAGAGAAGAACCTTTAATTTCATTTCATTTGAATTTAGTAATTATTTTGAAGAGCCAATTTGATGGTTTTTTTTTTTTTTTTTTTTTTTTTTTTTTTTTTTTTTTTTTTGAGAAGAGAGCATTTTGTTTTAGTTTGATTTGAATATTAATATCCTTGCCAAAGTAATTTTGAATTTAAAAAAAACTTTGAACCAAATTTTATGGTAATAGAGATTAAAAGTTCCACACCAAAGAGATTTAATAGTGACATTAAACTTTTTATTGACTTTCAGCTCTGCGTTTTATTTTAAAACACTTCAATAATATTTGATTGTCGTAATTAAAGTTGGTATTCAATAGTTAACCATTGCTTAACCATAAATAATTAAAAAAATTAATTTTTTTACCGACTGAGAGAGTTAATTATAGTTTAATCTTTGAATTTTAGTCAGGGTTTTGTGATCATCCTAGGGTCAATTGTCTCTATATAAGCACTCAACCTGGTTTTTCTTTATATCGGTACAGAAATATTTCATACGAATGAAATCAATCGTCAACCATTTTGGTGGCGGTCGAATGGAATAGTATAAAAAATTAAAAATATAAACTGAAGATTTTCAGATTATTTACCTCGAAACTTGATACACCTAAAATCGACATTCAAACTTATACAGGGTGACAATTAAGTCTGGAACCCCCTTTTTAATTTTTGAACCACAATAGAAAGAAATACCAAAGTTCACACGTGCTTACTGGTGATAGTAACGCACACATCTGCCCAATTACCGACCAGATATTCCCTTTGGGGGACGGTCCACAAGGAGTCAGACAAAAATTCTTAAATAGCAGCATAGGTCAAGTTTGGTATCAAATTAAAGGTCTTACTTAGCAGAGTACAATGCCGCAAACCGGACTTCAAAAGGTGGATTCATTCAGTAGTTATAGCTATTTGAATTTTATAACAATTTAACAATGTAAATTATTAAGTATTACAAGTAAACACCAATTTTTAAGTACCTGTGATCAAAGTAAGTGTCCAAAATGTTCAAATACCAAACTTGACCTATGCTGCTTTAAGAATTTTGTCTGACTCCTTGTGGACCGTCCCCCAAAGGGAATATCTGGTCGGTAATTGGGCAGATGTGTGCGTTACTATCACCAGTAAGCACGTTTGAACTTTGGTATTTCTTTCTATTGTGGTTCAAAAATTAAAAAGGGGGTTCCAGACTTAATTGTCACCCTGTATATCAGCTATATCGTTTTCAGACAACTACATAAAGAAACAATCGCCATTATAAGGGTATATATAATATGGTTAGCTTACTCTTATTTAACAATTATCTGAAGGTTGTGTTTAAGTTTGTGAATGTAAGAATATTATCTGTAAAGCAATATCATTTCATATTCTTCACCCTTTTTATACCCTCGCATTCCGACCTCCACAAGCGGCTACCAATTGGTTTCTTTCTTGCGAGAAGTTTCTCTATGGATTTCAGGAAAAACCCAGCTTGTGTAAAATTGGACTATAAACAAATCCATTCAACCCTATATGAAAACATTGTCACGTTTCTCTAAGAGGACTTATAAGTAAGTTTAATTAAGAAAACTGCTTGTTTTGAGAAATGCAGAGATCACGCAAGAGGCTTCACTAACGCGACAATAAGAGATCAGATTGTAGTGTTACTGATTTTGTGTATCACTGAACGATAGAAAATATCCGAAAATTCCTGTTTCCTTCACCATCCTTCCATTGTCAAAAACAAACTTCAACAAAAGAATTTTTTGACTTGCATTTCATCAGAATTACATCATGAAAACTTAAAAAACAAAATATTCTTCTAGTTCACTATGACCCATAAACGAAACACATTTTCAAACTCATCAACTGTGCAGGTAGCGTGACGCTGTTATCAGCAATGGCGTGCATCGTCCCTTATCAGATTCCTTATTCCAGCCAAGAATTATAAACAACTGACATAGGAACGCGAACTGCCAGGTAGACTGTCACGCTACAAGCGTTGGATTGCTCGATTAACAAGTGGATTGATAAAACGTCGAAACACGATTCAGGAGTTTAAAATGCTTTATCTATAAATTTTTATTAGGGGATTTGTGTTTTTTTTTTTTTTTTTTTTTTTTTTTTTTTTTTTTTTTTTGGATGTGAAGACTACTCATGGTAACACAAAGACGTTCTGCCAAATTCAAAAACTGTTTAAACCGTTCTCGATGAATTCAGTGTTACATTTTAGTATTAATGCTGCCTATGCAATTGCGTATATTCTAGCCTTGGAAAACATTAGAAAGAGCTATAATGTATTTCAAAATACAAATCAGAGCTAAATATGATGTTCAAACGCGCATGTATCTCTACTGTCAGGCAATAAATGTTGATATTGTGTATATCAATTACAATTTTAATTTTATATTTTTTATAAAATCACCAAAATTCTGCTTTAGAGTCATAAATAAAATCCGAAAAGTCGTTCAAAGGATTTATCAACGCCAAGCTGTACCGTTTTTCTGGCACATGAGGGGTTAGCTTTGAAATTTAAATGTTTGTGAAGGTTCAAAAAATGGAGAACGAAAATCTTCTGAAATAAACAAAGTTAAAACTAAAATAAAACTTCTTCTTAAAAATAATTACTGGATTTTAAAATTAAAATAAAAACTTCTTGATAACTTTTAAATTCAAACTTGTAATGTATTCGTCACTCCAAAATGTACAAAGTTCTTACAGCTTGTGTTTTATTCAATTTTCAAAATTCAAAACTTTCACACTCTAATCTGATATGGCAATTCTTCACTTTAATTTAGCTTTAAATTCAACTTTATTTTGTTACTAATTTTTTTTACTTTGCTTTAAATATTACGTCTTCTTTTCAGTGTTAGAATTTTTATTATAAAAATCTTCAGTATTAGAGAATTAAAAATATTGCTGAAAGCATCTGTAACAACCACAAAACTCTTAGTATTTTTACATAAAATTTTATATACATGTGCTCACTGCACCAACAAGTTTTATATTGCACAGATCAAAAGGACAAGTTCCTAAATTCCCATTAAATTTAATTTTTACAATATTTCTTTCCCCAAAATTATTCAAAATAACTAAGAATGAATATTGACTGGACTCCAGTTAAAAAGTTCACTTACCCGCAGGTTCGATGACGATTAGCAAAAAGATTAACTCTAAGCACTTTCAAAGTCTACTCGTTACTATAACTTCCGATCAACTGAGACGGGAGGTACGGCACGTCCACCTCACCCCACCTCTCAATTTCGTTATCAAATACTGCCATCTGCGATGCGCGCCTCGCTGATAGCAACCTCTTTTGTACAGTCCAGTCCTTATCATTCTTCTGGGCCTACTCCTTCCACCGGTAATCCAGTTACCCCAGAATTATTATTTAATACAATCGGTACAAAGCAATTAAATGTAATAAAAATTATTTTTTTCAAAATGCTAAAATATCTTATAACCCCCTATTTCACCATGTTATTGAAAACGATTACGTAACTCGTATATAAAATCAACAGGATATAAAATTTTGTTAAAACTGTGTTTTAATATCTACACTGAGCATTGCACAGCATTTAAAACCGCTCATCACCAAAACAAGTATTATTTTTGGATATAAAATATGAACTCATCTGCATTTTGAAAAAAGTGAGGTAATAATATTTATAGGCTTTCTTGTTTTGGAAATGACGCATTAAACCGGTCAGTTTCACTAGGAAATAAAAAATCGTCTGAGCTACGTATCATAACTTTTGAGAACATATGATCTGCATTAAATAGTTGGACAATGACATTCCTGTATGGACGGTATAAAAGCTTTCGGTTGAATCGACTTGTAGACTCTAACGCCGCGTCGCTCGGTTTGATATTTTAACGGTGAAACCATGAATTAACAGAATCAACAGAACCTGTGTGGCGCTCACGTCCGTCTCCCGACTGGCTTGTGCTGATTTAAATTACATTTGACTCGTTTTTCACATCTGCAGTATTTGACTTTCCGATTCATTCCAGATTAAAGTGGAAAATACGACTAGCACAAATAGCAAATGTGAGAATGCTGTAACGTTTGTACTATTCAAATAATTACTTTTACTAAATTACAAAGGTATGTGATATAAAAGTCATTTTTTTAACTATATAAAGTGTTAGAAAAGTATTTGAAAATATTTTTGAAGATATGGTTGAATAGTTGAAAATTAACCAAAAGCTCCTTTAACACTATACATAGTTTATTTCGCTCCATTTAGCGTATACCTGTATTTTTTATTTAAAATCATAATTCAGAAATTGTTTAAGTTACCGTTGCAAAATTTGCTTGTTGCGTTTCTTATTAGGATGTAACGTTTTGCTTAAATAAAAAATCTATCTTTAGTGGTTTGAAAATGCGTTTTTAAGCATAATTTGGTGGAAACCAATGCTAAGACAAAAATTTTCAATTACATAAAATATAGCTAGTAAAAATAAAACATATTATTTTGTTTGTTTTGGACGACTGAAATAAATGCGTTTTAAAACATTTTCTGGTTCTCCGTTTATGTACGATGGAACAAGAGCAGTAATCACGCATTTATTCTGTAATTTTACACGATTCATAAGAAACAGAGTATTAATTGTTTTTTTAAAGCAGTCGAAACATAAAAATTTTATTTTTTATGATTTTATATGTTTTGATTGATTGATTATACATGTGGTATTTCTGCTGATTAAAATTATATACCAAATATTGTTTTAAATTATTTTTAATGGAAAATCACCATTTTCCCATGTTGACTAATCTGTTAGAATTAGAAAATAACCACAAAAAAGGTGTTTTTACTGCAGATTTTTTTATTTTTGGTAAAATGCTATTTTGGAAATGATTACAAATATAATGCACCTTAAGGAGCCCTGAAATTTCATACCTACGATGGTGTAATTTCTTACAATGAAGGAAATTTTACTGTTCATGGTAGAAGCTATCAGACGGCTGGACCCATTTCGAGTTTGTAAACAGAAAAAGCTGCTTTCAACTTGGAGAAAAAAAATAGAAAAGTCAGATCTGTTGCCAAAAGTAAATTAGTGGACCTATATAGAGAGAAGGAAAATTAAGACAATCCTACCTTTAATGATGGGCACTAATCTTTACTTTTCTGAGAATACTTGACGTGTTTTTTCCTCATTTCCCAGTAAGTGAGTTTTTTAGAAGCCTTTTAAGTTATCAAACTGAAATTTCCACACTAGTTACATATAATTCAGTTCAAGTTTCTTACACAAGAATCGTAAAATATTTTAAAATTTTTACTAGTTAAATAAATTAATTACTTTATTTTTTTTATCTGAAAATATTTTTGTATTCATAAATATTTGGTTTTTGAGTAAACTTAAAAGTCTCTGTGTAAACAACTAGGTATTAAGATAATTTCTAAAGTACAAAATAAATTTGATATGGTTACAGAAATATCTTTCATTAAATTTGTATTAAGTTTATATGGCGTTTGGACTCCCCTACACTAACTTTTATCTACCTTAATAGTTGTTTTTCATCTTGTTGATTTTCATGAAATGTTTCTTTTCGTGTTTAAATCTATCATTTTGAAACTATTCAAAATATGGTTATCTTATTTTACCAGAAAGTTACATACAAAATTACATCGTAGTAACTTTTCTAAGTCATGATCTTTTTTAAATTAAAAAATATAAGCAGACGCTAAGCAATGTGAAATAAATAATAGTGTTAGAGGTTCGTTTTTGGTAACCTACAGTATTTAGTTATATCAGAAATACTTAAATACCATTAATTAGTCAAGGAGGGATATGCTCAGATCGATACAATACTTAACTATTGTCATAAATAATTTTAATGTATCTTGGGATTGAAACTCCGTAATAATTTTAATAAATCAGTCTTCTTTATTTTTTTTATTATCCCCCCAATAATAAGAGATTGAATCATTATTATTGTTATGATATTTTTCACTCTCAACAATCAAGGGAATTCTACTTAGCTTGAAGCCAACTCCGGTATTTTACCTAACTTATCACGCATGCCACGTGAATGGCAGGCTTGCGTGTGCCTCTATGTTGATTTACCTCAACCAATAGCAGACCCAATATTAGATGTGATGACTAAGCTTAATCTTAAAGAGTAGACCCTGAATACTTAAAGAGTATTCAATTCCCCTTATTTTGTGTGGATAATACTTTCATTTAAATTGATATTCCAATTTTCATGGCTGTTTTTAAAACATAAAATAATTGTCTTTTCCCTTACTTTACAGTGTGCCACATTTTAAATTCAATAACTTGTCATCCCTGTTTGTTTTATACCGTTGATACATAAAAATTCAAATAATTTACATTCTCACTCTCCCGTATTGTTAAATCCTCATTGTTTTCATTTCTCATAGATTTTTACAGGTCTGCTAAATTAAATTGAAATAATAATACTTTACCTGAATTTGTATAGCTCCGCTTGTTTTATATGTCTGTGATATTTCGATATTCAATTCCCTGTTAAACCTTGAAAATTATTTGTTGAAAATGAAACTGCTAAACTTAACTTGAATTTTCAATGTAACTTTATTTCTACATGAGCAACTCCACTTTTGATTTTGGACGTGTCTACTGAAAATTTTGCATGAAATATCATGTCATAGACAGCATTGAGTTCTATGATAGTGTATATCCATCCTTGGGATTCGGTAGGGTATCATTGTAGCATGTCACTAAGTCTAATTACCCAGCAGAGATCACTTCTGGCTGGTTTATACCTTCCAGTTGAACCACCACTGGGCACAGCAAAAACCAATGTTGTGCTACTTAAATCTGTGCAACTTATGATGCCCAGTAGCGGCAGATCACTAACCGCAAATTTTGAGATTCTGGGGTTCATGGGCAATTCGATAGGTCTAGTCTATTGTGGGAGATGACTGTTGGAGTTGGTGGGGTTTGTTCTAACCTCAGAGGTTCTTATGAACCTCAACTAGGGTGTGCCACCCCCTGCCTACTTTGACTGGACAGGCTGGTTCAGAGCTGGCCTTCCCTTCTTCCGGGGAGACATGACTTTGAGATGTAGTGCCCTAATTCTTCCTCATGGATCTCGTAGGAGGCGGCCCCTACTCCCTAACCTTGCTATCCTGAATATCCTGTCACTCCGGAAGCAGCGCAAAGGTTCTTACAGGACTAAGTGCAATTTATAAGCTTCTTGTCCTAAGAGAACAAAAAAAAAAACTAAGTCTAATGGCAAGAGTTCTCTTCTGTCTATCTGGGAGAAAATTTTTTGTCTGGTTGGCTGTTTGTCTATCGATCCGAAGGACATTTTTAGAATCGTATGAACTACACGTCTGGATTATTACTACCTTATGTTTAGTTACAACACAACTAATTTTTAACGTCACTGCACAACCAAATAACCTTCTTTTTTAAGTTCATACTAGTTTTACATAAATTCAGTGTTTCATTATAACTAACTAATTACGCAAGAGTTTTAGTGATAAAATACTGTTACGTATTATTGAATGTTTTATTTCTGTATCCTTGAAAGCCCACATATTGAAAACGTAATCTTTTGGTAATTCTTGAAATCAAAAAATTCAGGTGTTTTAAAAATTACATAGAAATGGAAAATTGATACTTTTTAGTATTAAATGGTTAATTTAATTATGTATTTATGGTCTTAATTTGTCTCTAAGCTGCACGTTTAGAATTTAAAACATTTATTCTTATTCCATAGTAATTTTTAATTTTAAGCTTGCAATAAGCAATATTCAGTGGTTTCATTAATAGCAGAATAATTCATTAACATGACAACTATTCTTAAAATTTAAGCAGGGTTATAATTTATGAATGTTTAGGCAGTATAAATTAAGCTTTATAAAACGTTAGTTGGTTTCTAAATTTAAAGCAATTAATGAATGTCACCTCTGAGACGCATTAGTTTCAAAAATACCCATCTGGATGCATATTAACTAGGGTTTACAATTGCAAGACCATAACACATCGACGCAAGAGGCTGTTAATCTAGACTATTGATGTTATGTGCTATGATAAGGTAGTTCAGAACCTAAGGCAACATTGCATTGTATTGGGTAGATATATCAACATACTCGCGTTTATCCCAAAACTTGATTCTGTAAATACCATACAATAGACTTTAAAGTCAAATTTTCATCTTTTATTTTACAATATTTCTTTATTTTAGAGTGTAATGCTCTCTAAATAAAAATGTCCATCCATATAATATAAACGTTAAACAAATTTTTCGTACGTACGTACTTTTTAAAGAAACAATGTAGACAAACGTTTTGGTCGACCTTTTTTAGTGTGGACACCGATGGATATAGCGAGTTTTTTCAATAGATTAGCTAAATTGCGCTGTACGTATGGATAAATTTAAAAACAACCAAACAAGTATTTGGTCAATTTATCTTTTGAACAAGGAGTTTTTTATTGCTCCTAAAAATTTCAAAATTACTGACAAATTCTTTAAACCAATTCAACTGAGTTACGGTGTCCCTAAAAGATCAATCCTCAGTCCAATTCTTTTTATTATCTTTGTCAATGACATAGGGTCATTGCTACGGTATGGGTACTTGTACAATATGCCGATTACACAACGCTTTGCTTTAGTAACAATTCGAAAATAATTCTGGAACAACAATCTTTGTGTCAATTGTGAACAACAATTGTGCTCAACAATTCAACAGCCTAAAATTCAAAGCAAATTCCTCAAAATCAAGTGTCCTGACTTACGCATTGCGATCGGGAGATCCAAACGACGGACCAGCCGTTTATTGGATGATTCCCCGCTGGACGAAGTCGATAGTTCAAAGTTCTTTAGAATATTCCTGGATAGGGAATTGACTTGGAACATCTACATACATAATTTTTGCTCTAAATTGTCCTAGGTATTACTTTTTGAGGTCCTTAACTACTCAGGTTTCGAAACCCTATTACGGTTTGATCTACCCCCACCTCACCTGCGGCTTAGAATTGTGGGAAGCTACTGCAAATAGCCAGTTCCATAGAGCGTTCAAAATTCAAAAGCATACGCGTAATCGCACATTTGAAGTTCAGAAAATCTTGCAAGGAAACTCTTAAAAATCTGCAACTGTTGACTCTTCCGAGCCCCTATGTTTTAGAGACAGCTTTATTTTTTTGCATGTCTAATTGTGCCATGACAAGTGGTCCATGACAAGTGGTTTAGAGACATATACGTGTATGAAACACGAGGTAGAGATCTTTACCGAACTGACAGACACAGGACTGTGATTTACGAACATTTTGATTGATTACTAACATCCTCACAGGGAGGAGTTCGTTTTGTCAACAAGTTGCCAGAATCAACTAAAAATGCCTCGAAGCCTAAGACGTTAAAAGCGCGCTAATTTAAGTATTATGAGCCAAAAAAGAGAATGTTACTTTGGAGTGCAAGAATAGTGCTTATAATATATTTGTGGCTTATGTATTTATTTTCCATTTCCTTTAACTACTAGTGGTTTAGCAACTATTGACCGCATGATTGTCATGTCACTCACATACTGTGTCAATCTCCTGTCAACACCCTTCATTGTGGTCACTTCAAATAACATCATATGCAACAGCACATAAATACATCAAACAGAGTGGAAAATTATGCAGTGAAACTCAACTCTTATCTAACTTCAAAAGAGATTATTTGTTTTTTCTATTTTGGTTTCATCTTATACATTACGGAATTCATACTATAAGACACGGGTATGTCACATTTCTTCTTTCCAGGACATCTGGAAATTAAAAAATTGAGTTATTCTAGTACTGCAAACCCAATTCAGTCACTACAGGCGGTTGCTATCTATGAAAAATCTTGTACTTTTCTGATGAGAGCATTAGGTACATGGGGTTTTATTGCATGAAGACATCAGGAAGTTAGATAAACAAAACTACCCATAGTTTTTCATATGGAACAACCCCATTTAAATCCCTATTGCTTTTTGCAAGTTGTACCTATGTTTTAGTTTTTTAATTTAAGTCATAAAGCCATAAATATCAAAAAAAAACACATTTTAGAAAATTTTGTTTCTTTTATAGCTCCGAGGACATATAATGTATTGCCAGAATTAGTCAAAAATAGTAGGAACATAAATATATTTTCTAAAAAAATTAGAGTATGGTTGATAGGTCAAAATGATATTGAGTATATGTTTAAGATAATAAATTAGTGTATGGTTAGTCTTATCTGCTAAGGATTCCATAAAACTATTTAAATAGACACGGTAGAGCATTATAAAAAAATTATTTATAATATAATATTTAATTTTACATGTATAAAGCCTAACATTTTAATTGTAAGTCATACATAAATCCTTTTTATTTAATACAGAACAATAGTTACAATAAATTTAAACTTTGAAACATACCTAATAGTACATTATTTACTAAATAAGCTACAATAACTCATTTTCATAATTTTATTCTTGCTCGTTTCCAAAATTTTTATTTTTTACCCTTTTTGTATATAGTATCCCCAACACAGGTCACAGCCTTATGGGGTACCTAAATTTCCTTATTGTAAAAAATCTATTGGCCTAATTATTAGTTTAAAAAAAAGAAAGAAACACCTAAAAGGATGTAATCTGCTTTTTATATTTTATTACTCTAAGTACATAAATTAGAAATAAAATAATTAGAGAACATTTTTTTTCTATTTGTTATTTACTGCTATTGTAATAATATTATTTATTATTAAGCACTGGCAATAATATTTGTTTGTAATATCCAGTTTGTTATTTTGGGGAAATAAATGATTTATTATTATTATTATTATTATTACTATTATTATTATTATTATTATTATTATTATTATTATTATTATTATTATTATTATTATTATTATTATTATTATTATTATTATTATACTATAATGCATACATTTTTTGTTTAAAAAAGTATAAGTATATCAAAGTTCAAATTTCAAGGATGTAGAATTAGTGATGAGTGAGTGTGTGCTTGCCTTGTCGCATAACAGAGTACTGAGATTGCATGCAAAATTTTATTCTATAGCTCATTTATCAGGCTGCATGTGTTATTATTTCACATGCTAAAATGTCATATGGTTAATTGTTCTAAATTTGTTTACGCTAGAGTTGCCTCGTTACCATCATGGTACCAAAATAAAAATGTGTATTAACTCCCAACTAAAACCAATGGAGTGACATACGCTATCGCAGAACTCGATGTTGCTTATATAGAAATGAAGCTTTATGCGAAATTTCAAGTCTATAAGTTAATTCGTTCTCGAGATACTGTGCTGACACACAGAGGGGCAGAATTTTAATGTTTTCAATACTTCCATGATTGGCTTCGCTGACGCTCAGCCAATGTACGTATGGATAAATTTAAAAACAACTAAACAAGTATTTGGTTAATTTATCTTTTGAACAATGAGTTTTTTTTATTGCTCCTAAAAATTTCAAAATTACTGACAAATTCTCTAAACCAATTCAACTGAGTTACGGTGTCCCTAAAAGATCAATCCTCAGTCCAATTCTTTTTATTATCTTTGTCAATGACATAGGGTCATGGGTACTTGTACAATATGCCGATTACACAACGCTTTGTTTTAGTAACAATTCGAAAATAATTCTGGAACAATAAGTTTTTGTTGACACAAATAATTGTGCTCAACCATTCAACAGCCTAAAATTCAAAGCAAATTCCTCAAAATCAATTGTCCTGACTCAGGCATTGCGATCGGGAGATCCAAACGACGGACCAGCCGTTTATGGAAAAAAGTGGAAAAAAGTGTTTATAGATGGATTTGTATATTTATTTTAGCCCAATGAAAACTTTTTTTAGGTACAAACTGTGTAACATCAATGTCATAAAAATAAAACAATTATGGCTAAACAAACTTTGACAGTTACGGAAGTCCACGTTTAAAAGTCAAACTTACAACCGTAACAAACTATCTGGTTTGCTAAGGCGATGATGTGCCCGTAACTCTTGAGTCATGTCACCAGGTCGTAATGCAGCTCCTCTCGGTTTACCTACGTGTAATGTGTACAACAGTATAGCATGTCCAAGGGTGCTAACAGTATCAGCTTTGAATGTACTTCTTCCGGTTAGCTTTCCTTCCTGTCCACGGCACCCTATGGATGTTCCACTGTATACTGGCGTCCGTGTTGAAGTACACCGGAAGGTAAACATACACAAGTCATTGTTTATTAGCTCTTTGTTTTCAAGATTAGTCCTTGGTTGGTCCTTTTAAATATTTCAACTCTATAATTTCATTATTTAGTCCTCTATGCTAGTATGAAGATGTAACTATGGTAAAATCTGACTTCATAAAGCGTACAAGCAATCCATAGATTATCTTTATGGATGGTAATTACATAGATAATATTTAGGAGACACTCCTGTTATCTTAGCTTGCTAACATCCTCCACTTTTGTTATTGTAATTCATTGAATGCAATTTTTCAAGTTTATCGTTTAGGCAGGCAACAATTATTATTTTAAGCTGCATAAACGGGTGTGACAAGGATAGTAACAACCAAGATTCTGTATTATTTCCATTCACAGAATTGGGAATAATCCGTGAGATATAAAGATTCTCGGATTCCTTGTTTTTTAATTAATGTTCCCCTTAATGACAATGTTAATTTTTAACCACAATTTCCTAATTGAATAAGCAAATAGTAACAATATAGATATCTATATTTGGCCTATGAATGAGTTAGCATTTTACATAACATCATTTTTTTTTTAATTCACTTCCTCAATATAGATTGCATTGTTTCCCATTTTATTATGTCAACAAACATCCCTGAGCTGTTTCTGCACAGATGACCATACCTTGATATAGCATGGCAACTCCACACAGGTCAAAGCTTTGTACAAGATTTTCCGACAACATCTTGTCTTGAATATTTATGTTTTATTCTTAATTATATTAGTATTTCAGCAAAATAATCTTCATTCAAATATCTGCCTTCATTTCATGAGCTTTTGATTGTTATGCATAAATCAGTATATATATATATATATATATATATATATTGTACTGATTATGGACATATAGTAACGAACAATTACAAACAGTCTAAGAACCATGGAACAAGCCCATCAACTCGTCACTAAATCAAAGTTTCCAAGTGGATTAAATTTGAGGTGACTTAGTCGACAAAGTGAATTTATAAAATTAAATCATATGTTTACCATTCTACATAATTCATTCTTAATTTTCATTTTCTGTGTTGATGTTTTGTTTTATTTTTATTATGTTCTTATAGCCCTATTTATATGTTTGTAATTTCCTAAAGACGGTTTAAGCCGAAATATAGGAACTGTTACTGTAATACATTTGAAGATTTCTTATTGAAGATTAATATATGTATATATATATATATATATATATATATATATATATATATATATATATATGTATGTATGTATGTATATTAGAGTAACCTTCAAAAATTTTGTTTCAACGATTTTTATTTGACTAGGTATATTTTGGACGTATACTGTACGTAAAAATGAATCTAATTTAATATTTTTCTGTGTTAAATCTTTTAAAAGATTACTTAAATAATTAAAACTAGAGATAGCTACATAATTGTGTAACCTTATGAGTTAATTAAGACATCAAACCAATTATAAAGTTTCTTTTTTAGCTCTGGATACATATTTGAAGCCTTTTCATTATTTTTAGAATCTCTTGCATGAAGTTTTACATCGTTAATGTTAAAGAGAGAAAACACTACGGTTCAAGGATTGTAATCTTACTCTTTTTTCAAGCATTAAGATAAGGAGTAAGATTAATCGTATGCATAAATTAATGTGTTTAATGCATCATACATGTGTATTTTAAATTTCAAAAAATATCAAAGAATGATCCACCAATTTAGGAACAATGTAGGACAGTTACACAACGTGCCTCTTCGCTACGGTTGCATACAACAGTTCAAGCCTATGAACATGTGTTAATATTTCCCATGTGTTTTTGTGTTTTTTTTTATATTAAATGTCATTTGATTGTACTTATTTGTTGCAGATTTTACAATTTTACAGTTACCTATAACATAAATTTCAAAATGTCACTAAATATCATTCAGTTATGTAGTCATAATTAATGTTTAATTATTATACAAGAGAATCAACTTATTGGCTGAACTTTAGCGAAACCTATCACTCGTGGGGCATACAACAGTTCAAGCCTATAAATATGTGTTAATATTTCCCATGTGTTTTTTGTGTTTTTTTATGTTAAATGTCATATGATTGCACTTATTTGTTGCAGATTTTACAATTTTACAGTTACCTATAACATAAATTTCAAAATGTCACTAAATATCATTCAGTTATGTAGTCATAATTAATGTTTAATTATTATACAAGAGAATCAACTTATTGGCTGAACTTTAGCGAAACCTATCACTCGTGGGGCATACAACAGTTCAAGCCTATAAATATGTGTTAATATTTCCCATGTGTTTTTGTGTTTTTTTATGTTAAATGTCATATGATTGCACTTATTTGTTGCAGATTTTACAATTTTACAGTTACCTATAACATAAATTTCAAAATGTCACTAAATATCATTCAGTTATGTAGTCATAACTAATGTTTAATTATTATACAAGAGAATCAACTTATTGGCTGAACTTTAACGAAACCTATCACTCGTGGGGCATACAACAGTTCAAGCCTATAAATATGTGTTAATATTTCCCATGTGTTTTTGTGTTTTTTTATGTTAAATGTCATATGATTGCACTTATTTGTTGCAGATTTTACAATTTTACAGTTACCTATAACATAAATTTCAAAATGTCACTAAATATCATTCAGTTATGTAGTCATAACTAATGTTTAATTATTACAACAAGAGAATCACTTATTGGCTTGAACTTTAACGAAAACTATCACTCGATGGGCATACAACAAGTAAAGCCTATGAACTGTGGTTAATATTCCCATGTTTTTTTGTGTTTTTTATGTTTAAATGTCATATGATTGCACTTATTTTGTTGCAGATTTTACAATTTTAAAAGTTACCTATAACAAAAATTTCAAAATGTCACTAAATATCATTCAGTTTATAGTAGTCCATCATTAATGTTTAATTATTATACAAGAGAATCAACTTATTGGCTGAACTTTAGGCGAAACCTATCACCGTGGGGCATACAACAGTATTCAAGCCTAATGAACATGTGTTTTAATATTTCCCATGTGGTTTTGTGTTTTTTTATGTTAAATGTCATATGATTGGCACTTATTTGTTGCAGATTTTACAATTTTACAGTTTACCTATAACATAAATTATCAAAATTGTCGATAAATTATCATCAGTATATGTAGTCATAACTAATGTTTAATTATATACAAGAGAATCAACTTATTGGCAGAACTTTAGCGAAAACCTATCACTCGTGGGGCATACAACAGTTTCAAGCCTATAAATATGCTGTTAATATTTCCCATGGGTGTTTTTTTTTTTTTATGTTAAATGTCATATGATTGCACTTATTTGTTGCAGATTTTACAATTTTACAGTTACCTATCACATAAATTTTCAATGTCACTAAATATCATTCAGTTATGTAGTCATAATTAATGTTATAATTAATATACAAGAGAATCAACTTATTGGCTGAACTTTAGCGAAACCTATCAATCGTGGGGCATACAAAACATTCAAGCCTATAAATATTGTTAATCATTTCCCATGTTTTTTTTCTGTTTTTTTTTATGTTAAATGTCATACTGATTTGCACTCCCTATTTGTTGCAGATTTTACAATTTACAGTTTACCTATAACATAAATTTTCAAGAATGGTCCACTAAATATCCTTCAGTTATGTAATAATACTAATGTTAATTATTATACAAGAGAATCAACTTATTGGCTGAAAACTTAGCGAAACCTATCCACGCACTCGAGGGGCATACAACAGTTCAAGCCTATAAATATGTGTTTAATATTTCCCATGGTGTTTTTGGTTTTTTTTTTTATGTTAAATGTCATATGATTGCACTTATTTGTTTGCAGATCTAACAATTTTTACAGTTACCTATAACAAAATTTCAAAATGTCACTAAATATCATTCAGTTATGTAGTTCATAACTAATGAATTTAATTATTACACAAGAGAATCAACTTAATGGCTGACTTTAACAGAACACCTATCACTCGAGGGCATACAACAGTTAAAAAAGCTATGAAACATGTGTTAAAATTTCCCATGTGTTTTTTGTGTTTTTTCTATGTTAAATGTCATATGATTGCACTTATTTGTTGCAGATTTATACAATTTTTACAGTTACCTATAACGTAAATTTCAAAATGTCACTAAATATCATTCAGTTATGTGAAGTCATAATTAATTGTTTAATTAATTATACAAGAGAACAACTTATTGGCTTGAACTTTAGCGAAACCTATCCACGTGTGGCCATACGAACAGTTCAAGCCCTATGAACATGTGTTAAATTTCCCATGGTGTTTTTGTGTTTTTTTAAGTTAATGTCATATTATTGCACTTATTTGTTGCAGATTTTTACAATTTTAAACATTACCTAAAACAATATTTCAAAATGTCACTAAATATCATCAGTTATGTAGTTCCCAAATTAATGTTTCAATTATTATACAAGAAATCAACTTATTGGCTGAACTTTTTAAAGCGAAACCTATCACTCGTGGGGCATACAACCGTTTTTCAAGCCTATAAATATTGTGTTTAATATTTTACCCATGTGTTTTTGTGTTTTTTTATGTTAAATCATATGATTGCACCGTATTTTGGATAGCACGATTTTACAATTTTACAGTTACCTATAACATAAATTTCACAAAATACACTAACTATCAGTCAGTTATGTAGTCTAACTAATGTTTAATTATGATACAAGAGAATCAACTATTGGCTGAACTTTAGCGAAACCTATCACTCGTTGGGGCATACAACAGCTTAATCCGGTTTAAAAATATGTGTGATATTTCCCATGTTTTTGTGTTTTTTTTTATGTTAAAATGTTCATATGATTGCACTTATTTGTTGCAGATTTTACAATTTTACAGTTACCTATAACATAAATTTCAAAATGTCCCCACTAAATACCATTTCAGTTATGTAGGTCATAACTATGTTTAATTATTACACAAGAGGAATCAACTTAATTGTGGCTGAACATTAACGAACCTATCACTCGTGGGGCATACAACAGTTAAAGCCTATGACATGTGGTTAAATATTTCCCATGTGTTTTTGTGTTTTTTTTATGTTAAATTCATATGATTGCACTTATTTGTTGCAGATTTTACAATTTAAAACCAAACAATACAAAAATAAATAAAAAAAAACTAAAAAATTAAAAAAAAAAAAAAAAAAAAAAACAAACAAAAAACAACGAAAAAAAAAAACAAAAAAAAAAAAAATATAAAACAACACTAAAAAATACGATTTAAAAAAACCCAAAAAAACAAAAAAATAAAAAAAAAAAAAAAAAAAAAAAAATAAAAAAGAAAAAAAAAAAAAAAACAAAAAAAATTTAAAAAAAAAACAAATAAATTAAAAAAAAAAACAACAAATAAAAAAAAATTAAAAATAAAAAAAAAATAAAAAAACATTAAAACAAAAAAAAATAAAAAATAAACAACAGAAAAAAAAAAAAAAAAAACACGAAAAAAACAAAAATAAATAAAAAACAACAAAAACATAAACAATTAAAAAAAAAAAACAAAAAAAACAAAAAAACAAAAAAAAAAAACAAAAAAAAAAAAATTTTCAATTAAAAAATAAAAATAAATAAAAAAAAAAAAAATTAAAAACAAAAAAAAAAAAACTCAAAATAAAAAAAAAAAAAAATAAAAATAAAAAAATAAAAAACAACAACACAAAATACAAAATAAATAAAAAAAACAAAAAAAAACACCAAACAAAATACAAAACAAAAAAAACTAAAATAAAATAAAAAAATAAAAAAAAAAAATAAAAATAAAACAGCAACAAAAAAAAATAAAGAACATAAATAACCTTTAAAAAAAAATAAAAAAAAAAAAAAAAACATAACAAAACACTTAAAAAAAAAAAACGAAAAATTAATAACAAAAAAAAAAAAAAAAAAAAAAAACAAAAAAAACAAAAAATAATATAAAAAACAAAAAAAATAAAAAAACAAACAAAAAAATCCAACTATAAAAATATAAAAAAAAAAAATAACAAAAAAATAAAAAAATTAAAAAATAAAAAAAAATAAAAAAAAAAAAAAACAAATCAAACAAGATAACAAAAAAAAAAAACAAAAATTAATACAAAAAAAAAACAAAAAAAAAACTAAAAACACAAATATACAAAAAAAAAAAAAACAACAGAAGCCAACAAACTAAAAATAAAAAACCACCAAAAAAAAAAACAAAACAAAACAAACCTATAAAAAAACAAAAGACAATTAATAACTAAAAAAAAAAAAAAAAAAAACAAAATAAAAAAAATAATTTAAACAAAAAAAATAAAATAAAATTTTTACAGTTACCTATAACATAATTTCAAAATGTTCACTAAATAACCATTCAGTTATGTAGTCATAAGTAAATGTTTAATAATTATTTTACAGAGAATCAACTTTATGGCCTGAACTATAAGCGAACCTATCACTCGTGGGGCATACAACAGTTCAATAGCCTATGAACAATGTGTTAATATTTCCCAGTGTTTTTTTTGTGGTTTTTTTATGTTTAAATGTGCCATATTATTGCACTTATTTTGTTGCAGATTTACAATTTTACGTTACCTATTAACATAAATTTCAAAAATGTCACTAAATATATCATTCGTTACGGATGTAAGGTTCATAATTAATGTTTTAATTATTATACAAGAGAATCAACTTATTGGCTGAACTTTAGCGAACCTAATCACTCGTGGGGCATAACAAAACAGTTCAATCAAGCCTTATAAATATGGTTAATATTTTCCCAATGTGTTTTTGTGATTTATAATGTTAAATGTCATAATGATTGCACTTCGTATTTGTTGCAGATTTTACAATTTTACATTATACCTATAACATAAATTTCAAAAGTGTCGATAAATATCATACCAGCGTTATGTAGTCATAACTAATGTTTCATTATATACAAGAGAATCAACTTATTGGCTGAACTTAAAGTAGCGAAACCCTATCATCTCGTGGGGGCATACAACAGTTTTCAAGCCTATAAATATGTGTTAATAATTCCCATGTGTTTTTGTGTTTTTTTTATTTAAATGTCATATGATTGCACTTATTTGTTGCAGCAGATTTTTTACAATTTTTACAGTTACCTATAACATAAATTTCAAATGTCACTAAATATCAATCAGTTTATGTAGTCATAACTAATGTTTTAATTATTACACAAGAGAACAACTTATTGGGCTGAACTTAACGAAACCTATCACTCGTGGGTGCATACAACAGATTAAAGCCATGAACATGTGTTAATATTTTCCCAGTGTTTTTTGTGTTTTTATTTATGTTAAATGTCATATGATTGCAACTTATTTGTTGCAGATTTTTACAATTTATAAAGTTACCTATAACATAAATTTATTTCAAAATGTACTAAATATCATTCAGATTATGTAGTCATAACTAATGTTTTAATTATTATACAAGAGAATCAACTTATTGGCTGAACTTTAGCGAAACTATCACTCGTGGGGCATACAACAGTTCAAGCCAATGAACATGTGTTAATATTTCCCATGTGTTTTTGTGTTTTTATTTATGTTAAATGTCCATATGAATTGCACTTATTTTGTGCAGATTTTACAATTTTACATTACCTATAACATAAAGTTCAAATGTCACTAAATATCATTCAGTTATTAGTCATAACTAATGTTTAATTATTACACAAGAGAATCAACATATTGGCTGAACTTAAAACGAAACCTACACTCGTGGTGCATAACAACAGTTAATAGCCTATGAACATGTGTTAATTATTTTCCCCATGTGTTTTTTGTGTTTTTTTTTTATGTTAAATGGCCTATGATTGCACTCTATTTGTTGCAGATTTTACAATTTTTACAGTTACCTATAACATACATTTCAAAATTTCACTAAATATCATTCAGATTATGTAGTCATAACTAATGTTTAAATTATTATACAAGAGAATCAACTTATTGGCTGAACTTTAGCGAAACCTATCACTCGTGGGGCTGTAAAATTTTAACTCTGTTTGTCTCTCTGTCTACATGATATCTTGAACTGACCTATGACTTGAAATTGTACATGAAACTTCATTCTATACGAGGAATACTGAGTTCGGCGGTGCATGTCATTACATAGGACTTTGCTGAGCGTTAGGAAATATTTTTACATTCGCTTTATGGGTATCCATGATGTCAACAAGGAAATAGTAGACAGAATAAATAAATTTATAGACAAACTCAATACACCCATAAGAGATTCAAACATGCAACATATGTACATAACACATATAGCCCATCTATCCTATCACGTACAAAATCATACTATAGTTACTTAGCGTGTAGTCTTTTAATATTTTAACACTGATATGAAACCCAATTCAATGAACAAAAATATATGAGTTATGGAATTCTAATGTGGAAATATGTCGATACTTGATATGTTTTGGGAGTTTAAATTTGCATGTAACTTAATTTGTACAATAATGAGTTCTGTGATTTATTATTTTCATGTCAACGCCCCTCTTTTGTCTTATTGTCTTTTCGTCTATCTTTCCACAGGACATCTCGAGAATTAAATAAGCTATAGACTTGAAATTTTGAATGCAACTTCAGATAACCCTGTTACGACACATACTGTGCAGTACGACTGGCTTGTATATTTTAATAAAAATGTTTAAATGAACCTAACCGACAAGTTTTGCCAAACTTTTTGATACCAGGACTATGTACTCTTAAAATCATTTTAAGTTGGATAAACGAAACACACAGACCTTGGTGTACCATATTAAAGTGGTGCAATCAAAATTTAACAAACTTTTTGTTATAGCCCATTTAAAATTCATTTTCTGGATACAAGCAAACAGAAACATATTTTTGACCATTCCACTAAGTATGGACCGTATTTGAAGTAGAACTCAGTGACATCTTATAATTAAAAACACTCTTTATTATTAGAAAGTTTTAATTTTACAGTTTACATGTGAAAACTGTCTGGAGATAACTACATGTTTTTATTCATACGAATATTAATTTCCTGAGGAAATCTTTACTACAATCATATCTAATTCTTCAGTTATTTTTAATTAAAAATATGATTTTCTCAAGTCATGACAATTACCTATTAACACTATAACATAATATGCAGTTGTATATGTCATAATTCACATTATTATCGTCAGTTTTTTTATTTCAAACTGTTTACAAACTTCCATAAATATAATACTTTGAATGCACTATTATATATGTACATAAAATATTCTTTAAATTATTTTAAATACTTCACAACAAACCGAATGCATGACTGGAAAATTATTGCAACCAAATATGATACTGGTAGTAGGGCAAAGAATTAAATAGTATACAGCAAAATTACAGATTATGTATTAATTGTTTAAACGAACAAAATTGTTTATTGAACCAATATTTATTGAACGCAAATGAATATTGACCTGCTATTGTTTGACGGTTGCTTTGTTTACGACGGATAATAGAGACGTTTGTAACTTGCCTCCGTTGTTCGAAGAAGCTCTCCACAACTCGATGTTTAACTTCCCGGAAGTAACGGCCAGATCAGCTGGAGTGTAAACTCCTTATCCGCAGCCGATCTTACTCCAGGATCCTCTCCGGGCTTTCGTGAGGCTTTGTTTGCCCGTCAGGCTCACCATGCGTGATTTAAGGACTTGAAGCCTGCTCTTAAGGTGGTGTGATCGATTTTAGATTTATAATATGTTATTTCATGTTAAATTATGGCTCTTAAAAATAACTTCCTAAACACAGAAAATTTAAAAAACAATTTGGACTACTGTACGAAAAATAACATACGTTTTAAGTTGTGAAGTTAGGCGTTTTATAATCAAGCCGAAATAAAAACTGCTGATGAAAAAATTATACGAGTAAGATTGGTTTATACATAGCAAAATTATTTTTTTTATTTCATAAATAAATTTTAAAATGGTAATTCTTGAAGCTATAACTCATGAACGTACTGTAAATTGTTTCCCATGTTTATCTACTTTTACATTGCTTACGTTTCGACTAATGCCTGTAATTTCCCGAAGACTTGTCAAAAAATCTAATTTTACTCTTTTTATGTAATGTTCAAGGAATTTATCTTAAAAGACTTTGAATATTACATAAAATATTTTCTTAATCCAAAACCGAGTGCACCATCTTAACGAGTCCAGTGGTGTATCGGAAAATAATATTCAGACGCACTACTACGACCAACAAAATCTGTCATAATAATTTGCATTATTATAATACTATGTCAGTATTCTAGCGTATTATAAAACACATAAGTAAAGAACACATAAAGAAAAGTCATGACTTACGGCAGTACAATAAATACAAAATTAATCTTGTACTTTTTAATAAATAAAATATTGTATTTTATTTACAATATATCTTATTCAATTAAGTTTGGATGCAAAATAATACAATGCAAGTTATACTTAATTAAATTAAGTTTATAAATTTTATAAAAAGATTATAAATTATTTGATTTATTTATTTAATTTTAATAAGAAGAATTTGGTAGAATGAATGCAAGTTATGTTTTAGTGACAAACTTATTACTTTTGTATTGCGTTTAAAATAAATTCCTGACAAGTCTCGTATTAACGAACATTATTTTTTATGTTTATATAACTAAGCAATATTTAAATAAAAGATTTAAATCACTTCTGTATTTAAATACTTCTTGTGCATAAGGTCTTACTATTGTTACGAATAAGCATTTCAATGTGTTTTCTTACGCACGTGATTGGACACTAATATTCATCGCAACTAAATTTCACAGTTTTATTTTTAGATTATTTCACACGAATGATGATTTCGCTAGGATAATTGCACCAATGTGTGGCTGCCATCTTACACGATAACTTTCCGATTTTAAACCATAAAAAGAAGGAAGCGATGAGTTAATTTAATAGGAGGAAATTAAAGAGTTTATTGTTCACTTAGATCAATATTCATTCAACTTTCATAAACATAGTTGTGTTGAAATCACATCTAAAGTAATGGGGAATTATCTAAGGTTTGGCATAAAACGTATTTTATAATACCGTTGATTTTCCACATTAGTTTGAAAGTGGGTTGGCAATAATAAACTTTTTTGGCTCAAAAGCAAGCCCACAAGGGATTGACTTTATAAGATTTACTCAACGTTTACTGGTAGGAAAGCAAATTATTACTCGTTTACAAGTTTAAAAGAAAATTGGTTGCCTACTAAAAATGCCGATAAGAATACTAGTTTTCACGTGCAGTACATATCACAGTAATTTAACTTTAAGCTGATTAAAAGTTTTCAATTAAGTTTCGGTCTCAAAATCTATCATCTCTTAGCTTTAACTAGCACATCTCCAAAAACTACCTTCATCACAAATTCGTGTTTTTACGTTTAACCATATAATAACATAATATATTTAACTATATCGTAGTATCACTGGTAAATGAATAAAAGATTAGTTAATATAAATTTTATATTATTGCGCAAGGCTTTCGGAATCAATGATTCCATCATCAGGCACTTCTAAAAAATTGTTATTACTATGCAATAATACAATTTATATTGGAAAATCTTTTATTCATTTACCAGTGATAGTAAATTGAACCTTTTTTTCCAATGCTCCCAGATTCTTCATATATCATAGTAAATCAAAACTAATCGAATACATATTAATCACTTATGCACTCATAGTATGTTATTCTTAGTACAGCTTATGTTTACATTATATTTCTTATTTATAATTTAAGCCTTCAAAATCCCTGTAAAGACCCCAATTATATTCATTTGCATATATTTTAAGATCTTCGTTTAAACTATTGGTAGGAGAAACGTTAGTCCTGATAATAACGTTCTCAAATTTGTATAATTATATTTGTTAGTGGATTGAACTTAAGACAATGGTAGAATTAAGGTAAGAACTTCTCAGTCCGTGTATTCTGGCAGTGAAGGGAACTTGCCGTGATACCGGACCGAGAATACAACGTGGGATTTGAGGGGTGGTGTAGGGAGGTCCAGTAAGTCAGATGGCTCAGGAGATAGGGAGTTTACGCTCCAACTGGTCGAGATATCTCTTAACACCGTGATATATGTTACGATCATTCTAAGTCCTGGAGTTGTGTTCTTACTTCCCATTTAAAACAACAAACTTGTATACTGCTGAATCTGTGCTAACTGGGCTTCCAACTTAGTTTTAACTTAGTGCCCTGAGAGGGTTTGTATCTAATGATGATTGAAAATACAAAGTTTTTAAAGGAATATTAGGATTAAGGCTATAACTTTCTTAATTTATGTTACATTTTTGTAATTACTGACTTTATCAGTCCAGTCAGATTTGGCGCCGTACAATATTCTGATAACTACGTCACAGCTGAATATAGAAGTTGTAATTAAACGCGTTGACTTTTATACCCAAGATCCAGCTGCCTTTCTAAAGTAAATTAACAAATATACGAGAATAGAAACAATGGTATACTTATCGACTTATGGTCAGGTTACACTTTCCAAAAAATATTCCTGAAAATTAGGTATCCTTAATCTATTTTGTATGTGAAAAAGTATTTTTTTTATATTATATTTTTATGTTTTATATTTTTTTGTAAGTGGTAAATTAATTGTTAATTTGACAAACCATATACCTGAAAATATCTTGAACGATTATAAATACTTTTTGCTTCATAACACGAAGTATAGGTAGAATCATTTTACAGTATTTTTAATTGTGTAAATCTTATTTATACGTACCCATTGGTTGATATACCGCTGCTTATACAAAATTTAATATTATGCAGCGTAAACGTGAAACTTTTTTGCAGCTAATACTTTAGTTATTGTATTAGGTGTTGACAGTGACTAAACGTTCAATTTTGCATTTTATAATAGGGCCTCTTATCCAAATCCTTTTTCTTTTAAATAGCATACCAAACATTCCTTATATGTTCTGATAGCTATTGAAAATCTTCAGATTCACTTTCAAAATATTGGTGTACTTAAGTTAAGTCTTTAGAATGAAACAGTTCATATGAGCACCACTGAGTATTAGAATTTATATTTCAAATACTTAGTATTTAGTTAAAGTTCAAAAAATACAAATTTAAAATTTGACAATTTTTATCTTATACTTTATAACCCTTAACTGGTAGTTTTACTTTTGGAACAAGCAACTGGTATATGGTGGCGTCTGAAACCCCTAAATTAAAAATTTACAAATACAAATTACTCACACACTTGAATAACATTTATTTAAGCACATAAAATACTAAAATTCCATGTGTGTTGTCTTTAATCCGTACAAATCCCACCTGTTTTTAAAACATTTAAAAGATTCAAAAAATACATATATGTAATATATTGAAATTTTTAAAGCTAAAATGCAGACCCCCACTTATTATTTTTCATACATATCATGGCTGTTTTACTATAAAGTAGGAGAAATTAGTTTTAATTAGTCTATTCGTTGTTTAATTTTTATTTATTTACTTTAGTAATAGTACTTAAAAGTTTGATATACAAATTGAATTCATTGTTGAAATTAAAACTTCCCCCTCAACATAAAATTACTAACTAAAAACAAGTATGACTTTAGTACGTTCAGGAAATATAAATTCTAAAAAAGCATTAAAAAGGTATACATTATTTTTGTTAAGAAGACGAATATATTTTATTTATAAAAGATTTTAACATCAAATCTAGTCAATTATGTATCATAAATTAATTCTAAAATGTGTTACGTAATAACTGGGAGCATACATGATCATCGAACTTTATATTGCCTTTGGAGAAATCAATTTCCATGCAACATTTTAAATACCTAGCACATTTTTTCTTGAAGTATATTGCGAACATACGGATAGATTCACGGTTAGAAGAGAAATTCTCCAAAGCCTCTGAGTGTCTATCAATGAACTAAACCATGTTCATGAAAAATTAAGCTCGTACAAATTTTAAAGTCCATAGATACATTATTTCTCGATATATTATCCCCATGGGTTCACTAAATCATTATAACGTTCAGCTACATTTCATGGATCATAGTCACTGAAATCATGCTGCCTATGTAGAAAAGTTGCCTCACGAAAATATTTCAAATCTATGGCGCAGCAATTCGTTCTCGATATATTCTGCGGTCAGTTAAGGCTTTGCTAAAACCCACCCATGTCGCATATGAACCATTATCAAACTTGATGTTGTCTTTACTGAAGCTTCATGCAAACCTTTTCTGCAGCATAATTTGCTCTCGAGATATCTCACAAAAGACGGACAAACGGACGGGCGAAGAATTATGCCTGTTTACTGATTGATAGCAAAATATGTACAAATTGTGTCTATAGCTCAAACCGTCCTCAAAATCTCCTGCGGGCATTTAAGCTTCGGTAAAGCTCTCTAAGTCCCATATATAAACATATATCATCATTGGAAGTCTTCGACACAATTCTCGCTACATTCTACGGACAGAAGAGAAGTTTGCTAGCACCCTGAGTGACAGGTTTCGCCCAGCCAATAATATTTGTAAATGTTAACAAACATAATTGTCATATTTTACAAGCAAACAACCTGTAGAGAATATGTAAGAACAATTTGACCTTCATGTTGTCTCAAATTACGCTCGTTATTCTATCGTTGCCAGGATACTGCTAACGATGTGCGCGTGACGAGCGGTCGCGTTACCAGTTAACGATGTACCTGCGGATGTTACATTTATTGACAAGAGGCTACTTGTGTCCTTAGACATCTTTTGTATTCACGAAAATTGTGTAAAAAACAGTAAATTTTTATTTAAAATGGGTAAATAAGTGCCTCGTGCATCTACACACTAACCATAGCAAACCAGAGCACCAGCATGAGTATTTAAGGATTATCACTCATGTCCGTAAACCTTAATCTTCTATCTATAGGTATATCTATCTCACAATCTGTTCGCACGACATCTCATAACACATAAACTGAGTTATCGGCTTGGAATTAGGTATGAAAGTTCATTTATTTACAGGTAATATAGTGTTCGGTGATGGTGCCTGTATTTCCATAGGTTTTGGTTGAACACCAGCGAAGCCTAACCGTCCACAGGATATCCTGGAAACAAATTGAAGACGGAATTTTACACGGAAACGTCAGAGATGCCTTTTACACGGAAACGTCAGAGATGCCTTTTACACGGAAACGTCAGAGATGCCTTTTACACGGAAACGTCAGAGATGCCTTTTACACGGAAACGTCAGAGATGCCTATTACACGGAAACGTCAGAGATGCCTTTTACACGGAAACGTGGTAAGGCGAATTCCTACTTTGTTTAGGATAGATTACCGATGTATTTGTATGTATATATCTGAAAACTGTATTAATACTCATGATACTCTACTATATATCAATAAGGAGCTCAATCTTTGGTTATGTTCCAAAAAGAGGGACAGTTTCAATTAGTACATAATTGGTTATTCCATTCATCCAAAAAGATATGTAGCGCAAAGTGTCAAGGATGCTCTTCATATATATTAAGAGACTGGTGTTAGATTAATGATCGACTATTTTTCCGTAGTAATAAGTCATAGTCTGTAAACAAACTTCAAATCATTACCATCTATGTTTTCCGGTTCATACAACATCGAAACATTGCTTTCACAATTAATGTTTTAACGCGGCGTGAACCGGAAAAGGCTAGACGTTATCAACACTGACCGCTTAAGCCTTAGAAGTGAGAAGAATAAAAATATATAAAAAGTAAACCAATCTGAAAATATATATTTATCTCTAAGATGAACTAATCCACTTAGGGCTTTCATGATTAATGTCGTTACTGTAAGGCATTGAGAGTACATTCAATAACGTGTTGCGTGTTAACCCCATTCTTGGTGACATTAACATTGGTTGTGGTTACTCTCACATTCTTAATCTATATTCGTGAATGTTGAGCAGTGAATTTTGGTGCATTACCTAGTGTTTTCATATGCCTAAGGTAGTAAGTATCCTTGAAACAGATTGAACCTCCTGAAAATCAAAATATGTTTGCCATTTGATAATGTTAATGATACATTTTTTTTCATTTGCATAGTTTTGCATGTGCGAGTGAACTTGTTTGTCTGTACTTATGTACAGAAGTTGCGAAAGGAAATTTTAAAATAAATGTATTGTTTTTAAAATCTAGGGGCTTTCCCTTAAATTCATATAGGTTTAACCGCTACGAAATTGTCTGAGCCATTAAGAGTGGGTCTCTGAAACTGGCTGATTGTCCTCTGTGGGGAAGACGCGAAGCCTCCCAGGCTGAACTGGAGTACTATATGGCGTAATACTCAAATTATTCAAATACAATTTCGAACAGTTTCAAAGTGTGTAAGTATTCTTAATTTCTAGTATTGTTTTTCATAACACCCTTTCTTAAAATGTCTCAACATGTATTTACCAATTATTAGAGATTTTGGTAGCTCAGTGGTAGGACCAAATAATCAATTACCCGCTAATCATCATTCGTGACGGTGAATACGGAATATTCAAAACGCTGACAATAAATTATTTCTTATAAATATAATTATTTACCATACAAATCGCACCTTAGAATAATTATTCTGGATAAGATGTGTTTCTTTTATTGTATGTAACAGTCAAATCATTGACTTCATGCCGGAGATCATTACATCATTCTGCGAAATATTATTACAGTGTCATTCTATAAAATTCACCTTTAAATACCACCATTTAAAGACATTACAGTATTAATTTTGACTATAAATAACAAAAGTACTACTTAAGCTAACGGTGTTGTTAAACGGTAAAAATTGGCCTCACAGTTTTAAAAAGACAGCCTTTTAAAGAGCAACGCTTCTCACAGACCCGGGTCCTGAATATTTTAACAGCGAAGAGTCTCGCTCGCAGGATTGAGTTTATGTCGACTTTCTACCGAAAACAATGTTAGCGTTTCTTTCTTGATTCTCGGAAGCTAGCCGCTTTACTGCCTCCCCTGGGGCGAGAGAACTTGCTGTTAACGTCCTGGTAGATGTTTGAAGGCTTCAACCTAAACATTACTTAATAGTGAAATTAAGTGCTAAATGTTTGAAAAAATACCAGAGCAAACGCAGTATTTCGCCTAGACAGTATATAACTGATATCTCCGCGACAAATCAAATTATTTTGAAAATAAAAGATATTCAGAGTTCTTAACATGTTATTAACACTTTTGTTATTAACACTTTGATTGTCACATTACAGTTACATCTCATCTCCCAAAGATGAGACGATGGTTCACTCTTTCCTTCCTCGAAATTTTAGAGATTCTCGCATAACGAAATGGATATAACTTGCCAAGTTTTGGATAATCTAAAGCTGTAATAGTACAATTGAATAGAAAACATCAAAAAAACTTTCGTGTTGTAGACTACTTTAATTTTACAATGAAAATTTGTTATCCTGAAAAATTCTTTGATCGATATCTAATAACACGACTAACAGTTTTAGAGAAGTTTGAAGACAAAAACGCGAATTCCTATCCAAGAACGCGAGTATTTACTTTTCGAGTATATTCCATTTTCCATGTTTTATTCAAATTAAAACAAGTTATCTTTACTAATTGAGAGGTACAAAATAAATAAAAAGTAAGTAGGTAAGTCTAAATATGTACTTTCATATAAATAAAGCAATAAAGTACAATTATGTTTTCCTACAGCAATATATTTGTATGTGAGGTGATTCCGGACATTTGGCAATGTTTCATAAAAATAAATTACACTATTTTTCAATTTTTTCAATTTGATCATCCTAATACGGATAACTAATTTAATTCACAACTACAAGCTACGTTTAATTTAAAAAATCTAGCCAAAGACCTGTGACACCCATAAGTTCCTTTTCTGTGTACTCCATGTATACCATCCCTACACATGCTATTTAAAAAATCAAACAATTTATTACGGCTTTATACATATAAACCGTAATATTAATATTCACAGTGTATTATAATAATACTGTATCTCCATAACGTATACGATCTATAACAATCCAAATAACAAGTTAGATTAAGCTGTTAATTTTAAATATGTTTAAAAAAATTTTACTCTACGAAGTATTATACGTTTCTCTCTAAGTATTGTCCTATGAATGTTTTATTTCAAGGAACAGATCAACTAGTTCAAATTGTGCGTTTTATATTTATTTGAAATTAGTTTCATATATTTAGTTGCTATAGTTAACGATATTAGTTGTTATATTTAATCCTCATATCGTAAAAACTTCGTTGTTTGTGTTGTTTTTTATGATGGGAATTATTTACAGAAGGTGATTCATCCTTACTAAGCTTGTTAGCGACGATGTAGTTTCCCAGCAAGTAGTAAACTTCCTCTCGGTTGACACTCACATAAAG
This sequence comes from Homalodisca vitripennis, assembly GCF_021130785.1. Lineage (NCBI taxonomy): Eukaryota > Metazoa > Arthropoda > Insecta > Hemiptera > Cicadellidae > Homalodisca > Homalodisca vitripennis. The sequence goes on from NC_060212.1 coordinate 149,481,500, forward strand.
ATAAATTATGCATACGACGCTGTGTATATCTTGTATAAAATGACAAGGGCATCCTTATTTTGCTTCGGATTTGAAAATTGGATGTTTAATATTTCATATCCTTTTGGCAAGACCTATCGCGCACGATGCAATCGTGCCGGGAAATACCGATGGTTTGTTTAGTTATTCAATTTATTTTGAAATTATTTTTATTCGAACTGAAATAAGATTTTCTTTATTAAAGTAAGTTGTAGAATATTGTAAATGTGTACATCTTAATTATATGAAAATCTCTGCAACAATCACTCACTATGTATATAGAAGTAGACGCTATTTATCTGCAAAAGGCTATTGTATAATAGTTTGAAAATGTTATAAATTTTGGTGTATTTGTTACACTTTTCCAGACAAATTTAAACTGTATAAATATTTACAATCATTATGCAGGAAAGTAAAAGTGATAATGCAAAAATAAAAACAAATATTAAAAATAAATAGATCAACAGGTGATGGAGCATGAATTGAAATTTGGGAATGAGTAAACAGAAAACAATAAATTTAACTTTAATTAAGACCTCTCGGATATCTTGTTTGAAGAACTAGTTGGTGAGTAGTTTCCTTTTTCTAATTTTATTCTGTATCGTTAATCTTATTGATACTTTTCATGCTGTAACAACTTTCTAACGATTTTTATTGTACATATAAAAATCATTATATATAAAGCGTGAATGCACTAAAGGCTTTTCTACGTCACTACGGACAATGTAATATCGGGGACTAGTTACTTTTATGCGTAAGGGATTAGATGTTGTGTGCCCAACATAATTTTTTTTACATAAATCATAATTTAGGTTTTTAGTGTCACAGTTGATTTTTCCTCTGGTAGGATATACTGTACTTGATTGGGTACATTACTTTTGAAATTTTGATTGTTGATATGATCTTTCAGGTCCCACTAGAGGTTTTAGGTCAAACAGTGTTTCCATAAAATAGCGATATTATAACCATCAATAACATCATTATAATCATTATCATTACAAGGAAAAATTACGCTATATCACATTTCACGTAGCAGGCTTCGACGAGGTACCATGCACAATTTTACAGATAGTAAGACACACAATCACATAAAAAAATGTTATACCCTTTTTAGTCAAAAATAGAAACTGTACGACCCTACTAAGTTTAGCTTCAGTGCCGCTCAGCCAAATTTCATGGTTGGACATGCACCAAGTCCAACATAACGTTCCATACAAAACGTCAACAGATTAAATATTTTTCAAGATATTTTCATATTATACATTCACATTTTTGTTCATTGTTATTGTTCATAGCCGTGTTAAATAATCAAAGCCCTGGTGAGCTAAGAGGGGTACTACAATGCATAATATTCTTTTTTTAAATTGCCTTTTCGTTCTGTTATGTTTTCCTATTTACTCTATGTATAAAAGTCTTCACACAAAATTCACCAAAATTTATTCTGGTAAATAGGCTTCATGTGTTAATATATCACGTGTTAAAATCTCATTCGAGTACTCAGTCTCTTAGACATTTTTTTTCTGCTTTGTTCTTTTCGTCATAATTACTCATAAGACCAATGTAAAAATATAAACGATAACGCTCAGCCAAATTCCATGGAGTAACATAAATCATCATTAAACTCAGTATTGCTTATATAGAAATGAAGCTTGGTGCAAAGTTTCAAGTCTTTAGGTCGGTTTTTACGGTGTATCGTGCGGAAGACATACATACAGAAATTACATTGTTTACAACCCCTAGAATTATAGGCTTTGTTAACGCTCGGCCAGTTAAAGTATATTATTGTTACTGTATAAGGTATATTATTAATAGGAATTAGAGGAAATTCCAAAACATAAAGTGTCATGGAATTTCCGTTGTTATTGAGTTCATTAGACCGATTTTAATTAAATCTACATTATAACTACATGATCAATTAAATTAAAATATTGGTAACAGTGTTTATTTTTTGGTTATTTTCAAATTTTAAAAAAATGTCTACATTTTTCTTATCAATATATGTGCACGTTTTCAACATTTGGTTGAGGAGCAGTACAACTCTTGTAAAACCTAATCTACTTAAGGTACTGCACATTGTGTGGTCTACATGGAACCGAATTTGAACATTTTCACATATTTTAGTTTGAATTTTCGATTGCATAAGTTTCGTTAGATTGAATAATCTGTAAGTTTTAAAAATAACTGTACTTTTACGGTAAGTTATTACTACAATTTATATAACATATCTATTTTTAAAATAATATTCCATTTCTTCAACAAAATAACTAATTTCATGGCTGGCACTCGTTTCCTCTTCATTATTAAAACTTCGGAACTTTAGTAATTTTTATAGCGTAATCCTTTGAGTTGAAATTGGCAGCTTCCTACTTATAAAAATAGGCTTTAAAATGTTCCCATTTAACATAACCATTTCATTAGAATTTTTATAACATCCTCCATGGGTCGTCACCTCTCAATAAAATGTGCATTAGAAGAAGAAGGAAAACTTAATTCAACCATAAATTCAATTTCAGTGCTTCATTTGAGTCCATTCATAAGAAAGGGATGTGATTTCATACTTGTTATGCATCCTTTAAATTATAATTATTTCCTATTGTTATTATTTTTAGAACTCAATACAATAACGGGAATACATAAGTGTATATTACACCCAGATTTCCAGATTGTAACTATTGACTATGGGTTAATAATACTCTACTTTTGTTCTTTTTAATGCATTAAAAACAATAAGTTTAACAGAAATTATGAACTTTTATAAATATGAACCTCATCGAAACCCAATACGATCCTCCTTATATGAGCCGGTACAGAATCGGATGGTTACCGGTAACGTATATTACTATGTATGGAAGTTGGCTGTCAACCAGAAGGATATGAGACTGACAAGTATCTCATCTTGGAGCTAGACTCAAAGAGAATACGAGATGTCGACACCTTCTACTAGCCGAGGTAAAACTGTTTCTAACATAATGTAACAAGATGGTCATAATAAAGAACCTCTTCTTGCTTTTCTCGACATGTACAATCATTACTTTATATTTTATTTAATGTTTTCTTCCACCATAGTAAAAGTGCAGAACAGATTAATTTCCAATCTCAAGTTTAACGTTTGCATTTTAAAAGTGAACTGAGCCACCTTATGTAATTTGCTATTAATAATTTGAAATTTTGGTCAATCCTGTAGTACAATCATCTATGCTTCATTAATATCACATTAGTTTCTTTTAAGTAAGTATTATTTACTCTAAATCTGTTTATGATTATTTTACACTCAAAATCAGCATTTTTAAGAATAAATGCAAATAAATTTTTGTGTTAACAAGTTTATCTATAACAATTTTTAGACCTATTTCTCATTTATCAGCGCCTAATAATTGCTGTTTTAACTGAAATCTCAGAATGATTAGCTTTTTCGGGTATGTAACAATCTTTAATATTTTTTATCAGTATTATTAATGACTAATATTTATGCTCTCCAGAATCCTCTCCATCATATACTCCCTAAGATTATTGAACCCATAACGTAGCTATGGTGGGAAGGGGTAATTCTATGTGAATGTTGAATCCAGCTTTATTTCACCTCCCCCTTAATGAGACATATCAAATCAGACTTTGACTAAAATTCAGCGGTAAAGAAGCTAAAAAATATATCTCTTACATTGTTTCAAGATCAGAGACACATAGACTAAAAAAAAACAAATGTAATCTAGATAAGAAGGTGTTCTTATTGTCTCATAAGGTTGCACAATTTAGTGCATTACGTTGTTTTAGACATGATACCAAAGCACGGAGGAACAACCGAGATATTTTTCCACACTTAACGTTTTGACCCTCATCGGCGCCGACTTGTGGTTCTCTTCAGACGGACGCGACCTCCAGTTCCTGGGGTAAAGTCTGTGTCAGCGTCAAATTTCAGACGTTGTACTAAGCGGAAGGTAAAAAGGAGGTGAACTCAATGTTTGCATCTAATCAACCCTTCCCACCATACCTACAGCTGAGGGTCTTGTCACGTTTATCAATTTCCTTTATTTAGAGACACTTCTTGTTCTACATAATTTACCTCTTTTAGACATTATGAAGTAGACTGACCTGATCCTAAGAGCTAACATATAACCCTTAATATACTGTACTAAGGGTTGTTCAGTGTCCACCGAGAATATTCGAGCGTTATATGAATTTTCATAAGACTCATAATTCTTATGAGACCTCATTTTCATAAGACTCATAATTCTTATGAGACCTCATTTTCATGAGGTCTCATAAGAATTATTTTTTTTAACGGAAGATATTGCAAAGTCTAAAGGCGTTCCCTCGGGCTGATTTGATACAACTGATGGTCATGGATAACCACTCAATAGCGTTGCACCTTCATGGATTTCCTTTATATGGAAACGCTTTGGAGTTGTCCTGTCTTCTACCGTCCATGATGCTGTAAACATTTTTATGTCATAGGACTATCAAAGATTATGTGTTCCGTCATTTATATGTGCTTTTTAATGTTCGTAATTATTAAACTGTGGCGACTCTAGATGTGTAATAATACTTATTGACACCATAAGATGACTTACTAGAAGTCGCAACTGTAGTAGCGTTGGTTACTGTTTGAACTGTTTAATGAAAATATGTGTTAATTAACTGTCAATTCGCAGTTCAGGACTGTAATGATATGATACAAAATTAATAAAGTAACAGAACATACCGTTTATCAATAAACATAGATATGATATCATATAGTACCTTGTATCAAAATTGTATAACGGTTTTGTTTAAATATTTGCTGTTTCTTTCTGCAATGTTTCCAAGATAGTACACAAAAAAACAAGCCAATTAAATGGCTAACTCAATCTGAACTAAAATACATACATTGATGTCATGATGATACTGAATCCATCCCAAATTTCCAAATTTGGGCAAGTCTAACCAAGAATGGCCATACTAAATCTCGAATTTACCCATTGATTTCTCATAAATTACAATGTAAATGTGTTTTTATATCAACTGAGTATCTGTTGTCATGTTAATCATGAAAAGAAAGAGGATTGTAATCACCGTATTGATGTATTAACTACGGCTACCAGATCGTGAACCAAACTTTCATCTTCGATCGTTATTATTTTTATAACGAATCTTAAAATTTAGTGTGAAATATATTTTTATTTAGTAAGATATATGAAAATAACGTATAGGAAAAATGTGTCCAATGGAAGGATATTCATTATATTATTTCTCTAGAAACTACAGTGTAGCTACCAACCTCTCACATTATGTGTCAACACCTTCTGACTGAGCAAGAAAATTACACTTCTTTTTCTGAATATAATAATAAATGTCAAATATGGCGGGAGATATACTGCCTGAATGTTCTCACCATTTTAAATATAACTGTCTCCATTGCCTAACATTCTTGGTAAATAATGGAAATGTGTGTGAGTATCTGTGTAGTCCTATTAAAAATTCGTTAATTATTAAGAGGAATTATTGTTCCATAGCTTTAGTTTGGAATGTGTTATTACTTAGAGGACATAGTTTACTAATGTAAGACTTTACTCTAATCAATCATTGTTGTCTGGCATTGCCCGGAGTTTTAAAGATCCGAAAGCTCCTTCTTAAAATCACGCCGTTGCCTGTCCTTTCTGTGCAAAACTCTACCAAGGCGCAGGAGGTTGGAAACCAGTAATTAAATTATTGTAGCACTCTGTTGTCATGTTCTGACATTTTATCTTGGACAAATATCACTCACTGACTTTAAAATTACACAGCCTTTGAAATCCTGAGGCTTGAATACTTCCTTTTTAATTCTTGTTTTCGGTCTTAAATAATCCATGTACAGATTGAATTATCGGAGTAAGCCAAACCAATGAAACACAGTAGTAGTCGTAAACTATTCATGCTAACATCACATATGAATTTAACGTGATTTTAGACATTGCTACTGTCATACTGTCATATGTCAAAAACCAAACAACGTTTCGAGAAGTAGTACCTGCACTCTTCATCAGGTTTACACCTACTGTTGTATGTTGCTGCATGGAGTATGTACTTCACAGTGGAGTTTGGCTTGTGCAATACCTGACTTTGGAGCTGGTTATCAGAAAAATTGTAGTTGATATGTACATCTTTCTTGTTGATAAGTGTAACTTTGACGTGTTTTTAGATTTTTAACACCTGACGTATTATATTTGCAATATTATTCTTATTTATTAATTTATTCTACAATAAACGCTTATTACATTCAAAATACAATATGATTAAGATGGTAAGGCTTCTTAATAGAAAAATAACAACACATATCAATACATTGAAAATGGCAATGACATATTGGATTAATGCTAGATCGTCAATATTATAAATATTATATAAATATATATATATATACAGATTTAATACTTAATATTAATTAATGCTTCTGCTGTTAATCGTGTGCCTATCTAGTTTTTGTACGTATTGTTTTTGTAGATAACTGGTCGGGCACAGCTTGGTTTGAAAATCATCTCATGCCTCCTTTCCTCTTTCGTTGGTCAGGAAAACCACGCGATATAGCGCTCCCTCGAGTCGTTATGTCTGGTCAGTACTTCCAGCCCGGGCTTTAAAAATATGGATTAAGTCTTTCATCATTTTAGGCCTCCTTGTAACTATTCAGTATATCCCGTGGAACTATTCAGTTTCATTGCTGAAAACCCCGATCGCTAATCGTTGAGTGATTCGCTGTGTGGGCGTCCAACCCCGTAAAGTTGCATATGAGCTGTATCAGTTTTGTAAACTTTACTACCCAACTTCAAGTTCCCGGGAAGTGTGGATATCCCGCGTGATGTGCAATATACTGTCCAAGTGTGTTTTTTTTGGGGGGGGGGTGGCAGTAACAAGTTCCTTGTGGCAGATGAAGACAACGTGGAATAGGCTATGCAGTTCCTGTCCAAGATTGTCTTACTCTAATCTTCGTCAAAATTGTGTTTAACAATAATAAAATGTTATATCTTGTAATTTATGGCCCATCCATGATGGTTTCAATACCAGTGTATAATACACTTGCTACCGCTACAACCGCGGAGAATAGTACCAGATCTCTGAAAGCAGTATTCCAGTGTTTGTAAGATGTAATGATAACAAAGGTAAAAATCCAGTTACATTTTCAAAGTGTACATCATCAATAAGCTGTAAACAAGTTGTTTAACATATTGAATGGACTGTAAAATAGTACAGTAATATTAAAGTAAATGTTTGTAATACTGGCTCCAATGTAACCGAGAAGTTGAATTTCGAGTAATAAATGGGGTCGGTATCTCGGCTCTCAATCTGCCCCGGAATCGTTCGATCACTCAGTCTACCTTCTTTGTAACCTGGAAAACATTCTAAGCAAACAGCTTTGTAAAAAAATCAATCCGTTTAAAATATTTGCTTGATCATAACGTCGAAGAATATTGACATATTTTTCGATGAAATAAATTTCTATGACATAAGCTAGTAGTGGTGAAGAATAGTTTATATTTATAAGCTCAGTAATGTTTATTATGGACTCAAGAATATGATAACCTAAATAGTATGGTTTAACGACCATAGTTGAGTTCAATAAAATAATTTGATATTTTTATTCTGTATTTATTAAATAGATTTTTTATTAAGTACCAGATGGGACTTCTCTTTTCCTCAGCATCTTCGGAATTTTGTTAAGGAACACAAACATACCAACATATGTGAAATTGTCTACATTCATTTTTTCTGATTTCACTGTGGAAAACCAATGTTCAGGGCCTCCTTGCTATAATAAAAATTTTAAGAAAGATAACGGATTATCGCAAAATATCAATTTTTAATTGCTTAAGCCATTAAACCGATTCCTAAACAGGTCGTCGTTGACTAAGTAGTGTGATACATTTTGTGTGTTTCGTAAAAAAGTAGTATTAACTTAATTGCCAGTCACATAAGATAAAAAAAATCGTCGCTAGGAAACTTTTGTCTAGGAAAATATCTGGGTAAATTAACATATTTTTACAGTTGCAGATGTGTTTTTTAATGGTAGAGGTATTCTAAGGTATGACATGAAACATTTTTAATGTAGTAAAAATCGTGTTGTTTTTGTGTTATAATTTTTTAGCATAATATATCAGAAATTCATATTATGATTAAATGTAACAAATTGTAAATTTTAAACTACTGTATCTGCAGCATTTAGATACAGCTCGTGTGTCGAGGTTAGCCTCGATCTGTATTTAAGATTGTATTCAAAATATCTAAGTATGAAGTTTTTTTATTTTTTCGCTTTCTCTTTCATTTCTGAACGGAATGTGGCTTTTTCCGAACTAAACTTTTCAATCTGAACTGTTAATACCGACAAGTGATTTTTTTACAAATCTCCTGTAGTAGGGAAGTTATAGCATGACCGATGGGATGCGCGTGAGGAGTGGAGGAGGTGAGCGCGTGGGGGCACAATCTAGAGTAGGGGAGTGAATACGGTGCTACTACCCCTACTGAAAGTTTTCGGCTCCCGGCTCATAGTGGTGGCGGGAGCCGAATATTGTCGTGTTTGCCAACATTTCTAGACCCTTATGTTCTTACCACGGTGGTCTTTTATAATGAGCAATTTAGTATAGGAGACCTTGAGAATATTTGAACATTTCTAGACTCTTTTGTAGTTACGGCGACGGACTTTTATGATGGGGAATTCAATACAGGAAATCTTGGAAATATTGGGACCGAATGTACGTGATCTTAACAATGACTATGTTCTGCCGAAATTGTGTTCATAGCTCACCCTTCTTAATGAGTTCGCAGTAGAGATACCTGGTGGTAAGAAAGGGTTCTCATAAATTGGGAAGGGGTAGGAATTTATATTATTCTTGATCTCCAACGACGACAACAGTTCAGAATTGTAATTGTTACGCTTTGTTAGCCATTAAAATTCAATTTATCATATACTAACCGTGTAAGCTTCAGGATTTACGATAGTAGATACAATTATAATACACTACAAAACTTTCAGAAATTCCAGTTGCCTCTACGATACGCTGTTGAACTTTCTTCAAATTTATAAGTGTGTTGGTTTCTGCTTTCCGTTTCATAAAATGGTAAACATTTGCAATCACTTCTCTTGCTTGGCCGTGTATAACCTTTCTACCTCCAATTTTACTTTTTACATTACGATCCATCACAAACTCTTTACTTAAAACGTAATGAGCACAACGCAATTAAATCACTAATTGTATTACAACTCGTGAATTGGCACAAGCGAATGTTTTTTGGACGGCACGTATAGAAGACTGGTGACCGAAGTTCACAAGGCTAAATACGGCAACAGACTGAGCCGCTCCACCCCCCACCACTTTAGTTCCGTCTTTGCCTACGGCGTATCTCGAAGTCACCGGTCATGCTATAACTTCTCTACAATATATCTGTGTAATTGTGGTGAACTGTAATCATAGACACAGTTTTACGAAATCATACAACTACAGGATATTTGTCTAGAATGTTGTTACAGAATGACAGTTTCCTCATCCTGCTTTTATTTAACACACAGTGGTTAACGACGTAATCAATAAAACTATAGGTTTGCAATATTGTTGGTACGGTAAATTATGAGTCATAAGGTTTGGTAGATATTCGGTTATTTGACAATTAGTTTCCAAATATTGTTTAATAATTTTGCGTTTATTAAACATGTTCTGTGAATATGAAACCACACTTAGTTCATAACCATATACTTATAAAGAGGAAGTATACTTTTTTATAATCTTCCAATATTTTGGCTTTTGCCAATAACAAACAGGAATCATTAGGATAAAAAACAAAAACTTCAGTTGCAAATAAACATATATTTTTGAACGTTTAAAAGCTAAGAGTAACAAAGAAATAATAACTAATAAATTTAACATGTCATACTGTATTGACAATTAATTGTGTAGTTCGTATTATTAATTTAGATTTTTTAAGAAAATTAACTTAAAATAATTACAATGTTAACATATAATTCGTGATTAATACATCTATCTTTTATTCAAACCAAGAGAAATCTAAAATGTTGTCAAATAATTTATTCACTATCAATGTTTCAAAATGTATTGACGCTTATAGTATATTATGTTATTTATTGATTGAAACGTTACTTATATTTCAGTTAAGTATTTAATAAAACTCACTAATTGTGGGTGGATAGGTTTATACACATTGTGGATAAAAGTGGAAGAGAACTTGTTTTCCGTCACGGCACGTCTCACGGCATGTCGTGTATCGTTGAAAGGATCTTAATTAGCACTATAATCTTAACTTGTATAAACTAATAGTAAAAAACTACAAGTTTTTTTAAGTGACTACTTCTTTTGGCGTGCTATGGATATATGTTTTGCACGGAGTAAACACTTCCGTTTTCCGTCACGGAACGTCACGCATCACGCCGGTTCGCTCTGTAGCCGCTAGGGGCGGGACTATCTCGGCCAATTGTCAGTTCCTCCGTCTCGTTCAGTGGTTATGCATCCGACCTACTGTGAGGTTACTATCGCTCCTTGTTGAAGTGACTACTTCTATTGGTGGACTATGGATGAATGTTTAAAGGATTAAAGATGAATCGTTCAGAACTTTTCTAGCTAACAAAGTCGTATTATAATTTAATCCAGGAAGAAAATGAGTCTCTCTTTTGATTATACTTATAACCTTTATTTATTTATTAATTTATACATAATCGATACATTATCGGTTCTGATAAATTATACAAATTGATAACAGAGTCCAATACACAATGTAAAAAGTTATAAAATCGAAATAAGTTTTTATGTATTTAAATTATTTTATTTGTTGTGTCCATTTAAAGTCTATGGCACTGGATGGGCTTAGAATAACAATTCCAACAGTGGCTAGTAAAGATAATTGCCGAAACAAAAAAGGCTTGACACAGCGTCAACTATATAACTAACGATAAAATAGATCTATACAAAACAATAACAATAACTCAACAAGATCAACAACAGTGAGGACATAACAGAAACATTATAATAAATTAAATAAATACTAACGGAAATAGAGTACATTTATACGAACATTTCTATAAATTTTAACAATAGTAATAACAATATGTTTAATTCCTTTTTAAATAAGTCTGTATCATTGCCATCCGCTATCTTGGCAAACAGACCCAATATTTTGTCCATGCGGTACTTATTACTTGATTTTTTGTTTGATTGTACATCGTTTTTTTAGTCCAAGTGTATTAACCTTTCTTATCAGCTGTTGTATCAAAAGGCATTTTTATAATAATAGTTAGTTTCCGTCCTGTCCCCGTCGCGTGCTCATTGTCCATGTCCACCAATATGTCAGTACATAGTGTATAGTTCTGTGTAAGTTAACGAGATATGGAACAATAACAGATCCTGTGTTTTCAAAATATGTAGCAAGAATTTATTCCAAAATTGTTATTTCTTACTTCAGGTATCATAAACCCACATTATCATTTTTAGAAATAATGACAATGAAACGTAGTAATAATTATACTCACCAAATTATAAAAACTAATATGAACGATAGTAATGAAAATGTATAAATATTTAGTTTAGTACTTTAATATTTAGAAGTCAGTGCTCATTGTAATGTATGAAATGTAAAAAATATTACAAATATTTTTATAAAACTAATGTAAAATAATACACTATTTTTATTGAATAATTTAGTGTCTCATATTATTTCCCAAAAATTAAGTATTTAATAATTGGGAAACGTACTTTTTCCAAATATATATTCCCAGCCCCGTTATAAGAATGAGTAACTTCGGTCAGTCTCCTTCCCTTTTTTATTCTAAACCGTTAAAGATTGTGTATGTTGCATCCTTAGAGAGTGATTTGGAGCTGGAATTAATAAAACCCATATATTGGACTATCGTAGGAAGCAGTTTTAAGGCGAATGACAGCATTGTTAATAATGTAGCTGGTTTTGGGAGGGGGGCGTTAAAAAAGTTTAGAAACCCATAGTATGTGGTGTGCATTTGAAGATCTTGATGAGCTTTTCAATATTCACTGATTGATTATATTAGTACACATCTCTGAAGCATGAAGTAGGTGTACCGTAGTTATAATCATTCTGCTGAATCGCGGTAGGAAGTAGGCTCTATGTTAACTAGACGCGGTACGTGGACATTATTTTGTTGGTTTGACCTCTCCAGCTGTTAGAGATGTCGACGGTGATAGGTTCCCGAGCCGGTCGCGTTTGGTTTGAAGAGAGAGGGGTAGTCTTCTAGTCGAGTGCAGAGCGTCTACACGTGCAGTTCAGAAAAGATAGTACTTCCTCTATTCCTATACATTTGGGATATAGAGTTAATTTTTTCCCCGGTGTGTTTTAATTCAAGTTTTAAATTTCTTTTTTTATCCTTTAGTGCGTAATAGTTTTTCAGCCTCCATAGTCTTCAAAGTAGTAAGTCCAGTACCAGCGTTTAGTTTAACGTCTTTTGTTTTATACTGTTGTGTTACATTTTCTAAATTTTTCCATATAACAGAGCCTGATAATTAATTCAACTTTTGAAGTATTGTAAATTAGATTTTGATCCTAACGTTTACATCAAGCATTGTGTAATTTTGATTTTGAATACTTTGAGAAGAGAACTTTTTATTTTATTTTGATAATTTAAACCTTTTTGGTGAAGTATACCTTTTTAGTTTCATTTTTAATTTTGATCAGACTCTAAATTAGATTTGACCAATTGAGAGAAATTTTGAAGAAAATCAAATGAAGATTTTGTAAAACTTTGTTAAATTTTGAGTGAAATTTAAGATTCAGAATAAATTAAGTATTTCCGAAAGATTGTTCTGATTTATAGAAAATTAGCTCCAGACTTTATAAATAATATGTACTATAATAACGGTAAATAGGAAGGGACTGAATTTGTGTTTATTACTTGAGAGACTTCAACATTTTAATTTCTGTCTATCTGCCTGTCTGTTGCAATGTATCTGGAAAATAAACTTATCTATGGACTGTGCTTAATTTGTATACGAGCATCACTGAGTCGATGATGCTGCATACCACTCCATAAGATTTGGCTGAACGTTAGTGAATATCTTTACATTGGTCTTAGGGTAACCATGACAGTAACAAAGAAAATTGCTGAATAAATAAATTTGTAAACAAACTAAGTACAATCATATTAGGTTTTAACGTGTTATATTTTTATTCATAAAGGTAAATGAAAAAATAGTAGAGAGGGAAATCATAAATTGGTGAGAAATTTTTGCACTCTTGTTTTGTACTTTCATTTCTACCTCATAATTATTTTATGAAAACTAATTTAACTAAAAACAATGTGAATGTATTATGTGGCAAGAGATATCGAGAAAGATGTCATCTGTAAACTTTTAATTTTTCATGAATCTTCATTTTTACGTAGACCAGAATGAGTTCTGTAATGGTGCGTGTCTACCTATGGAATTTGGCTGAGCTTTATTGAAGCCTACCACTCAAGAGGTTGAAACTTTTGTCAGGGACACATTTCTCTTTGGCCTACCGGGCGGATGCAACAATGAATTTTCTGTATGATTATCTGTATATCTCCACATAGATTTTTATTCACAAGGTCACTTCAAGAAAGAAGAGTTGAAGATGTGTAATCTTCCAAGCGACTTCGGCGAAGCCTGTTACGTGACACGTGTTGTGGCTTACTCCTAACCTGTAATATAAGAGCGGGTTCTAATTCTTAATTAATGACGCATAACACATATGTAAAAATTAATAGTAAGACAGCAACAAATTGAAGTTTACCACGGAATATTTAAATTGACTAATGTTAGTGAGGCATTCGCGGTACCTTACAGTCTACAAGGGTAATTTCACACCAGCCCTTACTTAACATTCGCCAGGTGCGGGGGAGTCGCTGTGTTACCGGCTCTGGCCTCGTTGTTATGGAGGCAGCGACCAACGATGACTAACGAGATGTTCATGTTGCGCATTTCGAGTGACTGCTAACCAAAGATCAAGCGTTCATCGCTAATTTGGCAGGAAAACAGTTTTAACTCGTACGATCTACTAACTATCGTGAATATCGTCAATGGCTTCAGAGTTTCCTTTCTTCGCCATGAGTACAATAAATATATGTCACTAAATTGGGGACATTTCTCAAAATAATAAATACGATATATGGGTCCAAATAACTACATTTTTATTACTCCATATGGTAGTGGACCACTCTACAATGCAGCTGAGAATTGCGAAAGTCTACGTTTCCCTCGGAGCCGATTTTTCCCTCTCCCAAACAGTATTTTCCCTATGTAAACAATTCTTTCTCTATGTAAACATATCTTTCCCCGTGTAACCAATTGAAATTGTTTTGTTATGACTAAGTTCAAACAGCTGATTTTAACACCTAAATAAATTTTCAAAAAGTGTTATGTTTCTTATAGAAGAATAATTACTACACTATATTATGTCAGGTAATATCTTAAAAGATTTCGTCTCCTTTTTGCATCATGGTGAAAAATATCATTCAACACTCGTCTCGAAAGTTCAATTGCGGAGCTTAATAACTTTTCCACGCCAGCTTTACCCCTTGTATAAATGTAATCTTGACGCGCAATAGGTCACTGTTTATATAAGAAGCGTACAAATAATTAAAGAATTACTTGTTTGAAAACTTTTACAAATTAACTCAGTTAATCGACACTACCACATCTACTTTTATTTTAACAACCTAACACAAACACGGGTCATTGTTCTAGTTTTGCAAAATCTTTTAGTTTAACAAAGTGGGTAATTAATCGAACCTCTATTAATTGTGTGCAGATGATAGATTAAAATGATAGATTTTTGAGCTTTAAAACAGTATCAATAAACATTAATTATAAAAAATTATATTGAATATTTAGTTTTATTTCGTATTACAGAAGTTACTAAAAATGTTTAGTGAATTCCCAAATGCTGATTTTTCTGAAAAGATAACTCTTGAGGAATCTGTTTAATCCTGAGGAAACAACAAGAAAACGGTAGTTAGAGAACAGACCCTTATCAGCAGCAGGGATCTGGCCCTTGCCTCTGATGGTTCCTTGAGCTCTGCTTATCCAGGATACACATTGCTGCTTTATCGCAAGTCTAGACCCTCCGTTAGTAACAGACGCTGATTTTATAATCAACATAGTGCACGAGTCCATTTAGACCCTAGATCCAATTATTTTTATGTGTGTTTAAAGAAGTAGATAAGGTCTTTATTTTGGAGCAATTTTCAGCAAGCTTTGCTGGTTTATAAAACAACTCAAGTCTTATTATTAATCTTAAAAATGAAAAGTTTATTTTACAGAAGTTAAATGTTAAAACACAAAATTAGGCAATCGGTACTGGTATAAATTACTATATCACCTTATAACCTATTTCACACCATTTTTGTGTATTTTCAGATACAGCCTGGCCTGTTACGCTAGATGACAGTTTATTATATATTTTGGGAGCAAAGTACGCAAATCGATTTCGTTCACATTCGCGACGAACGCCAGGCAACTCCAAACATGATCCTGTCTAGTACTCCGGGATCGGACCGAGACCAGTTTCTTAGTTTCTCCTTGAGGTATCCCGCCCTTTCAGTGGTCATGACTGTGTGCACTATGCTGAAGCAGCGCAGGGTGCAGGTAACGGTTGTAGTCAACATACCCAACATCGCGCCTCCAAGACAGTCAAACTTTCATAGTCCACATATATACCTGACGGACATATTTTGCCCTCTCTGTAATTTTTCAAATCTCTTTTAGACACAATTTTGCCGTAGACAGGGAGGCAATATTCGATTACAAAACACAAGATCCTGGACAAAGAGAAGCCAGGAACACTTTTCTGTGCTTTTATAACATTCTCAGTCGACCAAGTATTCGCTGACAAGCAGCATTTAAATGACCTGATAGTGTGAGGCCACCATCGAGCATGATGCCTAAGACCTTTGAGGATTTACTTAATTTTGCCTTTACAGACTCCGAACCCATACTGAAAGGAACCATCAGTACACTACACTTTTCCTGGTTCAGCTTAACCCATGCTTCTCAGACCAATCATAAACAATGAATGCTCAATGTGTCAGCTCTTCCCACTTCATAGTGTGAAGTAGAGTTGAGCATCATTGGGGTATGAATACAGGCAGAATTAATACGTAAGCTTGCATCCATGGTAGCGGTGAACAGAATGGGCTCGAGGCAACCACCCTGAGCGACACCAGCAACTCTACACAAAGATGAGAAAAAATCCACCCCAATTTTAACCTTTTGTCTCCTATTCGCTGAAAAGGAATGAAACCAAGAAGGCACCTCCAATCAAAAACCATAAACTCCCATGACATCCAAAAACATCCTGTGGACTATTGAATCAAAGGCATGTGCGAAGTCCAGCATTGTAAAAATATATTATATCTTTTCTGCCTTTGCATGAAGTAAGTCGTCACAAACGAGTAAAAGAGGAGTTGAACTTTTATAATCCTTTCTGAATCCGAACTGCAAGGATGGAAGAATATCTCCGACTCCAAAAATGCTACCATCTAGGAAGCAACTAGCTACAATACTTTTGACAGGACAGGCAACAGCGAAATTGGACGAAGCTGAAGATGAAGGTATTTTGACTTTGGGAAGTGGGAGTACAATCGTTTCCTTGGATGCATCCGGAAAAATAGAAGTAGCCAACGCCTAGTTGGCTATGTACGTTACTGCATCAATACAATACGGATATCATTTTTATCATTATTATTGATATGCCATCAGCTCCAACAGCCACTGAGTGTGAGCCTGCACTTTCCCCCTTGTCACCTTCCTGAAATAGAAATAGCCACTCTCTGATTTGTTTCTTTCATAGCACTGTACGAAATCAGCTTTTGCCGTGATACCTAAGCCCATACTGACAAAACACTTATTGAATTCTCCAAAATCTTTTACAAATACGGTATGGCTGCATCGAATTGATCACTGACACAAGCATTTCTTCATTTCAGTTATAAAATGATTTTGTTATAATCATCTTATTTTTTAGTTCAGCATGTTTCTAATCTCACAGTACGTCTTTTGTCAGTTTACTAACATGAATAGACTGACTGTCAAGTGACACCGTTAATTTGGGTTTGTCTATAGCATATCGATTAGTTTCAAAGAAAAGTCTGTGTGAGTACATGTTTTTATTTATCTATAGATAAAATTATATGCCTCCAGATCTAAACATGTTTTATACTGCTGTTCAATGCTAAGTAAATTCACGCATCGTTCTAAATTGTTAACGACTACCAAAAATCAGTTTTACGGTGTTATCAGTATAACTATCAAATAATGACATCGTTATAAAGTTAATGGATTTGCAACCGGTCAATCTACCTTGAAAATACATATGTGCGAATGCGTTTATAATATTTGACAGCTAGCTTTTTCAGTCATATATGACCATATCTTCTAGTGCTTTGTTCTATTACACTAGTTATACACTATTTTGAAGGATGTCTTTGTTTGTCTCCATGCATTTACATCACGCCAGAAATAATAAATACATTCCAATCTTGTCCAAACAATAATAAATCCTGTATTTCTTGGTCTGCTTAACTATTTTAGTAGTTTTAGCCCGTTTTCCTATAGAAAAAGTTTAAAGTTTGGTTTCTATACCTTATTGGTAAATATTACAATTAGTTAACACTTCATTGTACATTGTGTATTTGAAATTGCTATTCACCTGTTATTTTATTCACATTTTAACAAATGTTTGGTAATAATTTGTGTCACTTTCAGATGGCAGATTGAGATATTCATAGTGTTGAGAAATTCTTTGTTGTTCCGTATAAGGAAATGAGTAAACGAAAGCTTACTATTTTCTTTAATTTCGGTAGTTTAAGGATGTAAATCCATTAATGTAGTTAATCAATTAATATAAGCAATTTCTCAATGCTAGTAACGCAGGTAGTAAACTATAACTATAATTCTGACCTGATAGGAGAACAAAGCCTGTTTCCGATAATAGAAGTGATAAGGGCAAGTCCACGAGTCCGCCATGATTCACTGCACCGCCCGTAATTGCAAAGATACTATCACCACAACTGAACAGCGTTGGGGAAGGCATTTAGCTGTTTCAGGCGCTCCATTATTTACCGTCCAATCTGAGGTTAGTATTTTTTATTGCTGTTTTGATTTTTCACCACGACATAAAGTCAGCGTATTTCGAAAATTGTATCAATTAATTTTTAAAAAATATTAGAATAATTAACTTACAGAAAAACGTAGAGTGGTTGATTTTAACCACCATTTTAATATTTAAGGCGTTTTCCTACATTATATTTCCAATTAACTTTTTATTTATTCAATTATTTTTCTATAATTATAAATTTAGTACATTAGAACATTTTTCATAGTTAAATTAAGAAGCATTCGTTTTCTAGTCGTCTAAAATAATATCGATTGGTTCTATCAACAGTTAGCTAGTAACAATTATTCTGTTCTATTATTTACATAAAATTTATCTGAAAAAAGTGCCTCTTTAGGAGCACTTATCATGTAATCTAAATTGTTCCACTGTACTCTACAGGAAATTTAAAATGAGCGTATGTAGGAAAAGTTACCTGACTGTAGAGTGCCTCTGTGTATTCCCTAAATAACAGAAGTTATATGATGACATCCCCGCGTCTGTAGCCAACTCTATCAGTGGAGGACTCAACAGACATCTTCCAACAAAGTTAAAATTAAATTCATTCTTTTCTATTTCAAATAAAATCTTTGTTCAGTTATAGTCATTGGGAGAACCAGATATTGCCGCTCTCAGTTCCAGGACAAAATCCTTGATCACCAAATTTAGAAATTCTCAGCATCATAGTGAATCTCATCACTTATGGCCAACAAAAAGATTGTATCTAATGGAGAACTTAAAATGAACTAAACATCCATGAAATTTATAGAGCTATGCTTTTTGGGAGTTTCTTTACAGCCATTCACAATTCTGGGTAATTCAAGATTTTTGATATGAGCATTGTCAGGAACCTTTTATGGCTATAATATCAAACAAATCAAGAGGTCATTCCATTCGCTCTGTTTCACTAATTCCAACATGTAATTTCAAAACTTACAAGATCAGAAAACTGTTTGAGTACTTAGGTAAGTGAGATTCTTGACAAAAAATCTCCATCTCCGCTCCTAAACCCTCCTTGCTGTAAATAATCCAGAAGCTGATTATGCAAACAATTCATTAACTTCCAACTGTCAATTTGAGGTTAAGTGGTAGAGAGGATTTATAGTCCTCTAATAACGACATTATTATTTCATTTCAATTTTGGAGAAAATTATTCTCGATGGAAATATTCTCATAGTGAAACTACCACTTAGAATTCATGAGGATAATGAGTACTGTTAATAAAGTTCCCTCATCACAATACTCCTGTTCCTCTGTTCCTGTACCTACGCCTTGAATACTTTAGGCTGTACCTTAGCCTATACAGTATATTATAATCACATAGGTAGTAATGTGAGTGATGGCGACAGGGAGATCCTCATCTCCTCGTATATCGCTGTATAACCCTCCGTAATTCGAGGTAAACCAAAAATGTTTATCTGGGCGTCACGACAACACTAACAGTAGCTAATATGGAAAAATAATTGTTCTGTTCAGCTAATTCCACGCTTTCGCACTTAAACATGAAATTGTAAACGTTCACAGTCTAGAAATATTGGATTATAACTAGTTGTAATAAGTGTTTAAAGTTTGAAGCCCGAACTCATGTATATAATACATATTGAATGGAAATGTTTTCTCATCATTTTGTAACTAGCGCACAAAAATTAAAGGTTAAAAGGTAAAAAAAATCGGAATTTTGATATCAAAAAGATATCTTCCTTCGAAATGACGGAATGGTATTCAAACTAAACCTCAATGCCTATCTGAAATATGGCTTTTTACAAGAAATAATAAAACAGCTCTGTTGAGTCAAGCATATGTTTATTTGTTCTCAGTACCTCTACACTCTAAAGCACTGATATTAAGGTATTTATTTTTAACTGCGTTTTCAAAATTAAATAGATATATGAATATAATAGACTTTAATTAAATTCATATTTGTTATGTTTCACGCCAAAGGGTTTCTATGTGTGTGAGGCATAAATATGGTAGAAATATAGATTAAATTTTTAAACTTGATGTTCACTAGTTTTTTTTTCTTTTTAGTACAAAACAACCTATCCGGTTCTTAACTGCCATGTGAATTAATAAAACCATTCGCCTGCATCGTAAAAACGTCCCTTATCGTAAACATATAAATGGGTACTGTATATGAAAGTCTGAAATTTTAATAACATTCCTCTCACTAGAAAAAACAGTAGAATAGATATTAGGAGCTATAGTAGGATATTGACATAAAAAGTCTGCTATTTATTATTTCTTTTTAAGGCGAGACCGATCCACTTTGAAGCCTTTATCTGCCAGTCTTCATGGGTCACTGGTCTGTGCGAGGGTCTTATCAAACAGAATAAGGGGGAGAGCGATACAGTTCAAGGTCGATGGTACTGATAAAATTTGCAAGGGTCACAGACAGGATTTAAACCTGTGTTGTCTCTAACTCAGACCCAAAGTCCAACGTCTCAGACCACTCTGCCATCAGCGTCGGCAGTCGGTGTTATCACTTCTGCAGACCTTTGTCTCTCTTATGTAGGGCGGTATATACTGGTTTCTGTTGATTTTCAATTTTTTTTAATCTGGACCTGGAAACCTATGTGAATGAGTGATGATGACAAATAAATTTAATAATCCTGTTGTAAGGTCAACTAAACTCTTACTAGACTGTATAAGACACAATAAGAGATACAATAGGGCCTACAGAAGGACAATAAACTAATGTCAACAACTAAATATACAGTAAACAGTAGGAATACATGAGAGTATCTAGTATTAGGAGAGATATTGTACTGAGAACAGTAGTGTTTGAAGTCGAGTGTGTATATAAGTATATGATCAAAACACGTGTTTGTCATCTATATTAGCTAGCACCTGGCCAATTATATCTGTTTAATTAATTACTGACGATAACCCTGCCCGCTTCGGTGGCAATCCTGGCTCCATACGCTGCATTGTGTTAAAGCCCACGGCATCGTTAATTCATTATATATTAAAGACTAATGACAACAATTTGTCAAGAAGTTCCATGAATAAAAGAATAAGTGAATTTAAAAGTATTGGTTTAAATATATTTCATTACTAATTTGGAACATCTTGAATTTAAAATGAGTATATGTTTGACCACTCGTTATTGTATACTCATAGGTTAATTTTTTTTACTAATTCCTAATTTAATCTTAAGCATTTGCCCTTTAATAATAATAATAATTACATTACCTTGTTTGATAATTCTATTTACAGTATGGAAGAGAATTTAATGTTAATTCCTAATGAATTAGGACATTCTAATTCATTAAGTTCATTAGTTTACAAGTATCAAATTTTCGCACGCACTTAATGCTATATTCTATCAGTTTCAGGACTATTTCCTGCCAGTTCGTTTACCTGAACGACCGTGCAAATATGCCTCCTTAAGTAAAGTAGCTTCATTATATAAAATTCAAATACTGGCTGTATCCTTGAAGGATTGATTATAATTTATAATAAATAAATGATGGTGTAATTTATGTAAGCACTGCGATAAAGCAATCATGATGAACGCTTGCTTTATTTTTGTAATTGCTGATGTCCACTCCCGGTAAAAAAATTTTATGTTATCCGAGAGACCTTTAAATGGCACAATATTCTTGCTTAAATCTAATTAGTCCAGGGTCTATTTTAGGCGATTTCATAGTGCCTTTGGCAGACTTTTCGTCTCATCTGTTTATGGTAAACATCCAATCGTGACAGTATGATTCATGGTTTCACCTTTTCATTTCTTCAATCTTCAAATTCTTCACTACTAGAGTACTAGCCACTATGAGTCGTCCAGTGTGTCCAACTAAAGGATGGAAATATACAATTGAAAAAAGTGTTTTATTAGCTTGGGGAGAATTTTGGGAAATTAACACTTTACGAGATTAAGAAGAATTATTAGACGAAGGCATACCGTCCATGTACATAAAATATTAGTTTGGCGTAATAAAGGATTCCTATAAGCTCAAAAAAGGCGACCTTATGTACTGGTATGCAACCCCACACACCTTGGTGCAAGTGTTATATTCAATTGATTAGAACTGCATTAAACATTTAATATCAGTTACATCATGGGCTTCCTCCTAAAAGGTTTTTGATATTCAAATTATTCATAAAAAAGAGATCATATGTGAAAGGAAGAACATTTCCTCTATTCTTACGTGACACATTACTGTAATTGTGCAAATTTATACCACTTATTTCCGGAATTAAAATATGAGTTTTATTTGTTTAAAAATATCTAGCAGAACACTAATTTAATTCTCTCCGCATAATAAATGTTAAAAGCTACATGGAATCGTCTCAGGGTAAAGTGAAATTAATCACACAGGAGAAAAAACAGCGAGAATGCGAGGGAAATTCATAAACAAGGAGAAACATTAGTTTCTTACAGTAAAGACGCCGGAATTCACTTTAACTTGACGCGGCTACGGAAATACATTGCTTCCAAGCGACTTCGTCAGTAGAACCGAAGTGTTCTCTGTGCTGAAACCCGCTACATAATTTTTGCCGCGACTGGATATACCTGCTTCGGCCATTAAATGCAGTATATTTTGTAAAAATAGTTCGTAGTTGGACTATATTATAATAAAAGCACTCAGTCATAAGTTATTACATTACATACAATAAAAATACTCGTATATATAAATAACGTCAAAAATTAACCAAACAAATAACTCTTTGTTGAAATTTTGTTATTGGTGATGGATGATTTGGAACGATAATAGGATTTTGGCCAATTTCCATCTTTATGTGTTCCAAAAATAGAACACTAGGTTTCAAGTTTTGATTCTATCCTCTACATCATGTGTCTTAAAAGTTTAAGGCGTAAGTTTGGACATGCACAACAATACAAAATCTATTAGATATGCGGCAATAAACTCACTTAAGTTATGAATAAAAACTTGAGGATACATCTGAAGTCAAAGTTCACTGGAGCAAGCGCCAACCACGTTATTACACAAAACAAGCGTAACTATTACCACAACCGTAATATATCACGTTCGTAACCAACCACCGACGGACTTTCAGTAGTTATCCGTAAATTCAGTGAGTTCATAACCACGTGATTAGTAGACTGTTAGAATTTTTTGCATGCATAATCTTATGCATTATTAGCAGGATATATTTCAGTCGTAGTGTTCTATTTTTGTAACATAAATAGAGCGCGAATATCTGAAAATAATATGTAAATTCAAACAATTTCCTCTCTGTAAATAATCATAAAATTATGGGAATTCCAATTTATCATCCGGCACTGGATTTGCTTCGTATTAAAACTTTGTATTTTTTCAGTTTAACTATAGAAATCGTTGTTTTAGAACTATAAACTTGGAAGGGACGTAAACTAACCTCGTGTTTACAATATCAATATCCAATCTTGGAATGCACATGTCGCCGATCGTGTAGAGCCATGGTATGCGAGCGGGCGGGGGGAGGGGGGGTTGTGACACGCCGGGGTCTTGTTTTTGGTACCAATCTGCATGTGTGTCGCCTCCGAGCGGGTTTTTGTTGTTGTTTTGGCTCGACACACATGTGTCCTCCCCCACCACGCCACCACCCCCAGTACCGCCGGGCGATGCCAACTTATCAATAACAACTTTGTATTTTTATTCCGCTCGAATACGATTGTTTTGCCAAAGCATTGCTTGGTTTGAGAAACAACTTGGGACGAATTCAGGTTTACGATTGAGATGCTTGGTTACAGAACCTTTATTATCTCCTTTAAAATATTACCCGTTTCAGATCAGCTCTGCAATAACAAGTGTAAAAGTTTTCACATATACACATCATGCACCCATAAAGAATTTCAAAAACAAGGTGAATACTTGAGCGGAAAGTTTCCTCAACTTCTCCTCCTATAGGGGTATTGAAGGATACGCTCCTCGTATTATATTAAAATGTGTTATAGAACCATATAAACATACTTATCGGACGTTTGGTGGTTGTTAAAATTGTACAAATTTATGCCAAAAGTTTTGTAGACTTCACATAAAAACATCATCAATCAAGTTTTATCAGTAAGTCGCTAGGATTTAAATCAATGTTTTTATAGATTACAAGCTTTCATAAATATTGCTATCTTATTTATAATTCTTTTTTGAGCAAAAATAAATCTTGAATCTTGTGTCTGTATAACATTGTAGATACCTTAGGGTAAACGCGCACTAGCAGGGCCAAGACCAAGACCACGACCAAGACCAAGACCAGTACTGGTCTGGAACAGCACGGCCACAACCTCCACCAAGACCAAGACAGTTTTGTAATGTACTAAACAGTCAGTCTGAAAATGATGGATGTCGAGGAAATAGCAGTGGCCGTGTACGTGTACCGTAAATATGTAGAAAAAAAAAAAAAAAAAAAAAAAAAAAAAAAAAAAAAAAAAAAAAACTGTTGTACAGACATCGCCACCGAATAGCAATGTTATTTCTTCCCATTTTTCCTTACCCTTATACAGTCTTGAATATTGTTAACTCTGAAGACCTTTGTAACAATGTTTCTCTTACAATAGCATCATTATAGTATCGATTTTGTTACATATTAAAATTCCATAGTTACTGATATATCGGCAATCATATATGTTTAAATGTAAAATATATTTATAAAATTTAATTCATTTCCACTGTGCCATTAGTAATATTTATCAACGCTTATGTTTTAATCAAAATAAGTTGAAACTCTACATCTAACACCCTACCTAGACGTCTATTACCAATTCTTTCGTGGCGAAATGATATAATCCAGCAAGTCCGTGACCTTGGTGTGTGTATTTGGGATATTTTTAAGGGATCGATACAGATAGTTGCAATCATTTGTATTTCATAGTAAAATATTTTACCGTAACCTCAAGTAAATGCCAAAAATTAATTAAACTTTGAAGTTACGCTCACTACAGGTCTTAGTTATTTTTTTTATATTTTGGAATAAATCAAAATAATATTTAACTTTTCCCTAATATAAAAATTCTTTAATTTATTAAAATAATTGTGGTTTTCTAAATAAATGTATAAAACCTTGAGCTAAGAGAAATATCTAATTATATTCTAGTTCCTGGATACTCGTAGCGAAGTATGAACCATTTTCATTATTTTGAGATGAAAAAATTTTTTAGATAAATATTAAAAAACAAAGTACTTTATTTTCAAATTGTATTAATTAAATGAGCATTTTTTTCTAACTCACCACTATGATTTTAGTTATACTCCGAATTGCAGCTATATGTGCCATGAATAACTGCTAAAAATTTGAAAGGTGTAGTACTAATAGTCGTTGAGTTATGAAGGAAACCAAAACTATGTCAACAAATTAAAAACTTTTTATATAAAAAAAGTAAAATATTGTTTTGATTTATTCCACAATATTTTAAAAACAACTAGGCCCTTTATTGAGTACAACTTCGAATTTGTGTTCGATTTGGTATTTATTTGAGGTTACAGTAAAATATTTTGCTATGCATTGCAAAATGATTGCGGCTAACTGTATCGGTTCTGTTAAGTGATACGTAAAAGAATGGTTAACGTAAAGAAATATGGTGTACTAAGGCTAGATAAGAGACCTTTTTTGTAATTATTCTATACAGCTATGCTAGTATAGATGCTTTCGTAGTTATACGGTCACTAATTAATTACCTTAAGTATCAGAGACTTTAGATAGCAACAAGAAGAATATTCCCATTCTATAGCTTAGTCCTGAAATTCTAGTCGTTTTCTTGGATAAAGGGTTTTTCGAAACTGGTGAAGAAGTGATAAAAAAAATCATTAACAATAAAACAGCATAAAAAACAGGAGTCATGTTATCGGTAAATGCTGATCGATTTCCAAACTCTATAAACTTGGGAAAGTAGAAATGCGACCTTTCCACTGGATAAGGCCATGACACGAAACAATTAATATTTACCGTGCTTTAATATGATTTGATCTAGCAAGGTTTATTTTAGTCTGTTTATATGTGTGTCTAACTACTTTTCCTGGTAAACGGACTGTAGGTCCACGTCATAAAATTGCCGGAAGCATTTCTTACCTACTTCTTAAGGGGTGGACAGTAGGTCCACGGTCCCGGCCTGGGACCCACTGTCCGACTCACGGGTTTCTTTTGACGAGGGGTTAATAAGGGATCGTCGTTCTCACACTGCAGCACTTGAATGGATGTTTCGAGATCTAAACTCTATATCTGCTAAATAATTTTCAGTACACTACATAAGACAGCTGCAAAAAGAATGAAACGAAATTATATTTATAAAATAAAGTCAGGTTAGTTACGCCATTTCTAACTTAAGAATGTCTGTAACGATTATAGTGTCTACTGGTATATACAGTATTATACAAACGATGGTCCAATATAAGGAATAACTAATACAAACTTACTGTAGATGTTTATGATTCATTAGGACAATGCGAAATTAATCAGATAGTAATATGATGCTATATGGAATTCGTTAAGATATAATCCCTATTAGTAATCCACTTCATATGTGATAGCTTGAGTAAACTGTTGTTAATATTTGCTGCTTTAGCAGTACGCTGTGCGAATTTAGTGGAAGCATCACTGACCAAAATAAAGAATAAGTGCAGGTATAAAAACTAATGCACGGCCAGGTCAGTTTTGAAAAGTAGGACAGTTAGTCCACGTGTGTCGGCGTGGACTAACTGTCCTACCCTGCAGAAAAGTGACGTCAGCCACCCTCGTCAAACTAGGCGTGGACCTACAGTCCTACAATCACTTTTCCTAGCCAATTTTAGAATTAAAGAAGGATTTGGTGCCACGAAGATAAATTTTTATAACCCTTTGCAGCCTCGGCCCACCCGTCAGCGTGATGAAGGGGAAGGGAGCGTTTCGCAGACCGCCGAGGAATTCTCTATAAATAAACCACGGCTACTAACACATACCGAGAACTGGCAACACTGTACTGTTGTTCTGCTGCACCACAGAACACAACTCCGGTTCAACAATTGAACTGTGAAATAAATATAGGTGAACTAGCTGTTTCCCGCGGCTTCGCACGCTTTTCGTAAGTTTTGCCCGCGTATGAGCATTTCTGGTTGAAGTAAATTATATTTCCAACCCCTATGTAGATTTTACCTTGATGTCACGATCAAGAAAATATGTCAAAAATGTATTGTACATGCATAATGTATTTTATTACAAAGTGGTCTACCACTCAACCTTTAAGTTCAACCAAAAATTTAGTTTAGACAATTATACATCATAACTTAGCGCCTTCAAATAGTGTTTCACTGTTTAATATACGTATCTATCTCGTAATTGCAGGTTATAATGTGCAGGCGCTTTGAAAACTTTTCTTCATTTTATTCGTTTATATTCACGACATAAGCGAATAATTCAGATAATAACTATCCTATCTTCTAAGTTAGAGTAAATTACGGATACATGAGAAATTTGATTGAAATTGGTTCAGTCGTTTTGGAGTTTATTGGCAACATACATCGTGACTCAAGATTTTTATATATATAAGATATGGTAATTACGTGTATAGTATGGTGGTAAAAGAGTACTCAATGAATGTAAATATTTACACTAAAGTAGTAATACATTTTGTAAGCATAGTGATGAACTGTGAGTCTGACGTATGGTATTCCAAAAAATATGGAAGCATCCAGAATGGTTCAGTTCTGGCTAGTTTACACCTATCAGAATCTACTGAGGGTGCAGGAAAACCAATGTAACTTATTTAGGCTATCTAGAACGTGTCCTACACCGGCAAGGATTACAGCTTATCTAAGATTACAGTTATAATGATTCCCTAAAAACGTAGTCCCTAGAAACGAAGTGCTCCTGTTTTTTTTTTTTTTTTTTTTTCACTGAATGATGGCAAATCTCCGGAAAAATCCTATTTCCTTCACGATCTCCTAAACCTTTTCAAGAATAAAACAAACGATATATTAATAGACAATTAGCGTTATAGATGGTACTAAAACATAATTTGTTGTTGATGATTATTTTTTTAAGAATTTTCAATACAAACTCACGCGCATTAATGATTTATTTATCTAGTATATTTTATAAGTACCACACTTTCGCCTGTACCTGTATGATACTTGTGACTTGTGTTCGGGACTTTCTGTGCAATGACAATGCCTAGAATGGACTCCAAGCAGCTTTTGGGAATGTTTGAACCCTTTTCTTTCTCTTCTTTCTGTTCTTTTTTGTATGTATTAATCCCCTCACCTGATGAAGAAAAATAGATTCCAATATCCTCGAAACGTTGTTTTATACATTTTGTATCATATAACGATGGAAAATATCCGAAATCCTTTTATCCTTTAAAAACCTTCCATTGTTAAAAACAAACTATAAAGATAAAAGATCTTTTTCTCAAAAGAATATAATTTTCTTCATGTCAATTGTAAAATAGCGTTTTCTAGTAAAGGCGAATTATTTCAAGAACCAAACAAAAAGTGCTCCTTTCAAATGAACTAAAGTAGAAGATATTTTCATCAATTCATACATTTTAGGAATGTAGAAAATACTACGAACAAAAGAATGTTTTAAATGCAAACATGGAAATTGTGGTATCCTTACACAAAGCAATTAATAATAGTCAACAACAGTCGGAAGGAAAGATGAACGTTTCAGTTTTTATTTAATTAGTGAGCGGAAATTGCGTTAATAAGAGACTCGTCAAACATTAACATCCCTGCCAGCTCTGTAGTTAATTTCGCCTTGTATTGTCATTATTTAATTGACATGTCAATCATCCTACTCCGTGTGTTTCTTTATGAGTTATCGCTCTCGTATGTCATATCACTGAATATATTAAAAAAAAACACACAACAGCTAACACCAAAAGAATTTTACGAACTATTTTTATATTATTCGTGTGCACCCACATTAGTAGTTCCCCCAGGAGAGTTCACTTGTGGCTGGTTTATACTTTCCATTTAAACCTATACTGTGTACAGCAAAATCGACGTGTCACTATATGTATATGGATGTCTAAGAGCGATACATTACGAATCGCAAATGTAGAGAAATTGGGATTGCAAGGGCAGATCGATGTCTAGTCTACTGAGGTGGATGACTGTTCGAGGTTTTGGAGCTCCGTAAGTGTTAGAAGCAGTAGTTATCACAAGAGAGCGCTGCTACTCCTACCCGCTTTGACTGGAGGGGCTGGTACAGACCTAGCCTTCCTTCTTCCAAGGTGACATAACTGAAATATAGAGCCCGTAATCTTTCGAATTTGATTGGGCGGCACCTATTCAAACGTTGTTCATCCTGAATATCCTGTCACTCTGGGAGTAACAAAAAGTGCCTTTTAAGACTGATTGCAATGTGAGATTTCTCAGCTTATCTTCCTAAGAGAATAAAACCACAATAATATTCCTAAAATGTGTATGAGTACAGTAGATTGTCAATAATCCGGATTAATTGGGACCTGACCCCATCCGGATTATCAAATTATTCGAATTACCGAAATTACCTTACGAAAGGCCAGTATACACTATTTAAGTACGCAAACATTTTATATATTCTTTTATACAATAAAGGGCTTAGAGGTGAAATTAATCAAAATCATCTTATGTCCAAACATTGTATTGTAATTTTTAGTAGCAACATGTGTACGGTAAACCCATCAAACACTATTTGAGCTTTTAAAAAATGTGTAATAGGTTTTTGAATTGCAGTAGTGGCTAGTTTCTTAGCAGCTCTTAAGTCCTTAATTCGTTTTAAAAGAATCAGCTGAGTGGGTGAGCTCTCGTTTTGTTTCTCTAACAATGACATCAGTGTCTCCGCTGCTGTAAATGCTTCAGAATGAGTCCGAATTATCGACGCTCTACTGTATTATGTATTGTTATTTCCAAGGTGAACTAGATCTCCCACCACTAGTTTCTTCAATCCACAGATTGATCAATAGTTTCCTAAATAACTACTATGATTCATAAAATATGTTTTATTGACCTTCAGGAAGGCTGAGTGTATATTTTATTTGGCTGTTACTGTATAAAATCGGATAGTAAACGACGTAACTAGCTATTGAGGGGCTACAGCTCAAAATCACAATGCCAAAGCAAATATCCTAAGTATTATAACTACTGAAATAAAATATTTAAGGAGTAACTTTAGCATAAATTTTTTTATTTATATGTTAAAATCCAAATATTACACCTGCAGCCTGTTTTTGACACATTTTTGGTTGTCAACTCACTCGGGTCACCTTAACTGCCATGTTTTTTAATCGTTTACTTCTTTGTTGCTTAACCTTTGTGTTTTAAGAGTTAAAACACGGAGAAGAGAGTAGACAACAGTTCTCTAAACGTGGCTGTTGTAATCATGCCAAATGTTGGTGATTTTCTTATCCTATCAATCGTCAATAATGCAAAAATAATCCTTATCCTGCATGCTCGTTAGATTTATAAGAGAGTGAATTGTTCAGCTGCTAACTATACACTCATCAATTATTGTTGTTTTTGAGTTACGGAATACGTAGTAAAGACAATTAATTAATCCCAAAAACCTGACCTGAAGGACTTATGATCCTCATTGAAGCTGTGTAAAAGGTATCCTATACACTTGAGTTACGCTACAAAGATAAGTTTAAAAACGTATTTATTGTTTTAAGAATATTTGTGAGAACTAGTGTACAATACATACGATGAATCGAAGGGTGAAGAGTTCAACAAAGCATCTACTATCTGAAATTGACTCAGTCCATTCTTGCAGTCCAAGCACTACTTTTTGCACATCTTCAAAATCACCGGAAGTACCAGTGCGATATCAAACCGGATGTATGGGGATTTAGTAGTGATAGAGACCTACAGTGCATGTAGTGCATATCCCTACAAAAATATTGTCACAATATTAAACATAAACATACCACTTATTAAATGTCATGACATTCTTAATTATTTATAAAAATATATTATGGAAGTCCAAACCAATTACGAGTGTATCCTCCATTAAAGCAAATACATTTGAAGTATCAAAACATAATTGTTCAATTTGTAGAACTTGCTTATGAGCTGGATTGAATAAAAATATTGTTTTATTTAAACAAAATAATTGTACTTATTTATGGTTTTACAAATATTATATAGAAATAAAATTAGTTTACATTTCATTTGCATTTACTATAAATGGAGTTTTTTGTAATATTAAAACTATTTGCATATATTTTAAGCAAGATTACGAGAAAAGCCACGTAGTAAAATGATCTATATAAAAATCGATTGTTACCTCAAATTATTGAATTGCTCGGGGCACCTAAATTGCAGGTTACGGCACTGCAGTGAACGGCTGTTTCTGCGTGGCTTATTAACAAAGTTCCTCTGATCGACTTAAAGATGACAGCATTAAAACTTCCTCTGAAATCGTCTTTAGGCTCCAGTAATGGATTTATATTTTATTGGCGGAGTTTGTTAACTTTGAAAACCGTTCATAGCTTGGAAGTTTTATTTGAGGTCATAACTTTGATGTAAACTTAAACATATTAAAATATGTATATAAGTTTACTGCACTGCATAATTTTTATGAAACATATTCGAGTTTACACAATTCTCAATAATGATACCTTATGTTAAGATATACATAAATGTCAAGTAGTTCAGTAAAGTTATTAAAACATTTTTCAATGATTAATAGTGAGGATCATTTGAAATTGGCTGAGGGTTCAGAAAGCCCTTTACTCGAGGGGCTGAAAATCTTCACTTTTTTATATATGATTATCTGTCTGTCCCCATGATAGCTTGAGAACGAACTGACCTATTGAATTAATATTTTCCATTAAGCTTCATTCCTATAAAGCCAACATCTAGTATAGTGCATGTTACATCATGTCAAAGCCAAATAACAACGTTAGCAATTTTTTTTTTTTTTTTTTTTTTTTTTTTTTTTTTTTTGTGGTAACAATGATTGCTACGAGAAAATGTCTATTAAATAAATTTCTAAACAAACTGAGAACAAACATGTTACATTGTAATGTGTAACATACTAACACATATAGCCTATCAGAATGAAATTAGTTATAACTTGACACTGTATTACATACAACCTCAGGGAAGCCTGTTACGCTTTACGTTGTGCGCTTACTCCTACCTTGTTTAGATTCATTACAAGTACAGTGCATATGGCCTATACCTTGTTCTAAAACCTACCAAAACCTTAAAACAATAAACCACAAAGGGAAGAAAAATTTAGTGTTTTGAATGCGTGTTAGCTTTACGTTACTTTCGTTTGGAAATGCAGGAAACATATTTACAACAGATTCTAAGGATTTTACGTTTCATCCATACTTCTTGTCTGTTTATAAAATACGCAACAAAATAAAACTGCCTCGAAACAACAAATTTTTGCTCTTGAGGACTCACGCTAATGTTCTATAAAGGCATGAGGATCTTCAGTCACCCAATATAAAAGTTATGTTTATGCTCGTTTCCAGATATCATGAGAGCCTCAACATTAAACGCGATGTTATTATTGAAATTTAGATCCTGCTCTTTTTCTTGAAAATTTTCTTGAAATTTAGAATTTTAACAAAGTCGTGCCTTAAATTTTTAATGGGCTAAAGCATAAGATAGTTTTAGTTTGTAACTATACAACTTAAGTCTTCACACATAACGTAGCTATTGTAGGAAGGGTTGATCCAATTGAAGTTTGAGTTTAGCTCCCGTTCACATTCTTTTTATTGCAGCGTCTGGTATCTGAGACTTGACTCTTGGAATCCCAATTGTGTACATAATAATACAATGAAATTTCCACTTCACCTATTTATAGGTGACTCTGATGTTGAAACGATGTCAATGCTTCGTTTTCAGTTTTTTCGTCTCGACTTTCTTTGGGTCTCTTCAGATACCAAGAGTCAAGTCTGAGACAGTGTCAGATACCAAACGCTGCAATAAAAGGAAGATGAACTGAAGCTAATCTCAACATTCAAAACTTAAGTCTTAGCTTCAAAACTTTGTAAATTACATATTTTAAACACGTTTTCGTAGGAACTTTTTAAATTTGAAATGAAATTTATGATTTTTTCGTTGACTGTTTAACAACAATTTATTGTTAGGTATAACGGATGTGTTACGTCTAATAAACATCCAGATTCCTGAAACTTCTCATTTACTGATAAATCCTACGTCTTTTAACTTCCAGGATCTCTCGGGCATATTAACTTTGCACTGATATCCATCGATTACATTTTTAAACTTCAAAACAATGACTTTTTCTTCCCAATATACTGTGGGAATCATAAATCTGATATGTCCCACAAAGCTGTTAATTATACTCTATCCATTTCAGAAAAGAGAGATTGTCCTTAGAGTGACGAAATGGACCGTTCTTATGTTAATTTTTAATAAATATTGATTAGTCGTGGGTGATTTTACTATCAAATAGTTTTCGTATAAAATTCTTCATGTTAAATTTTTATAAAAATTGTTTATATTTACAATATTAATAGACAAACGTCCAAACGTGCGTTTTCTCAAACGTGAGTTACAAATGAATACACAAACCTGTTTTAGTTTGGTAATACAACTTTTACACAAATTTAAATTGCCAGTTTCTTAGTTTTTATTGCTTAAAAGGAATAAGATTTAGTAAAGAATTTATCCAATACATATACAAATTACCATAGCAAATTGGTATAAAACGAAACATGGTAGTTATCATTATTGATTTAATCCTTTCCTGGAATTCTATTATGAAGGCGATTGGAATTTAAATATGTCAATATAATTGATTAAGTAACAGCTCCTATTAAAAGTATTTTACTAACAAAATTATACTAATAACTTTTAGCAAAACGGCAGGTCTATGGCCTTGCAATGTGTATGTAAGACGATAATAACTTTGTGCACCCCCGACAACTGTCACACCTAATTGTGCTTTCGTGCAAGTAATAATAGGTCATTCACGCTGCTTGAATAGGGGTAATAAATAGGAACTACCATTAGACAAAAATCTACCTTTTTAGAGACCAAAATGAACGAACATTACCACCAAGCTATTATTAACAAATGTTAATACGTTTAATCGATTTCACAAGTGCTTAATTTCAAGAGGGTGGATGTTATTAACAGTTTATATAGCTTACTAAAACTACTAATGAACATAATAATATTCTATATTTGGAACTCATCAAGGTGAAACATCAGTGTCAACAAGAAACTGTAACTAAGAGTTTTAGTTAATCCCACTGTCCACATTACATTCTCTTGGGAGTTATGGCCAACATCTTGTCCACTATTTCTCCTTCATCGTTCCATCTTTTATGATACGTACGTTTACCGTTCCTCACCCCCTCCCCCTCTTTTATGACATAATTCCAGATGCTACTTTTGCCAGTCAAACATAATATTTTTACGGGGAAGTATTTCACCTAACTATACTGGATTTTGATGACTTCAAATGTACCAATACTTTTTGTTTAATATAAGAGTAAAAAATAACCGTGACTGCCAAAATTTTTAACGTATTAAGAAAACAATTATTATTTTTAAGTTTGTTTCGTTTTAGCATTGTATTTGTATTTTAGTAGGTTACATTTATTATAACAGGTTTTTTATTTGGGATTTCGCAACCGTTAATGGCACAAAAATAGAACACCTCGTTTCGAGGATTGGTATCCATATCTAAATATCTTAAGGTATAAACGATGTACCAACAATTATACCTAGTGCATATGTAGCGATGAACCGGAGTCTTCAATATCAACTGAAAAATTTACACATCAAAAAAACTCGATAGTCCGATGATGATTGGAGCAAGTACAGTGCGAGAACTTTAGCTGCGCGCGCGCGTGACCTTGAGTGTGTGGTGATAGGCGGGAGGGGTGGCGGGGTAGCATTATGCGCTGCGTCCCGAAAACATTTCTGTGACTCATGGGTAAAACCCTCCTTTCAGGAATTGTATTGGTCCAAATAACTCATGACACTCGCTAAAATCAGTCTGTTTTGTGACCGTGCTGATTATGGTGAAATTAAATAATAAGAGAATACCAAATAATAGCAATAATAGGACTTATCCTTGTTTTCAAGTTGTTATAGTGTTATTTAACGTGTTTTTAAAAAAATAACGTATTTGTCAATACTAATCTGCAAATCGAAATCATGAGTTTAAAGTCGTTAAAGACATTGTTGCGCCTTCATCTCAGCGGCTAGCACGTAAACGCAACCCGCCACACAGATAGCGTTTATTTGTTGAAAGGGTAGTATTAGGCATCACCGAACGGAAATGTGTAAGTGTGTGCACACAAGCACTATGAGTACAATGAATTAATTTTGATGCAAGAAAGGATAGAAGAAAAGTTAGTTGATAGCATGGGCTGAACAAATAATCGAAACCCTAAATAATACAAACATACGATAGATTTTCAGATCGGTTTGTTAGTATAAATTTGAGATTATGATTTTATAGAAATGCAGACAATCCAATACTTATATTAAGCCAATTAAATTATTATGTTTTTGTTTTCATCCACCAGAAGCCGCTACAAAGATCTTCATCTCATCACAGGGTGTACATCCCCACTGTGCCACCATTGGATATCTCAGAAATGACTACATTTACAGAAAGGTTTAACTGGGAGATTGCAAGTACATTTCAGTAAGCCAAAATTATATCAATTTAGAATTTCAATGTTTACATTTACCGCGATTTTCCAATAAGGTAAGCTACTTAATAGTCGCTTATAGAGCATCCTATTTTTCCTTTCAATTTAGAATATGGAATAATAGTAATTTCTTTTAACCGACCTCAAAAAGGGGAAGGTTGTACAATTTAACCTGTTTCTAAATTCATTTTTTATATATGTCCTCACATTGCTTTCACTATATGGAGAAGCCAGACAACACAAATTGCGAGAATACAGTTGTTACGACTTGCTTTAAAATTCACTTTTAGAAAACACAAGTTTTTTAATTGAAAGTATATATAAGAAATATAGTATTATGCCAGAAATATAGAAAACTTTTCCACGTTACATTGTTGCTATTACATCACCAAGTTGCAATCCGTTGGTTATTTTAAAATACACCTTAATTATTTTTAGTTGTTCATAACTTTTAATGAATGTTTTTTGTAAAAGAATCAATGACGCCAAACTCTCTGTGATAACAAAAATAGTTTAGTTAAGTCTTTCTGTGATATTTCTTAACTGAATATATTTGTAATCAATCGAACCTTATTTATACGATTTTGAAAAGATAATTAAATGAGCTTTATACACTTATAAGTGATTTTTCTCGTTCTAGGTATAACAACGTTTGAAAGGGCTTCATTTCGAACACGATCTCATAGTACTGTGAAACTCACGCGTGCAATCAGGATTCAATACATGTTACGCTTTTAATTTAAATTTACATGGCAAGTTATATAAATGTACAATGCCATTAATCCTTTTTGCACTCATCCTTTGAATCCTGTTATGAGAAATGATTTATTTATTACAATGTACTAAATGATTATGCAAAATGTGGTTAAGAATGTTCTCCACGATTCTTAAAAGATAACGAAATCTTGCATTTATTTTATTTCATTATAAAAATTGAACCATGGTTAATGTTACTCGTTTGTTTACATTTAAAAATGTCATTATTCTTTTAGTCGAGTTGTAAACTGTACCCATACTAAAAGGATAATGTAAATTATGACAATAATGTTACAAAGAAGATGGAAAATGAATTAAATAGGCTAAAATAGACTATCATCTATTTCATTATAACCTCATTATTTAAAGAGCCTTCGTCTTATTTAATGACTAGTAATCAGTTGATATAAACATTATATTATAATAATTTTACTAATAATTGCTCTACTAATAATGTAACAGCGACAATTACGTTATAGTACTATTTAGATAGAGCGGTTTAACATCAGTAAAGTTGTGTAAAGTAGTTAAACTTGTGGGCAAATTATAAGGAATATACAATGACAATAAAAACATAAATTATTAACAGAAAATCCTCACTATATATAGAAAAGATGTAAAAAGAAACAGTTTATTTTAAAAATTAAATTATAAGAATTGTTGTTTCAACATCAAATTACAATTAAACATCAAAACAGCTGTTTGTATAAAAATACTTGTTTTAGAGCACAATAATGTTCAACATTTGTATTTTCATTGATCCTTGCTGCTATTAATAATGGCATATTACTGTCGTTGCATCGGTTTACTGCTAAATGAAAGGGTCAAGCTATAAAATTAATTTAATGTGTAATATATAAAATATTTTGTAAATAAGACTATGATAATCAGAATCAACTTTTTCAGGAATGGAGTGAAAGTACGAAATATGTTTTGGCCCCATCAACTAAAAAAAGGCACCTTTTATAAAAATGTATAATCATATAATTCAAGCCATAAATACTTGCTGCAGTACAAACACAATGTTTCTCAGATATTTCGTTATCTTTTAAAAATGTATGTTTCTTCTTTCTCATTACTAATAACATTAATTTTTACTCGGAGTGAAAATTCAAATTATTTACCTGGTGTTTTTCGATCAGCAGTTTATTTAAGATAATATTTCAATCAAAACCATTAGTGATATTTTAGTAAAAACGATTTTAAGTTGATTTTGTAAAGTTTCTGTGTAAACTTTTCAATTTTAAAATGCAAATTAGAGATTTAAGTATCCTAACTAGTATCCGTCGTTCTTTCTAGTTATAAATTTAACACTATTGTATAGTGTTGGCTTATTTTAGAAATCTGCAAATAATTTCTTCATTGTGCGAAATCCTTTTTTCAGTTCCACAATACTTTTCCACCAGATGTGATTTTATTCTAAAAGGCGTCAAGTTATTGAGGGAAAGCTTTACTTAATAAAACACTTCAGTAATGCATAACTCCTCCATCATCGCTCTACAGTACGTTGGAGTGATGCTTTAAATTGATTACTTAAAGTGACACTATTCAATATTCTTCAAGAGTACCTGCGTTGTAAAATAGACAAACCTTGTAAGAGTAAGTAGGAATTATAATACATTACAGAAGTTGCTAAAAACATTTTCAGTGTGATTTGTATTCAATTTATGAGTCTGAAGTAATGATACTGTTTCAAGGTGTCAGACAGATATACATAATTGAGAATACAAGTATTGCTTTAAAATGAATAGCTAAATTGGTATTTAGAAAACCAAAATTTAATGTTACAGAATTATTTACAACGCAACTTATATGTAATTAACACTAAAACGTTTCTATGCTAATGAATGTTACTAAACCTCATTTGTAATATACTTATAGTAAGCCAATTTAATAAATTTACACTAATTAAAGTATATATTGTAGTACTTTTATGACCTCTAGACCATAACTTACGCTGTAATCTAACATTTAATCCTTAAGAAATAAATTAGTAATATAAGTAACTGACAAGGCTTATTAGTGCTTAAGGGATACCTATAACAAATTACTTTCTTAAAAAAATAAGATATAATAAGTAACTATTAAAAGGTTACATTACCATAACATAATTTGCAACTATATACAAATATATATTTAATAAATTAAATGCAGAAACGTTACATAGAATTACATTCACTGTCGTATTTGTAGACTTCCATTCAATATATGTTCCCAGTATTCCGTATTTCTAAAATTGTAATATTAAACACCAGCAATATTTTAATATATTAATAATTAAAATATTGCTGTTGTTAAATTTATGTATTTTAGAATCTGTTAACATTTGTACACAAAACAAATAAATTTAGACTTATTCCAGGCATTATAATAACTACTTTAAAAATACCATATAATGAATCTTTGTACGTTTCTAAAAATAAGTCCAAACAATTTTTCTGCTCATATCACGCAGCCCCTGTACACCATTGTGTACACTTAGTTACACCGTGTAATACGTTTTTAGTGTAATGCAGTAATCATAGGAACATTAAGCATATGACTACAATAACAATATCATCAAAACGTATATTACTTACATATATGATAGCTTAATTTAATATTTCACGTTCTGCTATTAGAATTTATTGTAAAATTTAAATAAAATATAGCTTTTAAACAATGATTATAACAAATGAGCTGTTAGAACTGTTATAATGTAATGGGTAACCATTTCAGACTGAGTAGGTAATTATGCCAGAGTTACAATAATAAAAATATAATCAAAACTTGGCACTGTAAGATATTAATTCTCACATATGTAGTAGCTGAATATTAATATTTCACATTCTGATGTTAGTAGGAAATGTAACTGTTAATCAATAATTATAATAACAGAGGTATTAAAACTGTTATATTCTTAATAAATAATGATTACAGATAGAGTAATTATCACAGATTTATATTTCTATAAAATTGAAAAAATTAAAATATTATTACTAATCAACAGTATTAACGCAAAATTCACAAAAAGTAACTTTTAGAACATTGTGAAGGCATTCTTATAATACGGTATTAATTTACATACAATTGAAAAGCATTTTTTAATATATATAAATCATCGTGTTTTTGTATAAAAAATTCAATTAGGGCAATGTATAAAAATTCTCAGTAATCTTAATCATTTCTACGTTATAAAATGATCAAGCGCAAAATCTACTGTATAACATATTTAACTTATTTTCAGCATCAAATCAAAATTTGAAAGTTAAAGCTTATACGATATTTGTGACTTCCTCAACGTAATTAAATAGCAATTTCCCTCAGTCAAACAAAATTTAAAATTCATTCGGTATTAGCAATAAAAATTGCTATGTTTTCAGTTCAGAGGTAATAAATTCGCGCTCCATAAATGGCAAGTGTCTATAAAAAAAACATGTAATAATGGAGAGTTGGATGTTTGTCTGAGCTTGTTTAATTAATTGGGTTTAGTAAATATTTGGTGAGAAAATTACTTTTTATCCGATATTTATAATATTCAGTTATCTAATTAAATCTAATTCATATACTTTTGTGTACTGTAACAAAAATTGTATTATTTCAATTGATTGGTGTTCACCTAGATCTGAAAACTCCTTATAACTTCACTTCTAAAACTTTATAAGTTAAAAAAAACGTACAATGACTACTTCAAAATGGGATCTACTAGTCCTTAATCAATCATGACTGTGTCGAACAAATTTTACCAAACTTAAATGAAAATTATGAAAGAATTAGTGGAAAAAACTATTGTACTTCAACAAGTCTGAGTTTCTTAAAGAAAAAAAAGAAAAGTATATCTCTTTTCGATTTGACAAAATAGTATAAATGTGTATGGTAAAAGTAACAGTGATTTATCTTTATTCTTTTAGAAATACAGACGATTCGTTGTGGACAATACTGTGATTACTGCATTTTTGCTAAAACGTAATTCGTGGGCTAAATATAATTCATTTGCTTTTAGAAAAATTAAGTGTGCTGTAAAAGATTCAATATTATTGTGTCAATGTTCACATATAGCAATATTTATATCAA
This sequence comes from Homalodisca vitripennis, assembly GCF_021130785.1. NCBI lineage: Eukaryota > Metazoa > Arthropoda > Insecta > Hemiptera > Cicadellidae > Homalodisca > Homalodisca vitripennis. The sequence goes on from NC_060212.1 coordinate 149,521,965, forward strand.
AGTTGTTTAAATGTATGTATTTGGATATTTTCAGGTGCATATGGTTTTACCTAAATCATCCCTCTCTCCCCATAAATGACATACATTATTTTTCCTTCGAGTTCACCGTAAAAATAATTGTTCATCGAACATTTAAAAACGATACCTAGCAAATTGGATCTCCATAGTTAAAGAGAATTTGCCTGAGCCAGTGGTATTTAGAAAATTAAAACTACATTTTATATTTAGACCTTTATATAGCATGTATCTATTTAGATAAATCATTCAGACTATTCTCAATTATGTGACACACTCACTATATGCTGCCAAGTAAAGAGTTAAACGAGCAGCGTAAAGCATATAACTTAGACAGTTTCGGACACACCAGTAAACAAAAATACATTAGGTATGCCAACCAAATTTTACATGAAAGAATATTTTGTAACGAAACATGAAAAGTATTCTTCTGAAATCATAGGATGGTTTCTATAATATTGGAAAGTCCTATTATATATATTTAACTTGCCCAACGTTAATTGTGTATGAAGTTACAGTGTAATCATGAAATAAATATAAACTTGACTGAATAACACTACCAATAAAATTTGTAGGAATTAAATCTAATTACAAATTAAATTAAAAAAATTATTAAATTATGGTAATTAAAATATTTAAAATTAGAGAAAATACTACTTCATAATTATGTGGTTATCCCATTAAATTAAAATACAATACGCCCCAATAAAAACAGTAAACCGCATTGTAAAAAGTAAATCATATTTTTATAAATGTTCCATTCATTTAAACAGTGGTATGTAGACTATTCTTGGTTTTTTATGAAATAATTATACTATACGAAATAAACATTGACTTAGTTATTTTATATTAATGAATGTTTCTTGTGTAGTTTTAAAATGTAAAATTGTGTACATAGGTACACTATTTACTTTGTATGTAAATCTCTTTAATATTATAGTTTTAAAAAGTATTTTTTTAGATATTGGATATTCTAGCTCATATGTTTTTTATTACAGTCGCTAACTGCTAAAACACGCAAAGTAAAAAATATTACCCACTTCATTTTTAGCATAACAATAGGAATTTTAAAATTACACAATATGTGAGGACATGTCTCAATGTATCTCTCTATTCTGTTTTTCTCTGAGTATAAAAATCTACTTCCTTGAGGAAACTTTGGAAAACATTACTTTTCTTTTAGTGTCATTACCCTGGAACGAGAAGTTTAGTAAACTTGTAAACTGGTCTCATTTCGGGGAAAGTGAATCCAACTTTACGGTCTCCATTTCATTTTCAGATCGTAAATCTTTTCAAAGTTCGTGTGTACCTGATTTATATGGCCGTATTAGACAAATAATAAAGAACTGTTGCAAATAATTTAAATCATCTAAACACATTTTTGAAGTCTTGTGTTTATCAAAATATTTATTAAGTGTTATAAATTTAAAAATTTTGAAAATGATTTATGAATTGTTGAATATTTAGCTTATTGCGATTATTTTATACATTCACAGCTCAGTAGAATAAAATATTACAATTTCTTTCGAAAAGACTACATTGAGCTAAAGTCTGCAGCCATGGCCTGCCATACCGCTCACAGCTGCTCGCCACATGTCGGACATGTGTTTTCTCTCTGACTGCCACCCTTAAATATTCACCCAGATCCTCTAAAAGGATTACCCCTTCCCCAACTTCCGATGTTCACACGACCATAAAGTGTTGAGTAGAAAACCTAATTAGAGTTCGCGGATGTTTCCTATCATGGAACGATTCGCGATTGCGCGTCCCCGTTTTCAAATTACATTAACGGTCGATATACGATACGGGCTAAATATACGACGCTGAATCCTGGATGTTTTCACACCTGGATTCCGCGAGCTGCAAACACAGCCACAGTTATTTTACAGGTGAAATTCACCTTTTATTGCAATTTAAAGCAAGCAAATCGTTTTTGTTTCAACTTCAGTAATTGTGTCAAAGTCGAGTTAAATGTAATATCTTCAATGTGTTTATCTATCTCATATATATAAAACAAGTCAATATTTGGTTTTTAACAAAAATATATAAATTAAAAATTTCAAACTGCTGCTTTTAAAATTTCACTAATTTTAAAATTTCCAATCGATCTATTTTCTTTACTGTTTTTGGTTGTTTCAAATATTAATTTTTAAATCAAGGACACAATCTATCCCTCAAAACTTCTGAAAACCTCACCCCCCTAAGGAAATGTTATCACTTATCAGTTACACCATGTATCAGAAAATTTATGCTATAACTACATGATCTTACATCTAAAATTCCAGAGGGCACTAAAAAGTACGTTATCCAAGTGGAAATGACCGCACTAAACCACACACAAGTTATACACTGCTAGATCGGCGCTTGGCCTGCGTACGCTCCATACTTCTTTACATTCCATAAGTTATATCTCTATGGGAAGTAAGGAAGCACGGTGTGGCGCAAGGCTACCCGTGGACGTAGGACCTCCTGATGGAAGAAGAAGCGGCGAAGCGCGCTGCCGGCGGCGACGGGGAGAGAAAGACTGAGGAACCCTCTGGCTGCCCGGGTCGGGCTGCTCCTCAGCTAAAAATGGACTGCAGCTTCCTATTGGCTCCCGGCCTCCCCTTCCTCCGGAGCCGAGTTTGTCACTTCTTAAAATAGTGTGAGCACTGCAACCGTAGCCGGCCAGGTGGGGTAAGACGATCTCTCAGTCAATGAACTCGTCCTGGCTATTCCCGGAGTCGCCATTCAAGGTGAAGAAGGATCATTAGGAAGATCCCCTAGGGAACTAGGGAGTTCGGGTATCCTGAGAGGGTGTTATGGAAACAAGGAGGTCCTTTAATAAGGTTCACTCAGAATAGTTCACTACGGCAGCACGTGAAAAGGAAGTTGCTTTTCAAGAGACCAAAGTGTGTATTTAAAACTTCTCGGTGAACTTGCTTTCTTGAAAAACTCGGAGCGTTTCTGTGGTCACACTTCTGAGTTATTTCCTGTCGGTGTCCGTAAATAACGCTGAAATAACAAACTTTCTAAGATATAAACGATACAAGTTGGAAGAACTTTCTTTTAGCCAGAGCTTTCGCACTATCTCTAAATATACACAAAACTGTAAATCACAAAAGTATTAGAAGTAGCTTAGGACATGTTTTGGATGATCGCCTGTGTCCTATAACTAATAGCTAGTTCTAGAAAATAAATCAGCTTATTGCATAATATATGAGTTCACTGCTGTAAAAATGGAATGATATTTGCGTATATTATCTCATGTAAGTGAAACTACAATATCCAATAAAATATTTAGGTAATCTCGTGTATCAAAACTTAAATCATACACACCCCGCCTTATTTCAACCATCATCGAATTTTATTAATAATAGCAAAATGTCCTTATCAATCAAGTTACCTGTTCAAATATTTCATATCGCAAATTAACTTCAAATAAAAAGAACCATTAGCATAACAGTAAACAAGTAGACCTACACTTGTGTCAGTGACAAATAAAATGAATTTTGCTTTGTCATTAATTCAAATTAGTGGCTTTATTGTTCTATCTGAGAGCCCTTAAAATGGCGTTAGCTGCTTCTAAAGCTAATCAAAGGATGTTTTCAAGCAGAAGTCCCAGAGTTGGCAGCCTCCTTTACGTCAGCTGCCAAAACTGTGGGTGTTGTCAGTGGGGGGGAGGTCAGTTGGAGTGCAAAAATACCTCCCGAGAAAAGGTTAAGTTCGGCCCTGTTGATGATTCGTCTTCGAGGCCCACCACAAGGTACTGGGATGTTACCCAACTCAGGGCTGTAACTAGGGTGGAACGATAGGGCACCTACGCTTCTGGTCAACAAATACAAATTTAGTGTGTACAAAACACTAAGCTGCCCAAGGATCCTGCATCGCTACTCGCAATCCTGTTTTGATCTGAGTTTGCTGCCACATTAGGACTCCATAAAGAGTATACTACTTTGTAAAGACATCTTTGTCTCGGGAAGCTAGTGTTCATTTATAGCATTAGAGACAACAGCAAGGATTCATTGCTTCTGGCACCGAATTGTTTTGGACAGTCTAATTAATAAGCCTCATAAATAATGATATTATCTTATTTGTCTACTTTATGAGCACTTGGTCTTTTGCCAATTATTGTGAAAAGAATTTTGATTTGTATCCACCTCATATTTTATATCAATACATTAAGAAATAATAAATTAAAATTTTAACAAATGAACAAAACGAACTAAATTCCATTCCAAATGACAATTTGTTATTTCAGCGTCAGGAAGGCAAACTTTATTGATAGATCGAAGTGCACTAATTTTATGAACTTTTACGAGAGATTGGTAGTCTTATACGTAATTAATACACTTGAAAGCTAATCATCCAGTATTCAAGCCAACGGACTCTAAGATCCTTGTATTGAAACTTATGTGGCCATCTACTGGATACGGATTGATATCTCAGTTTTTTATGTTATTGTTAGTAAATTTCAAAAACTTGGAATGATAATGAAATTCGGACATTAGGCATCGTTATATATTACAAAAAAACACTACGTTTAGAGGATTTAAAACTACCCTCTTCTTTAGGTTTAAGACAATCTCCAAGTAGATTTCAATACTCGAAACGTGCGTTATACTTTTTTTTAATATATAACAATGTCAAATGTCCGAAATCCCTTTATGCCTCTAAACCTTCAATCATCAATAACAAACTTTAAACAAAGAACATAAATATGGGTAGCAAAATGTGATGAATGCGAAGGTTAAAATATTATCTGCTTATGAATGTTCAGTCTAAGGCTGAAATTCAATTAGGTTCTTTCAGTAATCACTTTGAATGGGCCGTTCTACCTTCATTACATAAAAAACATAATTGCTTAAGCATACCACTCGAAGGGCTGGCAAAAACTTTATTTCTGTCTCTCTGAACGATATCTCGGGGACAAACTGAACCACTTGAAATTATGCATGAAGCTTCAACCTGTTTAAACAACATCGAGTTCGATAATGATGCTTATCACATCTTGAGCTAAGGTATAGTTGTTTTTATATACCATGTTCCACAATAGCCTAGCGAAATCTTGCAAAAATATGAATACCAATATCTTTGATACATAAATACGAAAGTATGTGGGTCCCACAATATTAAATATACAATGTGATTATCTGGATTTTCGTTAATTAGGAGAATAATGAAGCAACGTTAAAAAACATTTACAATTATAAATTAATCTATTCTTTTATGTATTATGAAATCTTTAGAGTTTGGCTTTACCACTTTCATGAAGAGTGCAAATGTATTCAGTCTTTTTAACTCATTTTTATTTTTTATGTTTACTGAAGCGCTTTATATACCGAGCATTGCTAAAAATTAAAAAAATATTAGAATAGGTTTTTATTGATCTGCTATCCAAGCCGAAGTGGCTCGGGTGTAAATGAAAAAAGATACAATACTGATGCTTTCACTGGTTTCAATGTAACAACGTGTTTGGAGTGAACGACATATTATAAAAGGGAAACGCGAACGTCTCCCATATTACCATCGCTTTCCCATCTGTCACTTGCTTGATTTATGGTGAACACTTTCAGTGTCTTGTGAACGTTCCGACATCGATTCATGTGCGTCATTTATTCAGTCGAAAACTGTTTCATGTTTATTTTGACGTTGAGTGGTTTACATTGGAACCATGTAGATAACTGTGGTGTATCTCTTGTATGATATTACTAAACGGGCAAGTAGAGAAATTGTTCCATTGTGCTACAACATGCAAGATAACAAACTTAACTTTAACTAAACTCAAGTTTTCAAATACTAGTCAATCACAGGTATGGCCACAAACTAGAACTAAAAAGCACAACTCAAAATGACATCAAACTAAAAATGGGAACCTAAATCTTAAATAATTATAAATTTAAATATTCAACTAATAAATTAAGAACTTCTATTAAAATTTTGGAGTTACTGCAAATTTTTGTTTGATAAAATAATGTAAATTAAGTTTTTAACATAGTAATGTCTGGTGATGGATCCTTTAAAAAGTCAGCATTTGAGTACATTTCTGAATTTAAAACTTTCGTCTACCCATGCAGATGCGCAAGTATGATTGAAACATCTACATATATAACTTATACCAATACACCAGTACGTGTATGTACGTTAAAACTGAATTTCATTCACGGTTCAAGTCTATAGCTCATTAATTCTTGATATATGCTACGGACGGACAGACCAAGGACAATCAGAGATAAAATATTATTTCTCAGAATTCAGAAAAATAACCGTTCAAACAAATGTCATGGAGAGACATACACCAATCACTGAACTCTTATAGAATAAAATTTGCATGTCAAATTTGAAATCTATAGCTCAATTCGTTACCAATCCGTGCTTCAGAAAGAAACAGATAAGATAGATAGACAGAAGAAGAATTTGCCAGCCCTATGACCTATGACAAAATATCCAAAAATTCAATTCTTTAGCTTACTTCATTGTCAAGACGTAGCATGAGAACCTGTCAGGACATGCCATCATCATGCTCGATCTCGTCTATGTATAAATGAGTCTCATGAAATATCTTAAGGCTTAACTCTATTCATTCTTGAGATATCCCTCTGAATTTCAGAACTCTCACCCAAATCACATGTTCGGATACACACCAAAATCGATCTTGCCTATGTATAAATGAGTCTCATGAAATATCTTAAGGCTCAACTCTATTCATTCTTGAGATATCCCTCTGAAAATACAAACATTCTTTTCATTTTAGAAGTAAATTGTCTTGTATATGTATAAAGAATCGGTTAAAAACAAAAATTTATATTAATAAACAAATCCCTTCAAATTGTCTCTTCCAAGAGTTGGATATGACCTATTTACGAGATCATCTTAAACTCATCTTAATCAGCTACTTCTAGAAACTTTGAAAAAAATCATTAACCAAATATTCGGTACATGCAGTATCCTCACATATACAAACTAGCGTGTATCTATTAAATATAAAAATTGCTCTAGGTATGTTCTAAAGGCCAGGATCGGTGTTTACTACTAGGACGAATACAACAGCTCATTTTCTCTACTCCATGCAATCACTCGTCATACAGCACAACAGTCATCTTCATTAAAGTAATTATAATAAAGTAAATTATTTGTCATTTATTTACATTGATTTTTACTACCTAACACCTTGCAAATATTTTAATCTATTGCCCTGAAGTTATGAAGAAAAATTCCTCATTAATGATTTATTTTTCGTATTCCATAACTTTCAAATACCTTAAAATATTTTATATTAAATTCATGCATATCCAATACAAAGTACTAACAGAAATTAAATATTCAAAACGTACTCCTTTTGATATTAAAGCAGTTAACCCTTACTTCAACCCCTTGGTATCGCTGACCTTTGTTTTAAATTGCTTAGAATGAATGGCAATGTCTTCTTTTTTATAACCGTTACAGATATCGTCAATTTTATTAAATTTAAATTTAGATGGCTGGCAATAGAAGGGACGTAATACCTGTTCCAAATTCAAGTTTCAAAATTCTTTTAATAGTATCCAAATCAAACCATAGTTTTATACCTAGTTTGTCATCGAGTGACACATACGCTTCTCAATAAAATAAATTCACACAATTAAATACTTATATATGATAATATATTGAAGCGCGTGCTTAAAATAATTATGTTCACTGAAAATTGTGTTTCTTTGTTAAAATGTTTAGAGAGTGTAACGTGTCTATAGTAAGGTTAATTTCTATAAACCAATTACAACTATTTTTGTTTTAGTATAAGAGCGATCAATTGGGTTGTAAACTAATAACCCATTATTTTAACAATGCACAAGTTCCAATGGAATAATTAAACTCAGTATCAATTAATAGAAATTTTTTATTAAAAGTCAACACCAAAAATAGATCAACGCCAAGCTATCGTTTTTACATTTAATTTATTCTCACTATTTAGTATTTATAAGCCATCAATGTTCACATGTCCAGCCTTAAAATTAACAATGAATCAAATAATTCAATAATTGTCTCCTTCAAGTTCTCAATGCTAATATTTTCAATACAAAGTCAAAATAAAAATGTTCATTAAAATTTCAAAATTAAATAATCTTCTTCAAATATAAAATGAAACAAATAATAAAATAAGGCTTCTCAAAATAAAAATCAAACAAATTAAGGTAATATTAATAATTAATATATGAACAAAGACAATGTCCAATCAGTTAAACTCAAGATTGTATCAATTACAAAGTACTTATTTCCTATAAATTTCCAATTTACAAGATTATTGAATTATCCAGAGTTATCCGCTTGGCTTTGAATATTAAATTTAGGAACTTGTAAAAATATATATAGAATCTCAGAACACAAAATAAATTTTCTTTATCAGTAGGCTATTCCTGATTTAACCAACTTGAACAGGAAAATATCATCAAGCAATTTTCTATTTAAATGTTAAATTCTAACTTTCACAGTACCTCACACATCTCCTGAAGACTTCACCAACAAACAAAAATAACTGTTATATAAAATTTTTAGTTTTAAAACTCCACATTTGATTCAGTTGCCACTAGATTGAACAGTGCACAAGCAAGTAATAAAACTGAGCTTTGATTGAGATGAAGCTTCCTACAGTTTCCAAATGACGACGGTGCAATTTTCATCTGTGACGATGCCAGCCACATAAAACGACCCGGTGTTATAGCTAACTTTAGTAATGAAACATCTTGGTCTCTAAGCCATTCTTTATTCAACTGAACATACGAGTGAATTGCTCAGTCAGCATCGAATGCTTGTAGATAAACACGATTTATGTAACTTTTAAATAGAAATCAATTTCTCTGAATGAAATATACCTTTTGCTGTGTAAGGGAAACATTTATAGGGTTTTTATACTTTTTGAGGCAAAATATTTGTTTATGCTGTACAAATTTTTATTTGGAAAGAAAACTGTTAACTTTTAAAATATAAATAATTAAGTCGCTTTGATATATCTAACCTGATCCCATTTTTAGTATAGGTAGTCTTTGTACACAAAATCAGCCCATTTTTAAACAATGGCGGAGGAGAATTTAATCATTGTTTCCTTTTCATTTTATTATTGTTTGTAGAAAGTAGGGGGGTATTTTTAATTTGGAAATGTGTGACTCTTTCTTCTCGGTCATAACGTGTAGTTATGACATTTTATATATTGTGGCAATAATGTTAAGAAAGAAATCGTAAATTTATATCTGTGTTAGAATTTTATATAACCTAGATGTAATGGGATAAGTGTAAGTCGATAATTTGAATAACTATTTTGTACGTACAGTAAATTGTTGACTGTATACACAAAAACAGTTCAACCTACAGTACTGTTGGCCCGTTTGCATTTTGTACAATATATATGTGGGCTTCTTATTTATGTTTTTGCCATTGGAAAATGCCATTGAATGTAAAACCTGATGATGTGGTCCTCTAAAACATTATAGAAAACGTAAGAATAAATCATGTTAAACAACAATTTAAAGATTTCCATTTACTAAATAACATAAAATAATGAAACATAAACGATCCTCTCAAATCATTCCAATTTTAAAGTTTTTCGATTCTGACAGGTCATGACGATTTATTTTAACCCTATTTGTATTATGGAGGCATCTGAAAACTTTAGCCAGGAATCATTTATATACTTCAGACTAGGTTAGATTTTAATGTGTTGAGGTGTGAAAAACGAAGAGTCAAAATCAGGATTCGAACCTACCTATCAGGATATCTTGGATGGTAAGCTGATATCATTGCTATCAGGAATGGAATCTTAATTCCAAGTTAGAAATCTGTTAATTATGTAATCAGTTTCTATGCAATTTAGTTCAAGACGATTTACATGGAGAAAAAATCATTGTTTCATTACACCACTAAGAATTAAATTGATTTAATATAGGACATTATGATAACTTTGTAACCATATCCAAATAAAAAAGACTGAAAATATAAAATGTGAATTATTACAGATTCCTCATGGGTAATCATATAAGACAACTATACTTTTTAATGAAATGTTATTTAAGAAAATTATAGATTTCTTTACAAAATATTAATTAAGGGAATATTATTTAATAATAGGTAATAAATCATGTGTAATCTTTCATATACACACTGCAAAGAATGCATCTTAAATTGTCCTAACAATTTCAAAGTCCTGCCTGAAAAGTCTAAAACTTGTCGTGGAATGGTCAAAGGAGTTTGTTTGTGTTTCATATCTTAAAAACATTTGCATTAAAGAGCTATAAAGAAAACTGTGTTTAAAAAACTCAAAACATATACCTCTTATAGCGTAATAACTCAAACAGTGAACCCTTGAAACCGCTACGCTGCTAAATGAAAACTGAAAATTACCTGTGAGATCTGGTTGCATTAGGTCTTTTACGGAATATTCTAACACTATCGGCAGTAATATAATATTTATTAGAAGGAAGTGAGGAATACATGTAAGAATAAACCAAATTGTACATAAATTTTTATAAAGGTGGGGGTAAATTGTGATGATACACATCGGAGTCAAACAAAATTCATAATTTTTTATTGAACTTTATGACTGACAGTGTGAACAAGTGTAAGCAAAGGTAATGTTTTTTATGATACAAGAACCTTAAGCAAGGGTATTCCTTCCACGTATAGAAGTAAGGGTATTCGTCTAAAATTCTCAACTTGTTATGGGAAAAATGAATTCACTCCAGTCTTATAGAAAGGTGCCAATGAGTACAAAAATAATTTTATTTCTCATCAACTAAATATTTAGGAAAATACAATTCATCTGATTACTTCATACTGAACAATCGTTATGATGTTATAACACTAATATTGCTGTTCAAGACAACTAATATTTCGGTAAAGCAGATAAAACGGGACTGTATTAAAGCATCTATTGACGTTATATACAAGGTGTTTGAAAAGTCTGGGTACGGCTTAATATTGTTCAAACCATAGCAGATAACATCTATAAACTTTGCACAGTGTCATATGGCTATTTAAACTATTTTTCCTTGCTATTACCATGACATGGCAACCATAGGGGGACGGTCCACAGAGGAAAACATGGAAATCTAAAATTACAGCATGGGTCGAGTTGAAAGAGCTCACTTAGTAGAGTTGAATGCTGCAAACCGCATCTCAAAAGGTTTATCCAATCAGATATGGCGGGTTGTTTTAGGTACACATTGTGAAGTACATTATGCGCTGCCATTTATGACTGGATCGTCGTATTCTGATGCGGTAGGCGGCGTTTCACTCTACTAACCGATATGTTTTTACTGAACTTTTTTTAATTAGCAAATTATGTCATAAATTTATATCACAATAAATAAAACTAAAATGAATTTGTCGTCTTTATGCTTATGAATGAATTAAGTTCTACCATTGTTCTTCGTTGGTGAAATAGTCACTTTCCACTTGTTTGTTTTAAGTTTTGAATTAAATTTTTTTCGTTATTTTTTATAAATACTAATCAGTGAATTAGAGTGAAACGCCGCCCACCGCATCAGAATACGACGATCCAATCAGTAATGGCAGCGCATAATGTACTTCACAATGTGTACATAAAACAACCCGCCATTTCTGATTGGATAAACCTTTTGAGATGCGGTTTGCGGCATTCAACTCTACTAAGTGAGCTCTTTCAACCCGACCCATGCTTTTATTTAAGATTTCCATGTTTTCCTCTGTGGGCCGTCCCCCCATGGTTGTTGGCATGTCATGGTTATAGCAAGGAAAAATAGTTTACATAGCCATATGACACTGTGCAAAGTTTATAGATGTTATCTGCTATGGTTTGTAAAATATTAAGCCGTACCCAGACTTTGCAAACACCTTCTATACTGCTCTACCAGTCTCTCTTGAAACATTAAATTATCCAAGAAAGAAACTTTACACTTCCTCTGATACGTCTTTCGAGTGATGAAATTTATAAACCTTGTAAAACAAGCACTTGAAACTCTTATTTACCAAATTTACATAATAACTATGGTACTTTCGCAGTTTTACAGTTTATTGTACCTTACTAATAATTTATTCAATTGTCAACCAAGTGTATAAATTTAATATAAAAACGATTAAGTCCATAATTACTATCCATAAAAATAATTCTGTCCATTTCCCATTCTCATACACTTAGATTTTAAACCGTTCTTATTGTGTTTATATGTCTTCTTGTATCGTCTTCACTTCCCCTTTCGGTCTTGGGGTAGTGTTGATATGGGAGGGGGAGAGATATGGCACGGATGGCACACATGTGTCTTAGCCCTCCTGAAACTACACATGCCTCGCTGGAAGATGGACTTGTTCGGACATTGGAAAAAAACACGTAATCTCAATCGTCACATCCAACTAAAAATTCTTGCCCACTTCTGCATTTTGTTAACGTTTCTTGTTAATCTTGCTGATCGACCTATTATAAATCATTCAATCGAGAGAATTCTTATTAATCATGCAATTTCCAAATATAAACATATTTTACATAGTGTAAACATTTTTTCACACAACGATACATATAAAAATTATGGAACCCACATAACGCATACTTATATTATATATGGTGTATATTTATCTACATTTTCAATGTTACTCTATTTAAGGTGTCCTCATTAATAAAGATTGTAATTTTTTATGTATGTTTGTACATTTAAAGATAAATACTCTATTAAATCGTAATGATTTGTATTATCTCTACTGTCATCTATAAACTTTTATATTTTGAGTAAACTATGTTTATGTATTGTGCGGTCGGTACAGATTTAAGTTATAAGTACAGTAAATAACTACTCACTACGTAGTTTTATTTAAAAAACAAGTATGATATTCTTATGTTATATGACTTATAAATAGACTTACAAATCTGCAGCATTACTTTTATGATGTTAAAGAAATTGACACTTTTATTTATTAATTTAATTTAACACATGCGTCCCTGTCTTCATTACCTGTATTTTTTCAAATAATAAAGAATATATACATTATAAGCATTACTTATTTGAATAAGATACATTTAATTATTATATATATATATATATAATATATATATATATATATATATGATTATAAGTATCTATATATATATATATATATATATATATATATATATATATATATATATAGATACTTATAATCATATATATATATATATATATATATATATATATATATATATATATATATATATGATTATAAGTATCTATTAAATATATACTCAAACATGTTATACCATAAAATATTTGTGTTAGAAGTGTTATTAAGGACCTGATAGAGCAATCTTAAATCTATGTTATTTTCCTGTCATGCAATAACTCTTGATCCGAGTAGAGAGCTACTAGAGACTTGAATCATGGCACATAGGTTCCTTTTGCTCCAAGAAAGAACTCTATTTACGAGTATATTTTGGTTTGAAGGGTTCAGAGTTGTAGTGGTGTCAGGGTACTGGTCATTTAGACTTGATTATTCAATTATTCGAGTCAACTAATTTTTTTATAATAAGCATCCCCATTACGATTGATATAGAAATCATCAGAAATGAATTAAAAGTTAATTTAAATTTAACATGATCTGCCGGCCGAGCGTTAGCAAAGCATATCGGTCAAGGAGCAGGAAATTTCATTTCTGTCTGTCTGTCGTCCATTCGATATCTCGAGAAAGAACTAACTTGAAATTTGGCATGAAAGATCGATGATGGTGCACCTCACTCCATGGCCTTTGGCTGAGCATTTTCGAACATTTTTATATTGGTTTTTTAAGTAACCAATCATGATGTAACATGGCAACGATAAAATGTTAGAGTAAACAAATTTGTGTCTAACTGAGCTATAAACTAGAATGCTATAAACTTTTGTATGTTTTGCTTGGCTATCACTAAGGGTTCTGGGAAAATTCTTCTGTCTATCTGCCTATGTTTCTGATTTCCGCAGGATATCTAATGAACTGAATATAGCTACTGAATTTTATGTAACGTAATTTCTACATAGGCAACATCGTGCGCGCGCGCCTTATGTGGCTGAACCCTCAACTACGACATTTCATTTCTACATAATAATAATAATAATCTCTTTATTGCATTTTTTAGACAATATAACATTGTATCACAATCGTCATAAACAAAAATAAATAGTCCCAACTATACCTTCATACACATTCACACTTACAATTCATACATTCGCTCAGACACATTCAAACTGACTCCAGATCCAAAGAAAACATACACATACCGACTCCAGATCGAGAGCAAACACATACAAACTGATTTTAAATACAGTGCAAATTTAGACCTCCCAGCGGCTCGTCATGAATTCATCGAAAGAATACACAAGAATAAGTTCAATGAACTATGTATCTAACCATGGGATCTGGCTGTGCTTCATTAAGGTCTACTACTCTGTTGGCTGGCAGAATTTCTCTCCTGTCTACCTGGATACTGTAAAAATTGGTTTCTGTTTTGCTGCTTGTTTGCCTGTCAGTTCACAGTGTTTCGCGAGTAAGGTATAGACCTCCCCGCTCTTTCATTTATTGAAATGAAATACGATTTAATGGCATTGCTTCCTTAACCTCAATCTTGTATGCCCCAATAACGAAAAATTAAAATAATAGGTAAATATTTACAGTGCAAATACAGGTCAAATATGTAATAATCTGAATAAATGTTTCTGAAAATCATAAATGGCACTAAATCAACATAACACATAGACGAGTTTATTTCCAGGTGTGACGAATTCTTTTATCCGTATTCGGACTGAGTGCTTAATACTGCAACACACTTAACTGTGTTGCAAAGTTAACACACTTAACTGCAACACAATTCAAACTGTGTCTCTTGCCCACAAGGTATTGACAACCAGTAGGCCAACATATCTAAAAAATAAATTAGTTGCCCGGTCAATAATCAGGGAGCGTAAGACGAGAAGGATGCCCTGCTGGCGGTGCCGCGCGTGCGCCTTGAAAGAGGGAAAAAGGGCTTTTCTCACTTCGGTCCCCAGCGGTACAACGGCCTGCCGCCTGAAATGAAATATTTCAGTATGAGGGCGTTTAAAGACAAATTTAAAAAAAATGTTAGCTTAAGGAATATTGTGAATTTATTTTTATTGTTTGGTTGTATATTGTATGTTTAGTTTATACATGACCTGAGTTATTTTGTAAAACAACATCAATGTTGAAAATCGCTCATGAATAAAGGCCTTTTTATTTATTTATTTAACTGGCAATGAACAATTTTAACTTGGTTTTCATAAAAAATACTGAGCAAATTACACATATGGCCATTCAAACAATCGACTTTATATTTGACTGTCTTACATTTTTTTAAAGCTAGTAAAATGTCCCCGTGAGGCCGGCCGCCCCACACTGCCGGGTCCGCGGGAGTCTATCTGTCTGAGGAGGTCCTGTGACACTTTTGACTTTTTATCCCCTCCTTCCCCCCACATTGTAAATATCTCCTGCCCAGTCGACAAAAACTACCACACGCGTCCCCGGTGCCAATGTTTAATAGTGGGCTATAATTTAAGGAAGCGCCAAAAAATTTGAAAAATATACTAGGCCTATTTCGCTCGATACCTTCACCACTCTGTAGAACTAGCTATGTACGCTAAAATATTGTCGACAAATTTTTAATTGATTACGATAATTTTTAAATCAATATTTTATGTCTCTAAATTACTTCAACATTTGTGAAGCCACTGACAATATTAATTCCGGTATCCAAACAACAATATTACTTTCCAAACGCTTGAAATGCATTTTCCCTTTATTCGCATAGTCAAAACATTGTCGAAGTTATTCATTCTTAATACACTAACGTCAAAAGTATTTACAAATATTTTTCAGTTTTGTCTGGTAAATGTTTTTTTGTAAATACAATAACAATTTATGAGGCAGGGAAACGCGATATAAAGTGCCAATATATTTCATAAAGATGTGCAGTATTTTTGTCTAACACAAGCACATTTTGATGAATGAATAGAATGGATATCTCATAAAAACACATAGCCTACATGTAGAAAAGGGTCAAACCCCTATTAAACCAATGCAATATTTCACTTTTCCCCTATTTAGGTACTTATAACAAAATAAAAACATAACGGAACACATAAAAGACCAATAACGTGTTCTACAGGGTATGATTAGTGCAATGTATTCTTCCGGCTTATCTTTTTAAAAGCGCGATTTCATTCTTTGTCTTTGTCTTGGAGTGCCCAATGATTTTCGTTCCGATGGTTCTTTGTTTTAGAGTCTTCTTGTGGACAAATTGCATGTAAAAACTTCCTCTTCATAGCCAATAGCATTCAGAGTATTAAATATGTTTTCTGAATAAACATTGTTTCTATGTTTGTAATGTAACTAGTACAATTTCTTAGTGTCAGTGTAGCTTGTGCATGCGAGTTGGGTTTTCCACTTAGGTTAAAACTCATGTATGATTAAGAGTAGTACTTACTTATAATTATGTAGCTTCAATTCATATCTGACATTCTAGACTATCATCATGAGGACATGAACTGTCATCAGCATTATGTTTTCCCTTACAATATTAACAGCTCGTCTCCCCCTTACACTGAACATCGAGATATGCTTTTCTACATGTCTTGCACATTCTGAGTGTAGAGCATCTCACTCCTGTGTGACTGTATTTTAGGTAACGGAAACAGATCAAAACAGGACAAATATACTCGTATTCTCTTACTAGTAGCCTATAACTCCATAGTTTAATTTAATTTTTTTTAATAATATACTGACTTTACATGTAATTTTAACCCAGTATATTATTTTTATTCAATAAGATGTCTTCTAAGTAAATCTAAAAACCTCATTGATTGGAGTGGGACTTTTCTGTAAAATTTCGTCAATGTCAACATTGAGTTCAATATTCACTACCCCTATCACCTCTTTCCGGTTCGCGGAAATAAAGACGGTGTATTTAACTAAATACGGTGAGTCAATAAGAGAATTTACCGCTGTGTCCAATGAACTCAAATATCAGCTTGTTTCCTTTTTTAGTAACTAATTTTATAACGATGAGTACCTATAATATCTATATAGCCTTTATAGAGTATTTCTTTTGTCCATACTAGCTATGATGATTTGCTAAGATCCACGATTGTTCATATCAGCTAATCACTTTTTGTTAATCTTTTATTTGTTACCATATTTATTTTGAACCACAACGTCAATGTCATTGTTTAGGTGGTTTCGCTAAACCTTAGCTGAGTTTACAACGTCCTGTCTGAATTTGTGATGAAGCGTTTACAAACGAAAAGGACGTTTTTAGTAAAACAGAAAAGTTTGTGTCATTTAGATTTATTAATTGCTGCCTTAAACACCACAAAACGTCCAACTGGCTGTCCAAAGTATTGTGTCTATTAGAAAATAAATTCTTAATCATTTCTTAGCAATGAATTATTCTTAAATATCGTCGATCTTAAGACGCTAATTCAGTTGAGAAGTGGTTGTGATGTGTGTGTGTGTGTGTGTGTGTGTGTGTGTGTGTGTGTGTGTGTGTGTGTGTGTGTGTGTGTGTGTGTGTGTGTGTGTGTGTGTGTGTGTGTGTGTGTGTGTGTGTGTGTGTGTGTGTGTGTGTGTGTGTGTGTGTGTGTGTGTGTGATATTAAATTTAAACAGTACACGCAAGGTAGAGAATACCCAACATAAACACACTTACTTCTCTACGAAATTTCAGGTGTATAAAACGGGTTTTCATCTTAATACACAGGTATTAATTGTTTGGTCATCAGTAAAGCAAGAAGCGAGAAAAACATACAAGTGTGATACATAATTCAAACGACTCAAATTATCGATAACAGGAATCTATTGTTATTGAACATATTGATCAATTAAACCTTTCACAATCTTACACCAATGCAGTAATGTTGCAGTCAAATGCATGTTTCCTGTAAAAGATTGGCCTCAGGTGCAGTCATGTAAACTATGCGTACATAAAAATTTATTTACCTTAGCTTGTTTGAATAATCCGTATCTTGGTTTATTATCCTAATTTAATTTGAATTAAAAAAATAAAATCACTATCAGGACTATCAGGAAGTTAAAATTTCCAACAATCTATCTCTAAGGAAAATAAATTCCAACAATCTATCTCTAAGGAAAATAAATTCCAACAATCTATCTCTAAGGAAAATAAATTCCAACAATCTATCTCTAAGGAAAATAAATTCCAACAATCTATCTCTAAGGAAAATAAATTCCAACAATCTATCTCTAAGGAAAATAAATTGCAACAATCTATCTCTAAGGAAAATAAATTCCAACAATCTATCTCTAAGGAAAATAAATTCCAACAATCTATCTCTAAGGAAAATAAATCCAAAGCAAGTAACTGATTTTGAATCTCCATACATACTTTCATGTCCTGTAGGTGGCATTTTTTTAAGGAGAGGCCGATCCACTTCAAGACTGACGGTCCTCATAGTCCACTGGCTTGTCCTCATGATGAGATCTCATCAAACAGAATAAGAGGGTGAGTCGATACAGTACAAGGTCGATGGTAACTATAAAAAGTGCTACAGCCACAGATAAGATTTGAACGTGTACTATTTGTGAACCTCAGGAATGTTTATATGTCTGATAAGTACCGCCTCGAGGGATGATTCTCGTTAATCGATGATCCACGGCAATGTGGGACAGCACCGCAAGTTTATATCTACCTCACGATTTCCGGAGACATTCGTATTCAAATTGTCATAAATTTTAATATGTTACCTAATAAAAATATTTGGAGAAATCTTTTTCGTTTATCTCCAAGGTTATATGGTATAAGACCATTCATTTAACTATATATGACTGTACTTTAATGAACGTTGGAATTTTTTTCTACGTATTTCTTTTTATATTTCAACGATCATTCATCACGTATTCGGAATCCCTATAATAGAATCAGTTTGAACTATTTATTAATCAAACCTGTATTAATTTAACATAGATTTTATAATTATGAAACTGTAAGGCTGTATGGTATAAGACGTTTAAAGGATTTTCTATATAAAAAAAAGAAACGGTATATTTAAGTTCAACAAGTAATTTGAAATGGAAATATGCCAAATATACTGATTTTCCACAAGAAGCCTAAAAGGTGCCTACTAGTTACGCTCTCAGGTTAACACTTTTAACTATTGTATTTTTCTAGATGTATTTTAATTGATGTTTTGCATAGTCAAAGGAGCAGACTTATCATTCATTGATTTTTCATTCGAACCCATGACGTACGATTGTTACACAAATAATTTAGGCACGTCATTGTGTGTGCAAATGAATACGTGCATTGCTATAAGTGTATAGCACCACTATATGTATGCATTTTATATTAGCAACATAGTACTTGTCTAACAATGAGTGTACTCTGCATTGTCGGGGTGTTGGAGGGGGGATATCGACGTGCGGTGTTGCCCGGCACGCGGGTCCCGGGCCCCGCCAAATGTAGCTGCCTGGAGTGTGTCCAGTACATTTGGCAACAGCGCCCACCATAAACCGAGACTGTGTCATGCTACAGCAGTAGTAATTACTTCCTCTGTATGTTACGTGCGGTCGCATCTAATGTTCTCCGAGCTCATTCCGCCATCTTAATGGCCCTTTCTAGAAGCCCATTCATGTTCAGAGTTTGAATAAAACAAGTAAATATATAGAAGAGAGCAAACGGCTCAGTAAACCTACTCAGACGTAGTCGATATTTCACATATAGTGCGCACTTGTAAATATCTCCCTCCTGAGAGCACTTGAATCTGTTTATAGCTTTTACCCGACTCCACGTATTAAACCCATCAGTCTCTCATGACCGTTGCGATAATGAATGACGAATAGCTGAACTCTTCAATCACCTGGTAGTTTTTTTCTGTCTACTAGGTGCTGTGTTCAGCCTTGCACGCAATTTCATGCACTAAAATAAATCGTCATATGTATTTTTAAATCAGTGAAACAGTTTGATAGACAGTTTCCTTGCACTGACAGATATTTCGGTGTACAGTTCTAGCTACAAGTAGCCACATATAGCGATGTCAAATTTAACTGGAAAGTCTAGTTTGAAGCGTAATCTATTGGATAGTCTTGACGGGAGAGCGAAGCATTAGTTATCAATGAAACTAATACTAATAGTCCTATAATTATTATAGGACCTGCTGTCGTATATTAACGGCCTTTAGTAATCATGGTCGCAGTACTCTAAAGGCAATTGAGAGTTAATGTTCCTCCATATCAGTATATCTTTAAGGAAGGGAGAACTTCCTATAGAAATTCGTATAACTCGTTTATCAAAGAAACAGAGTTATACCGTATGAAATGTATACACGAAGTCTTCGTAGAATTTGGTTTAATCTTCTAAAACTTAGTTATTGATGATATACCATTTTATGTTATAGGGGTAGAATCCTAAACTTTAATTACACGTGTGTTCCTTCATTTATCCTTTGATACATGAGTTATACCGTATCGAACTTCTATAGGAAGTTCTCCCATCCTTAAAGATATAGTACTATGGAGGAACATTAACTCCCATCCCTGCTTTTAGAGTATTGCGACCATGATAACTACAAACAGTCAATATACTATACCAAGGTGTTCTATAACGATGCAAATACGCCTGTTACCTCGATTAGTAGTGATGTAGTTAACGTTAAGTTTTTAAATACTGGGGCTATTCATAAAAGGGATAAGTTCGTCGCTGGGACCATCTGCAAAACCCAAAGTATACTTTTATGAGTGCTATTTACGGCACACTTCTAATCAACAACTGAATAAATAATATCTACTTTAAATATTTAATCCGCATTTAAAAGTATCTTTGGAACCTTGAGTACTCTTACCTGGGTAAACTTTGTACAACACTAATTAATGTAGTTATGGTGGGAATAGTTGGTTCAATGCGAATGTTGAGTTCACCTCCGTTTCACCTTCCTCTTAATGCAGAGTCTGAAATCTGAAGCTGTCACGGATTGGACTCCTTAAATCTGGAGATAACGTCCTTCAGAGGAGATCCAAAAATACGGCCATGAAGAACCTTAAACGAACTCTCAATATCGTTTCGATATCAGAGACACCTAGACGAAATCAAGTTTAATCTAGATAAGAAGCTGTTCTCATTGTCTTATCAGGTACAAAATTGAGTACTTTACAATGTTTTAGGAACAAAGTCAAAGCACAGTGGAGTTTTCTACACATAACGTAGGTGGGAGAATTGATTCAATGCGAATGTTGAGATCTGCACTAACATTCGTACTAATTAAAGCGTTAAAATGAAAATGTCAACTTTGAGAACTCTAAATGTACACCATTGTTTCATCAAACTATCCAAACCCAAGAGCCAACGACAGAATTCACTAGTGAAGCGCACCAATGTAGTTCTGAGAGTTTTCAAGGGCGCTCTGTAAACAGTATTCCAGTGAACTTCTGAGTACTGTATTTTATACGGATTCAGCCTTTCTAATCGTTTTAAACTGGAGTGGGGTTTATAAATGTCAATGAGGCGAATCATCTTAGTAATTTCGCAACGAAAATAGGCCTGTGTGTAATTTCTATGTAAGAACTAAGTTCATACTTTCAATTCGGCACTTCAGTAGGTTTTGCTTAAATTAATGGAAAACATTTTAAAATTTCCCTTTTACGAGAATCATTCAATAATAAAAGAGACCAATAGGTCTGGGGAGAAAACTGTTGGTAAGGTAATTTTGGTACTTTAATAGCTTTAAGTTGGCATCATTGGGATAAGCCTTGATCAGCTGATTGATTAACTATGTTGTTTTTATAACCTCTACTGTAGTTTAAAACCAGTTAATATATACTCTAGAATGACTAAAGGGTATGGTGAAAATTATTTGAATCGTGCAAATCTTTACAAGTGGATGCAACAGTTCAAAAATGGCCGAGACTCAGTGACTAACGAACACCGCCCTGTTGAAGTACCGCAAAACATGTGCAAAATGGGTCCCAAAGGAGTTGACGCGGATATAAAAGGAAACAAGGCTGAGAGTGTGCACAGAGCTACAGGGGCATACGAAAGAGAAGGTGAGCACTTCCTCAACTAAATTTTAACATGTGATGAAACTTGGGTTTACTATTATGAGCCAGAATCAAAAAGCACAAAGTGGAAGCACACCAACTCACCTATCACGAAAAAATTCAAAACCCATGCATCAGCAGGAAAAGTCATGTTGACGGTGTTGTGGGATACTGAAGGTCCGGATTTTTTGATTATCTTGAAGAGCAGCATACGATTGACAGCCAATACTACTCGGATATGCTTTTGAACGAAGTGAATGAATGAAGCCAGGCATAAGAGAGGAACGTCGAGGATCTCAGAAAAGAGGTGTGATTCTCCAACAAGACAATGCACGTCCTCATACTGCTCAACTAAATCGAGAAACCATTAACAAAATGGGCTGCGAAGTACTGCCTCATCCCCCTTACAGTCCTGATTTATCACCAAGTGACTTCCACTTGTTTGGTCTGCTGAAGGAGGCATTGCGTGGAAATGCCTTCAGGATAATGAGGACGTCAAGAAGTATGTGTGAAATTGACTCAAACACCAAGATAAAGATTTCTTTGTAGCTGGTATAAAAAGCTTGTGGTCCGTTGGAACAAGCTCATAAATGTTAAAGGGGATTATGTTGAAAAAGTAGTAAAAGCGTTGTTTTTTTATAAAGTTTTCTCTCTAGACTTGTTTGTCTCTTAAATTATTGGATGACTCTCGTATAATTTTAGTAGAATGATCAGCCTTGAGGATTTTATTGCAATACACAGTTTGTATCAGATGAGGTTAACTATTCGTTTGTCAACAAGCTATCAGTGTTGTATTACTCGTATCTCGTGATTGTTCGTAAATCAATCTGTCATGAACAAACAGAGTATTTACCCCATTTACATAACCTCAATCATTGTGTTACAATGGTATTTAAAAAGATTTTAGATTTTGAATACCAAAAAATGGAAATAAACAAAATATTGCTTCTAACGCATTATTAAAACCCTACGTAACCATATGTAAAGTAACATTTTTTTTTTATTTTGACTAAAGCTCTTTCTTTGATATCAAGAATAATATATCTAAAATATAATGTTATTGTCAAATAGTATTGCATTTTCTATGTAATCTTATAGTACTAATGAATTTGTGATTTGTATTGATACTGTCTTACACAATAAATATAAAGAATTTCATGATAATCTTAACCTTTTTATTGTATAATACTCTTTCCTTTGTTCCAGCGGCTAACTATTAAGTATTCGGTGCAATAGTTCTATGCTCGACACCGCAAAGGCTCCTGAAAATACAGTAAAGTACATGTACTGTACTGTACTGTAGTGCATGTACTGTATTTTTTTAACTTGTTGACTGTACAACAATTTAATACATTTCCTCCTTAAGATCTGAACAGAATTAATATTTCATAAATTTGTTTAGTTTGCAAATTTTATCATTATTTTCGTGAAGCCACACGAAATAAGAAATAGTTATAATAGGAGTGAGGTCGTCCAGGTTTTCCATGTCCAGAAGCCCAAAGTGAACAGATTACAGCCTAGACCCCAAAGGGTTCAAACAATAAAGATCACATTTACACCTTTTATGATTTTTGAATATACATATTTTACGTAGTTTGATAGCGAAAGTATCCAACGCTGAGAAATTCGATTTGGTGGATAATAGTACTAGAAAACAAGTACAATGGACGAAATTCAGAACAGTTTTCTGGGCAGAGAAACTGTAGCTTAAAATTAAAACTGTGATTTGAGTGTAAATGGTCCACAATAGGTACACGTGTTGGCAGCCTAAAATGGATCCACAAGAAGCAGAGCCGCTAATAAGTGGCGGCAAAACTATTTTCTTCTGGTACACCTTCTGGATGACCTTAGATGAATCCAAACAGTTGATTCGCATGCCCAATACTAGGAATAGATATTCTAAAAAGTATGAAGTATTACTTCCGGCATAAGGGTATCCATAAACGATTCCCAAGATGCATGTGCATGTCTCTTATTAGGAGTAAATATTACCAACAGTATTAAGGTTCTCCTGCCACACTCTTCGAGTGATCTAAGATGATCCATAAGAGTGACCTGGTAACTAGCACTCCACAATATGTCTCGACCAATTTTGGGAAACCTAAAAATTTTAGGTTTTAGCAGTGAATTGGCAACATGGGTTCATCTGAAATGTTCCATATTTGGACCGAATTTTGGATTTACTCCCCCCCAGTACGTTCTTTGAATGACTCGAGATGGCCCCTAAGGGTGGTGACTTGGTCGAGTGAATCTCAAATTAGAGGCTGTTCAACCCTGCGTAATTAAAAAGTTAGTAAAATTCGTTGGTTTTTGTAATATTTTTATTTACTACAAAATCCCGGCCCATTTTCTAGACGTCGTATTGAATCGAAACAGACTCTATTTGCTACTCCTCTTTCGACCAAAACCTGTAAAAGTAGTGAAAGTATTTGAAAAATTAGTATTAAAAATATTCGAAAATTAAACCAGTAGCTATGATATTTTAGTTCTATTATTATACAGGGTGAATATAAAGTCAGGACCCCCCCCTCTACTTTTTTCTATAGGTAATATAAGGAGATATCCTTTGGGTAGTGGTGCAATATGGAAAGGAAGTTTCATTTTATGATATTGAAAATTTCTTGTGTCCCCCAAAAATGCGAAATTTTGGGGGCAACCCAAAAATTTCAAATGTAAACCCCTATCAAGTGACCCTTCATTTTAAAGAGCATGAAAAAACTTAAATAGTGGTGAAAACCAGAGATTGCTATCTCTTTCCTAATCCGAAATAATAGCCAGTTTTACCAGAACAATTTTAATAACTCACCACGTCACGAAGTCAAATCAAATGATCAAACATTTTATTTTTGGGAATCACATTATAGGACCATTTTTTATTAATGGGAATCTCAATGGTCAACTGTATTTGGAAATGTTACAAGAATCAATTTTTCCTGCAATAAATACTGTTATTAGGGAGAATCAACATGAATTTGAAGAAGAAATCGTTCATTTCCAGCAAGATGGTGCCCCACCACATTATCATCGTGCTGTACGACATTTCCTTGAGAACTCAGCTACGTGGTCAGTGGATTGGTAGGCGTGGTGTAATAGAATGGCCTGCACGGTCTCCGGACCTTACACCCATGGACTTTTTTCTATGGGGTCACATAAAATCCATAATTTACAAAACACCAGTAGCAAACCTTGAAGATTTAAGAAACAGGATTATTGATTTTTACAACCAAATACCACCTCAGACTTTCCAAAACGTCTGAGAAGCGTTCACCCTACGCTTGTCTCACTGCCAAATAGTAGGAGGGCTTCAGTTTGAACATTTGATTTGACTTCGTGATGTGGTGAGTTATTAAAATTGTTCTGGTAATACTGGCTATTATTTCGGATTAGGAAAGAGATAGCAATCTCTGGTTTTCACCACTACTTAAGTTTTTTCATGCTCTTTAAAATGAGGGGTCACTTGATAGGGGTTTACATTTGAAATGTTTGGGTTGCCCCCAAAAATTTCACATTTTTGGGGGACACAAAAAATTTTCAATATCATAAAATGAAACTTCCTTTCCATATTGCACCACTGCCTAAAGAATATCTCATTATATTACCTATGGAAAAAAGTAGAGGGGGGGGGTCCTGACTTTATATTCACCCTGTATGTAAAAGCACTATTCCACCTAACTTAGACCTCTTACTAACGGTATGTTGCAATAGGTTAGCTATATCGTGCATTCTACAGTATACACTTGACTAGTTCAATAATGATTCTTGTGTAATGGAAGTCCAGCAGTATTCACTCTCGGATCACCAATGTGGCGTCGCCGCAGCCTCGGTTAGACAGACAGGCGGACGCGGCCCGGCGCTCACTTGCCTTGTACGGAGAGGCAGCGTCGCGACGCGTTAAAAATAAGCGTCTCCGATGTTAGGAGGGGCGCGATATCACCCTACCTCTGCTGGTGACGACCGTGTCTATTTATGCGCGTAACCACGACTTGCTTATCATCTAAGTTCATCAATAGCGTTACGACCTGTACAAGTTCTCGTTAAAATAATATTATACTAGGTATTTAACTAGACAATCGTTCATATTTTCTAATATGAAAGGCGTTTTTATATATGTATCCCTGACAGACTAAATATATACTGAACTAAATTAACATTTTGTTTTTAATTTGTTTTTTGTTTCGACAATAGGTAAATCTCTCTACTAATTTTGCAGCCACATTAAGTCATTAGTAATGCTAGAATTAAAGAAAAGTGGTTGTGAGGTTCAAAATAAAATTCTTGGAAAAGTGTAGACTTATTAAACTTTCAGCCTTAGCCGCCTATATTACTCTACACAAGTGTAAATTTTAAATATATAAGAATTAAATATTAACAGTAAAACAGTTTTATTCTGATACAAATACTCGTGCAATGAAACTTCCTGTAGTGTCAATATGAGGGTATTAATATCATGTAATTTCGCTTTTTAAGTATTTCTTTATAATACTTTTAGGCCCAGCTATCTGTGTCACTCTAATACAAATAAATATGCTCGTACAATGAAACTCCACGTAGGGTGGGCTTTAGAGTGTTAATAGCATGTACTTTTGCTAGTCAAGTATTTCTATATAACACACTCAGCCGCAGCTATCTGTGTGACTCTAGTGCACGTGTAAATATTATTACAATGGAACTTCACGTGGGGCTGAGACTGTTAATATCTTCTTCTCGTAATCCTTTTCATTTGTTTTTGCAGCGTAAAAACAAACTGTTTAATTTTTTACTGAAAACTAGATAAAAAGCTATTTGTTATTTATCAAATTAAATTATATATACAAGACAGAATTAAAATTTTTAACTCCTCTGGTACGAAACTTTGTTTATTTATCGTGAACTAACAAATTGCTGCAAGTCACAATAATCCCTAAGTATGTAATATAGTTTTTCTAAAAAAGGTAATAAATAAATATAAAAAAACATTAATAAGAGTGTTTAATGTAGTTAATCAAAGGTCCAGTTAAATTAAATAGAGCGACCTATGAGACAAAATAAGTGGGTAACTGATTTTACTAAGCAAATCAGACTATCGGATGTGGGCCTCAGAGGAGTTCTACTTTACATTGGGTGTTTGACATTTGATGGCATTGTGGAGTTTACAGTTCAACAGTTATTTGTGTCCCTGGGGAGGAACGTGTCACTTTGTCAGCCCTTTGACCTTACGTTGTGGTGGCAAGCAGGGGCAGTTCTCTGAGTGTGACGCACATACTTCAACGAGCACCTCATATGTAGGCATATATTCTGACTCACTATCCAGGCATGACATGTGTTTGTCCTCTTGATACCTCGCGCTCATGGCAATATGTGCAGTGACAACGCCTGGATTTATTTTCTCCTGTCTGAACTCCAATAGTTTTCAGTGTTAAATTACTCTTTTTCCTTTCAGTGACATTCCTGCACGTTGTGCGATTTAAGTACATGTATATGTACTAATTGTCTTCTCACCTGACGAAGAAGATGGATTTCAATCCTCGAAACATAAAGTTATACATTTTGTACAATACTATAATCATTCAAGTGAGACTGCTGCCAACCCTGAACACTCCCCCCCCCCGCGTACGTCGTTTGGAGGCCATTGACGTATTCTTGGCAGTAGGCTATACTGGCCAGATGAGAGACACACACCATCAACAAATTCGTCCCTGCTTATTTAGAAATGATGGTTCATGCACAATGTCACGTCCTTTGCTCAGTTCGCATCCGAGATATCCTCCTGAGTTGAAGCTACGTAGAGCATTTTAAGTTTACATCCCCACAAAGTTCACGTTGTTGAAATATCCCCCAGGTGCCAAGCTTCACTATGGCTCATAGTCGAACTCTATCTGGCTTATGTAGAAATTAAGTTCACGTCTACAGCTCAATTTCTTCTCGAAATATATTGCCAGTCCCCTTATTTATCGACCCACACAACTCATTCATCTGCCAGTATTAAAATTGAGATACTTCAGTACCCCGATTAAAAATATAATTTATTATTGTCACCAATTGATCATTACTTTATATTCTCGTGTTGGATTGGGAATGAAATTCATATACGGCAGGACTTTACATGACAAAATTGATCTGCATGACAGGTTTTTTTAACGATCTATAAAACGTCGAAGAAAAGATAAGCGAGAGCAGCAAACTCGATTTGACACATTACAGGGCAGGACTGAGTCCTTGTTGGTTTTAATTATGATTTGGACTTAAAGTATCCAGGTTTACGACCAGAAACCTTCACAGTATAATATTTAATTAATTAATTCTATTGTAAAATTACATTTAAATAGATTACATTACATACATAATTGTAACATTGTATTAACAATTTGTTTTGTAAACATAGTAAAAACAAATTATAATAGTACATAACATTACACTAAAGATGCAGAGGTCTGCTCGACTGGGAATTACCCAATTCTCCATAACTTTACCCTCCAGATACCGGTCGTAATTATGGCACCATTATCATTGTGTGGAGACAGGGCATTAGCGGTATGGAGCCCCGGGGGCTGGAGTCCGGGTTACGGTACCCTGGAGACTCCAGCGCTCCAGCACTCCAGCAACTCTGACCCTTGTGCTCCATCTTAGAATACAAATCTTAACTATTATTGCAATAATTATTTATGCTTGTTTCAAATTATATTAATAGCTTCTGATTTCAGAAACTAAGGTTTGGAAATAAATGTAGCCTAACATTAGTCTACCCTTATTTTAAATTTAGGTTGTAGCCAAAATATTTAATTCACTACTTAGTATTATATTTTTAACTTAGGCGTTATAAAATTACTAAAATGTATACACACAAACATCTGTGTATATTTTGTGTCACTAAGATTAGAAAATAAATGTTTCATGCCAATTTATTTTATTGAAGGAATTTTTTATAATAGTCTTAATTTATAATAGTGGAATTTTAAATTATGGAGAAATAATTAACTAAATTTTAATGTAAAATTCAGATTACTTAGTTATTGCTATTAAGTTATTTTTAATATATTAATCAATATACATATACAATAACATGTTAATGTACCGAAGTTTCGGACAATCAGCTTGGGTTTTTATTGACAGTACAATTTCAGCATAAGACCACAAGGTTTGATCCGTATTGATTACAATGATTGATTATTTCAATGTTTTGTTACAAAATTACTTGATCAGAGAAATTTACAATAATTATACTTAGTTTTCAATAGTAATGGAAATACCATTTATATAAAGTAAAAGCCAAACTGAAACCAATGTTGTGATTTTAATTCAGTTTGCTTAGCAGGATCATAATTTTAATATTCAAATTTCTACGGTCATGTTATAGGGATGTTTACAATTTATTTATTTTAAATTCAAAAGAGAGTCAGACCTTCTATTTTTGTGTCTGTTTTCATTTTATATAATAGTCTGAGAAACATTGTAGTGTTTGGCGTAGATGATTGTCACTGTGTGCGCTTTGTAATTGAAATGTCATATTTTTGGGGTTAAATAAACCAAAATTAGCATTTTTGTTTCCATATTCTATTAAATATGCATAAAACTCAATCTAACGCTACATTAAAACGTTAACACGAACGAGATCACAACCCTAAAAAAGTGGTCTAAGTTGGAATAGCAACGATTTTTGATCTCCTATTATCATTTGTTCATTTAGTTATACTAAACAATGTTGAAGATATAATACGAAAATATATACAATTTTTTTCCTAATAGGGAAATAATAAATTTCATTTCAATTTTTCACTCCATTAGAAATTAGTTTTAAAAAGGGTAAATTTAAACCACTTGTATATAATAAAAGTATTAATTATTAAGAACCTGAAACTGCCTTCCTTAAACTCTTGTTGTTCTCCACCCGTATGTGCAAAAACTCTTTATGGAAAGGTCCTACAGACTTTGGATTATTTTTTGTCCAAAAAATACCTTAAGGATTTTTTTGTGTAAAGTTTAAAGAGCAATCCGTTCATTTATTTGTCTGTCTATGTGCTATTTCTTTCGTTATTCTGCCAGGTGGTTCAATACTCCGTTAATCAGTTTATTGTTCAAGCTATGGCGCCATTAAATTTATTAAAATTTATTGTCACAATGTGAACACCATTAAACAATATAATTTTAATGTCACTGTAAATCTTTCTCATTATTGTTATTCTTGACATCACAAATATTATAATTAAAAATTAATGTATCAAGTAATTTTGTTAAAAAACGTGAACATTCGAATTTATCAGAAAAGGATACGCTTTTTTGTTCTCATAGGACAAGAAGCTTATAAATTGCACTTAGTCCTGTAAGAACCTTTGCGCTGCTTCCGGAGTGACAGGATATTCAGGATGGGTAAGGTTGGGAGTAGGGGCCGCCTCCTATCGAGATCCATGAGGAAGAATTAGGGCACTACATCTCAAAGTCATGTCCCCCTGGAAGAAGGGGAGGCCAGCTCTGAACCAGCCTCTCCAGTCAAAATAGGCAGGGGGTGGCATACCCTTGGTGAGGTTAGCAAGAACCTCTGAGGTTAAGGAATAAACCCCACCAACTCCAACAGTCATCTCCCACAGTAGACTAGACCTATCGAATTGCCCATGAACCCCAGAATCTCGACCTTTGCGGTTAGTGATGTGCCGCTCCTGGACATCCATAAGGTTGCCCAGATTGAAGTGACAGATCGGTTTTTGCTGTGCCCAGTGGTGGGAAGGTATAAACCAGCCAGAAGTGATCCCTGCTGGGTAAAGGATACGCTTGGACACCATCTCTATCGTCTTATATTTGACGAAGAGAAAGTTAAAAGGCGTTACACTAAAGATGGCTTCTCTATAAGCATCTCTCATGAAACCCCTAAGGACAAAAATCCAAATTCAATCATTCTGACTTGAATTTCTCCTGTCATGAAGCGAATTCTTATGTCAATGCGAGATGTCAGTGAAGCGTTCAGAGGAGACGCCCAAGATCTACCGGTCCCGATGGTCATTAGCTGTAGACAAGATCAAGTCTTACTCACGAGTCATTGTGAGTGCTCATGTAGCGTGACAGAGACAACGCCTCTCTTTCTCTCGGTAGAGATGTACCGTCTATGGTATATCTTTTGAAAGAAGGAAGATACTTTGCTTGAGACTCAATCACCATAGATGCATATGTATTTCGAAGTAAATCTTGGAATAAAGGAGCGATTACAAAGCCCATGAATGAAACTATGAACATTTCCTCTTTATTGATTACAATCTCTAGTTAAGTATACATAAACACATACTAAGGAGTATCGAAGGTCTCGTCTGAAATTAGCAAAAGAGTTGTCGCAGAGACGGTCATACTGAAGGACGGACTGCTCTTTTATGTCAGCAACAATAATTCTTCATTGGCAACGAGGAACCTATGTACCAAATTTCAAGTCTCTAGAACCTTTCTAACAAGAGTTAATAGACAGACGGACGGGCTGTCCTCTAACCTTTTGAGCCCAAAATCAATATAGGGTCTTCTATTGATCAAGAGGAACCTATGTACCAAATTTCAAGTCTCTAGAACCTTTCTACAAAGAGTGATAATACAGATGATGAGTGAGCTATACTTTGACCTTTTGAGCTGAAATTCAATATAGGGTCTTCTACTGATCAAGAGGCACCTATATACCAAGTTTTGAGTCTCTAGAACCTTCCTATCAAGAGTTATTATACAGACAGGTGAGCTATCCTTTGATCTTTTGAGTCAAAAATCAATATGGGTTTTCTATAGATCAAGTTTTAAATCTCTGGGATACATTTATGACGATTTTTCATGGATGTCATGGAAGTACAATGACATGATTTTAAGAAATTCCTGTCGGGTTCGTTATAATTTATAGCAAAAATACCAGTGGTTATGATCTATTTACTTTAAATCTGAATTATAAGATTTTGTTCTCTGTTAATAAAATTGTAATAGTTTTTACCATTCTCTTTCAACACCGTATCAGACACCATTTGAGGTTTAATTAACAGAATAAGAAGACGTATTCCAGCGTCATATCCAGATACTCGACCAACAAACGGATTGGATTACAATAACTGGGTACACGTTTATTCACAACTTTTCCCTATGGCTAATCAATTTGTATCTAGAAAGAATTAATTTTAAAATCAAAACTTGTTTTACTAACAAATTTAGCACATGACAAAACTTTGAACTGATCATCAAAATACAGGAACATATCTACTCTGCACCGTTTGTTGCAAGAGTGTCACACTCGTAAATAACCCAAACCGTAAAACACCTCGAAATAAGCCAGGAGTTATCACGGGACACCTGGAAAGCAATCAAAGAGATGAAACTGGAGCCGTAATAGAATTCGGAAATTTTATTTGTAGGTGAGAGTATTTCCGAGAAAACTTAGTCAGCAAAGTAACATCTGGTGTGGAGCCCGTGTGGTTCTGAGTGCCTCTTCAATTTATGCCTCCACATTACACCACATCCCGCTAGCTCTCCGATATTCCACACTTTGTTCGCCTTATTGTACTCTACATTTACTCTGCAATCATTTCTCTCAGCATAACACGGTCATAAATAGTGTGTGATTAAAATACCATTAGGAAATTGTCGCTATCGAATAGTGTCCTTACTTGTTAACTGTTTTTACAAGTATCGCCCAACTTAATTTTAATATTTATAACTTATTAGTTATAACGTTACTATTATAACGTTAAATCAAGAATAATATAACATTATGTTTTTTCCACCTCGGATGAGATTTTAGTTTTTTCAACACTAATTACACTCCTATTAAAATGTCTTTACTCAATAAAGTAAAATTATATATTATAAAACATCTATTAGACCGTTGTCTTAACATTGCTATCCAGAAAAATATCACGCGTTTTTCGTATATTATAAATGTAACTAAATAAATGTATATTCATAGTCCATCGGAATAATACCCTTCGTCTAAGGTTAATTTTTTATGAAGATAAGCATTGAGAAGATAATAAATAGTATTTTCAGATATTTATAATCGTTTAGTGGCAAAAAGACTATAACAGCAACATTGCCTTTTAAGAACTCAAAGATCTCTTCTTGAGATGGATAACTTTCATTTACAGGTAATTATTTTTTAAGGAAAGGCCGATCCCCTTTTAAGCCCAATTTTACCCGTCCTCAAGGGCCAATGGCTACTGGCTTGTGCGAATGTCCAATCGAACGTTATAAGGAAGACATTCGGTACAGTAATAGGTTGACGTTACTTAAAAAAGTGCTACGGTCACGGACATGATTTAAAAACAAGATAAAAGTATCTGCTTTTCCACGTGACACCATACTTCACCTGAATCGATTATAGTTTTGGACAATACATATTGAAACTCTTCGGTAAATATTTGTGAAGACCGGAAAACGGATAAATTAAAAGAGAGATTAACATAATATGTTAATAAAGAACGTGTGTCTGCCACTTTGTTCACCCACACTTCACATCACTCTTGTTATATCACATTACTTCATTATTAATTTTAATTATTATTAACTAGCGGGCCCGGCGCGCTTTGCTGCGCATTTCAATAATTTTTTGCAAAAGTTGCCCGCGGCTTCGCACGCAATTTCCCGTTGAAAACAGTACACTATATTCACTTATTCTTTTTCTATCACATTCTAAACATTGCTGAGATAATTGATAGTCGTTCCATCGTGAGCCTCTTGGGCGTATTATGAAGGTATGTACCATATTCCCTGCCTCTATCTAGCTGTTACCCACGGCTTCGCACGCAAATCTTAAGAACCGAAGTCCTTATATTACTTAGTAAATTTTTTTTTTACTATAATAAATTTTAGATTAAATTAGTTATATCTCCGATGCCACGATTGAGCTTGCTTTGTTGTCTCGATCGAGAGAATATGTACACACGGAGTTTTGAGAACCATACTTCTGTCAAAAAAAACAACTAAGGTTGATTTTATAACATTCTTTATATTTGTAGCCAACGTAAGATAGTAATTATGATATCTGCATTACTCTTCTGATCAAGCATGAGCATGGTTTATATTAAATAAATATTGCAGTTAAAGGTGAATTTTTTACGTCAAATTTGAATTGTATTATCTGATAGTAAAGTCTATGTTTAACAGTGATTGCAAAAAACAGTTTAAACAAAATTTGTCGTTTTCTCTTAAGCTTACTCTATGCTTTAAAACTATAAGTGTAAATATATGTTTACAAAGAACAGCTGATTAAAAATTTGAAAAGACGTTAACATATGTTTGCTGCAATGCATTTCTTATGGGTATTTCTGTAACCAGTGGGGCGGAATCCTGAATCGGGAAAGGGATGGGCATAGCTTATACTCTAGAATAGACAATTTAGAGATTGTTGGGATACCTCTCACACAAGGAGAGAATATATATAGTGTTCTCGGTAAGCTAGCCAAGGTGCTAAAGTTAGAGTTTAATAGCCGGGATCTGTCAGTGGCCCATAGACTGCCTTTGAGGGTTGGGCAAACTCACCCCTCTATTATAGCAAAATTTGTATCACGAGAGGACAAGGTGCAATGGGTGCGTGCGGCGAGGGAGGGTCGCGGGGGGCTTACTGCAGCAGCACTTATTGAGTCGTGGCCTACCACACCCATCTATATCAACGATCACCTCACACCTCATTTCAAGATGTTACTTGGACGAGCAAAGAGACACGTAAGAGAGAAGAGGCTTGCCTTCGCCTGGACGCGCGACTGCAGGTGTTCGCTCGGAAGACTGCTCTCCCGGACTGTCCCTCGACTTTGCTCAGGACCCTGGAGGACTTGGATCAGCTACTGAACTAGAGAGAATGAGTGAGTGATGTAAAGCCAATTTGTATTTTTTCTAACGCAATACATTTTTCCTCCATTAGTTTGTACAAATTTGAGCTTGGTGTTTCTCCTCTAATTCTAAAGTTAAAAAATATTTAATGCAAAGTATAAATAGCGGCTTGTTCGTATATAAAAATATAATTTTAATATTGTATCAGAACCTTCATAATCAGAACAAAAATATCCTTGGATGCTAAATATAATAGCTATTTTACTTAGTAATTTTAAACTCAATTATAATATTTACAATGATTTTCAATCATTAAAGGTATTTTATATATACAATTATTCTATTTTACATATTTTTTAGAAGAGTCTAATGTATATCGTTTTCATTTTGCAGATCTTTCCTTACTTATTTCAATATATTTTACTTGTACTTCCTATTTACTATTTACTATATTGTTAATAAACGTATCTGGTTGTTGTTTTACTTGTTGTATTCTAAATTTTTTGTCACTAAATTGGTCTGGTATGAAGTTTAAACAACACTAAAATAGTTAATTCAATATCAAAGCAATAATGAAACAGTTTTCTCCAAGAAATTATTGTAGGCATACAGTAGGTAATTATATTGAACATCTGTAAATAATTAGTTATTAATAAATCTACTAATGTTAATTATTATTTGATAGTTGACTAACTTTAAATACTATAACTTAAGACTTTTTTAGTGTAACTATAAGTAAACTTTTTTTTAGCGGCAGCAGTCTATACGTTATGTTCATTTTTTATAATTCTAATTAATTTCCGTTAAAATATGTAGGCAATTGTTCGTTTTGTTTTGATTTTTTGAATTATGAGTATTTTTACTCTGTTTGGTGACTCTAAGCGATCGGTTATTTTCTTTAGCATTTTACTAGATTAAGTTTATATTAGACTGTAACCGTACATTAATTTAAAATGTACAATTCTCGGAAAGTAATAGTATTTTTAAACTTTAGTGTTTTTGTCCTGTAAACTATTACTTTCTCCTGGTTGATATATTATTTAATGTCGGTAATAGCAAGCGATTAAATACTACATTAAACTGATTTTGAAAATTTCATTCCAATCAAAATTTGCTATCGTAATAAGAGTTTTTTTAATATAGTTTTAATCAGCTGTCTAGAAACATCACAGCGTTAAGATTAAATGTGAGCTTGCGCACACAGAAACAGCGTAGGCATTTTTAAATACGAATGTGAATGTAAAAATAAAATTTTACTATTTATTTACTTATTTATTATTATTATTATATTATCTTACAAATGTACTCGGGATGGTTGGCGATTGCGGTGGTGGACGTTTGGGTTGATGGACGGTGACACACAGACACTTGATGCACTTGACAATTACAGACACATTTATTGCGAACAATTTGACACACACGATGACATTAAACACTTTTTTGACAATATCGATACCGACAGGGACATTTTAAAGATGATTCATTTTAACATACGTAGCTATTACAAAAAACATTGACAGTTTATTAATATTTATTGAAAGTTTGTGTATTAAATTTGATATTATTACTCTTACTGAAGCGTGGATTGACAATGAAAAACGTTTAGTTCCCTTAGAGGGTTATGATATTTACAGTACATCGAAGAATTGGAATAGAAATGACGGAGTGGTTATTTATGTGAATACTGAACTACGCGGGGTTGTACAACAGATTACTTTGGGAGAGGCGACAGGACTGCAACTGAACTTTGAAACTGACGGTCTACCTTACAGTATGCTAGCGGTGTACCGCAGCCCTTCGATGAACTGCAACTTGTTTCTAGATGACTTACAACAGTACTATTCTAAAACTAACGAAAACACAACCTACATTTTTTACAGGCGATACCAATATAGATACTTTAATATCATGTAACAATATAAACGAGAAAGACTTATATTTAAAAATATTCTATGCGGAGCAGGTTTCATAGAATGCATAAATAAAAACCCCACAAAGTAACAGGACAATCTATAACTTGTATTGATCATATTTTTATAAAAACACTCTGACTGTACGGCTGTAACTGCAGGCGTTTTAACTACTGACTTGACTGACCACTACGCGGTGCTGGCCGGGGTGGAGTGTAAACCCCCCCGCTCCCGTATTAACAGTGACACAGACACTTATCTGGACCAGACACTACTACAGGAACTGTTGGGGGGAGCAGTCATGGGACCATGTTCTGCGGCAGGAAGATGTGAACGTTTGCTGTGACCTATTTATACAGTCACTTGAAAATCTTAAAAATTTATCACTTAAACCGAAAAAAGTCTAGTACTCGAAATAAGAAGCTTAAACCATGGATAACTGTAGATTTAATCCAATCAATTAGAAAACGAGACAAAATTAGTAAAATTTTAAAAAGACAACCGTTTAATGATACTCTTAAAATTATTTTAAAAACTTTTAGAAACAAATTGGCAAAAGATATAAAAAACACAAAAACAGCTTACTATAGAGATCAAATTATAAATTCGTCAAACAATCCAAAACGATTTTGGGAAAGTTATTAATGAAATAAGCGGTGGATCAGGATCTAAAAGTACATTCCCTATACGAAACTTTCTTCAGGCTTCGGATCAGGGGGGTGGTGACATTAAGACTGTGGCAAACTCATTTAAATGTTTTCTTTTCAAACGTAGGTTCATGTCTTGCAAAGGAGTTGCCGCAGTCGGTCGGCGGCCCGCCCCTGGTGGATGATGCCTCATACAAGGCCGGTCATGTCTTCCAGCTGAACCCGGTCACCGACAGCCAGGTGGAGAGATACGTTGCCGAGATGCGCGGTGGCTCGGCTCCCCGGGTTCGATGGTTTACCAACATCGATTTTAAAAAATAATTTAAAGTACCTCTTCTTTCACCACTAAAACATTTGATTAATCTTAGCATTGCTTCGGGAGTTTTTCCAGAAAAATTGAAAACAGCCAAAGTAATTCCCTTGTATAAATCTAATGACAAATCAGATATGAATAATTACAGACCGATCTCGTTACTTAGTGTGCTTGGTAAATTACTGGAGAAGTGCGTAAAATATCAGTTTCAGAATTATCTTGAAAAACATAATCTTTTGTCGATATCGCAGTTTGGATTTAGGCAGGTAAAAAATACTTCTGACGCACTCTTTGATATTAATAAAATTATAACCGAATATTTAAAGGAAAATTATAAATCATTACTTGTTTTTTATTGATTTAGCCAAAGCTTTTGATTCCATAGATAGAAATTTGTTGTTTAATAAATTGGAATGTATTGGAGTCCGGGGAGTGACCTTAAATTGGTTTAAAAGTTATTTGAGTGGTCGAAATCAAATTGTTAATATTGATAATATTAGTAGTGAACCACTGGAAGTAAAGTACGGCGTGGTTCAAGGAAGTACGCTGGGTCCGTTGTTATTCCTAATCTATATAAATAACTTAGATAAATTGAATATTACGGGAAAGCTTCTCTTGTTCGCTGATGATAACGGTTGTAATTTTCAATGGTAAAACTTGGCATGATGTATACGACACCGCTTTCTCGAGAATTAAATTTATTATATACATGGTTTTGTGATAATATTTTATCGATGAATGTTGGTAAAACTAAATGCTTGCCTATTGCATTACGCACCGCGAGCGAGCCACCTGCTGATTTACGGCTGTTATTGCACTCATGCGGAGACTTGTATAATACTACCTGCAATTGCCAGCTGATTGAGAGGGTGGACCAGTATAAGTATCTAGGTGTAATAATTGATTCAAAAACTCAGATGGGAGCCTCACATTAATAGTATAAAGTCTAAATTAAGAAAATTTATTTACATATTTTATCAATTAGGCCAAATTCTAAATTATAATGAGATAAAAACAGTTTATTACTCGTATGTACAATCAGTTTTTTACAGTATGGTATTATCGCTTGGGGAGGGGCTTACAGGACCCATATTGGAACCACTAAACGTTATTCAAAAATCTATAATTAAGGCAGCGCTTAATAAACAAAGGCATTATTCATCAACCTTGTTATTTAGGGAAAATGATATTTTTTACAATTAGGCAATTAATTATTAGGAATGTACTGGTCTACACCTACTCTCATAAAGATGTCGTCCTCACCCCTATTGCTCACGGTTACCCGACCAGGAACGCTGTGAGTGTGGGGTTGCAGGTCCCTGTCATTAAACTGTCTATTAACCTTACGAATGCCTACTACGTCGCCAACACGCTCTACAGACAATTGCCCTCTGTGATAAGGGACCTGCAGGACGAGCCTGTCAGTGGCTTCAAGCGGCTGGTTACTGCCTGGCTTCGGATGATCGGCCCAGATAATGCTGAATTTTCTCCTCACCCCCACTTACCGTTACTAATCATTACCGCTTCTAAACACTACAACTATAGTTAACTACTTCCAATCATAACAAACGTCTACGCTACACCTGTTTCTCGAAACTTTATAATTTATTAATTATGTTTTAAAAAATTAAGATGTTTTTATTTAAACGCTTGCTATATTTATTGATAAGTGTTTTATTCAATTTATGTTAATATAGTAGTTTATTTTTCTTGTACAAACATAAGTCGTACTTTAATTCTATTCTTTACTCTTTTTTTTCCTTTTTTTAATTTTAATATTTGTATATGCAAATATGTATGTGTATGTATGTATATATATTTGTGTATATGTGTGTATATATGTGTGTGTATATATGTATGTGTCTGTAATGTCAAGATGCTTTTATTATTTCATTTTATATACAGTATTTGTTTTTTTTTTTATCATTTTTTTTTTGTACACGTCTAGATTGGGCTGGGCAGCACGCACAGACACGTTCTATGTGCTGTCTATTTTCATACTTATATGTGTACAAACTTATTGTTGAATTTGGAAAATAAACTTATATTTGATTTGATTTGATTTGATTTGATTTGATTTGATTTGATTTGATTTGATTTATAAACCTTCTCCGTGGAAAAATACATATACGTACAAATTTTCATCATGATCGGTCCAATAGTTCACGATTCCATAAAGGACAAACATACAAACATTCATTTATATATATATAGATATCATATATGGTAAAAACTAGGAATTATTGTATAAATAAAGAGCTACGACTGATTGCGTAGTTTCTAACCTGAATCTAAGGGACCAGTTATAAGAATAATTTACACATATTGAGCTCTTATTACAATCAGTATTCCTTTGTCCATTTCTGGTCAGTAATAATCCGTTGAATGATGTCAGTCCTTTAAAGATGTTCAGATTGCCTATGGGTGTGAAGAGATGTACATTGCCAATGTAATATTCACATATTAAAGGAGTGTACGAGTGGTTCTGGCTAAAGATAAGACTCCCTTGGGTTCCATTAGCCCATTGATCATTGGGCTATTACCTAATGGTCCTCACTAAGAAACATTCTGCAGCAAGACACCACCTCATTCACTAATTATTCTCATCTCTTATTCATATTGATATTGGGAGTGCCGATGGCCGAGCGGTCTGAGACGTTGGACTTAGAATATAGAGATCTGAGTCTGAGTTAGAGATAGCGCAGGTTCGAATCCTGTCTGTGTCCGTTGCACTTCTTTTCAGTACCATCGACCTTGTACTGTATCGACTCTCCCCCTTATTCTGTTTGATAAGATCCTCGCACAGGCTTTTGGCCCATGAGGACGGACAGAGTAAGAATTAAAAGGGGATAGGCTTCTCCTTTAAATAAAATATATATTAGGCTTAAAAATTAATTATTGGATATTCTAGTTGGTAAATTGCTTTGCGCTTGATTTGTAAATTGCTGCGCTGGAATTTGGAATTCTTCGGGGTTTATAATGACACGTGTCGGCACTGCTGACAGATGATGTGGTGATTGTTTACGTCTGGGACGGAGCGGGCTGTGGTGACATGCTGCAGATATTCAATGTCTTAGCTCTTGTCTATCTTAAATGATATTTTCCTTGAAACAATTACTTGAGTATTCAAGCTGGAAAATTGGAGTGTTGAAATACGCATTGTAAATAGTATAGTTTTCCTAAGTTGGGATTTTAATTATTAATCTTTCTGACCAAAGGGTTGTTTGAGGATATTACATTGTATAGACAGTATTCGGTGGTAAACAATTTCTTTTCATCAATCTACTAGGCTTAAGCAAGGAAATAGTGTGTTGTTTTATATTCTTTAATGGGCTTTTTTTCCTTTGATCATAAATATACCCAGAAAGAACAGAAGGCCACTTCATTGTTCATTTACTTTTTGAGGCGACTACCTTTCCAATGTCAATACGAATGTCTGAGATGGACGATCAAGCTTGAGCCATGATCCAACTAGTTGAAGAGTGGTCTTAACACTATAACTATCTCAGACTCAATATTCCGAAACTATGATTTACAGGTAGATTTAATTTAAATCTACCTTTTTCAAACCTCCTCATGACGGAGTTTCCGTAAGGTTTTACACTATCAGTGTTGTTGCAAAATAACCTTGTATAACCAGTTTTGATATTTCTATATGAAAACCACACGTGAAATCTACTTTTCTTCACGCCGGGCTTAATTAATTGACACCCGTGTAATCTTTTAATTTTAATTTTTTTTTATTTCTCCTTGAGAATTAATAATATACTGACAATTTTTTAAATTGAAACTAATTTTATAGAATTTGGGCAACAGGGCTCACTAGTACTGTTTATTTATAATAAACCAGAACCATATCTATTAATTAAGGAACTT
The DNA here is from genome assembly GCF_021130785.1 of Homalodisca vitripennis. Taxonomy (NCBI): domain Eukaryota; kingdom Metazoa; phylum Arthropoda; class Insecta; order Hemiptera; family Cicadellidae; genus Homalodisca; species Homalodisca vitripennis. The sequence continues at coordinate 149,563,456 of NC_060212.1, forward strand.
ATAGCCTATTATAGTGTGTCAATAGCAATGTACATTAAATATCAGCGTTGTTCAAACTATTATTATTATTATTGTTATTGCTGATAACTGACATGGATATTCATTACGATTTCTGACCAATTGCAAAATATCATCCAATAATGTCTGTTGTTAAAAATCGGATGATCCAGATCACAAGACATAACTCCTTTTTTACAAAACAATACTGTTTACGTTTAGAAAATACTAACTTGGATCGTGAATACTAATGTAATGGATGTACATGCTCGTTGTCCTACTGTCCATAGTCTGATAAAAATAAAGAAAAGGATTCGTTTTACAACTAAACGTAACCACCACCGTCTGCTTACGTTTACTGTTACGTTCATGAGTTGGATGGAAAACTAAATCTTCTGTAACTTCTATTATAGGAAGAGAGATCTTATAACATTATCTTGATATCATAGAATATATTTAGTCATTAATAAACAACAAAAAGAAGTAAACCAAATCTGGAGACTTGAGGCACTCCCGAACTTGCAAAAAAAACTCTAAAAATATACTCTAACGAATCGTATTCTAAATTATCTTTCCAAAACGTAGAATATGGTCCAGTGACAAAAACTGTGTGGAAAATTTTAAAAAATACTACTTTTCTTATTTTATGAGAAAAATTCCGGGTTTTCCCATTATACACAGAGTAAGTAATCAATTATAATAAATTGTTCAAATTCACCAAACCGAATATTATTCACTTTAATAAAACCTTTATATACATAAACAATGTTTAGCAACTGTATAGCATTTTATGTAATTAACACTTTGCAGCTGAAAGGACAAGAATTAATTTAATTCATTATCATAAATATTTTGCAGGACTACTGTATGTGCTATTATATATTGTAGAGAAATTCCTGTTACACTTGGATTTATATGTTTAACTTTAAATGCTATAAATCTAGGGGAAAATATACCAAGCCAACGTATCAGATTATAAGCTGTTAGTGTACTGGTATTATAAGCTTTCAAACTAGCACAGCATAATACGCGACTTTAAGTAAATTTAAAGAAACTAATTGATTGGATACTAGTCTCGATTATATTTTCAAAGTTGTAAAAGATATTTTGAAATAGAAGTAACTCTATTTAGTAGAAGAGTAAGGAATTCATGAGTTGAAAGGATTACACGTTAACTTTATCTGAATAATAAGCTTTTAAATTCGGTCAGCTCTAATTATGAAAAGAAGCCATTGTCACTTTTAATATTGCTGGCTTACCACTGTTAACTTTACCACTAGGAAATTAATTCAAATGACGATAGAAATTAACACATTTTTATATGAAGTTATCAAGCCAACTTTCAGATATTAGAATGTTAAAATGGGCACTAAATATGTAATCCTGGATTTTTGTTTGCAATTAGTAGTCTACATTATGAGAAAAGTTTAAATACAGCTTGGGAGTGCATTTTCCTTGAACAAAAGTCAGTAAACAACTCGTAAAATATTAATGGAAGCAAAATCTCCATTTCCATGTTAATGCGGGGATCCGCGACGCTGTTGAGTATTTTCTTATTGGATTAGCATTTCATATTTTTGCGGTTGCCGAGTTTCCTCTCTGATTGCCACGGCAGATGGCTCAGAGGCGGCGCGGCGCGGCGCTCGCTGCGGATGACTACTGAATTGTTTTAAATTTCTTCCAAGACACATGGCCGCGGTAAGGGTCTCCCCCCCTCTCCCGTGTATTTCAGTAGTGCTAAATATACTCACTGCAGAGGCGTGTGGCTTGGCCGAACTTCGGGGTGGCACTTTATTAAAATTACGACCCGGGAACGAGTAAAATTCAAATGCTTTTTCGAAGCAACTTGACAAAACGTTGTGTACTTTTTTACTATTTCACTGTTCATATAAATAGTTCATATAGTTTTATGAATTATTTACTTTAGTTTATCATCTAATATAGCTAGTCAGTTACAATTTAAAATACAAAAAAACTTTCTAACCTAAATCCCACACTTAATTAAAGACCCAACATGGCCTTCTGGAAATCGTGTCGATGTCCGTCCGTCTATCCGTATTCTGTGCCATACCACTTAGGTCCTACAGACCTGAAGCTAGTACTCAGACTCCTATTGGTCCGTGGAAGAACCCTATTGATTTTGAGCGGGAAAGGCGAAACGGCAGTCCGTCTGTCTATCTATCGATGTGCCTCTCTGTGCGATAACATTTTATCAAAAATTTCCTAAAGACTTGGTACATAGGTTTCTTTTGGTAGTTAAACGAGTCCCATAACCACATCCATTACCAATTATCCCTTTCTCAAGTGCCTATTCAGATTCTTCACTCGACTACCATCCTGTATTCCCTAAGGTTTAAGAGAGGTGATGCTGATACTCAAGCTGAAAATGTCATTAGTAAAAGAAACACATCATACCTTCGAGTTCACACAACCCGTTGAATCCGTGATAATTAGTCTATCAATCAATTCAAAGTTGTTCGTCGAACTGAGAATTGTCAGCAATACTAGTTTCATAATCAACTGGTAGGAACAGTGCTTTAATAACTGTAATAATGACTTTTAAAACATTGTTAACCTACCATGCATGAATTCAGGGATCGTTAAAACCAAAAAAGGACGCCTCCACTTTATAAATTACTAATAGTAGCAGGCAAAATCCTGAACAAGTAGGTCAATCGTTTGGGTCTTTAGAGGAGCCGCTTGTGGATCTAATAAAATAATGTAGTCGTATGATATTTCGTAGGCAACGTTTGAAAACTGTAAAGCTTTACCTAATAGCAGCGATTGCCCTAACATAAACTTTGCACATCCATTCCCAAACATGTTCTAAGATTCAAAAGATTTTAGTAACAATTGACATGGTACATAGTAATTGAAGTAGCAAAATTTCTTGCCTGTAATTTTTCTATTGTTTAAAAATATTTATACTAATTTATCGATAAATGGAATTTCGCTAGTAAAAGATTTATTATTGGAAACCCCCAAACTTTTGCTGATTAACTAGGTATTTTGTAATTGAGTTATACAGCATTTTGATTTCAGTTATATCATCACCAGTAATAAATATCATTGTTTAAAAATATGAACAAATAAAAAATATTATTTAAAGTAAAATTATTATAAATTTGTATTATTATTAATTATTTACTATTAATGATTTGAAATTATATTTATAAAATAAATATAAGAAAATAAAGTTGCTACGTATACATTTAATAATGCCTGGCTCAGTATTTTCGCCGCTAGTTAGTAGACGGCGTTCTTTGCAATCCAACAGCACATAAAGCTCCAGCACTAAACAAATCTTCATTATAAGGGTTAAATTACTTCATGCCCATTCAGATGCGAAGTTTCATTTACATAAAAATGCAATATACAGAGTATTTATCTTCAACTAAGCTACTCTGTGTGTACATACATAAATGTTTTACTAAGGTAATCAGTATTTATTTTGGTAAGCTAGAACAAAGACAGTTAATTAGCCTTACGTTTAATTTAAACTCCTCTAATATTTCATTAATGTTATACACTGACTAAAATCATGAGTTTCTAAAAATATTATTAAAATTTTGCTTGTTTAGAAAAACATATTTACTACTAGCGATACTGTTACACCAGTACTATCGTTTTTAGTTTTGTTTAGATCTAAAATTTTGAAAGTAGCTTTATTGTGAAAATACAAAAAGATTAAACAGTAAAAGGTTTAAAAGTCAGAAAGCAAGTATTTAAACCATTGACCACAACTCGAGAACAAATATTATTATTTATTCTTAAAACATATAAAGGTAACATTTCATTATACAAACCCCATATATTAGCAAATATAAACGTTATTATCATAAATTTAAGTATAAAATCACAACCCATTACCAAATTTTAATCGTTACTTTATATGCAGATACTCGATCTATCAGAGGTTCTTTTAAGTTAGTTTGTGTAGAAGTTATATCCAATTTTCTTTGCCATCTTTCAAAAGTTCTTCTATGTTATTTTACGTGTAGAATACTCAAAAACTTTAATGGTCATTAATTTATGTATAGAAGTGCTAATCATTGAAAGCTCTTGATCGTTAGTTGTCAGTAACATAATAGAGGAGTTCATCTGAAATAGTTAAAAGTGGGCATGAAGCAGAACATTCGTCAACAGATGTTACACCCGCAGAGACTACGCGATAGTTTATTTTGCAGCTTGCATCCATCTCCATCTGATTGCATCAAAGTCCCGATCACGTAACTTCTAATGAGTGCTTTGTTGGACATTTTACATGGAATATTCAAAACTCATCCTGGTATTATTCGTAACCATAAGACAACATTTCGACTTAAAGAGCAACACTGAAGAAACTCTAACTCAGTTTTCTCGTTTTTCCAGATCGGGAACTTTGCATATGTAGCACTTAAGTATCTTTATCACTCCTGATGCTGGAAATTTTCATTTATGTATATCTATTTGTCTTCACGATGTTTCAAGAACGAACTGGCCTACAGACTTAACATTTTTCAATAAGGTAATATCGATTATGGTGCAAGCATTCCATGAGAGTTTTGGATGAGCTCTAGCGAACATAATTATTTACGTTGGCCTTATTGGTAATCATGACTGAAACGAGAAAATCGTAGAGTAAATACATTTTCAAGCAAACTAAGTACCATCATGTGACATTACATCATGATGTAATGATGTAATTCGTAACATATTCAACCTATGAGAATAAAATTGAAATATAGACTAAGTTTTGAATGCAAGATATTTTTACTTTTAACCTGCAAATGCAGAACATAATATTAATTTTTCTTATGATTTAAATTTGACTTCTAGTACATAATTTAAATACACTATTAGTTTTTAGACAGAAAATTATCTTGGATTATAAACAGGACCTACCGTATTTAAAATTTGAAACATTTTCCAGATAGGTAAGTTTTTATAATGTCATTATTGGGCTAAACTTGCGTTCACATGCTGTAGTTATTTACAAGATTGTTGAAAACGTACTATCACTTTCGAGTTAAGGTACTTATTCATACATATTAAAGTTTTTTGAGTTTGGGGGCCCAGAAGAGCCATCAGTAACATTTTTGTCTTTCTTTTTCGCCTCTATTAAGGTAAATAAACGTATAATAATCTGGAATATGTTAATAATAAAATACTCAACCTGAATGTTGAAACACTGTACCAAACAATGAGTATTGCCTGTACCGAACGAAATTGGGGCGCGAGCAAAAGTGTCAGCGACACGAAACTGGGGTGTCAGAGTATTCGCTCAGGGATGAACACGGTATTCAATATGTGGTGTAGCAAAAACGAACACCGCCCTCTTGTGCTTATCGGAAAAGCAGCTTTTCCCCGGATAATCTTCAAGAACAGACCCTACCAAACATGCATGTAGCGCTTTTGAAGTTCCATACTTGTATTTTGCCTCTCAACTCAAAATATTCGTCAAGCACTTGGTACAGTACCGTACCATAACAGTTTATTTTTAGACGTTATAAATTATATACATTAAAAAATAAAATTATTTCTAATTAACTACAAAGTATAATATCGTATGTACTCATCGCATTCACTCATTTTCAAACAATTTGTTCAACAGCGATAAAGCATTACGTACACACCTGTCCAAGGAACTCAAATTCAATAGTACTGTACATAGTTCTTTATCATTCCACTCCGGATACAGATTTGTTTGTTTTTGCAGTTAAATGTTCGTCCGTCAATCCCAAGATAAAATCTCCACTTTCACAGTTTGCCAGTGAGAAATTGTCGCAGTGTGAGTTTGAAATATGTAATTGGGGTTATGTAACCACACCTTTGTTACGAACTAATTGACTATTTATTATCATTTCTTAAGGCATATCCTAGGGGTTTTTATTAAAGCAGTACCTTTTTGATACTCCATCCTTGGTACTCAACGAAGTATCACAAAAATACAACACTGCGCCAGAAGTATATTACGTATAGCGACATCGAAAAATAAATTATTTGAGATGCCAAACGCCACTGGAAGCCAAATAGACCTAAGTCTAATAACGTCTAAAATACTAGATTTCAAGAACATATCAAGTAAATAATGATAACACGATAGGTTCCATGCATTCAAATGGTGGTGCATTCAATTTTGGGGTATGAAAAATGTTACTTTGTCACATTATAGCCCTTTAAATTCCGCGTTATATTATGGAAATTTTATCGGACCTAAATAAAAACTGCGCTAGATCAAAATCTGAAATGTTTATAACATGTACATGAGCTATAGCTTCAGGGAGTACATGTTTATTTTATTCATTAAAAAATTTAAATTTATTTGCATTTTTTTCATAACTAAAAATTTTTTAACGTATAAAACATTCCAATCTCTGAGCTATAACGGATATACGTATACTTTACAAATATCAAACATATTTATCTTTAGCAATTTTTATTTGGGCCTGTATAAAAATTGGCAATTTGAAAAATTTCGAATACTGTACTCGTAATTTCACTTGGAGTGATAAAAAATGTGTCCTATTTTTCTGTATTCAGGAAATTCTTTTAGTGCTATGAGTATAACATAAAATAAAATTTTTCCATTTGAACTGTTGCACTATTTCCTTAGTTTGAGTTGTTTGATGTGTCAAAATGCTGATTACCTCCGACTCCGTGAGGGTAACGCTACACCAAAAAGTGACTGTAGGCTTTACTGGCGTGCACCACTAAAATAGATGTTCCACCGGTTTATTTCCAAACACGCGGCGCGTCGCTCCTGCCAGCGCAGCAGCGGCGAACTTCGGTCGACCGGCGCGGCGCGGGGACACACGTGCTAGCCCGGCATCCGCCAGACTGTTCCGACGTACGACTGGCTTGTGCTTGTGACGGACGTGCTTGGGCGACCCCGTCACGGTACAGGACGCAATAATCACCGCATGAGTAGCTCACCTCACCGCTTACTGAAAGGAACATTTACTTGAACGGTACTTGTGAGGTGGTGAAATTACTTAAACTTTTTTTATCGAAAAGAATTCTTCTTCACCAAGGTGCGTCCGCACTGTACGAGCATTGTCAGTGAACATTTTACTGTTCGTAGGCGAATGTTTGATGCCCGTTAAGTGTGGAAACCGGAACGATCATTATAAGGGCGCGCCGCCATTTTTGTCAGGCCAAATGTTCGCTCTATGAGTGATTCTTGTTGATTTCTGTGAAGAAGCCCTTTGTGTCCCAGCCATTGAGTCCGTTTCTTGCCGATATTTGGTTTCTTGTGAAGTTTGTGTTGAATGTACACCGTGCTATAATAGTAACCGTGAGTAAGAAACTGTTTTCGGGCAGAACAAACTATTCTTTTAATGTTTAAGTCATATGAAGTTTATTAGGAATGTGAGTTATGGAAGCGTATTTTATTGTGGAATCCATGACAAAAAGTTACAAAATGAAGAATATACATAATAACTTTCAGTTTAAAAACAATTTCTACAGAAACTGGTACAGACGTTAATTCAGCGAAGAAGAAAGCTTACAGTAAAGACGCGAAAAAATATGCTGAGACAAAGTTGCAGATAAGAATGGACAACAAAATTCGCATTTTTAAAGTGACAAATATGCATCAGGACCAATCACCCTGGAAGGAAAAGAATATAGCAATGTAATGTATGATGGTGACCAAAAGAGAAGATTAAGATTTTTACTGTTATAGGGAATTAAAATGGAGAACGACAGAAGGGAACAAGCTGTCTGTTTTTGAAATTTGTAATCTGTTTTGTATTTTCAAGACTATTGATGTGGTTATCAATTCAAAATCGACATTCAAGTGAAGTTGAAGAAACTTGATGGCAAACATATGTCAAATCCGCTCTGAAGTCTTCACCACTATATTCCTATCGTCTTCTTAATAACTGGCTCTGCCACCACCGACGACGCCTCTGATGGCTGATACTTGTATTTGAAGTAGAAACAGTATAACCAAGTAAATTCCGGCGCGTACCAACACCCATTTTACTGACAACGCAAACACTGAAATCACAACGAACTCCATAATTTGTTTGACAATCATGTAAGTAAATGTTCCGCAAACTTTTTTTGAAAAGCATGTTTAGTTTGACGAAGAAGATTATTCGAACAGGTAATTAGTTTGCCGAACATGTTCGTCGCGAATGTTTGTCCAGTGTGGACACAGCTTAACGTAGGGGTGAAGACTGCAGCTCTCTATCCGATAGGTCACGGGTTCGATTCTCGGAAAGTGCAATAAATATTTGTAACTGAGTTTGGACCGCTTCCCCCTAAAAGCGTTTCGTATAACTGAATAAGATGCCACTGGAGTAGAAAGGACCCCATTAAAAATTCAACGATAGCATGAGCGTAGCTAGGATTTTCAAAGAGGGGGATTACAAGGATTTTGAACACTAGAGTCTAGACAATGGAACGATTCCAAAAATATCCCATGGTTGCGGATTACTTCAAGGATGAGTTGGTTAATTAACACATTTATATTGCCAATCTTAGATTAAGTTGACCTGATATTAGATTTTGTTTGGACCGCTTAAAACCTCGTGTGTATGTAAAATTCCATCTTTCCTTCAGCTGTGCCAGTACCTGGGAATAAAGTATTTGGTTAATATGAGACGACATGAGTTGACATCTTAACAGTAAATGAATATAAAAGAGTAGAAATGGTAAACCAGTGTTATAAGTTAATCTATCCAGACATGCCCTTACTTTTGTGGTTCGGAATCCATGAAGGATACGTACACATCTAATTGACAACTATGTAACCATAACAATGTGGCGTAACTTACCTGGGCACTACGCTGTTAATTAATGATCTTTTCTAAGGACCAGTCTAGGTACCAAAAATAGTACAAAAGGTACCACACTCACTCACACACGCTCACTCCACACACCATTCGTCTCCACTTGGAATCCACAAACTGTATACCATTTGAAAAGGAATAACAAATTCTCTCTCAGAAACAAACAAAACCCATTTCCTTCTACCATACATCCAATGTTTACAAGATCAACACAGCATTGTACGCGATCACTGAATGCACACTCGCCAGCAATTCTATGCATGTTGGAAAAGGTTTTTTGTAATCCCTAAAAGTATTCTGAATCTCTAAAATTTTAATTCGCAGAGCATTCATTAATGTAACTATTTTCATTTTGCTAAGCACCAAATTTCAATTATATAAACATGATTATTACAACTAAAAAACAATATTTCTACTTTTACCGGGTTATATTCGTATCACTATTATACATCAATATTATATTGTATAATGTTTCCGAAACACAAGCAGAATACTTGTTCAATCAGTTAACAGCATCGCGTACAGGGTAGTAATTATTTTACCGGTCCGATGGTTTTCAGTTGAATAACAGGATTACGGGGGTGTGGCGAAGTAATGTTTATTTTTTGAACCATCGTTGAATGTGTTCGTGATTTTTTGGCATATAACTTTTCGTTTTCGTGTTTCAGTTGTAACACATAAGAAGGGAATGTCTTTAAACCTGTTATACTTTTCCAACCATTCTTGGTGAATAAAGGGAATATCTTTTAATAAATCAGATCTACACTGTCACTTGTTAACCGTACAACCATGGCAGCCGGATAAGATACATTTATAATAATTGAGTAGTCATTATCTTAGTACAAGATCACCTGCTGTCTTTGCCGTCATAGGGTGTTTTATCCTTCACGTCACAATTAAAAATTTAAAAAAATAAAAGTCATAAACTCAGTTACTCATCTTTTTTGCACGTTTTAATGTTACAGCCAGGCTGACAAGGAATTTCAAATAAATTGAAAGTGTAATAGACTCTGTAAATTTATTTTTTTTTTTTACATTTTAAAATATTCTTGTAATTGTAAACCACTGTAAAAACAATAGTTAAATATGTGGCACATTGTATTAGGAGGTGTACTTATAAATATTTAAGAATATGTAAAATTCGTATAATTCGCAATTGTCTGATATAATTTTTAATAAAGATTTAATAACAAAAAGTACTTGCTCCACCGGGACTCGAACCTGGGCCTCTCACTTGCCGAGTAAGCATGTTACCACAACACCACACACCCCTTACTTTTTACGATTCAATTTTGTATTTGACCGTTTTTGTTACATATGTGTATACATAAGCAAACTAACATATGATCGGAAAGCCAAATGCCTACCAAACGACTTAGATGATACTCAATATATCCTACGGGTACACATAACACAGCTACGGTAGGAGGGATTAATTCAACTTGACTTTGGGTTTAGTGTACATCAACACTTAGACTATAAAAGACCTCCCTCCGGACTATCCGCCAGCCATCCAATGCAATCTCATTGATACAGATAAAGAGATGTTCTCATTGTCTTAAAGGATGTACAATTAAGTGCACTTCTCTGCTTTAGACACTAACCCAAAGCACAGCAGAGCAATATCGTAGCTATGAAAATTGTTGTGGATGGTTCAGACAACTGATAATTCTCCGTAGTGGAGTAAGAGTAAGGTACCATTTTGTTCATTAAAAAGTTCTTGGCTCGTTTCTTTGTTGAGAACGATCTTTTAGCAGTACATGTCAGTAATACGGAATTATTTAAATAATAATAAAAATAATGAAAAATTGGGGGGGTCCGAACCCCTTGGACCCCCTCGCTGGCTACGTCTTTGCAGCAGAGCTACCGAGACTACTCCACGTAACACAGCTATGGTGGGAAGAGTTGATCAGTCCGAAAGTTGGATTTAGTACCGTTTCGCCCTCCACTTCTGATACTGACATAGCCGTCACTTCTGGAATCCACGGCCGTCTGAAGAGATATAGCAAGACCAAAACAGTAAAGTACCTTGTCAATACCTCGTATTTAGTGATCCCCATGTAGCCTTCCGACATCTGGAAACACCTAGGCTAAAAAAGAGTTCCGGTCTACCAGAAAACATAGTTTATCTAGTTCAATTTGTTCTCCAGATATTATGCGGGCAGACAGACAGAAGAGAAATTCTTCCAACCCCCTGAACGCTTTGATAATGCTGTGCCAACAAACAACAGTGAAGTACTGATTTTGACAAACTTAAGCCTATTTTCTCAATCAGAGATGATATTCCCAATGATGCAATACTCCACATACGAATAATAATACCCGTAACTTATTTATTCCAATACGTCATGTTCAATATCATAATAATAATATACCGAAATATCGTTACTCCTGTCGTCGTTTGGGTTAATTAATAAAACTTTATTGCTTCTATACGTTTCTCAATTGGTGGCCTCTGTGTCCTGATTAATTTTTCCGCACTTTCCACATGCCTCCTATAATTTGTTTATTCCAGTTAATGACTTCTTGAGTGGTAAAAGTAGCGAAATGATTCTAAATCAGTGTTTAAGGTTGGGGAGTTCCTAAACATTATTCTTTCCCTACTATGATCTCATCCCACATATTCTTCATAATTCATTACCGCAGTTCATGATAAAGTGAGAAGTGTTTCATACATCATTAACAGCACACTGAGGTGGTCAGGCACAGTGATCCACATCTGAAAGTGGTGATTAGGTATAATTTATATCCAATACGTGAGAGTAATTGCCTAAAATCTAAGGTACCTGTGCGATTCCCGTTGTTTTTTTTTACCATGTTACACTGATCACGGTTGATTAGCAACGTACCACTCGCTTATATATTTCAATAATGGTACCCATCTTTCATTCAAATTCACAGTAAATTACAAATTATCTATTCCCCCCCCCCCCCACCCCCCCCCCCCCCCACCCCCCCCCCCCCCCACCCCCCCCCCCCCCCACCCCCCCCCCCCCCCACCCCCCCCCCCCCCCACCCCCCCAGAACCTTCCGAGAATAGAACACGCTACCACTTTCATCCGACTTAACACGTGGGAGAGGTGAATAGACCATCTGATCCTTCTAGACTCTTCAACTCTGTTTGTCATGTTATTTCACAAACTGAATTTCATCCTAAGGGAATATTCATGACAAATATATGATAAAAGAATTTGCTTCTTAGACCTAGCCAGACTCTATTGTATAGTACTATAAACTCAATATTAAAATTTATCACACTTACTGCATCACGGATTCCTGATATTTGTTTCTGTACCTGAATACAGGACTTCGCCTGTGTTTACATAAGATGGGTGCTTTACTTATAACATACCAAAAAGGTTGGTGTATCCTACGATCCCATTGAAAATATCTTTCCGGGCATTCTCATATACGCCTATTCAAGAAAACCACAATTCTGGTGATTGACGCTTGAGATTATCAAATAATTTTCTCAATGCTGTACACAAATTCAACCACTTGCTGATTATAAAATATTAATTATATCTCTCCGGGCATTCTCATATACGCCTATTCAAGAAACCACAATTCTGGTGATTGACGCTTGAGATTATCAAATAATTTTCTCAACGTTGTACACAAATTCAACCCTCTGCTGATTTCTACGTATAATTTTAGTCTCCAAATATTCCTAATGTTTTTATCCTTATTTCATACCCTTACTTCACTACTAGCTTCCAGGTGTGAGTAGTAAATAGCGCGTTGCGTAGTTTTAGAGGTTTAATATTAATACTGGGATAGAGGAAGCCTACTACACCTAATAAAATAGCAGTCATTTCAACACTTGAGGCATGAAGTTTGAATTAAACAATTTAGTAAAATGTACTAAATATTTGAATAGAGCAACATTTATGAAGTGGGAGAAATCAATAATTTATTATACAAGAAATAGGTTATTGGGTCAATTAGATAGCAGTAAAATGTGGAGAAACTATTGTTAGGTGCTTTTCCGGAGTTATGTTTGCTCTCGATCATCTAATTCATCTTTCCTCTGCTGTGCTGAAATAGGTTAATGTAACTGTAGTTACGATCGGGGATAAAATAAAATTAGACTACATTTTTGAAAAAACAAAACCGTACGCCATTTAAAATTAAATTAAACAAAACTGTCATATATAATGTTTTATAAATATTTCAGTACAAAACTCTGCTTGAATTTCAGGGTACAAACATTTTTCGGTTTATCGTCCTCTGATAGACGAGTAATTACCATTCTAACTTATTACCTCCCCCCACATGTTCGAATCAAAGACATTTGTGCACGTTGATATATTAGTTATATATAATAGCTTGAAAACTAATAACCATCTAATCCTATGCTGAATTAATGTTATAAACGGTTCTGGGCTTGAGCTCCCCAAGATAACTTGTATTATATGTATTTAAACGAATCTGGTGCTTGAAGGAAACTAGCAACCTGTTTAGTAAATTTAGTTTTAGAAATTTAAATTACAGTTATTGACAGAAATCTTGAATGCTGTAAACGTCTTATGCTGATAGGTTTAACCAAAAAGGATACAATATACCTACACTAATTCAACAATGGCTACAGCATACTTTAAATTATTTAATCCTTATATTCCACGTACAGATTTTTGTACTTATTACTGAATCGTTTGAAAATAAGAATAAAATAAAGAGTTAATTAGGCTCATAGGGATAAAAAATGCAGTTCGGAGGACAATGAATTATTTTTAGGTTAATTAATTATATTATTCTCATTTTAAATTAAAACAGTGGGAAGGAGAAAGCTAAATTGATAGAAAAAGGGTTTGTTATGGAAAACGATGTCACTCACCAATGTCGATTTCATACGTCTATAGGGTTACGAAAGGCAAAATCACAGATATAGTATAAAGACAGTTCACACAAAGAGTACGAAATACTTGTCTGGGGGGAGGACGAGGGCAAAAAACGAATTCTAGAACGAAATCTAACAGTTTTAAAGGGGATTTTTGAGAACACTCACCTTGTGCCATTAAAATTCACATTATATTTAATGGGCGAGTACTATTTGAGAGCGTTAAAGATATGTGCCCAGCATAAAATAACATCGAGACGCACTCCACACTGTCACATATTTGGAATGGGTGCTGGCCCGGGTGCGAACTAGAGACCGGTCAGGCCATGTCACGTGATGTCAGATGTCGTACTAGAGGGGTATATTAAATTGTCTCGGCCAATGAGGAGCTATCATCTGATTCTACGTCCTCGTATATATTGCAGTGCAGCAGCTCATTTAGTATAATATAGGGAATACAAATTTAAGCTAAATATGCCCAAACAATGAAATTACATTTTTTAATAAATAAACAATGTTATAAATATTATATAAGTTCTATATTAATTTTCGACCTAATTATAAAGTAAAATTATAATCCTCTGTACCTTAAAACGTTCATTGGGTGCTACACTGTCTTTTTTAACAAAGCGATTATATATTTAATCAACTGCGCTACCCATGAGTTTTATGCATGTCAGGCCAGCCACTTTTACAGGATCCTATAGAAATAGGACCTAATATGAAAAATAGGCCGTGTTTTTAACTTAAAAAAGCTGCAAAATTATCGTATTTGAAATTAATCTTGTCTAGTTTGATTTATTACATCGAAGCTTCCGGTACTTGCCTCCAGGCGGATCGTACACGGGGCCTTCCTGGCCTTAAAATACGTGCTCATGGAGCGCTTGGTATGGAAACGTTTACCTGACTCAATTAAATACAATTTAAACCCTTTATTAACGTATAAATCTACATTATATGGTAAAAGTCAACTATTAAAGATAGTTTTACAAAGATAGTTATATAAAGATTTACAATCATACCACAGTGTCACATTCACACATACAATTTTTGCCAAATTCGCCAATTTACATTATCTTCATTGCCAGGGTCGGTTTTCAAAATGGGTGGTCTTCCATTTCATGCCAAAAACTCGCCAACATTTTAAATTGCCATTGACGAATGTAGTCTGTTGATAAAATGGACACCTGCTTGCGAAGGCAAGTGTTCATAAATTCTCTGTATCTTCCAGATCGGCAGTTGTCTCTGTCTCTTGCCTCATATTCATGTACGTAAAGGCCCCTCATCTAGGTACATTTCGACACACAGAAAAAAGTGTTTCCAGGATGTATAGACAGGGCAGAGTCAACAGTTGCAACTTTTTAAAGGCTGGTATGCGCGAAGTTTTGAAATTCATGTTAGCAATGATTCGAATCGCTTTCTTTTGAAGGCTCTCAAAAATTGATTGTTTGCTAAAGAGCGCCACAGCACCAATCCGTAGGTAAGATTTAGGTAAATCAGATCATAATATACTGTCGATGTGAGCGTTTCATGTCAACCCTTGACTAAGGAAATTAATGAATTGTGTTTCTTCTAGAATGGAGTCTTCCAGCATTGTGACAGGCCCACACCAAGAATCTCCACTTCGCAAAGAGAAGTTAAAAATTTGATTTTGAGGCGGTTGTTGAGAGATTGAGGTTTTGGAAGTGTGGGACACCGTTGTTCAGGTCAACAAAAGCCTGTTGTCCCAACACTTCCTTTGATTTTTCATTGAAACAGAGAGTCGTGTTATCAGCAATCACCCACGAGTCTCCCGCAGATCAGGAAAATAATTAAACTGAGGATGGAGCCCTGCGGAACAACATACTTTCTATTGGTGTTAAAAGTTGATTTGAGATTTCAACCACTTGGTTTCTGTGGCTTATGAATGAACTGAGTCACAAAAGGGGCCCGCCTCGAATGCTATGCGATTCTAGTTTGTCAAGCAGTGTATTATGGTTAACACAGTCAAATGCTTTGGATAAGTCTAGAAACACTTAAGGTGGGATTTCGACCTAAACCCTCAACATTTTCGACTAGACTCACTTTTGCTTCTACCGTCGATTTGCCGTTTCCAAAACCCCATTGGTCATCAGAGAGCTGGTTGTGAAATCCAAGCATTCTTATCAAAAAGAGTTTTTCAAACGTTATGCTCAGAACTAGCAAAAATGGAGATAGGCCGATAGTTAGTAATGGAATATGGATAATCCTTTTTTAAATATGAGTTACTTTAGCCATTTTCATGAATGAGGGAAATCTCCTGTCTGGATAGACCACTTTACTAGTTGAGTTAGGGGACTCACAATGTGTTGGAAACACTTGTTATGAGCCACATGGACATTAAATTGAGATCAGTTCATTTTTTTGGCTGGGAGCTGTTGAATAATTTCGGTTAGCTTTCTTTCAAAAACAGGTGCCAACACCTTAAATGCTACAGAACACTGTCTTCGTATTTGGTTAACGTAGGGCCCAGACGGCCGAGGATCCAGCCCATAAGCAACAGATGCGTAAATCCGTTAAACTCATGGGCCAGGATTCATCTTACACCAGATTATTTTCAATATTTACTTTTATTTGTTTGGAAGTTACAGTTTTGTTGTTAATAATAGCCCACACAATTTTAGAAACGTTTTTGGAGAAAATTATTTTCTTTAAAAAAACCACCACCAATCCAACCTGAATCACTTTTCTACAAATATTTTTCTAATTTTAAAAATATAGTTTGAAATTTGCAGTAGTCTTGTAAATCTCGGAGAAAAATTTCAGTTTTTCTTTCGAAACTATATTCCTTTCGTGATCCAGTTACTGTTTCCCTTTTTAGGGCAAAGTTTAATTTCCTTTTGTAGGACAGCATAGATCGAGATAGTTGTTAAGGCAATTCTACAGGTTTTGTTAACTTTAGACAATTCCATTGTTCACTTGAAAGAGAAGCACTAAGGAGAGCAATGTTATGAGTTTTGTAATTTTGAGCTCTCTCAATTTATTTCCCATAATTATGGTCCCTTACCGTCGCGGTCGGTTCGAGAAAATCGCACTGCACAGCCGAGTGTATAAGTTGGTAAAACGGTGACGGCGGAGACTCGCTCTGTAAGGCAGAGTTTACTGTCGGAGCTCGGTCAGTCTGAGTGGCGCGATATACCGGCACAGCAAAGTCTACAGTAGTAGGCAAGGGATCCTCTGGTAGACTGATGGCCGGCTGGCACTGGAAGCCGCAGTTTACTGTCGCAGAAGCGCGGGCGGTGTGGTCACGCGGGATGAGCTCACTTGAAATATTTGGTTCTTAAACTCTAGCAAAAGAGTGTCCGATTTTATAGTATGATGGAGCTGAATTAATGAATACCCAACGTCATGAATTAATGTATTTAATGATTACAGTCTTGTTACCAGTGTCTACCAACAGCAAACACACCACAGAACAACTCAGAAGGAGGAATAGAAATTAACTGGATAATTCCACCGTTAATAAAAATCCATCAAACGTTAAATAATAGAATCTGTACAAAATTATAAAACCAGAAAAAAACAAAATGAGAAATATGTATTTCAGAACGTAATCAAATTCAACAATAAGTTTTAATAGTAAACTTTGAAAATTACTTAGCAGTACTCCTTTAACTAGTGCACAAGTTACGAACAAGACCCCTTGAGCTGTTCAACAACTGAGTAACTAGTTTGATACTTCCCTCATTGTGGAGCAAAGTGCTGCTCTAACTCTTGAGTATTAAACTATAGATATTAATTGTAAAACACTTTGTACACTAAATTGATCATCCATGTCTATACCCGTTTAGATCACGCTTGTTTGCTATTGACCATATTTAACACAATTATAAAACATAAACTACGAGTTAACTTCAGCGATTGCAACTCCACAGCAATTCCCATTGAGTTCAAGCATTGTTGTGTACCGTAACTTCTGAATCAGATCAGTTTCCGCGCTAGCGATTTGCAATTAAAAGTTTCTGTTTCGATTCCTGTTGTTTTAAAAGGCCAGGTACATGATATCAATTTGTATTTTTTTTAATTGTTATTATTTGGTTCTGGCGTGTCAGTCAATCGATGTGTATAAGCACGAACATTTTTGTTCTATACATTAACAAAGCCCTGGTTGTGTTATTAAACCGGTCGATGCAATCAAATAAAGAACCCAAACAGCTGTTTATCATGATTCTGTTTCTCTTTACATGGTTTAGAGCAATGATTTATCACTCAATCGTGCGCGCGCAGTTACTGTCATTTAATCAATCAATCAATCAATGTTTCTTGCTGAGAAATGATTTTAAAATATTTCAAACTTCAATATTTAGAGCTCACAAATAAACTTTTGTTCGTTCTCACCACATCAGGATCACAGTAAATGACCCAATTCAACATTCATGCATAATTCATCCATTTGGCCGGTTTCCACGTACAGTGCTGACGTTAATCTCCTAATTGGGTGGTCCCCCAGTTGAACGCCAAAAAACTCGGTAACATTATAAATTTTTGTGGCAGTAAAATGAGTTTCCATCGAGTTTTTAGCACATTGGGTGATGCGGTACACCTGCTTGAGAGGGCAAATTTTCGTAATCAACAGTTTTGTTTTTACTAGTTCGATTGATTTCTTTGCCTCTGTCTCATACTAATGAATGATTTGCCCAGTTGTCATGGCACATTTATAAATACAGATCAGAGTTGTTTCGAAAGGGCAGAATCAACAGCCGAATTTTTTGAAGGGAATAAACCAATTTCTTCATTGTAAATAAACTAAACAAAAATCATTTAAGAAACTGCAAATGTACCTTAAACAAAACAAACACTATGCATACCTAACTAATGCTGAAGAAGCCACTGGACCTTTAAATAAATTACAAAATGGCTAATTTGGTGCGATCTGTAAATTTTAGGAAGGCGTTATAGTTACAAAATTTCAGTGGCGAGTGTTTTTGTTAAACCCACCCCACACCACTCACACACCCAAGAGCATGTGTCCTTGCCCTAGAGAATTGCCTTATATGCTGAGTAAGCTTGTACATTCTTTATAAAAGTTATTTTGAATCTCCCAACTTATACTATAACTCTTTTGAAAATACTTAAATATTTAAAGATTAAAGACACGCAGTGTCGCTACTATACATTGTTTACCACATTCTGTTACGTTGGCAATTTTGATTTGTTTTTCAATTTTTTTCTATTCAAAATAATGTTATTTTTTATTTTTAGTGGTACAGACCTTGTAAAATGTGCTAATTAACAGTTAAAGACACAAACAATGCCAACTATTTTAAAATGTTTCATTAACTATGTTTATTTTCTGGTTGTTAAGTACACATGTTTTAATAGATTTTAAATTAATGTTATCGATGACCAAGAGACTTATTAATCTTAACACCGCTCAGATACAAAGTACAATGCAACCATATATTTAATTAGTGTTATACATCAAATGAATTAAAATTAACGAAGATAAACAAAGAAAATATTTTAACTAAACATTTTTTACGTCAAACTTCCTTTAAATATGACAGAAAGATACGCCATTTTAAAGAAAATAATTTGTGATCACTTTAATTTGTACAGAACAGTAACTCATAATCTGTTTAAATCAACATATAATATAATTCTGTACATGCCAATGTGTTTTCTTCGTGAAGATGAACAGTCCTTTGAGGACAGAAGTTGCTTAGTTTGGCCCAATGGATTGGAAGTTAGTAGCTTTATGAGATTATTAGAGCAAAGTGAGGTAATACAGAGAGAAGCAATTCCGCGGTGGAGTAGTTTTTGTGGTCCCTACATCTCCTTAGTGTTATGATTGCTCTATTCGGCTACATCTGTCACGAATTAACTGTTGAGACATTAATATGTTATCTTGATATACACAGTTATAGTCATCGGCGAGGGCGGAAATTGCTTAGTTTGGCTCAATGGAACGGAAGTTAGTAGCTTAAGGACGTTATTGGGACAAAGTGGATATGGTAATACAGAGAGAAGCAATTCCGAAATTTGAACTCACGATCTAATAATATGAACCTTTCCTGCATGTAGGAATATGAACAATACTTGTCAAAATTCTCCACCAAAAACTATGAATTATTTTATCCAACAATCGTTACAGTGTAACTTTATCACACAATAAATACAATACAATTAACTGCATACACTGTATCTACTGAAGTTCCATCAATCACAATGGTTAACGAATTACTTTTATTGATTTATTGACTAATGAATGTTTCTGTTAATGAAATAAGTCATAATAATCTCTTCATTTTTGTGCCGCTCTCTACAAGAAGTGACATTGTTGCAGTATCACACAATACATCGTACAATTGTTATTATGAGGAATGAATAAAACCTTTTTCAATTAATCTTTAATTATTATCATTATCAATAACTGTTACTTTAAAATATTTTCAACGATTTTTGTTCAACATTCAATATTTTATACACTGTGTCCTTTATTTGAACGTTTAAAACTGTTAAATTGTACATTATATTATAAACAATAGGTGATGGAATCGACTAGTTTACCACTGAGCAGTCAAAAAGATTTTTTAATACATTTTCTATTCTTAGAAGTAACACAACCAATAGAAACGTCAAATAATAAAATACGAAATGTTTTTCTAAGTTATGCTTATCGTACCCCACATTATTCTTAAGTTCTATTACACAAACCTGCAGTCTATAAATCTATATATATAAAAGAAAGTCGTGTTAGTTACACTATTTATAAGTCAAGAACGGCTGATCCGATTTGGCTGAAAATTGGTAGGGAGGTAGCTAAGAACTGGAGAGAAACACATAGGATACTTTTTATCCCGTTCCCGATTCAGGATTCCGCCCCACTGGTCTCTAAAAGTTACGGAAATACCCGTAAGAAATGCATTACAGCAAACACATGTTATTAAGTGAAAGGGCCTGTTCAAATTGAATCAGCTGTTGTTTGTAAACATATATAATGCAACAAAAGAAATATATGTTTATATCATTTAATTACCATTTTAAATTTCTTTACATTTATAGTTTTAAAGCATAGAGTAAGCTTAAGAGAAACAGCAAATTTTGTTTCAACTGTTTCTGCAATCACTGTTAAGCATAGACTTTACTATCCAGATAATACAAATCAAATTTTAATTTTTTACAATTCAAAGCAGTTATCTCTGCATCTCCAAGTCAGATACGTACATTATTTGCTATCATCATTTCGACATGCTTTCCATCGAACCCATCTAACCTGTGGCACAAATACAAGGATAATATGGCAGAAGATATTTTACATCAAATTCGTGTCAGTTCAATAAATTACGATCTTGAAATGAATAAGGAGATACATAATCGGGCCTTGCTCTTGATCGAAGACATGAGTTATCTCATGTGTGGTAGTTTATTAGTCAGGTTAGGAATGCCAGCGCCAAAACGTAAAATGAATGGCGCATTTAATCGAGAATCGGAATGGGAACGTGAATATGATAACCAGGAATTAGATTTAGTAGTTCAAACAAATGTGCCCCTGATGAACCCCCAACAAAAGGAAGTTTATGATACATTAATGAAGGCAATTGATGATGGAAACGGTGGTTTATATTTACATGGTGGAACTGGTAAGACATTCCTCATGTCAGTAGTTTTAGCCACTGTTCGTGCAAGATCCAACATTGCAGTTTCAGTTGCTTCTTCTGGAATAGCAGCCACATTGCTAG
Organism: Homalodisca vitripennis; assembly: GCF_021130785.1. Taxonomy (NCBI): domain Eukaryota; kingdom Metazoa; phylum Arthropoda; class Insecta; order Hemiptera; family Cicadellidae; genus Homalodisca; species Homalodisca vitripennis. The sequence continues at coordinate 149,584,773 of NC_060212.1, forward strand.
AAGGATATCGTACGGCACATTCTGCATTAAAATTGCCGTTAAATCTTCAATATATTGAAGAACCAACGTGCAACATTACAAAGCGCTCCGCTATGGCGAAAGTTTTATCAGAATCGAAGATCATCATCTGGGACGAATGCACAATAGCGCATAAACGTGCATTGGAAGCAGTTAACCTAACATTGCAAGATCTACGTAATGACTCAAAATGTTTTGGAGGCGCAACTATTTTACTGTCTGGCGATTTCCGCCAAACATTGCCAGTAATTCCCAGATCGAATGCTGCCGACTAAATAAACGCTTGCCTCAAATCATCGAATCTATGGCGCTATGTTAGGAAACATCAGCTGACAACAAACATGAGAGTTGCATTGCTGAACGATACATCTGCTGAAGATTTCTCTGAGTAATTGTTGACTATCGGTAATGGTCGAGTACCTGTCGACGAATCGAGCGGATTGATTTCATTTCCTCGGAATATCTGTAACTTTGTCTCATCGAAAGACGAACTCATCAACAAAGTATTCCCAAACATCATTACTAACCTGAAAAATAATGAATGGTTGAGTGAGCGAGCAATTTTGGCAGCTAAGAATAAAGATGTAGATGACTTAAACTACATAATTCAGAATGAGATCATTGGTACACTGCATTCTTTCAAATCTGTTGACTGTGTAACAAATGAAGATGATGCCACCAACTATCCAATTGAATGTTTAAAACTCCTTGGATGTACCTGGCACAATTTACAACTAAATATTGGTTCTGTAGTAATCATGCTTCGAAACTTATACCAACCAAAACTGTGCAACGGAACAAGTTTGGTGGTAAGTAAATTGATGAACAATTTGATTTACACCACAATACTCAAAGGTGAGGAAATTCTCATTCCGAGGATCCCGATGATCCCACCCGACATGCCATTTGAGTTTATACGGTTTCAATTTCCGATCCGTCATGACTGTAAATAAGTCACAAGGCCAATCGTTGAAAGTTTGTGGTCTTAATCTCAAACATCCATGTTTTTCCCATGGCCAATTAAATGTGGCATGTCCACGGGTCGGAAGACCATCCGCGTTATTTGTTTTCGCGCCTAATAAAAAAAATGTAGTTTATCACAAGGTGCTACAATAAATGGCAAATAAAGAATCATTGAATAATTATATTTTTTTATTTACAATTATCCTAATTTAAAAAGTAAAAAATGTTATCATGTGATATTGCCTTTAAGGCGGGACAAAGTTCGCCGGGTCAGCTAGTTATAATTAAATACAACTCTAAAACTAATGAACGCAATGTTTATATTTGATTATGTTTATATTAGACGGTACATTTAGAACAGCTGATTAATAAACTACTATTATAAAGTTACAAGTATGCTATAACATGTGACTAAATTTCGACTGTTCACCAATGTATTTATTACGAAGATTTCATCTTTAGAGGCTAGTGACGCATTGGTAATTTTTGCCATATCTGGTATTTTCCTACCGTCCTTAGCTCTCAAGATCTAATCCCGTAATATAAGTTATTTTATTTTCTCACCACACGAAAAATTTACTGGGGACGGATTCGCTTGCGGAATGAAATATATAGATAGATATTTTGGTCTTATGACTCTATCCTAACAATTCATTCATTGTATTGCATTCTCAAAACTCTAGCCGGCCAAGCCTTGAGCGGATCACAATTACTAATGGATTAAGTTTTATTAAAACGTCTTAGTATTCTTCGCAAATGTGAAGCTATTAGCTAAATATATAATTTATCTTTCTTATTTATTAAATTTGTTTACTTGACTTGGAAATTGTGAAATTGTGCCAGTAGTTTTGAAAACCTCATTTCATTCCTTATGGCGACGTTGCATAAAGTTGCTGACATTTTCATCACTCCAATGAGGTTTAACAACTTGTTTGTGAACCAATACTGCTTTTGATAAAATTTTACTTGCATATCAACATACATAATTCTTTCGCTTCTGTATATTACTTTATTTACAATTCCAGTATTAGTTTTTCAGGGTGAAACTGAAACGTTACGTTTGTATTATTAATGTGATGGCGCACTTAAAAACAGATGTGTTTTATTATATATATATATACGTTAAATTGTATAAATGGCAATAGCCTTATTTTATTTCAATAAACATTGAATCACAAAAAGTACTTGGCGGGAGGAATATTTAATATATAATAAAAATATATATATATATATATATATATATATATATATATATATATATATATTAAAGCTAGTAACACTCCCAACCGATAAATATTGTTAATTGTCAAGAGGCGTTTAATATCGTTATTTACCAAATGTACGAATTTGACATTACTACTAATAAATGTGAAAACATCGTTATTTCATTCGTAAAACTGCAACTTTTATAAACTTAGGTTATCTAGAATTACTCAAATGAACATCAGACCGTGCAATTTCCAAAATCATTGGCTTTAGTTATATAAGCACACAATTATCTTTTTCTTTAAATTTATAGTAAAATTCATCCCTTACAGTGGAATCGATCGTCAGTCGCTCTAGTTTTGGTGAAGGTCGGAATGGGAGGGTATAATAAGGGTTAAAATATGAAAGGATAAGTTTTTTTAAGACCATATTTGTCTTATCTTGACACAATTAAGTCAGACAGGCAATTAAATGTTAAGCTAATCTAACACACACTCCTTTAAAGGGACGAGATCAGTTTCTTTATCCTGTTGTCTGATAGTGATAAATATTAGTGTGTCTGGCGGTCAGTTTTAAATGCATCAAGTTAGGAAGAATACAATCCGGGAAAATTTCTCTTTAATGTTTTAACACATTTTATAACTTTCCATTTTGCCCGTCGTCAAAACTATCGTGACTGATAAACGGTTTCTTTGTTCATTAAAATTCCAATATCGATTTCAAATAAAACACAAACTATGTGCTTATTCAGTTCTAGTTAGCTCTCGACTCCTAGACTACTAAAACTTAGCTCATTATGAAATATAGGTGACAGAAATAACAGCAATGACCACAAGTTTGTTTTTATATATTGTATCTTAAATTTATAAATAACTAGCTGTTTCCCGCAGCATTGCACGCTTTTCGTAAGCTTTGCCCGTTTATGTGAACTTCTGGTTTAATCGAATTATATTTACAACGCCGATGTAGAGTTTGCCTTGTTGCCACGATCAAGAAAATCTGTTTATGTTTATAGCCATTGTGCACGCACATGTACTTTATTATAAAGTGGTCTAGCACTCAAACTTTAAGTTCAATCAGAAATGTATCTTAAGGACAAATATACATAATAACTTAGCGCCTTCAAATAGTGTTAGGCTATGTAATATACGTAACTGTCTCGTAATTGCAGTTAATAGTGTGCAGGCGCTTTTAAACCTTTTATCTTTTGCAGCGCCGCTTGGTGGTGAGTTACATCAATGGGCATAGCTTATGAACCTTCTCCTTGGAAAAATACGTATACATACAAATTTAAATAATGGTCTGTCTAATATTTTGCGATTCCATAAAGGACAAACCAAACACACAAACATTCATTTATATATATATATATATATATATATATATATATATATATATATATATATATATTTATATTTATATATAACAGTACAGAAACCACGTTGATTATATTCAGGCACATACCGGTTCCCTTTCTACCCAAAAGGTCAATGTCAATTTCCAATTTCGACCATTTTTAAAGGTTGCTACAAATCAAATAAATATGTTTCATGGTAGCTAACTTTTACGTGGCTTTAATACAATTTCTTCAGTTAGAGGAAAAATAAAACTAGTACAGCGACTGTAATAAAATATAATATGACCATTTTTAGTAGGTACCGTGTACAGATCATTAAGTTACATTTTGCCACTAAATTAAATTTACTATACTATATCAGCACTCTTCTTGCGTTTTCCTTCACATTTCTCGGAATTTTTAAATCTACCAAATCAAACTTCATTTGCAATCTACCTATGGATAATACACTCTTTTCTTTTACCGTAATTGGTTGTTCAAAACTATCATGAAAGACCAGGTATTCGAGAACTTCAATTGAGCAAGGGTTGCGGAACTCGTGGCCGTATTGAATAGTTCTACGAGTAAACCATCAATCAAACGTATACCAAGTTAGATTGACAATATAATAGGTGAAGTTTGTCAAGGTTCGGAATATACTGCAATAAGCAAGTTCTCTCGTGGTTAGAATGTTTGTAAAATAAATATAACGTTTGCGGTCAATTAAGTACTATTTAAAAATCTCAAATGTTTTAGACTAATAAGATGTAATATGCAGAGATTTAAATCAACTTTCAAATTTTATTTTGGTTTTAAACTCCTAACTATATAATAGCTAATATAACTGTTGTAATTGTCCTTGCACCATATCATTTTTCGTAATTCCCCAAATCAAATTTAAAATCTATAACTGTCACAATAGCCATTGTCTATCTATATAAACAATTCATTCACATAAACAATGGTGTTGTTAGTGAAAACTTCAAAAATCTTATTTCTTCTTATTAAGATATTAATGTGCCTTAGATTTAAGTTGTAATTGTTCTAGTAATCTTCTAATTAGGATTTAATCTTATTTTGTTAATCATTAAATATTTCGCAAATTAAACTATAAATAAAAAAGAGAAACTGCAACTAATAATTTATTCAAATGTCCCTTTAAGGATTTATAGATTTCCTCTAACATTCTCCCACATTACCAAATACCTGGAAAATCAGAGGCCATCCTAGCGACCCGACCTGACCTGACCTGTATAGACTGTTAGAAAATGGTCAATCCCATGCTTTCCACACTTTGTTAGGTTACAATTGTGACCGGCTTAAACTTGGTTGATAAGATGTGTACTGTAACTTAATTATAATATTTGGATATACTTAATGCTTAAACAGGATGTTTGATGAGTAAATATAATGTAACACGTCAACCATTTGCTGTAGTCGTTCACTACTTCGTATGAATCTATTTGCAACATTACTTTGTATCTGCAATCATATTATTGTAAATTACGCTCACATATTAAATTACTTTTGTTTAGAACGTGTCAGAAGCAATATTGTTAATTCACCACACAGGTTTATGGGAAGCTTTATTGGGAACTGAGGAATAATTCTGTCCAGGCCCTCCTTCAACGACATAAACTGAACAATTTAGATTTTCGCAATTTTAGATTTTAAGAAATTGGAGAGGGGAAAAGTGTCTAGAACATTGAAAATGTGCTGACTGTCAGAAAGTGTAAGAGCTTGAAGCGTGTTTCTTTACAAATAGAGGTGACTATGTTCCTGGCGACTCTGCAACTTTCTATAAATATTAGTTCTATTTAATTTACGTCTGTGCCTTTGCTACATATAAACTACGACTACGGCAATAAAATAGTGAAATAAAATATACAACTTCAATATAACATCGTTCAAATAGTTACTAACTGGTTATTAATGCCTCTTTTATTTTCATAATCTACTGTTATTATACCAATAATACACTACATTATACATAATACTACTACATAATGAAGATCTTTTGTATCCCATGACTTTCTTTGACTCTAACTTTGAAATTTAACTTTAACTTTAACTTGTTTAGTATTATTGACGTGACAACGTCTTAAATTAGGTTGCGGCTCGGAGTCACTCATGAAAAAGTGTAACGCCCGGTAACGTTACGATGCCCGTCCGTGAGTCCGCCGCACGGGATAAAGCAGATAACTGTGGGTCCGCCGCACGGGATAAAGCAGATAACTATGTTTATTCGTGAAAATGTGGAGTGCTTAGATTCGTCATTTACAACAACTACAACAATAAAGGTAAATAATTGTACACTGATATTTCATTATCGTAAACTATGATTGATTGATTAATTGTTAGATTGACACAAAAGTTGAGAAACTGAGTTTATAGGTTATGTCATACTATTGACAAATGTTGATAGTGTTAAGTAAATTATTAGTTTAAATCACTCTGCAATCAATCGTAATTCAGTCGATTGAGAAGAAACAGCGCGTATTGCTAGTCAAACATTTAAAATAACAAATTATAACCTCTAACCTGTCATAACAGTGCGACCAAACAAACGAACTAAACCGACCAATCACCACGCGCGGAGTTAGAATTTAACTGTGTTTAGCAAGAATTTCAAATTCCAATTTTAGTAAATGTTACAAAAGTTGAGAAACTGAGTTTATAGGTTATGTCATACTATTGACAAATGTTGATAGTGTTAAGTAAATTATTAGTTTAAATCACTCTGCAATCAATCGTAATTCAGTCGATTGAGAAGAAACAGCGCGTATTGCTAGTCAAACATTTAAAATAACAAATTATAACCTCTAACCTGTCATAACAGTGCGACCAAACAAACGAACTAAACCGACCAATCACCACGCGCGGAGTTAGAATTTAACTGTGTTTATCAAGAATTTCAAATTCCAATTTTAGTAAATGTTTTATTCAACTTTACCATTTACAATAACAAATTTTAATTAATTTCAAATTATGTACAATGTTTTAGTAAACAAAATATATTTCTATAGTTAAAATTTGTGCAATTCTTATTTTCATTCAATTCCTTGTTCCTATTGTGCAATTTAATAATATTCATATCAATAAATATTCTACCGAGAAAAAGACGTTGTCACGTAAAATCTTCGCCCGTAAAACCGACTTTACAGGCAACCATAATTTTTTTTTTATAATTTTAAAATTATACGATTTAGTATTGAAGTATTAAATGTATAATCTGCTGCATTTATTTAAAAATAGTTAAGTTGTTTTATCTGACGTCTCTTTTTGTTTAGAATTAATAAATTACTTTTAAATTAAGTAACTAATTAAATGCAAAATGAGGCAATAATTTGACGTACGTGAGATATGTAACGTGACGATCTGCTAAATAATACTAGAAGAGTAACCAGGATAAGTATTTTTTTATCAACTGCCTTAACTTTAAATTATAGCTTAAATCATATTTTTCTCATTCGCTCTTCATCAATTCAACATACAATTATGTACTCAATAACTAAATAAACATGTCTTTATTTAAATAAAAACGGCCTAGATGTATTGAGCATATTGCTATAAAATCTAAAACTTTAAATACTCATAACTTTAAGACTAATCTTAATCTTATAAGACTATGTTAACAATTTTTTTCCTATATTAATTTCAAGTATAACTGAATGTGAGATTTGATTATAGTTCTCAATATTATAGTTTTATACTGTTTTGAGTGAATTAAGTTCCTTATGCACGTGATCTTTCAGCTTAAATTTAGTTCAAAACGTTTTTTTTATTTTTATAATACTTTTCTTACTCTTATTATGTTTAACTCTATTTGTTAAGTATGAACAGACCTTTACAAATTTGTCATATATTTATTTTTAAGTTATGTTATGAACAAAATATTTCAATAGATTTAATACCATTACAAAATTTATTTCACTGCACATATGAGAATTGATTAAATGACTAATTCAATGTTTTCAGCTTTTTTATATTATAAGTATATCACCTGGAAATATAGGCTAAGATTCTGAGCAGCACGGAGCTGTTTGAGTTCCTATGATGGAGTCAAAACAAAACAAAGTTATTTTCTCTATATACACTGCTATAGTATATAAAACCAAAAATATATCAGCTTTTGATTAATGCAACATATTTTGTTCAGTACTAACCTGTTTCTGCACTTGTTCAGCAGCGCCCTTGCAGGCACAAACCTGCAACAACAATACATAGCCTATTATCACACAAACCCTGTGCACGAAATAAAATCTTATTCTAAAACTTCTAAAATTAGAAAGTAGGAGTACACCGGACTACTCGTTGAGTAACAGGCTTCACCGAAGATGGATGCAAATTTCAATTCTCAATTCAAGTTTCAATTCAACGCATTTCATTCTGATAGTTAGTCTAGATGTATATTTAATGTTAGTTTTTCAAATGTCATATAATTACTGTAATAACATTTGCTAACGTTCGGCCAAATCCCACAGAGTGCCAAGTACCATCATCGAATCAATTTGAATGTTGATTTTAGCTCCCATTCACTTCTTAGTGCAGCGTCTGGTATCTTACGCTGTCACAGACTTGACTACTGGAATAAAACTCCATCATATAGATACTACGTTGTGGTTTAAGTCATTCTATAGATCATTCCAGTAATATTGTGTGGCTTGCCAGACAGAGGAGATATTTTGGCTATTTTTCTAATGTTAAAGCGTGAGCAATTTATATTTTTAACCAACCAATAAATTGTGATTAATACAAACATTTTAAATTACCATGGGATATATTATTATGAAAGTTATTTATTTTAAAACATTTCCATTAATATTTATATCTGGGTATTTCAGTAGCTTACAGAGTTACAAAAATTGTCTGGCAAAACAGTGTATATCACTTAGGGTATTATCTTAACTTACAAAACCTATTTCTTTCTACAAAGAGAATCAGTGTTGAATTGTAATCCGTAAATATAACTCATGTATTTAGAAACTCTTAATAAGTTGGATTTTATTTAAAACGAGACTGTTTTAAGAAATCTACATGGAAAATATATCAGATATGTCTTCAAGAAAAGAAAGATTCGATGTATAAAAACTCATAGATTCACCGATGTTAGAATTTTGCGTTAAAAATGAAAAATTCAATCAAGCGATAGCCTCCAATAACGAAGAGAGCTCAGGTAAATCTGGTTTTGATTTTCAGACATATCGTCAATACGGTCCGAGTGGAGAAAAGCCTCAACTGAACTCTCTTGTTGCTTGGATATCCGATGTTGCATAATCCCACTTTCCTCTTTCCCTTCCACCTTAACAAGATCACGAACTGTAGCAACTTTGGTTTCTTCCAACTTTAGTCGTTATATACATTTATTATACCATGTGGCTATATTTTGTAACAACGACAATTTTATATTTCAAGTACATGCGTTATAACTAGACAATTGTTATACATTAGTTTAAGTTTTTATGCCTATTCTATTTCAAAAACATTTAAAAAAATTAAAAATCAATCACTTCTAAATTCTTAGTACCATTTAAGTTGAATTTTTAAATTATAATAATGGACATTTTTAATCCACGAAGTCATAAGTGCGTTTGTGTATAATCTAATATACGTTTTGAAAATAAATTACAACACTTATTTTAGTGTTCAGATAAGACTATTGCAATATTAAAATAATTTCTCATTTATTCCGACATATCATCAAAAATGTACGAGTATTCTCAACATAATGAAGAAATTAAACATAATTAAAGTTTTTATTAGTGAAAAACCCGTGATTTAGTTCAGGCGAATCATGTATGTTTTTAATCAACATTAAATTAATCTATTTCACTTATGAAGGATCTTGGAGCATTGGAAAAAGTTTCACTAGTAAATGAATACACATTTTCCAATATTAATTTTATCTTCCTGATTATTTAGAAATTTTTATTTGGTTAATTTTATTCAAAATTAATATTGGAAAATGTTTATTCATATGTGTGTGTGTGTGTGTGTGTGTGTGTGTGTGTGTGTGTGTGTGTGTGTGTGTGTGTGTGTGTGTGTGTGTGTGTGTGTGTGTGTGTGTGTGTGTGTGTGTGTGTGTGTGTGTGTGTGTGTGTGTGTGTGTGTGTGTGTGTGTGTGTGTGTGTGTGTGTGTGTGTGTGTGTGTGTGTGTGTGTGTGTGTGTGTGTGTGTGTGTGTGTGTGTGTGTGTGTGTGTGTGTGTGTGTGTGTGTGTGTGTGTGTGTGTGTGTGTGTGTGTGTGTGTGTGTGTGTGTGTGTGTGTGTGTGTGTGTGTGTGTGTGTGTGTGTGTGTGTGTGTGTGTGTGTGTGTGTGTGTGTGTGTGTGTGTGTGTGTGTGTGTGTGTGTGTGTGTGTGTGTGTGTGTGTGTGTGTGTGTGTGTGTGTGTGTGTGTGTGTGTGTGTGTGTGTGTGTGTGTGATACGTGTATTTTACTTTTAGTAGTAATCGGTTAACACATTTTGCTACAGTGATGCCAGTCATACACATATGTGTAAACACACTAGATTAATAATATTCTATTTTTATTCATTTATAATTATTACATAACTAAAGAATGTAATGGCATATTGATTACGTCTACTATTCTCTCCAATTAGTGCAATTTTTTCTAGTTGGGAAAATCTGTGCATAGTAATAGCTTCCTTTTCATATCGTACTTTAAAACCGGCTATTTCCACATTTCGCGGACGAATGGAACGACAAACGATTATCACGGCCGTGATAAATGACAGCTCCCGGCTATGTGGCCATTGTTTACACCACCACCTGGTGAATACTCCGTCATTCGTAAATGAAAGGATGGCATGTCATTGTGAACAGAAATCGTGACAGCTGAATGTATAGTTTAATCAATATGAACTGACGTATACATTATCGCATAAATACGTTATAATGATACCTGAAGTAAGTGTACAGTACAGTAGTGTATACTACGGTAAGTATGTGATACCTATAGTGTAGGTTGGAAGTTCATGTATACCGTAAACATTTGCAATTCATAAAGGTCCGGAGCGAAATTTACAATGACTCTAAACATTGCGTATTTACCCATTTCTCTTTTGGTATTTTTATATGTTTTACAACAAAATTCAATATTTTGTTACTGGCTTAGCGTTAGCAAAGCATATCACTCCTGGGTCTCGAAAAATTCAATTTCTGTCTATCTGTCTATCCACACGATATCTTGAAAACAAAATTACCTACAGAACTAAAAGTGTGCACGAAGCTTCATTTCTACATTAAAAAAATTGTTTTCATCATGGTCCATGTCACGCCATGAGATTTAGTTTCGTGTTAGTGAATATTTTTACATTTTTCTTAATATCAGATAAAATATCAGAATCAATTAATTTGTAAACAAATACATTACACTCGTAAGATATTGTATCATGTAACATATTTACACGTGTATCATAACTATCCCAACACATCGAACGTAATTTTATTGAGATTTGTTTTATAAAATGTTATATTTTAAAACCGATATGAAACTCAATTTAATAAAAAAAACTTTTACGTATCATGTGGCAAGATATCTCGGGAAAAGATTTCATCTGTATAATTGGAATTTCACCTGAAACTTCATCCTAATAAAATTCGAAATGCGAAAGTAAGTTTGTTTGTTACGCTTTCACGCTAAAAATATTCAACCTGTTGTACTGAAATTTTACATGGACATTCCTAAGGTCCCTAGGACGAACATAGGACTATTATTATTTCGTAGATCCTTTCGGGCTACGCCCCACTAGTCTTTAACGTAACGAAATATTCCATGTTGATAATTCCTGTAATTAATATTGAATGAGCCTGTAAAATGTAATCAGCTGTTCTGTGGAAACATTGTTTATTATTTTCAATTTGCTTACGTTTATAGTGAGTAAAGTGTTGAATAAATAATCATAATATTAACCCCGTTTTAGATTTCAGCGATTAGATAAGTACTAATTTACCTTAGAATATGCCCTAAAACAAGAAAGTCAGAATTTAACTGTGAAGAGTCCCTTCGAAGCAGTCAGCAAAAAGTATGCTATACGAAAGTTTACTGAACTGTTCTTCTGAACTATTGTACCAATTACAGTTCTAAAATTTCTAAACTATTTAAAAAGTTTACTATAAATTTAAAGAGTTATATAAATAACACCCGTCTTAGTTTTCGTTCGAAGCAGTCGGCAAGAACTATGCCAGACGAAAGTTTACTGACCTATTGTACCAAATACAGTTCTAAAATTTCTAAACTATTTAAAAAGTTTACTATAAATTTAAAGACTAATATAAATAACACCCGTCTTAGTTTTCCTTCGAAGCAGTCGGCAAGAACTATGCCAGACGAAAGTTTACTAAACTATTATAACAAATACAGTTCTAAAATTTCTAAAACTATTTAAAAAGTTTACTATAAATTTAAAGACTAATATAAATAACACCCGTCTTAGTTTTCCTTCGAAGCAGTCGGCAAGAACTATGCCAGACGAAAGTTTACTAAACTATTATACCAAATACAGTTCTAAAATTTCTAAACTATTTAAAAAGTTTACTATAAATTTAAAGACTGATATAAATAACACCCGTCTTAGTTTTCGTTCGAAGCAGTCGGCAAGAACTATGCCAGACGAAAGTTTACTGAACTATTGTACCAATTACAGTTGTAAAATTTCTAAACTATTTAAAAAGTTTACTATAAATTTAAAGACTGATATAAATAACACCCGTCTTAGTTTTCCTTCGAAGCAGTCGGCAAGAACTATGCCAGACGAAAGTTTACTGAACTATTGTACCAATTACAGTTGTAAAATTTCTAAACTATTTAAAAAGTTTACTATAAATTTAAAGACTGATATAAATAACACCCGTCTTAGTTTTCCTTCGAAGCAGTCGGCAAGAACTATGCCAGACGAAAGTTTACTGAACTATTGTACCAATTACAGTTGTAAAATTTCTAAACTATTTAAAAAGTTTACTATAAATTTAAAGACTAATATAAATAACACCCGTCTTAGTTTTCCTTCGAAGCAGTCGGCAAGAACTATGCCAGACGAAAGTTTACTAAACTATTATACCAAATACAGTTCTAAAATTTCTAAACTATTTAAAAAGTTTACTATAAATTTAAAGACTAATATAAATAACACCCGTCTTAGTTTTCGTTCGAAGCAGTCGGCAAGAACTATGCCAGACGAAAGTTTACTAAACTATTATACCAAATACAGTTCTAAAATTTCTAAACTATTTAAAAAGTTTACTATAAATTTAAAGACTAATATAAATAACACCCGTCTTAGTTTTCGTTCGAAGCAGTCGGCAAGAACTATGCCAGACGAAAGTTTACTGAACTATTGTACCAATTACAGTTGTAAAATTTCTAAACTATTTAAAAAGTTTACTATAAATTTAAAGACTAATATAAATAACACCCGTCTTAGTTTTCCTTCGAAGCAGTCGGCAAGAACTATGCCAGACGAAAGTTTACTAAACTATTATACCAAATACAGTTCTAAAATTTCTAAACTATTTAAAAAGTTTACTATAAATTTAAAGACTAATATAAATAACACCCGTCTTAGTTTTCGTTCGAAGCAGTCGGCAAGAACTATGCCAGACGAAAGTTTACTAAACTATTATACCAAATACAGTTCTAAAATTTCTAAACTATTTAAAAAGTTTACTATAAATTTAAAGACTAATATAAATAACACCCGTCTTAGTTTTCGTTCGAAGCAGTCGGCAAGAACTATGCTAGACGAAAGTTTACTAAACTATTATACCAAATACAGTTCTAAAATTTCTAAACTATTTAAAAAGTTTACTATAAATTTAAAGACTGATATAAATAACACCCGTCTTAGTTTTCCTTCGAAGCAGTCGGCAAGAACTATGCCAGACGAAAGTTTACTGAACTATTGTACCAATTACAGTTGTAAAATTTCTAAACTATTTAAAAAGTTTACTATAAATTTAAAGACTAATATAAATAACACCCGTCTTAGTTTTCCTTCGAAGCAGTCGGCAAGAACTATGCCAGACGAAAGTTTACTAAACTATTATACCAATTACAGTTCTAAAATTTCTAAACTATTTAAAAAGTTTACTATAAATTTAAAGACTAATATAAATAACACCCGTCTTAGTTTTCCTTCGAAGCAGTCGGCAAGAACTATGCTAGACGAAAGTTTACTAAACTATTATACCAAATACAGTTCTAAAATTTCTAAACTATTTAAAAAGTTTACTATAAATTTAAAGACTGATATAAATAACACCCGTCTTAGTTTTCGTTCGAAGCAGTCGGCAAGAACTATGCCAGACGAAAGTTTACTGAACTATTGTACCAATTACAGTTGTAAAATTTCTAAACTATTTAAAAAGTTTACTATAAATTTAAAGACTAATATAAATAACACCCGTCTTAGTTTTCCTTCGAAGCAGTCGGCAAGAACTATGCCAGACGAAAGTTTACTAAACTATTATACCAAATACAGTTCTAAAATTTCTAAACTATTTAAAAAGTTTACTATAAATTTAAAGACTAATATAAATAACACCCGTCTTAGTTTTCGTTCGAAGCAGTCGGCAAGAACTATGCCAGACGAAAGTTTACTAAACTATTATACCAAATACAGTTCTAAAATTTCTAAACTATTTAAAAAGTTTACTATAAATTTAAAGACTAATATAAATAACACCCGTCTTAGTTTTCGTTCGAAGCAGTCGGCAAGAACTATGCTAGACGAAAGTTTACTAAACTATTATACCAAATACAGTTCTAAAATTTCTAAACTATTTAAAAAGTTTACTATAAATTTAAAGACTGATATAAATAACACCCGTCTTAGTTTTCCTTCGAAGCAGTCGGCAAGAACTATGCCAGACGAAAGTTTACTGAACTATTGTACCAAATTACAGTTGTAAAATTTCTAAACTATTTAAAAAGTTTACTATAAATTTAAAGACTAATATAAATAACACCCGTCTTAGTTTTCCTTCGAAGCAGTCGGCAAGAACTATGCCAGACGAAAGTTTACTAAACTATTATACCAAATACAGTTCTAAAATTTCTAAACTATTTAAAAAGTTTACTATAAATTTAAAGACTAATATAAATAACACCCGTCTTAGTTTTCCTTCGAAGCAGTCGGCAAGAACTATGCCAGACGAAAGTTTACTAAACTATTATACCAAATACAGTTCTAAAATTTCTAAACTATTTAAAAAGTTTACTATAAATTTAAAGACTAATATAAATAACACCCGTCTTAGTTTTCCTTCGAAGCAGTCGGCAAGAACTATGCCAGACGAAAGTTTACTAAACTATTATACCAATTACAGTTCTAAAATTTCTAAACTATTTAAAAAGTTTACTATAAATTTAAAGACTGATATAAATAACACCCGTCTTAGTTTTCCTTCGAAGCAGTCGGCAAGAACTATGCCAGACGAAAGTTTACTGAACTATTGTACCAAATACAGTTCTAAAATTTCTAAACTATTTTAAAATTTACTATAAATTTAAAGACTGATATAAATAACACCCGTCTTAGTTTTCGTTCAAAGCAGTCGGCAAGAACTATTCTAGACGAAAGTTTACTGACCTATTGTACCAAATACAGTTCTAAAATTTCTAAACTATTTTAAAATTTACTATAAATTTAAAGACTGATATAAAACACCCGTCTTATTTTCCGTTTGACAAAAGTAGGCTTCACTTGTCGGTGTTATGTATTTTCTTGATCGGAAAACAAATAAAATAAACAATGGAACAAAAAATACAAAAAAACCAAGTAAATTACAATGGCCACAATTATAAACGTTTTGACTTATTTTCTTGATCGTAAAAACAAGGCGTCAGAAATATAGTTCACTTCAACCAACAGTGGTTATAAACGTGCAACACCTACTAAAGTGCATGTAAAGCAACGGGTAACTGCTAGCAGTGCTTATATAAGAGAAAATGTTGTCTAATTGTTGTCTTACTATGCAAACTACCTAAACTGCCCTTGACATAAGTAGGCTTCTCAGAGCTGTGTATATATATATTTTCTTGTTCGGGAGAGAGACAAATCTGTTTGGAACAAAAAATACTAATACCACAGTAATTAAAATGACCATGAATATATATTTAACACATTTTCTTGATAATTTTCTTAAGTTTGCGTAGGAAGAACGCAAACTTAACATTGGAGTCGGAAATGTAGTTTACTCGAACCAGAAGTGCTTATAGAGGTGCAAAACCTGTGAATCGTGTGCGAAAAAGCGGGTAACTGCTAGAATCTACATAAATTTAAATCAGTTCTTTGATTTTGAATTTCCAACCATGGAATTTGGCTATGCTTCGTTGAAGTCCCACTCCATATCCTGACCCCATTTGTCTTTTGCTTGCCGAAGGATGTAAAATATCTTTTCCGTAGAAATTAAAGTCGTAAAAGTTAGATACCAAGCTATGGAGAAAAGTAGAGTATAGCTATAATAGAAGAAACTCTGATAATTAATATGGTATTAGTTATCCAAACATTATATCTCACTTGTATATAAGTATGAAATGCGCACATTTAGGTATAATAAATCTGTTACCCAAATATACAGCCACATATAACTTATTTTTCCTTTACTATATTTCTGCGTCGATGATACGTATTTGGTCAGTGCGGTCATAAGGAACATGGCAACAATAATAACTTTTTTACAGGATTCAAGTCGGGCAGAAATCACCTTGAAAAGTTCAAATTTTTAAACCGTGTACTTTTTGTCAGTACTAGCAGCCTTGTATGTATCGACAATCTTACTTATAGTGTTTGATAAGAACTTCGCACAGGCTAGTTGCCCCCGAGTAATAGCAGAATAGATAGGGGATAGACCTTTCCTTTAAAAAACTAATAATACAAGAGTCAGACTGAGTGTTAACAAAGAAAGTTTGCGCAATAAGTTAATATTGTAGTAATCGATTTATCCATTCTGCAATATTCAAATCAGTAATAATCTAATCATCTATATAAATGTCAACCTATACATTCACGAGTACAAGGAAATTTCGTTGCAAATATCATGGCAATCAGTTAACCCATTTGGCATAAACATATCAGCCAGACATTATTTTATATCCATCTATATAAAAGTAAGTGGATTCACAAGGAAAGTTCGTGCCAAATATCATACCAATAAGTGAATCCATTCTGCCATAATCATATCAGCCAGATATTATTTAATATCCATCTATATAAAAGTAAGTGGATTCACAAGGAAAGTTCGTGCCAAATATCATACCAATAAGTGAATCCATTCTGCCATAAACATATCAGCCAGACATTATTTTATACCCATCTATATTCTATATAAAAGTAAGTGGATTCACGAGGATAGTTCTTGTCAAATATCATACCAATAATTGAATCCATTCTGCCATAAACATATCAGCCAGATATTATTTTATATCCATTTATATAAAAGTAAGTCGATTCACAAGAAAAGTTCGTGCCAAATTTCATACCAATAATTGAATCCATTCTGCCATAATCATATCAGCCAGATATTATTTAATATCCATCTATATAAAAGTAAGTGGATTCACAAGGAAAGTTCGTGCCAAATATCATACCAATAAGTGAATCCATTCTGCCATAAACATATCAGCCAGACATTATTTTATACCCATCTATATTCTATATAAAAGTAAGTGGATTCACGAGGATAGTTCTTGTCAAATATCATACCAATAATTGAATCCATTCTGCCATAAACATATCAGCCAGATATTATTTTATATCCATCTATATAAAAGTAAGTCGATTCATAAGAAAAGTTCGTGCCAAATTTCATACCAATAAGTGAATCCATTCTGCCATAAACATATCAGCCAGACATTATTTTATATCCATCTATATAAAAGTAAGTGAATTCACAAGAAAAGTTCGTGCCAAATTTCATACCAATAAGTGAATCCATTCTGCCATAAACATATCAGCCAGATATTATTTTATATTCAACTATATAAAAGTAAGTGGATTCACAAGGAAAGTTCGTGCCAAATTTCATACCAATAAGTGAACCCATTCTGTTATAATAATATCAGTCAGACATACACAATCTATATCAACGTCATTCAATCTAAATGTATACATCAAAGGCTACATATTAACGTCAGTCGTGTTTACAAGGATGTGTGCCAAATATCGTGGTAATTAATTTTGCTGTAATTATGTTAAACAAATACAGCCAGTGGTGGGTTCACAAAAATATTTCAAGCCAATTTTCTGGATATCAATGAAATAAATATTCTGACGTAAAAAATTCAGACAGGCTGTATGCTACGTGCCAGTCAGTATATGTATAAGTGACATACTTGAATAGAATAAGTTTGGGTCAAGGCTAACACGTAATTCGTGCTTAAACGTAAAACCTGTCAAACGAATCCTTCAGTGGATTATCAGTCCTCACCATCGCTGGCTGCTCCAGTCATCTGACAAACTACACAGGCGAGACAGCTAACGACATATCCACTACCGCCACTACCGAGTTTCAAACCATACATCCCATGTGTTTATATATAAATATATATATATATATATATATATATATATATATATACGTTAAATTGTATAAATGGCAATAGCATTATTTAATTTCAATAAACATTGAATCACAAAAAGTACTTGCTCCGCCGGGAGTCGAACCCGGATCTCTCACTTGCCGGATGAATGTGCTACCATTGCACCACAGAGCGCTTACTTTTTCCGATTCAATTATTTTGCATTTGGCCGTATCTGTCACATATGCGATTAAATAAGCAAACTAAAATATGATCGGAAGACCAAACACCTGTCAAACGACTTTTATTTACGTTAAATTATATAAATGGCAATAGCCTCATTTAATTTCAATAAACATTGAATCACAAAAAGTACTTGCTCCGCCGGGAGTCGAACCCGGATCTCTCACTTGCCGGGTGAATGTGGATAAGTGAGAGATCCGGGTATATATATATATAATATATATATATATATATATATATATATATATATATATATATATATATATATATATATGTACACATACTCGGTAGTGTATATTTCATTACCTGTCCGCCTTTGTAGTGTAGTATATATATATATATATATATATATATATATATATATATATATATATATATATATATATATATATGATATATATGAACGTTTTTTATATATTTGGAGCGTGGAAAGCTTTAGTATTAAATACCAAATTATTACTACATCTTTATAATCGTCTCAAGATGGGTTAAATCATTATCCCACTAAAATATGTACCGGTGGCTAAATTATTATCGAATATTCCTAATATTGTTCCTTATGTTTATACATTTTTTATATTTTTAAATTACTTTTTCTGTCACTGCTTTGTAACCACTTAAACTATTCTATTATCACATTACTCATATTTACATTACATTCAAATTTTTAATATTGGCTACAACCTTATTCTAAATCACATTAAACATTAAACAATCTATACATGCATTTTTATAAAACCTTCAAAGTATCCTATAACAATTTGGTGTGTGATATTAAAGTGTTTAACCAACTCTCCATCGTCAAAGGCTTAACATTGACTTCCGTACCGTAACGTAGACCCTTGTATGTTCCACGTCAATAAAAAAGACATTTTTACTATTCATAAGCAGTTTTAATAATAGTTCAATATCAGCTTTAAGTTTAAAAAATCATAGACCTCGCATTCGTGTCAGATATTTTAAGTATGAATAGTGAGTGGCGATTTTACATAGCTCTAATCATTTAGAGTGGTTAGAGTTTTTAATCAATTTGAGTAGTCAAGTGATAACCCCATTTCAACTTAAATATTGTATTTTTGCGTCAGACTTTAATAACACATCAATACTTTTCCTTAATATATTCACAATAAATATCGTTTGCCGCTGTATAGTGCTTAACAAAAATTACAAACTGCAACCGACTCTACTATTATATTACAGATTTATTAATAGACTATAATAACAGCCAATACAAAACTTGCAATATTAATTATAATAGTATTGTAAGTACTCGATATATTTTCAACATAGAAACATTTGGGTTTGTTCTTTTTTTATTAAAATAGTTTACCTGTGGTTTAGTTCACTCGAGCTTAATACATCATATAGACGAAACAATGCACATTATTATACAGTATACAAAAATGTTATGCATATCATTCTATGGGCCTTCAATATTTGTTTTCACTTTACAAACATGATATTAACCTATTCAGTACGAACATTTTGATTTTTATTTATTTAGTTGTATAATCGGGCAGATATTTTATAAGATAACAAATGTAAGTCCAGTTTTATTTAATTCGTAAATCTTTGCTTAAAATCTATAAAGTTCAAGATTATGTTTCAGCACTAATAAATATAAATGTAACCTAACAGAAGTATTAAACTTGAAAATGTTCCATTTAGTAGCTGAATATAATTACCAATTAAAGTAGTCAATTCTGCTCATTACATACAATTATTCAAAACTTTTTAATTTAGTAAACTATTTTTAATTTAATATATCTCAAAAGATTTTCACTGAGATATTACAACGATCCTCGAGGCCTGATTTTGCTGATTTTCCAACAATACAATTATTCCAAATGAGTTCACAACGTTTCGTCCTTCTTGTAACTTTTTAATCTAGCAAAGTTAGAATTAATTAAATCCTACCTTTAGCTAAAGCTGTATTCAGTATGCTTATACTGTTATGATCTATATTATTTCAAATATTAGAGTTCAGTATCTAAAAAAAATCGCAAACACTGCCACAGTCGAAATAAAGGCAGCTTGCTTGTCTTTCTTCTTGAAGAAACACTAGGGAGTTCTTTTACAGAACAAGAGCTCTTCTCCCCGAGAACAATAGGAAGCAATTTCAGACGCTTAAAACTTTTGTTTTATTATACGAGTAAAATTACCTTTTTTATATCCAAAGCAAGACAATTCATTTTAGAAAGGAAGTCATCAAAGAATTGTCCTGAAAATTAGGTCAGTATCCAATTATATGTGGAATGTTTGATGTATTTGTATCAAACTTTGATATGGTATTTTAAATAAAGAATTGTTTTCTTAGTTTGGACATTTTATAATGCCTATTGTTTATTAGAGTTTAACGTATTGCTAAGCCTTTGCAACTTTGGAAACCTATAGCCTCTTTAATTCCTTAATGATCAATTAAATCTGTAGATATCTGCCTTTTAAAAGCTTAACATGAAATTTGCATCAGTTTCAATAGATTTCCTTAATATTCTAGCATCATTTTCTGGAAACCTCAGCAACCTTTTGAAAGTGCTCGGAGTTTAGCTGCTGAAAAATATTCGGAATTTGTCGGTATATGAGAGTTTTAGATCTCTGGAAGTTTAGTGATTTCGAATACATTCCTGTAAGAATGTGAGTGAATCCACCTGAAATTATCATCCAGAATCTAGACATTTTCGGCTATAGTAGGCAGCTCTCACCCGTCCCTTTATACTCTCACTTTTTTAATTAGTTTTGCTTCGACAAATTTCCAGCTTCTGAGATTTTTAATCTCTGGTAACTTCCAATTTTTTAGGAGCTCGTGGCCTCTGAGCTCCCAAACTTAGTTAAATTTTGCAACTTTAGGAACGTCCCATATCTGTGATATCTTACCCTCGCATGGTGAGAACTGGACTTTTAATCGTCAGGTTTCTGAAATATTGTTAAAAATTTCCAGTGATGAAATTATTAGCCTCTAGGGAGACATACCAGCGTCTAGAAGACTTCAGTTAGTATAAACTCTCAGCCACTGGAAACTTTCCATCTTCAAAAGGACTTCGAAAGCTCCCAGCTTCTGGTAAATTCCAGCCTCAACAACCTGCCTGACCCTGGCAACACTTTAACATAAAAGTCGCCTGCCATTTTTAATACTCCTGCATCTAAATATTTCCTGTCCATTTTAGGTTCAGCCTTTAAGGAGGTCACGTCCTTTGAAAGAATTCGGTCACTAAGAATTTTAACTAATGAAAGTATCTCGTATCGAATAGTTTTCGCTCTTAGAAAGGTGGATGACGCTCGTAGAGAATTCTACACTGAGCGATTTATGCTTTTAGAAACTATAATCCTCTCTAAGCTCCCGCCTCTGAGAGCTTCTAATCAGTGGAAAGCTCTGGCGTCGGAAAGGCTCCTACAGCTCATAGGCTTCCAATCCCTCATTAGAAGCCCACCGGATCTAGAATCTGTTGGCCTCTGGAAAGTCGTACCTCTAAATAACCATACTATATGTATATACTATAACATTCCAAGAAATGTATATGCTAATTTTTGTTTTACACCTCGGATCTCTAGGTCGTCTAGTATTGCTATGAACGAATAGTCTCGGCTCTCAAGCTTCTCTTCATTGACTCTATAGGAGCTCAAGGAATATTCTTGGTATATTGCTTCAACATTTTCCCAGATTTTGGTGTTTTAAACACTTGTATTTGGGTGGAACTGAATCGAATAATATATTTTTGGAATACAATTCTAGAGTCACCATAAGATTTACTGTATATATTATTATATAATCACCACAGTATTGATTGTTATGTATAGTTAATAACAAATCTAAAGGCATAGTATCGTTAAAGAGATTCTCATGTGGAAGTACAATGTGTACGTTTCTCTGTTATAATTGTTTACTTAGAAAAAAAACAAGCATTTTTTAAAGCCTATATTATACATTGTTTTAAACAACACCAAATTTTAAACGAACTGAAAGGTTATGAAGGGCAAATCAAATGGTGCAATTTATATATCATAGTGTTTTATAACACGTTTATTATTTATTTAGAATACGATTTATGTATTCAAAGCCGCTAACGAGTTACTTCAGTAACAAAGCAGATAAAGTACCTTTATTTAATATTTATACTTGATGAGAGAACCTATATAATGAGAGTACAATCTCCTATATACATAACGCGCAGTATACTGATATTCTCTGCTTAACAGCTAACAATGCAACCAATGTTCATTATAACTATCTATATAGTGTAACTATCCATATTCAACCATCGCAGTCGCCATCGTTATGATGTAATTAACTAATTATGATGTTTCGGTGTCTTGCTTATGTAATTAAGTAAGAACTACAATACGTTAAAATCGTATAGCCTACAAACAAGATAACAGGGATTAATTTTCTACAATGTGTTATTCTTAAAATGCAACGCCGACTTACACTATCGTTTTGTGCTGTAAATTAACTTAACGTAAATTAACTAATTACCAATTATTTTTAAGATCTATATAGCTAACATGTTTATAAAGTAGTTTGCTTTTTAACTTGCATTATGACATGTAAACATTGTTAAAATGTGCATATCGGATATGGATTTAGTAGCAAGTCTAAAAAGAATATACACATTTAACATCTCCTATGTTACTTTAGTGTCAAAGAATTTCAACGTTATGTAGGACTTTTATAAAGCTTGGAACACGATGCTGAGATTAATAATTACCATAGGGACTCCAACAGGCTTGCACTGTCCTAAAACATTTATATTTGTTAAGATAAAATAGTTTTTCAAAAACTCTTTTGGTTGTTCTAAGTGGAACATAAGCATTTTCAACAGATAATCTTTTTTAACTCTATAAGACGAAGAATAAGTATTTTCCCACCACTGAAAATAATAAAAAATATGAAATTTTCAAAATAAGTTTTTTTGTCATATTTTGTCATTTGGAACCTACTGAACAAAAACATAGTATTCTAAGACCTATATTTTAACTCTAAGTATGAAAAAATAACGTTTTTTTGCAAGCGCGTCAAAGTCCAAAATTTCACATTTTTACTAGATACCTGATTTTTTACTAAAAACATCTTAATTTCTTTTATATATTTCATTATAAATATGTAAACCAGATATTTAAATCTAGTTTAATACGCATATCAATCATTGTACTGTTTTATTTTCATTACTCTATGCTGAAGAAGAAGAAGAAGTAGTAATAGAATAAAAACAAAACAATTTGTGTTCTGTCATCTGTCATTCTACTGTTGAGTTTCGGGCTGTTTGTTTTGAGTGAAGTTTAGTTCATTTTTATGCCATAAAATATGGGAAGAGTAAAGAATACAAAAAAATGTTGCTAGAAGAAATAAGGACAATAATGCAAAGCGGTATGAGGTGCAACCTGCAACCTACGTCACCGACCGAACTCTGTTTTATTTTACAATGTATATATATATATATATATATATATATATATATATATTTTATTGAACACTTACATAGTAATATGACCTAATATTGATGTATAATACAACCTTTTGGCCTAATATATTGTGTAAATTTAATTCAGAACCATAAACTAAAAAAATATACGTGATATATTAGTGTTGAACCTACTACTTTCTATTGCAGTTTTCCGAAAGTTTGAATTTCGATAAATTTTCAGACAAAAATCGATATATCTTGGGAACTAATTGAGATAGAAAGTTCATATTTTTACCACATATTAAGTAGATCTTTTTCTAAATATTTAGGTAGAATTAGATTTTTAGGTATATATGATGAATAGAAACATAATTTTAAATATATGCATGTTTAAAAAACAAAAAGCCTAAAGTTTACTAAATTATTTTATTAAAACGACTAATGCTATCATGATAAATCTACCTAAATACTTAGATTAGATCCATATATTCAAAATTAGACCATGAGTAGTGCAATATGTTGGATAGTTTCTTAGATATATCAATTTTAAATATGGTTTGAAAAACGCGAAATACCCCCGTTTTTATTCGCTGTAGGCTGTATGTGACAACTATTTGGCCGTTTTATATTTTTGTATTTTTTGTTAGCCTACTACACACTAGAAAAAAACAATTTAAGCTATTTTTATTTTGTATTTAAAAAAAAGTATGTTTTCAGTGGTGAATCCCCTTAATCAATGATTATGTAGAATTTGCAGCAAAATAGCACTAATCAAAACTTCTTGTTAATTCAATCATTTTAATGTAAACTGGCGTTTTGTGGGGCATTGTAAAATACGGATTACCCTTATAAGAATAATAATTTTACAATATATTTCAAAATAAATTTAAGTACCGATTTCTACCTTCAACCTTTTTTGTAACTCTATGACAATACGATGTGTCTTGGGAATCCAGTAATTGACAATAAATCATAACACTACCTGGTCTCCAGGGAAATAGGGCCATTCATCTTCATTAGTGGAGCGTCCCTGCAGAGAAGATTTTTCGTGAGACAAAGGCAAACCGTTACCATCATCAACATCTCTTCATCTTGCATATTGGTTAGAGATGGAATAAAAACTCACATACCACCCAATTAAGAGGTAGTTTTAATTGAATAATTCATCGACTAGATATTTATTATGTAAATGCCTATTCGAAGCCTCTCGGTTGAATAGATGTTTTGGACATATTTTATTTTATGATTCATGATTACCATTACTCATTAGCATATAAATAAATAAATACTGTTATAGCATTAAGCGTTTTTAAATGGATTTGGTACTTCTAAAGTTTTTCGTAATACACACACACACACACACACACACACACACACACACACACACACACACACACACACACACACACACACACACACACACACACAAATATATATATATATATATATATATATATATATTAAACTTTATGAATGGCAATAGCCTTATTTAATTTCAATAAACATTGAATCACAAAAAGTACTTGCTCCGCCGGGAGTCGAACCCGGATCTCTCACTTGCCGGGTGAATGTGCTACCATTACACCACAAAGCGCTTACTTTTCCGATACAGTTATTTTTTATTTGGCCGTATCTGTCACATATGCGTTTAAATAATGAAACTAACATATATATATATGCATGCGAACGCCTGAGCGGTTCGCGTCCTCCTGCCTCCACATCTTCAGGTTGTGGCCGTGATATAACCTGTTTGTTGGTAAACTGTGTTCCTTGTTACGTTTTTTAGAGCCACGACCTAAAAGAATAAAATAAATAATATATCAGCCTATCCTTGTAACTATTTTCTTTTCTATTGTTTTTTGTCTCGTTGCCCTGGAACTACACACCACATTGTAGACTAAGCCATATGCGGCTATTAAACATATTTTTGTGAGGATTTTTCTATGCAGGCAGCAAATTCCTCGTAAATGAGTCATATCGTAAGATCTAAATTCGACTATTTTATTATCCACCAAGTGAAACAAGCTCTATACTTCTTGCAGAGTTACATCAAACTGTGTGAAATTATTAACGCTTACATTCGGAGTCGCATTTTCCTCTGAAGTTATCTTTTAATCTAAGGGGTTTGGTTAACACTAATTTTTACTGAAAAGAATTGGCTATCAGATAGCGACGGTTTGTTAATAAGGGATGGTAGAACAGAAATGTGTATTAGGGTTAATGCAAATGTGTAATCTATAAAAATGAAAGTTCGGCAAAATTTTGCTGGCCATTTGGGAACACAGCCTCGTAACGTTAAGAGCTAATAACGGTAATGTCCACTGAGGCCGAGGTGATATGGCTTGCCATAACCACAGTCCCTGAGCTCTATGTATATAGCCTTGTATATCCTTCCTTACACCATGGTCAGTACTACAACTATTCTTGCCTCTGACAAATCAATGATAGCATTAAACGTGAACATTTAATGACGGAAATAAACACTAAGTAAGTACTAGTACAAGTTAAATACACATATTAATAAATTGAAAGAAAGGGTATCAATTTACATTAACGTGACCATGGAAAGGTATGTTATTTTTTTTTTCCTGAAAACTACAATTTTTCCCGAAAACAATATTGAAGAAAAAATTCGTCGGCAACGAAAATCAAAGGAGCTACGATTTTTTTAAATCCTCTGAAAACTCCGTTTTTTACAGTTTCCTATAACTCCACGTCTGCTTAAACTCAGTATAGCCAGATTTTAAAAACCGATTATCATACCAACAACGAGAAATTATCGTACTTTCATATAAAATAATCGTACCAAACACATTTAATGAAAAAGTATGTTATGTTCGTATGATAAATTATGTTATAATTAACTTTTGGTTTGTTACTTGTATAAATTTGTCAAAAATCTTTCATGGTACGATAATAACTACCCATCGTGTATCTTACCGGCGCATAAAATCAATGAAATTATCGTACCTTTACGATAATTAATTATCGTACCTCTGGCAACACTATCCATATTTGACAGTTTGGTATTACTGTACTTGGTCAAATAAAGAAGGGACGCCATTTTGAACTACCGTTGTTCCTCCACGTCTATTCTTAACCTCCTAGTTCAGTAGTGGTAATGGCACACCTTTGTGTTGGATGTTTGGTATCTCACGTGGAAGCAATTCGTAAAGACGAGTCTGACTAATACGTTAATCCTGTCAACGATGCCTGCCCGCTCCGCACTGCTTGCTCTTTTAGAAAAAAAATTAACTCGAGCTCGCAAAAGTTAAATCCCAGATCACGTGATGCCCCTGCTCCTTAACGCAATCATGTCCGAAAGGCATCAATATAATACAATAATATACTTTCCCCCCAGTTCATATGCACCTGTGATAATAATACTTGGCTATAAATGCCCAACCCAAGAAAAAAGTCCATTTTCCATGGTCACGCTAATGTAAATAAATACCAAAGAAAGATCTTATCAATCATTTATGAACACTCTACAAGATAATAATTACTAACTATTTTTTCTAGTAAATTACTTTAATTGTGAGTAAACTAAATTAATAAACTGTCTACCTAACACTGAGTTAGTTACTAAAGTGCACAGCTCCTGTAACAGCCATGTTTGCAATATGCAATAACTAATTAATTATAATACTGGGTTACGAATTAATTATTGGCACAACTAAACGTAGTTCACTCACTACTGGGCGGATCTGAAGTATATTTTCGTTCAATCGACAACTTTATTAACCTCCCAATTCCTCGTAAATGGTAACTTCCCGCCTTTCAACATTTGTAATCAACATTTTTCCTTTCACTCCGCTTGATTTTCTGTATTCATTTGAGAATTTCTTGGTAACACCAACCTGGAATTGACAACTCAGAAAAATTGATTTTCATCAAAATTTCAAACTTCAACTTGATTTTAATACACTCACTTCGCTACCGCGACTTACTCACACATCACCTGCTTCACCTTAAGTCACAAACCCTCCTCCAAAAAACTCTCTTCTTCTTTCTAACTTCGTCTCCCTGGAGCCACTCTCGAAAGCAGCTGGCTCTAGATCAGCTGATCACGGCCTGCCAATCAGCCGTCGTAGCCACAGCCACTGTTGCTTTCACTGTCACTTCCTGCCGTAGAAGGCCAGTTACCCATTACGCGTAGTTTGAACGCTCGGCAAAATTTTCACACATTCTCTGTCACATTCTTTTCGTAAGGTTGTATGTAAAAATAGTATTGATGATTTTAAACATAGCAAAGCAATCACGGGAAATATTCATCTCTTTCGAAATAACACCATATTTCTGAAGTTTATAATACTAATACTTCCCTTAAATTTTTGAATGAAAAGTAATTTATCTCTACAATATTTATATGTGAGGTAACTTGGATCAAAATTGCCGCAATTAGACTAAGGCACTTCGTAAGCCGTACATCATTAAACGATTTCTTATATCACATCTCACGAGGCGGGCGTCAACAGAGGCGTTCGTGTTACTGTCTAGTAATAAATGCCGTGTCTCGAACTTGAGGCATTTATTGTATGCCTCACCGGAAGGGGGATTAGGATTTCTGCTGTAAAAATTGAGAAGTGAGAAGCGTACAAATATTACGGTAATTATGTTGTAAATGTATTATTCATATAATTATTAATGAGTAGATCATGTCAAAACCATAAAACTAGTCTTCTACTACTCCAGTTTCAGAACTTCAATTTCATCAAAAATTGGTTTATTTTTTAATATTTACTTGTGCTTTGTTGTTTATTGTACCAAACCTCAGTATCTTACGTTATAGGGAAGTGCAGCTCATATAAGGCATTTAGCATAACACATCCAACTTTTAAGTAGACTTAAAATAGGGTAATGTCACTATACTTTTAAGTTTATGTTTAATCTTATGTTTTAGGGTTTTTTGGCACCTCAGAAAAAGGGTAGATTTCAATATTCGAAGTTCAGTGTCCTATTTCTTGTAAAGTTTAAGGCTGGAAAATATCTGAAAACTTGTCACGTCAATATTTTTAAAATTACTGTTTCAGATTCTTCTTGTTAGCGCACTATGAAGTTAACTGGGCACGCTTCCAGTTTTCCCGTTGCGCTCATTCAACTATTTAAAAAAAATGTAATCCATAAAATAATTCTGTACCAAAATTTCTTAGATATTGTTGCATCTGAATATGAAAACTGCTATTTCAAAATAAAAGAGATGCTGTGGAATTCGTCACTACAGTTATTGGGCTCGCTGTATAAGAACATATCATTAAATCAAAACTAATGAAAGTTTTAATGTGATTTGTATTGTACAGTGTATTTTTATAAAGGAGGAGTCAAGTTTGTTAGTTTTTGTAATATGTTAAATGAAGTTAACAAACATATTGAGTCGTTCATGAGCTTCCATCTAAATTATTGATTGTCAAAGAAACTCACTTACCCACTAAACAGCTGAACTCACCAGATAACTGATTGATCGTGCTTTGAATGTTGATGGGTTTGGTTCTCATTTGAGATCTCCCGGTAGTACTTTAATTAACTTTACAGCTGTCTATTAGGGTTTGAATTGCTACGGTCGATTGTTTTTATATATAAATAAGAAAAATAGGTCGCTAAAAGTATCTGTAGAAGGGGAAATTCTACTTTTCCACAAATATTGTGGACGACACCATTCCTAGTTTTTAAATTCTGAGTCTAGATCCAATAAGTTAAAAAAATTAAAAACTTAGGAAGTTTGTAGAGTCAGATTTTTCTAGTAACATGATAAAAAATTACTGAAGGAAGAGAATTTGAATTTCGTTTTGAATGTGTATTAAACATAATTTGATTTTGAACTGTTTGAATTTAATTTACTAGTTCTTTCTGAGAATTTAGATTGGAGTGTGAGATAAATTCAAGATCTCTAGGACGCTTAACACAAAAAAACCTACAGTTGTATCATTTGCTTATTGATTTAACATTCCTTTGAAATTCGAATAGATATCATTGTTTCCACAGATAAGAATACCTAAAATAGACCCTTCAGAGACTACGGCAATTTTAATGGTGAAAATGAATTGGAAATTTGAAAAAGCTGATTTTTTTCTGGTAAATAGGATTATACAGTTTTGGTGACTAGTGTGGCACAATATTAACATTTATTTAGAAATATTTCGTGATGTAAGCTGTCAAAGGGATTCGATCATTCAATAAAGATATATAGCCTCTCTTGATGTTTTTTAGGTTTTCCATAACCAACCATCCCAATTCTGCGTTAGCATTAATGGTCGATTTTTCTTGTCTGATTCCAAATTATTTTTATGCTTAATTTTTTTATTTTTCGAAATACTTAAAAATAAATTAATTTTATATTTCCTTGAAGAATTGAAGAAAATGTTACTTTTGGATTGTTTAGCTACTTGATTACAGAAAAGATCTTGATTTACTCCTTTAAATTAGGATTCCCCTCGTAATCCTTGCACACAATATGTATTTTACCTGTTTTATGACCCATTTTCATACGTTAAGACTAAGACAATTTTCAATAAACAAATGAAGATATTATTTAAATATGTATATCATCTTATGATTTCAGTACAACCATTTCGTTAAAAAGTTATTACTGGCTCATATTCATCCAATTAAACATACCGATACGACAACTGTAGCACAGTTAGAGTTAACCTCAACCTCAACTGTACTCAATTCTTTTAGTGCGTGAATCCGATTGTGTAACAAAACACTCACTTTTGTAACTGGAAACGTACATTGCTATATTGAAATGCACTCTCATTTTTAATTTTTCTCGACACGCTCTCGAAGTTTCCATGATCAATCGTTTGGCATGCAGTATAAAAATGTGTTTGGATTCTATTGCAATATATAGTTTTATTTTTCCTTTGCGGAACTGACAGCTCTGCTTGGACTCCCGCCAAAGTGTTAAATTATTCTGGATGGCAAAACACTCTCAATGTGAAGTTACCCTCTGAATTGTTCAAACTTCCGCAGCTCAGCTTGTTGTAAGATTGCTATGTTTACAACATTATAAAAACAAGTTTCCAGTTGACTAAAGTTACATCTTTAAACTTGACCTTATTATAAAATATCAGATTATATACCGTGCTTGTTACATCGCATCGTAAGGTTTAGTGTTACTCTCCCATTCTTAACATCATAAGTTTTCCTGTTGCTTTCATGCTACTTGACAATGTATTAAGAAATATAAATAGAAAAATTCGATCAAAAGTAATGACTTAAGTATAACATATTTCTAGTTCAGGTGTTTAAATGTATCAATATAATTTCAAAATAATTATCATTCATTCCCAAAAGCTATGTTTTGTCTTTAATTTTGTTTGGTTGACCCAGAACAACTAACCAACAGCCCAACAGACGAAAAATGGAAATTATAATTAACCATTAACGAGCTGTATGTAGATGTTATGGGGAAATACTAGAAGCGGACGTGGCACTACAATATTTTACATAAATATTTGTTTAACACCTTTCACATTTATTCAGAATTTATAAAACATTAAATTGTAATTTAATAAACAAGTGACACGTACCCGGCATGTTATGATCTTCATATTCACTTTAGGGCCAGAATAAGGCGACGCCCTAGTTTTTTCATCCACTACATATCCAACGTCATCTTTTCTCGCTTGATCAACGACTATATCTGGTAAAGGATATTTTTACACTCTTTCTAGTGCGAGTTTAGTCTTTTTACTTTTGAACTAGTGGTTTTTAATTATAATTTAATTTTCTGAATTTTATTATTATTCACTACTATTATGTATTTTCTTAGAAATTGTAATTATTTAAACCTTTTAACCAGCACTATCTTTCTTTGTAAGTAATAAAAAGAAATGACAGTACAAAACATGGCAACTAATAACCTTTGAAGACTTAAAATACTTCCATGTGGTGTACTTACAATACTGTAAAGTACTTACAATACTGGTGTAATAAGTTCCTATCCAAGTCTGACACAGCAGACTGTCCTGGGATGTGCACATCTGGAGCAGGAGCTGTATATAGCAAGTCAATTAACTGTAATAATTAGTTTACGTCGAAGTCTGTTGCTTAGGAAAGGCAAATGTAATGGTGGAGTGATAAAGGCAATCCGGCCTGATTGTGAATTGTAAGGAATTATCCTTTGATGATTTTATAGTGTTTCCATAGAAAGAAGAGATACACGACAAGAAAATGAGTCTTACTCTACATCATAAATCAAGAAGATTTAAAATAATTGTTCATATCACATATATAAGGAAGGTTTTGGCGTATGTGGGCCTGTATTTGTGGGTGTCAATAGGGGAAATGACTCATTATTTCAAGAAGAAATTACGTCACTTAAAATTAGCACAAGAAATCTTATCCAGAAAAATTCCAATGGTGACGAATAAATGGTATTCACAAATGTTTAAAGCTGCAGGATGACTGACTACATGAGACGAGGGTATTATATGAAAGCAGGAATGCTCCAAATGAACAGGCCATGATGACTAAAGTTGTACTTAGTAGGATATTGGATTACAAAACATTCCTAAAAATGGAGATTCCTTAGCCAACAAATGTTCCGAAAAGAATAAATTAGGTTATGACTGAGCTGAGGGGTTACCTTCTCATACAGTGCAGCTCTTGTAAATGACTGAGGTCAAATTCAAATCCAAGTTCTGAAGTAAGTACGAGTAATCGAACTTAGCATGTACGAGCTCTAAGAAGCTAAGCTATAGGATGATGTATGTTGTAAGGATTTCTACGTATGTTTTAATTTAACATACTTGATCCGACATGGAAAGTGTTAAATTTAAATTACATAAAAACTCAGCTACTTATGGCCAAGAGTTTTAATCCTCGTTAGGTCCATAATGTGACAAAGCAAGAATTAAACTTAAAGGACTGCTCCAGCGGCTTAAGTTACTACAAGAACTTTGAAGGATCTTCCTCAAAACCCATGTTATAGCAATTCACAAGAGTTCATAAAACTGCAAGATAAGAGTACGCTAGACCATGTGTCGCGTAACAGGTTTTGCTCAGGTTGTTTGAGAAATTTCCAATTTATAGCTTCTTTCATTCTGAAATGTCCTGCATATAGACAGACAGACCAACATAAAGAAAAGAAATATTTTAATCCATAAGACAGACCTAGATATTATGTCAGTCAATGACGCTCAGCTAAACTCCATTATGGAAAACTCACGACTATAGAAGTAATTCTTGTCTATGTAGAAATGAAATTACATACACCATTTTAAATCTCGAGATATGTTGCGACATGATACATTCATATTTTGTTTATTAAGTTGAGTTTCATGGCAGTAATCAAGAAATAAAAGAGTTCCAGCGAGCAATGGAGGATAGTAAAACGCAAAAGTGCCCTGATACCAAATGTTGTCACCAACTTTTAACATTGAGTAAAATCTCACATGATTTTATTCTGCTTGTTTGCAAATTTTCCAGCCCTTCGAGTAATAGGCTTCGCTGACGCTCAGCCAATAACCAGATATTTTCAAGAAAACACTGAATTCCCATACAAAAATACACTCAAGAAGGCTTGACAAACAACTCTACTTTATCTGACGTGAAGATAGGCGTTTGAATACAGCAAATGGAGGCACCGTCAGTTCATCATAAGACTACATATCGCATAAAGAGGGGTTGCTTGCCATACAACTTATCATCATCCTCCCCCGCAACCCTCCCTTCTATACGGCAAGCTGTTCCTCCCACTCCCGTCTTGTCATCTTTCAAAACATGTATAATCTTAAGCCGACCTCAGTGCTTGGCACATGGGTTAGTTGACCTCTATAACTTAACTTACACCGTAACATCGTAGAGTATAGTTACTACTCGTAAAATAACTCGGGTAAATATATTAACTAAACATAGGTGTGAAAGATATAATCCTCGTAAGTCAATATGTTCATAACTCACGTGGAATGTATGGGCAGATGAAATATCTCGGACAGTCTTAGAAACGTTAGTAATTATTTTATTCCACCCATAAATATACAGGTAGGAACAGGTCAGCCCATGGGTTGCCAGTATTTAAAACCTATACCTCATTTAGTTCTCGAGTTATTTTGCGGTCATATAGACATATAGAAGAGACATTTTGTCAGTCCCCACACAAACAGATAGAATAGAAGTTTTTCCAGACCTTAAGATAGACCTCGCTAATTTTCAGCGAAATCCCGTGGAGGAAGATGCATCGCCATCAAAGTTAATTTTGTGTTCATAAAAAATGTTAAATTCTATATCTCAATCTGTTTCAGATTTATCCAGCAGAGAAACGGAAATAACAGAAGATACATTTCACTAACTTCCTAAGCGTTAGGCTTATATATCATTCATTAAATATTATCTTTGCCCTCTGATATACCATCTATTATATAAAAATGAAAACTGTTCGTGTGTAACAGCATCACTCACAAACGGCTGGACGGATTCGCCTAATTTTTTTTTTTATTTGTTCGTCTTGATCTGTAGAAGGTTATAGGATACTTTTTATCCCTTTCCCGATTCAGGATTCCGCCCCACTGGTTACAGAAATACCCGTAAGAAATGCATTGCAGCAAACATATTATGTTATTAAGTGAAAGAGTCTTTTCAAATTTTTAATCAGCTGTTCTTTGTAAACATATATAATGCGACAAAAAATATATTTATATATAATTTAATTACTACACTTATAGTTTTAAAGCATAGAGTAAGCTTAAGAGAAACGACAAATTTTGTTTAAACTGTTTCTGCAATCACTGTTAAACATAGACTTTACTATCCAGATAATACAATTCAAATTTGACGTAAAAATTCACCTTTAACTGCAATATTTATTTAATATAAACCATGCTCATGCTTGATCAGAAGAGCAATGCAGATATCATAATTACTATCTTACGTTGGCTACAAATATAAAGAATGTTATAAAATCAACCTTAGTTGTTTTTTTTTGACAGAAGTATCAGGAATGTGGTACATACCTTCATAATGCGCCCAAGAAGCTCACGAAGGAACGACTATCAATTATCTCAGCAATGTTTAGAATGTGATAGAAAATGAATAAGTGAATATAGTGTACTGTTTTCAACGGGAAATTGCGTGCGAAGCCGCGGGAAACTTATTGAAATGCGCAGCGAAGCGCGCCGGGTCCGCTAGTATCCTATATTCGTGCTCTTGCCTCAGATTTCTACGTCTGAGACAAAGCAAACATTTATTACTTTTCACTTTTACACATCATATCGGGCTCTTAAACACAATATTTGTGCTTTTAAACAATATCGGTCTAACAGCTTCACTTTTCTGTCCCGGGCTCCTTCTGTGTTACGATCAAATCAGCGCCGGTTGAAGACTGAGTCAACTTGGCATTATGCACGGCGTTTGATGTCGGTGGGGAGTCTTCAACACCTAGCCGCCGGCTAATAGTTATTATTCTAACCTTTTAATTACAAAGTGACTTCTAAAATGTCTCCATTCCATAGCTTAAAGCCTGTTGATCGGATAATATGGAGACTAGATTAAATTCTAGAAGTTCTTACTGTAATGATAAAAAATTAATAAGACTTTATAATGGTATTAAAGTATCAAGTTTTTGGTATATTCTAGTCCCTTCCAACCGCTTGTGTTCTACAATAAGCATCATAAAGACGACGCAACGCTCGACATAAGATATTTTGGTCGATTCAACGATTTGTCAGTGAGCTGGAGCTGAAAAATGTGTACAGAACCGTGAAATTTTATCCATAAATATATAAATTTTATTTGATAATTTTATCTTGAATAATTTTACAGTGACGGATTAATTTTGTATGGCATTAAGTTTGGAATATTTTTAGTTTTTTCCCATTATTACATTGTTAAGTTTTTGTATTCTAGACATTTTATGCTATGTTAGGTTAATTTCATAAACATTTGCAATCACTGTCATGGAGGAATCTCCGAGAATTTTTTCTCGTGTTTTCTTTCTGGATGGCTCTAAGAACACAATTATATATGTATGTATGTATGGGCTTAAGTAATAATACGTTCTTGTAAACAGGATAACTACCGTAATTTTATCTATACTGAACGTCAGAAAGTATTTATTCACATCTTGGACGAAATTTTTATTCAGTCAAGCAATTAAAGGTTTTATGATGAGGCCTTTCAAAGTTTGTGGAAAACTTTAACTTGATTGATTCCCAAAACAAGAGTGAAAATTACACTTTTTAAAATCTATTCAGTTATTTGAAACAATTTGTATTTACAACTTCAAGATGTCGGCCTCTTAAAGTTTGGGAAGGGAATATATTATAATATCGTATTGAAAAGAAGTGTTTTAAAATTCTTAAGTTATTAACAATAATTTATTTTTCAAAGGGTTATAGGTAGCGGCCGTACAAAGTTTAAAATACAATACAATTCAGCAGAAATAATGGTGAACACTAAATTACCGTAATCTCAATTATATGTCCAAATCTTTTCCACAGCATTCATAAAAACGCATATGATTTTAAATGCTGTTTTTAAATTTAAAATATGTTTAAGGTGTTTATGCCTATACAGCGATTTTTGTATCTACATATTTTTTGACGTTGAAATAACTAGCGAACACAATTTTTTGAAATACACAATATCATTCTGCCAAATCTTGTTTTATATTAGTTGATATTTTTATTTATTTTCTAATAACTTGGAAGTATGATATAAAATATCTAAGAACTTGTAATCTTCCTTGTTAAAACTGCAGAGAAATGTATGGACAACTTATATATTTTTATAGTTATAGACAAATAATAATCAAGTATATTTTTGAAAATAGTGGAAATTTTCTAAAGCTTTTTAAAGGTTAATATTCACTTAAGTGTTCTGAAACAATGTAATACTCAACATTTCAATGTCCTTGAGTACTTCAGAGTACTCGAACATTGAACAACATAAAGTAACTTAGTGTTCATGCTGCTCTCACTTTATGACCTGTAATGGCCTTCATCATTTCCCGTCTACTGTGCCACTTTAGGTCATAACTAGTTTAAAATGAAACGAGATTTGGCATTTCCTGTCAACGATACTTTTGGTGCTTGTGAAATTTATCTTTGAGTATCATCAAATGTTTCCGTACGTTAAAGAAACATTTTATACTGATTTATACAAATCAAATATACCTATTAGTGGATATTTTCTAACTTAGGCCGACTGGAGTAAACAACATATTGTAAACCCGCAAACAACGTAATATGCTGTACTTATACAACAATAATGTTTAAAGTTTGTAAAGGAATACTTAAAAGTTATTATTGTTAAATTTATTATTATTAGTGTTAATCAAGCTTATAATAAAATTTAAATAATTTCATTATGCCATTACAATATAATTATTTCCTTCAACTTTAAAAACATAAAGATTCATCTGATAATTCACCACTTTTGCCACTCGAGCAAACAAACCTGGTTCTGACTTCTTAAAAAGAACACACACACACACACACACACACACACACTTTATTATTCATCCCAAATGATAATTTATTCTATTTATTAGTTGATGTTATAAGGTATAGTACTATAAAAGTATAGTTTATAAATATATAAAAGCTGTATAAACGAATGCCTATTAAGTATACTTAATAGTTAAATAACACCATTTCCAAACGTTACATTTTATTATATATTAGGCTTATATATAAGAAACATTCTCCATAATATGCAACTTACTCCCTAGAAACGTTCAAGTCATAAAAGACATAATAACTTTTAACCATCAAACCACTGATTAAAAATTATAATTTGTTTTATTATTCCAATGAAAAAATCTGGAATAGCAAGGTCCAGAAAGATTGAAGCACAAATAAATCTGGTATTACAACACTCTTCATTTATTTTACAAGAGATTGGCAACGGAGGTCTTTCGGAGACAGACATTGCAAAAGGCTTTCATTAAACGTGAAAGACTTCAAATTAAAGCACAAATATTCTATGTCTATAAGAGATTGACAACACAACCTTCAAGAGATGGACGTCGCAAAAGCATCCAATCAAAATATGAAGATCTTCAATAGAAACAAAAACATTCCTTGAAACACGATCTCAAAGAAAACATCATCAAAAGTAGGTCTGTTCCAATTTCATCGAGACATTTATCCAAATGTATTACTAATTAGTATTAAATTACTAAAGATTACAAATTTTAATAATTTTCATTCATTCCATATATGATTCATTATTTCCATATGAAAATTGAATTTAGTCACGGTTCAGAATTAAATGCCTAAGATAAAAACAGAAATATTACGCAACATTTAATTTATTACAAATACACAACATATAATGTAATTTACAATAATTACACACGTTAAATGCAAAGTGAGTAAGATTTATTTCATTATTAGAATTATTAATAGAGACGAATGCGTAAGTAAGGGCATATTGTACCATACTTTGATAAGCTACTCAAGATAGTTTGTGGGGATTCAATGGGTGACCTATAACTAATATTCAACCATCACAATTTAAGACCAAGCTAAATCATCATTTAATATATGCTGGAATAAATGCCAAATTAAAAATTTCAGCAATGTCAAGCTACATTATCCTGTGTTATTTTTCAATTGCTTGTATCTAATTTGCAAAGTTTAAAGATCTGAGGATCCTTTATATAAACAATACGTGTTAGACCAATATAAACCGTTAGTTTAAGAAATTTATAAATTCTACTCTTATTTAATAAGTTTTTATTGTTCATAGTGCGTCTAACTGAATAAATTTTGTAAGGGATTATACTCATAATGTTATAATATGGTGTGAAAATAGAGCTTGGTCTGGTTGGTAATTGACATCCTATCAGTAAAAATAATACTTCCGTTAAGTAATATTTATGCCACGAACGTGGCCAAAAGATATTGCACAATAAAAATTAAGTGATTTGCCACCAAATCGTACTTACAATGCTTGATTTTGTTGCAGCAATGAGTAACTTGGCGTACAACCCACTTCATCTCACTAGCTGAGTCACAAAAAGCAATCGGTTTTCATCTATTGACTCATGGTTTTTTTCCCATAAAAGCGTTGAAGAATGGTATATCCTCTGTCTACAACAATTGACTTAATGTTAAGCATCCTCATTCTGTTTGTTCAACAACCATAACGTATGCTACTGTTAAGGTCAAGGAGGCAATTCTTGTGAGAACATTATCGTGACCTGAAATTCTTAGGAAAGAATAGGGTGCGATAGCAGTGACTTGAATAAAAAAAGGAATTTCCATAGTTAATATCGTTTGCTAAGTTATATGAATGTGTCGTAACCCTTTATTTTCTCAAAAGTACTTTTTGTTGTAAATATGTTTTCATAATTAGGAACATTCAAGTTCCTATCAATCCAAATAGAATAAGAAACTGCTCAATCAACCTGTAATGTTTATCAATATTTGTAATGTTTTATTAGTATTTATAGTCCATAAATACGATAAACTTAGCTCGTCATCGTAGAAAAGGATCATAGACATTACTTATGTGAGTGGAGTCATCGGTAAGAGCCACTATAATGTCACAATAATGTGTCTTATTCCAATTTGATTAATGTTATTCGCCGTTAGTGCATGACAAGTATGGATTTGGTGTCGGAGAAGTGGCGCTCTTCATACTGAAGTGTAGGTCGGGGGTTGTTGCATATTCATCAGTAACAAGATCCTCCAGGCCTCACTTTTGTTTCATCTCTGACACCTGTGCAAGCATTTTGCATTAGAGTTGCTTGTTTGTTTAAAAAAACAAAACATAAAGCAACCCGAACAAATATTTGAGGTTAGTTTTGTTTTGTATTTTAGATATTTCTTAGTTAATGGTTTATTCCAGTTATCCACGTAGCCATTGCAGATTAGTTACAAAACATAAAGCAACCCGAACAAATATTTGAGGTTAGGTTTGTTTTGTATTTTAGATATTTCTTAGTTAATGGTTTATTCCAGTTGTCCACGTAGCCATTGCAGATTAGTTACAAAACATAAAGCAACCCGAACAAATATTTGAGGTTAGTTTTGTTTTGTATTTTAGATATTTCTTAGTTAATGGTTTATTCCAGTTATCCACGTAGCCATTGCAGATTAGTTACAAAACATAAAGCAACCCGAACAAATATTTTAAGTTAGGTTTGTTTTGTATTTTAGATATTTCTTAGTTAATGGTCTATTCCAATTGTCCACGTAGCCATTGCAGATTAGTTACAAAACATAAAGCAACCCGAACAAATATTTGAGGTTAGTTTTGTTTTTGTATTTTAGATATTTCTTAGTTAATGGTTTATTCCAGTTATCCACGTAGCCATTGCAGATTAGTTACAAAACGGGTAATACAAATCCCCAGATAGATTCCTAATGCCCAGTTGCTCAGTTTATGTTCTAATTCCAGTAAACATGCCAAAACTTTAATAAAGTAGGTAAGTGAGATAGATAGAGAGAGAGAGCGAGAGAGAGCGAGAGAGAGAGAGAGAAGTCTTTATTCAAAATCATTAAGATTTGACAGGCGTCAATTTGCAAAATGTCATAAATCGTCATTGAAAATACAAAACAAAGATATTTTAGTTATGAGTTAACAAAAAATATCCCAGTCTCTCCAAGAGATGAACTCATTTACAGAGTAGAAGGGTCGTTGTGACAGCCAATTCCTGAGAGGAGACCTGATCTTAGGGTAATCTAGGCTCTTCAGTTCTTTGGGTAGAACATTGAAAAACTTGGCTCCGCTGTATGCTGGTCGCTTTTCAAAGAGCGCAGAGCGGTGTGCAGGAAGGTGGAAATCCATGGCAAAGCGCGTAAGTAAATCAGTGGTAATGGTAATTAATAAGTAATGTGGTTACATTATTACAGCTAAATTCGATATATTCATATTTTTACACGACCTTATAACAGTATTGATAAGTATATCTAACTATTCAGTCTGATTTATATATAAAATATAATTTTCTTTTTTTAAATATTTACATAACATTTCAATAAAGATTGAAACACAAAAATTACTTGCTCAGCCGGGCTTCGAACCCGGGTCTCCATGTATATTGTAACAACTACGACAAAGCATAAACAGTCGCAATAAACTGCTGATCATGCTGTGACCTTATTGTTCACACGTCTGAGTTTTAAGTGGTTCACAACGGAACGTTCTCCATTTTACGTAAAAGCTCCTTCCAGCAGTCTCATACCCTATCCCGGGGCAATACTATGCAAATATGCCTTCAAGCCCTCCACCCGACCCTTGCCTTGGCACAGTGCCCAACTGATAGTGCAGATGTAAGATTGGCTTTCTCCTCGGTTAGTCTAAGTTTCCCTCTCCCTCTTACAATATTGGCTTAGGGAGGTCTTATCTGTTTAAGAACGTAATATATCCCTACTAAAGAACTTACTTATCGGTTTGTGTTATATATATATATATATATATATATATATATATATATATATATATATACCGATATATATAGAACGCCCGAAATATACATCATTGTTATCTAATTTAGTTCTAAACTAAATTTAAACTAGTATTTTCAGACTAGGATTTTCAGAAGTACTCCACTGTCAAATTATTTAAAAAGTTACAAATAATCCAGAAACTATAGAAAATACTTTATAGAATACCCTTTGATGTATATATTACTAGTGAATGACACATTTCGATTACGGATATGTGCCTTAGTAAGAGGATGGAAAATATACATAATTTTTAGCTCTGGTGGAAAGTGTTTGCAGTGAAACATGTCGATGTGAGAGCCATTTGGCGATATTGAACCACCAGAGATATTGAAGTCATTGACAATATTGAGGCAGCTGCGTTTACACTGTCAAGTGCTTTGAGCCACCTAGGAATATTCATTCCTGTTTTGTTTAATATACGTATCGATCAACTCAAATGGAAAAATTAAATTGCATACAATTTTCGAGCCTAAAATAGTACTTTTCATATATAACAGCAAAAGTGATTGTTTTCGGTATTTTGGTAGAAATTTGTTTTTACTAACGAGATGAAAACGAATTCTGAAATGTAGTTAGGCTTGAAAAAATCACTTAGGCATTTATAGGTAGTTATATGGTAAAAGATCTTTTGTTGTATGGAATTTAAAATTTTATTCAAAATTATATTTAATTTGTATTACATAATAACTGAATATAGTCATACCGTCAGGTTTAAGTTTCATAAATAGCAGTTATTTATTTGTACTGAAACACCAAATACAAGTTATTGGTTAATACACTGAAAAATTGTACAGCTTTTTTCCAGATTCCTGTTATAAGGTAACGATTTTATAATATGGACCACTTCATGAATCAACTTAAGTATCAAAAACATATGTTAATTGTGATGTATGATAAAAGTTCATTTGTAATTAGGTATATATAAAACATATTACAAATACTTTATTTTTAATAATGAAGTATAATATTTTTTATGCTTCTCTGAATAAAATTTTAACAGATCATATTATTTTCAGAGCATAAAGAGTTCTACAGTTGAAACAAATTCACAAAATATTTTTTATATTTGACTTAGTACATGAAGTGATCGTTATTCATAAATGTATAAAACCAATTTGTTATATACTGTTGTCTAAATTGAAGTTTCAAAACCCGCATCCATTCAATCCGCAAATTTTTAATAGCACTTCAACAAAAGGTAGGTGGTCATAAAAGTTTTGGATTAAAAGTTTTGTGGGAGTTCATACCCATTCTAATTGCAGTACTCTACACCGAGGATTATACAAAGGTATGCCTTTTACTTCTCACGTAACTGGAATTGTATAGACGGTTTAAAAGATTTCTGTAAATGTTATTTTACTTTTATTTGTTTATAAAAACCGTGTTGCGCCTAAAACTCAATTTATACTCATTTTCACAAATATGTTTACTTCTAAGATGTATATTACTAAACAGCAAATTTTGTTTTAATCAATATTTTAGCATTACTGAACCTAATTTTAACGTTAAACCATAGAAAATTTAGAAGGTCTATATTTTCTGAATTCTTTTGAACATTTTATTGGAGACAAGTTTTGAAAATTTTAATTAAAATATAAAAGTTTATGTTTTTTTTGTTTATGTTAAAATATAGTATGTTTTGTGTGTTACGGTGGAACTAATGTAAAGACAATATTGTTCACCAAACATGAAATGTAATAATCGATTTGTTCATAATATTCTGGTATTATACCATAAATACTGGGTGTTTCAGCTCACCAGAACGCAATATCCTGTAATTTAAGCGTTTTAAATAGAGCAATATAAACACTGTAACCGCATTAAATCTTATACGTCAAACACAAAATTGATTGCATACAAAACTTAAAAAAGTTATGTATAGAATATCTTATTTTACGTAGAAAACAGGCAGTATAAAGTTAGGTTATTATTAATTACAACCGATTTCTGTAATAATGTAATGTTAAATAAATATAAATAACAGAATATTTCTTTCATGTTGCATTT
Organism: Homalodisca vitripennis; assembly: GCF_021130785.1. NCBI lineage: Eukaryota > Metazoa > Arthropoda > Insecta > Hemiptera > Cicadellidae > Homalodisca > Homalodisca vitripennis. Next base: position 149,627,867 of record NC_060212.1, read on the forward strand.
TTGTTAGGTAATTCAGGTAGTATATAAAGATTCCAATGGTTCTAATTTAAGTTATAAAATAAAAAAAAAATAAAAAAATAGCAGTCGTGGGACTGCCGATATAAGTGAAAACGGAACTATTAAGTTGAGAGTAATTAAAACTATATGCAAAAATTATATGAAATTTTTTATGTTTTATTTATTAGTTACATATGATGGGTTAAACAAATCATGAACAAAATATAAATACAAAGTGGTTGAAAAAATAATATACAATTATCTTAATTATACATAGTATTTATATTTACACGAATTTCAATGAATTTAAGTTTGAACATTATTTACATCATTGTCATCTTTAATTTCGACAATACTTAGATTATCTGTTCGTTCAATCATTTCATTGTATTCTAAAAAAGATACAATAGGTTTATGGTAACTGAAATAAGAAATAAAAATGTTTGATTGAAATTTATCTAAATATCGTATAAAAACAGCATCGATAGTCGTTTTATACTTTGTTGTACTGACTTTTCGATCATTAGACATAGTCAAACCTAATGTTTCATTCAAAAATTCAATTAATGATAAATTTTGTCATCTGCGAAGTTAATATTAAAGTTTTCGCTTAATATCAATGTTTAAAAATATATTCGTTTGTTTTCATTATTCATTTATCTGTATAAAAATATTAATATGTTTTCATACTCACTTTTATACTGAAGTCAATGAATTTAAATTCAATAAATAAACAGTAATCCTTCAATTAAATAATTACAATAATAGTCAAATTAAAAATTCACTTAAATAAACAAAATCCAGTACACACAAGTTGAACTTCCCACGTGGTCAATTTAACTTTACTTATGTATTCTACACTCTAATACTTAATGTAAAACGCGTCACATTTACAATTACAGATGTACTGCTACTATAACGTATTGTTGACGTGACTCACAAAATTATACTTATCCAAAAAGCGTCCAACGCGCACATAATACAGTCAGAAATAGTCGATGTATTAGTGTATACGTGTACACAGGCTACTGCGCGTGCGCTAGTCTGGCTCTCCATAGCTATAGATATACTATTATCATTAGCATATTACATTGCGTAGATTTAGTATTAGGCGTTTAATATATCATAAATAGCACAAAGTGACTAAAATAGAATAAACAAATTTTCCAAAGATTATTAACGTTTCCATGGAAACCACTTTAGCATGTCGGTGACGCGAACCGAGGATTTTACCCTCTAACCAAAACGCTCAACGCGCCTAAAGAAGTTTTCACTTCAAAAAACTATTTTTTAGTGCTAATTCGTTTACTGCCAGTATTTTACTCTTTTTTTTTAAATTTCACTAAGGTTCATTGCAATAAATAAATACTTTGAAGTCTTTGTACTTATATATATATATATATATATATATATATATATATATATATATACGTCCGGGGTGGTCTGAAACACCATATATGTCCGGCAAACGTATCAAAATTGTTTTCTCATATTTAAAATACAGAATGTGCTCGAAAATGAGGGTCACAGGTTTTATACGTTTGTATAGTCAAGTGTTCTGTGTAAACATTGTTTTATGATAGCACAACCATATTCATTAATTTAACCATTATTTTCAATTTGTTTACGTTTATAGTGTGTAAGCATAGAGGAAGCTTAATAGTGACAACACTTCTTAATTCAACCTTTTCTACAACCGCTGTTGAAATAAGAGAGTAAGAAAATATAAGATAAGAAAATTAAAAGTTTTTAGTAAAAATATACTTTGAACTGTACATTTTTAGGAAATATTAAATATTCGATATATATATATATATATATATATATATAATATATAACAAACATAAACTTATTATCTAATTTCACTATAAATATTTAAAAACTACTATGAAAGCCATCTTAGTTGTCTTTTTACAAAAGTCAGGCTTCTCAACTCTGTGTGTGTGTGTGTGTGTGTGTTGTGTGTGTGTGTGTTGTGCAATATTGCAACATCAACTAAAGAACGAAATACTAAGACTGGAGTAAATTAAAATTGCAATAAATATAAACCTTATTAGGTGTTTTCTTGAGTGTGTCAACAAAGTAAACTCAACATTGGCTTTGGAAATATAATTCACTCGAAACGGCAGTGCTCATACGCGTGCAAAGCCTACGAATTAGTGTTCGAAACCGCGGGTAACTGCTAGTATAAAATTATATCTTCATTCGTCCTACTAACCACCTACGACTGACTCGGTTAGTCCCCCACTTACCGTTACCAATGAAAACAACGAAATCGTTGCTATTACTAACTTTACCGATACAGTCATTAACTTCCACTCATTACTGTCATCCGTGCGTCATCGTCTCTGAGATAATGTATTTTTTGTTTGTCCATCTTCATTTGTTTTTACCGTGTTTTATTTAAATGCGTGCTAAGACAGCATATTCTAGAATTTTTTTGTGTGATTTTGATTAAATGTTATACTTTAAATTATGTATAGACTGTCAAGTTTTTATTTTTTATTTAAAGTTTCCTTTAGTTCATTTCTGTTTTTTATTTATTTATTTTTTCATTAACATATAGCATTTCTTATTTTATTATTTATACTTTGTACATTCTAGATTTTAACTGGACAGCACGTACAGACTTTGTTCTATGTGCTGTCAATTTTCATGCATTAACATGTACAAGTGTTGGAAATTTATTTTTGAAAATAAATTTATTTTGATTGATTGATTTTAGACGAATGAAGACGTATTTGTGACCTGTATTCCGTAGTTCAGTTTTAAATATTAGTGTTGTGTATAGTTTTTTTATTAAGTGCATGTTTATAGAGTTAGTGAAGTTGACAAACAACATGGTGGTTGTGATTCCTGACTTAGGCGTGCCACAACGCTTTGGTAAGATTTCTTTTATTTTAACCTAGTTTGGTAATTATGTATTAGGTTAGTTCTTTACCTGAAGAAGAGATCAGATTGCAGATCTCGAAACATAGTGTTACTGATTTCTTGTTTCACTGAACGATGGCAAATGTCCGGAAAAAATCCTGTTTCCCATTCACAATCCTTCTATCGTCAAAAATAACCTTCAAACAAAGAAAATTATATGTTGAATATTTTTGTTCACACTGGAAATTTTTGTTGCGGTGGCACGTACCTTATCTACATTATATAGCATTGTTTTATTTTATGATCGACATACATGCTTTGTGCTGTATGTGTTTTAGGAGACGCAAAGCAAATTAAACTCAAAGTTTTTTTGTATTCTCTTAGGTTCAGAAGCTTATAAATTGCACTTAGTCCTATAAGAACCTTAGCGCTGCTACAGGTATGATAGAGTGATTATTCAGGATGGGTAAGGTTAGGTTAGGGACCGCCTCCTATCGAGATCCGATGAGAAAGAATTAGGGTACTAATCTCATAGTCCCTGTTCCCTCTGAAGAAGGGGAGGCCAGCTCTGAACCAACCTCTCCAGTCGAGGCAGGGGGTGCATACCCTTACTGAGGTTAGCAAGAACCTCTGATACTTAAGGAATGAACCCCGCCAAACTCCAAAAGTCAATCTCCCGCAGTAGACTAGACCTATCGAATTACCCTTGTACCCCAGAATATTGACATTTGCGATTAGTGGTATGCCGTTCCTGGAGATCCATAAGGGGGGTTGCCCAAATTTAAGTGACACATCGGTTTTTTGCTGTGTCCAGTGGTAGGTACAACTGAAGGTATAAACCAGCCATAAGTGATCCCTCCTGGGTAGAACTCCTAGTTTTGCAGTATATTTTGAATGAATAAAGTTTCCTTTATCGAACTGTGTTGCTCATAATTACGATATTAAAAATGCCTATTCAGATAGTCTTGTGGTGGTCAGCAGATACCCAGTGAAAACACCAGAAACACAACAGAACCGATGATCTTTGAATAGAGATTATCTCACCTTAATCAATGTTAGGCCTACTTATCCTTTGTCGTATTTGATTATTTGTTTTATAGTCCATCCAAATACGAATTTCATCTTAAAAGTGTATGCTTCCAATTTTAATACTATACAACGGTCAGATAAATCCAGTGTTCCTGTTTCTTGTTATAATAAAATTATTTGATAAGATATCTAGTATCTTATTGAATACTGCTCGAGGTTTAAAGAAAATGACAATTAGGTTTTCGTGAATAGTCTTGAATATGAGAGTTTTCTTTTACACATTTCATGTCTAGAATATATATGTACAGTATTATAAGTATATACTATAGGAACTAATATAAAGTGTGCTTGAAAAGTCCCGGAACCGTTTAATAACTTTTTAATCATTTCTTGTAGCAACGAGGCTTGGTATATCAATATGACCCACAAAAACTTAATATTGTATACTATTGTCAGGTTTTTATGTTAACATATCCGCAGATATTTCCTGAGTTTCTTCAATGATGCAATGAATTAGTTCTTGTGTTTCCGTTGATCCTTCCGGGACTTTTCAAACACACTGTATAAAGACGATAAGGAGTTCTCAGCTTTAGCTCTGTGTAACTTATCCAAAACTCACAACCGTGTTCACTGAAGTTTACCTTAGGCAAAATGTATTGTATTGTATTGCTGTATTCGCTGTAAAGGCTTTGCTAAAGAATCATTTTTTACTACATGCAAATCTAAAACAATTTGTATTAAAAAAGTTTGTAACAATATAAAAGTGTTTTCCACGAAAAAACACGTTTATGGTTACTCGCTTTGTACTATAATCATCCCTAAGTATTTCAGATTACCTTTATTAAGATTTTTATCATCATGAACCTTTAAAACAAACTCAATACACTATGGAATCGTAGATTATAAAAACCCCTTTTTAGCCGTTATTTTTGAATGCAGATGCAACTTATTGGGAAAAAATAACATATCTGACATGCTCACAACATATTAGACAACAACCTTGAATTCTTTGTTCTCGGAAACACCGCACAAATCACATAGTCTTTACAACAAATCAGTTATTATTCCTGTACAATCAGTTGTTTTGTCTTTGTTGCTGCTTATGTTTATGAAGCATTTTACTTTAATCGTGGTCTAAAGAGAAAATGTGCTTGCTTTATATACCGAAAGGTCCATTTCAACCTTTCAATTTTGAATAACTTTATTCAAACTAAAGAAGAAAAGAGTAACGTATTGTATAGAGAATATACTGGGGAGTTATGTCTCATAAAGTTTTACAATATTTTACCGGTTGGAAGTACTTCTTCCCACGATATTGTAGTCGCATCAATATTTAACTACAGCGACATAATACCCATACATGTCAGGAAAATAAACGATTTTCAAGTATTATAATATATAGCAGACGATAAGAGAGTTTGGCATGAAGAAATTTATAAATAGCTAACTACAGATAAGCGTGATATTTCCAGGGAATATTGCAATGATTCAGAATGATAAATGTCCTCTAAAACTAGATATATTACTATTACTAGATATATTGCTATATGATAATTCAAATTAATCAATGAATAAATTGTTTCATTGCACATTTGAGTTGAATATTAAACTGACAAATTCGCCATAATCAACTTATTACAGTTATTTGTTAGAAAAATCCCAAATGTTCAACATACACAATTGTGTAATTGCTGGAATTCCATAGGATGTGAAAATTGTAGAAAATCGTGCACTTTTTATATAAACTTAACACTCACACACACACACACACACACACAAGTAAAACATTACAAAATAGACGTTTTAAATAGTTTTTTCCATAAATTTACCGAAAATTTACTTTTGTACTATTTACAGCTCATTAAAAACCTACTTGCATTGTGCATATTTTGATCATGTGTAATTTTTATTGGATAGCACTGTTTGCTTTCTGATACACCAACGCCTATAGGATCTCAAGCTAAATCATTTGCTGAGAATGACAAAACTGGACAACTTCAACTAAGAGGTGATGTCTCCAACCAATATTTCAGTTGTAGCAAGTCTCACTAAACTGTTTCTCATATATATATATATATATATATATATATATATATATATATATATATATATATATATATAAATTTAGTTCAGTTTTTATTTTAACACTAAGCTTGCTTGATCACACCATAAACTTGGAGTTTCTCTTGTATGTTTTGTAGAAAGTTGTTAACGTTGTTCTGAATCAAACGAAATGTGTAATATTTACCATATGATTATTTCATGCTTCCTCTCCAAAATATTAACATAAGTGTGTGAAGAATTTGCCTAAAGTTGAGTAATAAGGCACAGAACATGGTACGAGGATTATTATGAACTATTATCAAGAACTTTATTAGTGGTTGAAGAGAATTTAATTGTATCTGGATTTAAATAAAAATAAAGTCCTATACACAAAAGTTGATTTCGTCCCACCCAAATACACTGTTTGTCTGTCTGCAAGTTCGTACATTGTACAGACACACACGCGATCTCAGTCTCAGAGTCGATAGCCGTCGGCTGCTCCACGTCAAACGTATCCCCCTTTTGTGTTTGCCGTAGTACCGCTGATATCAATAAGCTTAGGGAAAAGTTTCCAATAAAGAGTAAAATTACACTCCTCTATCAGTTTTAAAACTTTGTTCTAAATTCAGTTTTGGAAGTCTCTACAAACATATAAAAGTCCACTCAATAAGATTGGTTAGTTCTTCAAATGTGCATTTTTTATCATCTACTTTTAAATGAAGGTTTCTAGGTTTTCAGTTGCTCCTGTAACGATTATGTTTTTCATTAAACAACAATGTACCCCAATATATTCCACCAAAATAAGATTTCTATATTGTTTTGTTCGAGAAATTTCATTACATTTTAATTTACTTACAATGATAACCTTTTCAGGCCACAAAAATATGCTTTCTATCGTTATTTTTTTTAATATCCAATAAAAAATCAGGACACAGAATATTATATTCTACTACGTACAACAGATTTCGGTGACAGCCAAGTTGACAGTTACTCCTGGGGCAGAGGGAGAATCCTGTCAAAACTGAGTGAGATGTTTCCAAGCGTTAGTTCCATTATGGGGCTCCTTATAACATTCAACATCGTTATCATACACCCTTCCTTATTTAAAATCTAATTTATTCCATATTCTTGGGTTACCATGAATTTCATATTCATCTGCCATTCTCTTTTACTTTCATTCTTATAAACAGAATAATTTCTCTCACAGTAATCAAAATTATTTACTTGCAGTAAATTGGTTGAGACTTTTTTTCTTTTATGTGGTCTCAGTTTTTATTTGAAATCTACAGCATCATCATTGACTATCAACAGTTCGTTTTATACCCTTCAATATTTTTAATTTGGTGTACTTAGTGTAGTAATGAACTCCCTATAGGGAAGAACATGTGCTCAATATTAGTTGTAATAAAATCTGATAATATAGACCAAAGTAATCCGCAGATTCAGAGTTAAAGACGTTCCTATAATATGGATATATTTATTCTTTTGCTAAAGCTTCTGCTTATGTCTTTATAAATCTTTCGGAAGGATAAATCTTATATTCCCTGGCTAGGGCTACTCTGCTAGAAGCCTAACTGGTCATAATTCTCAAAGATTAAATTTCAAATATTTACATCTCTATCGAGATTCTATTAATCCATAATTCTTAAAAATACATCTATTCTGCCAAGTGCAAAAAACTATATATAATAGAAAAATTCTTCTACTATGTTGACACAGGCTTAACTTTGTGGTATGAATGTTAGCATAGATCCAATATAAATTGACCTATGCTTTTTTTTGCATCATTAAACTTTGGAAAGTTACATTTAGCAAGTTTTTTATAAGTGTTTTGCCATATTACTTCACCATTTAAAGAGTTTCATTAAGTTTGTGTTGATCTAAAGGAAAATGTTTCCTATAAACAGTTATAAAACATTTTTCATGACAGTTAAATTAAGTGGTGAAAATGAGTTTTCCGTATTTCCTGATAAATAACCTCACAACCAGCGGAGCTGTGAGAGGTAGAACGTTTTTGAGCTTGAATTTAAGGGTGCGAAATAGAGTTGGGGAAAGTAAAAGTTTCAATCTTGTAAAAGAAACAAGCCCTAGGTGGCAAGGTAAGTAACTATGAAGTTGAAAACCTACTTACTCACTCATACGTCAAGGTAGAAATGTCACCTGACTTTTGTGTCGAAAGATTCTTTCCAACTTATATATTTTTCTGGAATTCAATTTGACAACGAGATCTTAGTACTCTCCATAGTATTATACTTTTACAGTGAAAATAAACTAAAAGTAAACTTATTGCTGGTTTCAAGAAAATGAAAGTTTTTATATGTCTATTTATTTTTATCAAACCGCTTTCCTTAAACCCCAAAACGTACAGAATCAATAACTAATTTTTTATGCCAGTTACATTAAACTGTAAGTCTTTGTAGATTTAATTCCTTTATCGTTAATACATTTATTTCACCAGATAAGGCGTGATTGGTTGTTAGTTTTTTTTTTAATCTGTCAAACTTCCAATTTTGCTTATAAATATTTTCACATCATAGGGTAGGGTCATCTTGTTTGAGGAAATTTCTCTTTGTATCCAGTATTATCGTAACAATCAATAGTTTATTAATGAAGGGTCCATTGGAACAAGCTTCCTTTGAAGTTGCTTTATGTAAATGTGAAAGAAATTGGAGATCAAGGTAAAAAAGGCGTTGTGAAAGCCAAAGATATTTAATTAGTTTTAACACTTAAGTTTTCTCCGTAAAAACAAAGTAAAAAATAATTAAAGATTTTAAAGGGTGTAAAGCGTATATAAGTATTATATACACACAAAAGAATCAAACAACATTATAAAGATTAATGTACCTACATATTTTCGTAATACCCTTTAGGAAATACAGCAAGTTATGAGAGTTTGTGTAGTTGCCATATTAAAATATTGCAAAACTAGCTGCTGGACAACTCTTTTCAATTGAGTCATAAGGTTATAAGGACCAGCACTATTTTTAAGTAGGTCAGAATAATAAACCACAGTGTAGTAGTAATTACAGAGGAATAGTAATTTGGAGTTGGAGAATAATGTATAATACTTGAGGTGAGTTAAAAACTAAATCATATACTCTTGAAATCAATATGCTTTAATGAGAAGCAGTTGAAATAGGCAGGTAAGTGCTAAACAGCTGTCACATCTGCAAGTTCGGATTTTAATGTTATCTTCAGTTAAGATTGGGTAATCCCTGATAGCACTTAGTTATAAAAGGAACGGTAAGGTTTAGAAGTAGGGACCGCCTCCTGTCATGTCATCTTCAAAGATGGGAGACTAGCTCTATTTCAGGCTCTTTCACCACGTGGTGTTTAGCCTTGAAAGATCTTTGACGTTAAGGAAGCCCTACCCACTCCAACAGTTATCCTCCTTAGTAAACTAGACCCTTCGACCAGCACTTGTTACCCTATTATCTCGACATTTGCGTTTAGTGTTGTGACCTTCCTGGACGTCAATTTAGCAACAACATCTGATTATTTCTAGTGGCAAGTACAAACCAACCAGAATTAAACCCTCCTAGAGCCATGTTTAAGTTTACAGCCATGGTAAAATGTGGGTCAATTATTTAACAGGACCATAAGAATTTACAAGGTAATACAAGTTTTCTGAACAAATAAAGCTTGAATTAATAGTAAATGTATACAAAACCCAGCACATTTGTGTACTAGAATTCTAATGACTCCTACCCTGCGAAGCCGTGATTTCAAGTGCTACAGTGTGAGTAGTAGTGACAAAATAGTTAGTGTAATGTAGTTGATTTTTTTACGATAGGAAAATGCATTATGCACCGTCAGGGACAGATGTTCGCCCTGGTGTGTGGGACTCTCACCCACTAAAAACCTACCGGTCCAGGCATTGGAAACCCTCTCGGGAACGCATCTCTGCAACTACTTCAAGAGGGTGCCATCGTTCGCCCAATGTGCATTACTTCATTCTAAAATCCATTCTGTTAAGGTAGAAGCCGAAACAACCGTGTCCAGTGAGAAGCTGGGTAAAGTAGAAGTCTACCTCTCCATGCTCTCTTTCGGTCCATCCCCTCAGATCACCTATGAGCCTAAAAGACCAACGTCCTCGACTCTCCGTCTCCCATCGAGTTTGCCACTCATCCATTGTGTGCGAACGGGCAGCAGCACGGCTGACAGTGCCATTCCCATCGTAGACACGCTACCGCTCAAGAGCAAGAAGATCGATGGGAATTACCCCCGCAATCACAAGGACGGCCGGCTCCGAAACGGTACGATAGGCAGATGAAATCCGGAGAGCTCCTCTCCTCTGCACCGCTACGACCTTCTTCCTGTACCGCTTCTGCCGCAAGGCATCCGCCCATATCTCGCAATTGTAGAGGATAACCGAGTTCGTCACGGACATGAGGACTCGGCGCTTAGCCTCATGTAGTTGATATTGGAGACACCATATTCGGCTCTACTACAGCTTTTAAATTATTTCACTATTTAGGTAATTAAAACCGTGCATTGTTAAAATTGCTATTCAATTTAATCTGATTAAAATTAATGAGTAGGCCTATATATCAAACAAGAAATAACTGAAGTTGTCTGCTGACGCAGAGAACTCATTAGGGTCTTCAAACATGGACACCTCTTTTCCTTATTTCTTTGCTTCTCGGGTTACGGTGATGTACGAGGGATTTTATATCTGACATTTTTAACACAGAGAGGAAACATTTAAAATTAAATGCAGATAAATGTGATATTTCCATTATTATTTTCTAAACATAATATGACGAATTCCTTAGATGTAATAAAAAAAATGCAGTGAAAAGTATCTGAAAAACTACTTATAAAATAAAAACTAAAATTAAATCAACAATGAATCAAAACACTCGTTATAAAACTCTCAAAACACCTTCTTCCGTGATTATAATTATACTTATATTATATAAACATACTAGCAGTTACTCCCAGTTTCGCACGCAGTTTCCTGTTGAAAAACCGGACAATATATTCATATATTCTTTTTCTATGACATAATAAACGGTCATGAGATAATCGATAGTTACTCAAAGCTATTCCAATCTCCTCATCCATTTTATGTTTAAGTTTAAAGAACAGTGTTTTGGGATCCTGAAGTCATAAAGTGGAACAGTTTTTATAAGATTCGTATTTCTGTCCATCATGCCATAATCATTTATTGATGTTCTCCGACGATATCAATAACAATAACAGTTTGCCTCTTTGTCTCAATGACGAAAGTGTATCGTACAACTAAAAGGTTGCTGCGGTCAATATGAGTCTGTTCGGTCGTTTAAATTACTCCCGGTCTAATCTATTTACGGTTCCACAATTGAATTATGCTGTTGCACTGACCAAAAAAATTGTCTCATATGTTGGTTTCGGAATTAAACTAAGATTAATTTTTGGTGGTTAAGTGATTTTGATATTTTCACCAACTAATAAATATGTATAAGGGTACCTATATGCTTCTAGTATAATGGCAAGAGTGTGTTATCCCCATTTGCTTTTCTTCAACTACAGTAAAAATGCCATTCATAATGTCAAAGGAGCTAACCAGATTCGATTACCTTATGTGCGAACATTCGCAGCTTTGTACAATAAGGTACTTTTTACAACAGCGTATAAACAGCATTTCCATGGAATGATATGGTTTATTGATCATTGGCACAATCAAAATTTAAAATATATATATTTCTATATTCTTGTATTGGGATTGGAGCTGTGAAAACCAAACCACAGTCTCGGGATATCGCAGATCGCGTCAGTTGAAGCGCACTTTGGACGTATCCAGTTCAGACTGACGGCTATTCGAAACCGCACGCAACTGAGAACAGCACACGCACTCTTCGGATGTACTCTACGCACACAACAGCGTACACTTGTGTTAAGCTAAAAATGTCCTGGTATTATAGTTTTAAAATAAGATCAAAAGTAATTAAATTTAATGATCCAGACCGAGGTGGGATTGCATCAGAATATTTTACTCGTAACCCCTGTGTGGCGCAAGACATACTAATGTCTTTCTGTACATTAGTATTTCCTTCTTCCAATTTCTATTTCTACTTTAACACCCCCTGAGTATTACTTTCATACACTATTTTCCGCTCTAGGCGTTACGTACCATCGCCCATAGATAGGTCGAATTGGAATCTAGCCCGCTGTGGAGTTCTCTTATGTACTTCAATGATGGCTTCTCTGATATAATCCCTCTCACGGTTTCCTCTTATTGAAGAAATATTTTTATGAACCGAGGAACTGAACACTCAAATTATTTTTGGTGTTAGAGCTCAAGACGAAGAAGAAGTGACTGTGATACCGGGTGGTTTATTAAAGAATTCAAATATAAATACCAAATAGGCTTTCTGTTTTCTTAAAGACTTCAGGGAAAATCTCAACTCCTCTTCAGGTGCTAAGCTGTCCACTTCTATAATAAGATAAATCGCGTCAGTCTAGAAAAGTCTAGTATTAGTATTAAAAGTAAATGCAAGATTCCAAGCCTAAAGAGTCAGCGTGAGTACCGATTCCTGCTCTATCTTAGGAATTGACGGTGAAAATTGTGGATCCTGGACGACTGATCGTGTTTGGGATGCGTTCGCAGACCGACCCTTACAAGTCGAGATTAACTACTTTGGCCAGATGATGCCAATGATGCCGAAGAAAGCAATATTGGCAAGATCGACTCCATATGAGATTAGAACATTGTTCCACATAAATCAAGTTCAAATGGCATTATGTGAGTGAGCAACAAATGGGCGAACGAATATCTTTACTTCAGGAACTGCATATTTATCGCCTAGAAGCAACGATGAAGCAATGGATTAATGTAATTAATCAGATGATTTCCCGTACTGCTTCTAAGCCTGGATTAAGAAAGGTTAAAGAGGGCACTAAACCCTTTCTGTACAACTCTGATGATGTTACAACTAGACCGAACTATGATACAGGATGGAAGGATCCCTAGCAAGTTGAGGGCAGTCACCTCATATGAGCAGCAGGTTACTTTGCAGACAACTCTAGCGGACCGAATCGTATATATGTTGCTCATCCGTTTAGACCATGAGGATCCATCATACTATTGATGTTTTAGATTTATATAAAATACTTTTATATTTAATTTTAATGCCTCTTTTATATATATATATTTTTTATATATTATATTGTCATCGTAGTTACCCTTAAGACAAATGTAAATATATTTACAATATTAGAGTCACAAAAACCCATATTTTTTATATTAAATAAAAACCCATGTAAATATATATATATATATATATATATATATATATAATTTATTTCAATAAACATTGAATCACAAAAAGTACTTGCTCCGCCGGGACTCGAACCCGGATCTCTCACTTGCCGGGTGAATGTGCTACCATTACACCACAGAGCCCTCACTTTTTACGATTCAATTATTTTGTATTTGGCCGTTTCTTTCACATATGTGTTTAAATAACCAAACTAACAAATGATCGGAAGACCAAATAACCTGTCAAATGACTTCTATTTACATTCATTAAATTTGTATAAATGGCAATAGCCGAATTTAATTTATTTCAATAAACATTGAAATATATATATATATATATACAACTGGAATAGAAAATGTTTATTTCTTAAGCGGTCCACACGATATCTCTAAAACTTCAAAAATCTTCATAAATATGTGGACAACATGGGTTTTTTATATAATATAAAAAATATGGGTTTTTGTGACTCTAATATTGTAAATATATTTACATTTGTCTTAAGGGTAACTACGATGACTACGAGAAAATAGCAAAATAAATTATTTTGTAAACAAGCTAAATACAGTTCAATCATACGAGATTTTACCATGTGGCATATTAGCAAATATAGCTTATCCCTATATTAAAAAGAACAAAATAATAGAATGGAAAGTGTTTAAACATTGATGACAATATTTGATTCCAACGCACTCGTACAATCCATACTTCTGGAATTTTTATTATATAAACATTGCAATAAAATCTAACTAAATGAAAAAATGTGAAAGTATCATATGAAAAGATAAATCAAGAAGACTACCTAATCTGAAGACTTTAAACTGTACATAAAACTTTATTTCTCAGATAGGCTAGAATGAGTTCTATGATTGAGCATATCTAACCATGAAATTTAGATGAGCGTCATTAAAACCAACGCAGGTGCTACGCAGGATAATGCCAAATAATTCTTTTCTGTATGATTGTCTGTCTGTCTAAATAATAAATAAATAAAATAATAAATCTACAGGACACTTATGGACTTGAAACATTTCAAACCCAGTAGACCCTGTTACATAACACGTGGTGTGGTGTATTCCTACCTTGTTGTTACAATTATCACTCAAATACAACTTAGAACTGTGATTTAAGCGTCAATGGTACGAACCAACATGGAAAATATCAGTATAAAGAAGTGGTTAGAATAAGATTTGGGAAAGCGTAAAAAGGCGTCACTTTCCACTTCGATATAACACAAAATGCCTCTCTGCGGTTAGGCTCTTCGGTGAGGAAAATAGCTTTCAAACCCAAATTTTAAATTGACTATTGACTGAGCCTGCTTACGTTCAATAAATTAAATTATAATTCAATTCAATTATAGTTAAATAAATTTAATTAAATTAGCACACCAATGAAATTTGTTCCATAATTTATACGTGAACTGGTGGTAAATCATGCACAATTAAATCCGAATACCAACCAAAAATATGAATGAGTAGCATTTAAAGAAAAGATGACAAAATCGTTATTATTTATAAATAAGGTCTCAATGTTTTAAAACTATTTTAAAAACAATACAACACTGCGATTATTTGTCTATTGAATGGAATGACTTTAAATTCAAAATTGAGCATTGCTTTTTTAAATTACTGTAAAATTATCATTATAAATTATTATAATTTTTAAAGATGTCTCATAGTTGTCTTGCATATTGTTAGACAAGTCCAAACTATGATGCTGAAATGCCCAATATGCTTAATGAATGACATGCATTTATGATACGCATGAATGATACGCATTTCATACGGTTTGATTCATAAAAAGAGCAGCAAGTCTCATTAAACTTCTAAAACTCTTTTCGTTCTTCAAAACGGTGGCAGTGGTTTAAAGTTACAAACGTGAGCTCGCTGAAAGTAGCTTCCTTCTCATTATCTCATTCACTATTTGATATCTGAGATCTCATTTGAACTACTGAGTTTTCCTAATAGAGCCTTTAATTATATGTACAACTCGACTCTAATGCTCTAATTAAACATTTTCTTATGACACCTTATGAGCAGTCCCGTGATATTATAAAAATTAAGACATTTGCGTCAAAAATTATAAATTTATACATATTACTGACAAAATTTTAATGCAATAATAAAAAAATATATAAAGCCGTCACTATATACTTCACTTAGTTTTTAGGTTTGGTATTATTTTCGTAGAATACAATTTTATATAAATGTTGACAATTTATTAAATAGAATAAGGATTTATTACTGATTCAAATAGTGAGTAGCGACACTCCCAATACATGACACTGTACCGCTTGGTAGCCAGGGGTAATGACGTCATTCGCTTTTTTATTACGCTTAAATCACTTAAACGAGGTATTTTTTTAACAGTAACAAAGCATTTTAGAAATTTAACCTCGCATATGTAACCGTAAGAAGTATATTTAGTCTTTTCATGCATTTTTGCTCACGTTTCTGTATTTCTAGACTTATAATAGGAGAGAATTCTTTATTGGGTAAGTTTAATCTTTAATCCAGCAGGGATCACTTCTGGCTGGTTTATACCTTCTAGTTGAACCTACTACTGGGCACAGCAAAAACGGATGTGTCACCGATGCAAGGGCAATTCGATAGGTTCCCTAAATATCAGAGGTTCTTGTTAGCCTCAACAAGGTTGTGCCACCCCCTGCCTGCTTTGACTGGAAAGGCTGGTTCAGAGCTGGCCTCCCCTTCTTCCGGGGGGACATGACTTTGAGATAGTGCCATAATTCTTCCTCATGGATCTCAATAGGAGGCGGCCCCTTCCCCCTTAACCTTACCCACCTTGAATGTCCTGTCACTCCGGAAGCAGTGCTAAGGTTCTTATAGGACTAAGTGGAATTAATAAGCTTCTTGTCCAAAGAGAAAAAAAAAACAAAACAAAATTATATCTTTAGTAGGATAAAAGATGATACATTTTACCATGTTCTTTTTTATAGAAACAGATTACCAAATAATAACCAAACTACTGAAACAACGGAGTATTAAATGATCTGACAGAACACAACTAATTTTTTTACGAAACTGACTATAAATCCATTGACATGAAGCTTTTTCAGTCCTTCAATCTCTTGACAACAAAATCAATAGAGTTCTTTCTTGTTCTATGAGTAACCTATGCATTAGGTTTCAAGTTTTTACAACCTTTATATCAAGAGGTTCACACAGGCAGTGACACGACTTTAAGAAGAACCAGCTGCGTTCTTTATTAAGGCTGACTTGATTAACCAGTCAACATTACCTTTGAAAATTTCTGAAAAATGAAAGATTAGTATCAGGTACATCCCCCTTAGGTTAATTTTATCTCCAATTATACATAACCTCATTTACCTAATATCTATTAAATCTGCTATTAGCGAGGTATAGGTAAAGGTCAATAGGTACAGCAAGCGTCTTAGTTCAGACGGCTAGTTGAATCCCTGGACTAAGATTTTAATTATAACTATGGTAATTCTGAAAACAATGCAATTTTATATCGAAAAGTTTTAAACGAGCTATGGAATTATCGTCGTTGTAAACAAAGTTAGAGAAATAGCTCTTGTTAATGGTGTCTAGCATGTTTACGCATCCCTCGAGACAAGTCATTTCATCTGAGATTATTGTTATCGCTGCAATTTCTCCCTCATCTGCGTCTTGCATATTTTCAATACTATTAATCTAAGGATTATAAGCAGTAAATACAGTTTCAACCATCAGTAGTACTTAATTTGTAGTCACGTTTGTAACCTTGGTAATTTCCCTCAAATCAAATGTTAGTAGCACAATGCTCAACATTAAAAATTTTGGTTATGGTTAACTAGACAAATCTCACTCCGAATTTAACGTTAAAAGTCCTTTGGAGCCTCTTTAAAATATTGTCTTAGCAACGTTGGGAGGGCAACGACTACCTGCATAAGAGTTGCTTTCATTATATAGGACTGATAAGATTTTTTAGTTTTACATGCGTTTGGCATCACATTGCGTCTCAGTGTCTCTGAAATATTTAAGTCTAAGCTATTTTCGGAATTCGATTGTAAAAACGGATTTCATGTGTGCACGATGAGTTCCTACGAACGCAGTTCAACAGTGTAGTATCGTGTTTAAGGCTGCAAGATTATTACGAAAGCCTCAGAATGAGACAGCTGGATGTTGTCGGTTTCGTTTTGCTGTACTTTGGATATTGTTTGAAAGTTAGGGTACAATTTCTTGAAGTTATTTCCAATTTCCCTTGCTTCCTGAGTGCCATATTTCCATTTGACTTCAAATTGTGCATGGAACCTAAGCGAAGCCTGTTTCGCGACACATGGTGTAGCGTACTCCCAACTGGAAATATTTAGGTAATATCCTACAATTGTGTAACTATGTTCTAGAAGTTAGCTGTTACCTCGATGACTTTGGAATAGGTATTTTCTTTTCAAGCTAGAATAATTATAATTGCTATGCGGAAATAAAGAGAAACACTTAATATTCCTGATGAGTAAGTAATTCCTGTTTTATATTTCAGACTGAAGGAAATGAACACTTAAATGTGTTTACTTTGCTCACTAAGAGCCAAATAATCTAACGCGTATTTGACATTCTGCCAAGAATTCAAGGCGATAAGGAATCCCAACTTTGCCAAAACAAGATAATGAGATTGGCGCGTTAGAATACACGCTAACTCTACTTTTTCCAACTTGAATCTTCTCAGAGTTGTTGGCAAGATTTATCTTTCAGATAAACGTAATTGCTTTCTCGCGTTGTTAGCTATCTTTTCCTTTCCCCCCCCCCACCCCCCCCCCCCCCCACCCCCCCCCCCCCCCACCCCCCCCCCCCCCCACCCCCCCCCCCCCCCACCCCCCCCCCCCCCCACCCCCCCCCCAAAGGCATAAGTTTTATTTCATACATTTATCTTTGATATTATATCCATATTGTATCCATTACGAATTGGATTCAGACTAAATTAAACTGTTATCTCAATGAGTTTTTAGATTATACAATAGTACAGGTTTGAAATTTAGTTTTTCTGAGAAATAACTCCGAACCCTTCAAGACAAACATGGACAAGGACAAAACAAACATACTCCTATTCCCCAAGGCTACCAAACCTCATTATACTGAGATGCGGAGAACATCGGTTTCTAAGAATTATTTGTATTTCCTTCCGTTGCTTCTAACAAGATTTTCATTATTTGGAGATCCTGTAGAAATTTTTTTCCCAAAGTTCCCAAAAATTGCTTTATAACGAAAAATTGATTCACACTTTGCCTAATATCTACGCAAATCATTCAAATTTTGAGGGTATGTTCAGAGGAAAGACAAGTCAAACCTCAGTAGCGGAGGAAAACACATTGAATCTATGATTTAACTCAGAATTTTGTATGGAATTTGATAAACTCTAAACTCAAAACCAGAATTATATTGGAAGACGCAAAATTATCGTTGAGACCGACTAGGGTGCAATTCATGGGGACCAAGAAAGTATTTTTCCTTACAGAAAGCAGGAAGAAGAAAGGCAAATAAATAACTCATCTCTGTCCAGCTTTCTTGTCCCGCTCACATTGTTCACGGTCAAAATCAATACACCAATGAAAGGGAAAGTCAGCACAGTACATGATCGAAAATGTATGATAAAAAATGCTATTTATAGAAGAAGATTGAATTTGATAACAGATGGAGTAATCACATTGAGAGCGGTAAAGTATTAGTAAAGTGTGCAACAAAATATATAACAAGCGTTTTTATGTACAAAAAACACCAAAGGATAGAAAAATTTCAATTAATTTTAATTCGGGAAAAATTTACTAAATAAATTCAGAGTTCCTAAGTATCGAGTTCTTAGATGGTTCCTAATGATAAACTAAGTTGCTTCTTTTTCCATACTTTTCCTAGTTTTTAGCCAAAAATGTTGTTTAAAATTGTGTATACTGAAATACAAAGTGGAACTCAAAAACTTCGTAAAGGTGTCACCAAATTAAATTTTTGATTTATAACGAGAGGGGCGGGACGTTATCAGGTGATTCGTGTAGAGTAAGGAATATGGTCAGGTGGTGAGCGGACTGTAAATGAGAGACGTGGATAGCATAAATCCAAGGTAACAGGACTCAGCGTGAGTAACCACATTAAAACCAGAGCAGAATTACTCGATCGTAATTACTATGAAGTTTCGGCTATAAATACAGAAATTTACTGCTGTCGCCTGTATCGTATATATAATAGCATACACAATTACTATGTCCTTTCCCATCTAACTAGGACTAAAAATAGGAACGTGCCACCATCTGCCCGCTTTGTAGAGAGCTGAACCTCCCATTCTTCCACAGAAATATGACTGAGATTAATGCCAAAATCCTTCGTCAAGGATACTTTGATAGGAGACGGCTCCTTCCCGAAACCTCACCCATCCAGTATATCCTGTCACTCCGAAAGCAGCGCAAAAGTCATTTTAAGACTAGCAATATCTAAGCCTCTAAGAGAGCAAAAACGGGTTACTTCCACAAATATGGGAATAAATAAACTCTCAAATAAAAACACTCAGTCTATCCTCTTTCCTTTTAATTACGTTCTGTGGGTTCCTTCGATACCCCGTTAATATCGCTTTTGTATTTTGTGTGTGTGAGTTTGAAGAGATAACTTGTACTAATTTTGGTACGATTTATGAGCTGTATAAGTCCATTTAAGATTGCTTTAATGAAAGATTATATAATTAATATGCTATTTAAATGTGTACAAATATATCTCTTTTAGCAATGCATTATGCTTACATATTATATTTTTATTTCTTGATACATGTGTGTACGTGCATATGTGATCACATGCACGCGCCAATGGAACTTTAATGAATCTCTCATAAAATCTATAAAACAGCTAAATGTGAAACTCACTACACGAATCCTCGATGATTTTATAGTACATTTGGAGAAAATTAAACGAAGAACCTCTTGAAAAGAATGCGGTTTTACTCACATTCTCCCCGACTTCTCGAGTGAAGGTTAGCGAATTTCATTTTTTCCGTCTTTTAAATTTTTTCTATTTAAATGGAGTTCTTGTAAGGAGTTAAATGATATTGGAGAATGTAAGTTTAAAGAGTATAAGAAAGTTTAAATGAATTGGAAGAAAGGAAGAAACATAGAATCTTGAATTTGGAGAAAATGAAAGATAAATTCGGGTTTTACAATAATTGCCGAGTTGGAAGATTGTAAAAGTACACTTGCCGAACAGATTTTTTGACTGTTTTGGATGAGAAAAAGATTAAAGAATTGAATAAACATGATAAATTACACTTGATTGTTACTGGAAAGAAGACTATAAAAGATAAAGAAATTATAACAATTAAACTTTGTAGAATAAAGTCTTAACTCTAAAACTTGCAGTCCCTCCCCCACGTCATAGTACTGTTTTTGATAACCATAGTTGGTGTCTTTCTTCATAGCAAATCACATGGAATATTATCTACAGTAATACCTTTTGTTTCACACAAAAATGTGGCTATATTCTAATAAGAAAAAATTCTATAATGCTCTTTTAATGAATTGTGTTGATAAATCTTGATACTCACAAAAATTCCTAAGAAATTCATCAATTAAGTCTTGATTATCTTGAAAAGAACGTATAATATGGGAAAAATGTCATAAAAAAACGATTGAAAACTCTCTGTTTGTTTATTTTTTACTTTCTTTTCAATATCTTTCGTAATTTATATTAAATATGTAATCCCTTACTTTTTTAGTTTTTTGCCGATAGTAAAAACACTCCATTAGACGTTTTTTCTGCAAAAGACTTTACAAGTTCTTTGAATTCTGTAATCATTTAAGGAAAGTATCAACTGTTCTTTAAAATGTTTTGGTAATTCGTTGAACTCGTTTAAAATTGTCTTTCTTTGTAAGTTTTTGAAATGCTAGAAACTGAAGAGAGCTTGGTGAGTTCATGTTGTTTATTTAGTAGAAAAGTTTTTTATTAAAGTACAGTATGTTTTTAGTAAAAAATGTTTTAAATTGATTAAATTTTATTAAGATAAATCCTTTATTCGTAGCAGATTTGACAACAGTTTACAAAGCACAGCTTAAGAAAGTAGAAGCTCAGATTTGGTTAATTTTTCATTCCACAGAGTAGATAGTAATGTACCGATCGCTTTTGGAGACGAACGACTGTAGATTCGGTTAACTTTTCATTGAGATTTGCTGTTGTTATTTCTCAGCTTCCTTTATGGTACATTGAACAGTATTTTACATTGCTTTTCGGTTGGCTCCGAAAGTGCGCCAGGAACCCCATATTACTATCTACTTATATATATATATATATATATATATATATATATATATATATATATATATATATTATATATATCATATTAAAAGAACATTTAACGCTGCAATTTGTACATTAGTTCAAAAGCACAATGTAGGGAACTTTCATCTGGCATAGTTCTTCAAAGGGAGTATTCGTAGTCAAATTCTGATGTTCTTAGTTTCCTCTCATTTTCTAGGATGCTTTCTAAGGTAGATACTTACCTAACCGCAGAAACCTAAAAATGTGAAAACTAATGGTTATTACTTAGGGACTTTAGACACTATAAAAGTACAAAAATTAAAATAGTGATTAAATTAATTAATTATATGGTTATGCTGTCATAAAATAATGTTTACACAAAGCAAGTGATTAAATTTAATAGGATCTTTCAATTAAAATGTCAAAACAGACGATGCCTTTCAAGTAACAAAGTGCTTGTTGCCCCTTGCTGTGCTCCATGCTCACTAATGCGCGGATGGATTTTATTTAAAAAGTAGCGCTGGTTTTTAATCCAAATTTCGTAATAGTCTGTATTTTATACAATTTCATAATAATACTGTTTTTGTTATTTGTCCTTAAACAATCTTTCAAGTTGGGAAAATTTTTTAATATTAAAGTAAATCACAACATTATGTTTGTTTACTTTTCTTTTAATAATCACTACCTAAGTTAGGCATCAGTAGATTACCTAGTGGTAAAAATAATATTTTTCATGAAAAATAGAAAATAGCGGCTTGCGGCTAAACGACATATATCTCGACCAAATTTTTAAGATCTTTTATTTTGAAATGATGGGTGCTATCAGCCACAGAAGTTCTATCTGACACCCTTTTCCGATCACCCTCTATATATTTCATATAGTGTGGCTAGTGGAAAAGATGTTTATAACCAATAACGCCATTAAAAAAATGATAACTTGAATACCTCGGCTATGTTTTAATTATTTGAATATAAATTACTAATTATTTTAATTGCTAGAAAATAAGTTACGAATTGAATGACGTAAGAGGTTTACTTATGAATATTTACGAAATGGATTTGATTATGAAAAATCAACACTAATATTTTTAATTAAAACTATCGGTTAGTTAGTTATTAAATAACTAACTACTGGATTGCGGCTCTAAAAGATCCGATTTACTCTATTCATTCCTGTATACAGTTCAACGGATAAATTAACAATTAACGGTGTCATGCTAATCAGTTTTTTTTAATGTAATGCTCCCGGGAAAGCCGGATAGATAATATCCTGTTGTCACCTCCACCGATATTGCATATTTATGCGTAGCGACGGTAGTGGATTGAGGGGGGAGTTCATACCCACCCCGTAACATCGAGATTTATATATTTATCTCTAGAAACTTTTATAACAGCCTTTTGATGACAACAAACACAGATTTATACAGCATTTTATAAGTAATAATATAATTATGATATCGAAAGAATAAGCAATTGAATACAATTTGTAAAAAATAAAACTGGTTAATAGTTGTTAAACTGGTTTTATTGTTATGGCATTGTTATTTTTATCTCATTGTTATTGTTATTGCATGGTTATTTGTTATCACATTGTTATTTGTAACGCATTGTTATTGTTTTCGTATTGATATTACTTCTTGAATTCATATAGATTTTTAATAAGCTGGATTTAGTTGGACGTGGATGTGTTTTGTGCACAGCTGCTAGTTGCTATGCATGATTAATACTGTTGATTATTATAGAATGTTCCACTATCTCCTTGTAATGCTTAAGATATATTTATGTTATTGGTTCTTACTTTTTTATTATAAATATTTTCGTATGTGTGTATTTACATATATTTATATCATCTTATTATTATTATTGTGTTTATTTATATTACTAATAGTATTGTCATTGGTTGTATACGCTGTCTCTTCTTTTACTGGGATATCTCTCATGCACGATGGACTCTTGTTTGATTAATGTTGTTGCCTGCTGCCATCCGTGTAATATATAGCTATTGTGTAAATTTGTTTCTTCAAACATTGAATGCTTATTGTTATGTAGTTGCATGTAATGGGTTTCCGTTAAATAAATAAATTATCCTGAAAACTAAAAAATAAAAAAGGAAAAATATATATTTAAATTTTAATATCTATGTTTTTAGTCCATAGTTAGGGTTATGAACACTTAGGTTTATGTTTTTGGTTAAGACCTTAATGAAAGCATTCTTTGCGTGCTATGAACCCTTACATCTCTTCTTTGTTTTGTGTGGAAGCCTTTCTAACGGATTATAATCATATAAATACGTTTTTGTCATGTCGGTTAATCACATGATCACCTCACAATCAGGCCATCGTGAGAATTTATAAGCTAGGAAATGTCCTCCACATAGTTACTGTACCTAATTCGGAGCATCGATGTAAAAAAAAGTGACACAAGTTCCATCTGTAATATCGTAACCATTAATATACTAACAAATGATTTTAATACTCCAATTCTTATATAAAATTGTGGTTATTCCAAAACATATTGTCGGTTTTCATATTGTTTATGCATCGATGGTTAATATAATCGATCAAATGTAAGATACGTTTTGGTAATAAAAAGACAATGTAGTCTGCGACAACGTGTCAAGTACTAAAAGCATGCAATTTTACTCACTGCATTGTGTGCAGAGCCTGACGTCGACGGGCTCAGACATGTCTATTGTCACATGAAATGAGAAATTAAACTGTTAGTATTTGATAATTTAATATTATAGTCTAAACTTTGTTCAAGTGTCTGGTTGGATTTGACAGCAAGTCTTTAGAGAATTATATCACTCGCTGTACGGTGTTGCAGACTGATTGCATTAAAATGAATTTTCTAAGAGGATTGATGATAATTTGATAAAAATAAAGTACATTCAATCGAATACATATAATTTACTTTTATATTTCAATATTGTGATTATTTCAACTGAAATGAACTTATTACTTCAATATTTTTTGTTGAGCGTTATTAGTGTAAAGGACTGGGAAAATGTAATTTCTGCCTGTTTGTCCACAAAGTGATCAATAGAATTGAAATTTTGCATGAAACTTCATCCATGTATAATCAACACCGAGTGCGATCATGGTGAATTTCAACTGTTGGGATTTAGCTGAGCATGAGCAAATATTTTTACATTGGTCTCATAGGTGTGATCGTAATCATAATTTACTCCGAGTATAATTTATAGTAATATGCCATTTTAAAATGTGGCATCGTAAAACGTAGTCATAGTAACTAACCGTTGGGGATGTCAAGAATATATGAAGTATTGCATGCAACCCCAGTGAAGCCTATCTTTTTTTCAAGGCATTTCCTATTTGTCATAACTTCATTTAAAATTTAGTTATATTTCGCTTCCGGTTGTAACAAAGAGTCTCTTTGATCTATTTCAGCACAGAAGTGGTAGATGAATAGACGAAGAGCAACCAAAATCCAACATATCATCTAAAAATTGCCTCTCCACATCTTATTGTCGTTACATTGACCCAATTAACCGTTAGGTTTGCCCACGTTTAGTTCATTAGATAAATTAAATAGTTTTATTTTTATACTTAATAACCATATATACTAGCCAAAAAACTGGGTTTTAACTTCATAAGAACTATAATAAAGTTTAAACATCTTTATGACCTAATTGTTAATCTTACAATAATAGGACATGCTCAGGTTAAAGTGTTGGTATTACATTCAAAATATTTTGAGTTATTTTTGACATTTATATTTTTTATTTAGAAGAAAATCACACATTTACATCCTTTATCCTTTAGTTACTAACAAATTATACATTTTAATGAAAAACTAAAATGGAGTTTGATGCGTTATTCAATATATTAAAAAAAAAATTATAAACCTCTTATATTTCTGAAGTCAAAAATAAGGTGGTAAACGAGTTTAAATTTCTTTCTTCTTATGGGGTAGTTCCAGCTCAAGGTTGTTCCAGTACACCCGGCCCTTAGGGAATGTCATTGTATTCAGATATTCGAGCCACTAATAGATTGTTTTAATAACAATTACCCAACTAACCCTTGTTATAATTTTCAAAGAACTACATTTTTTGGCCAAATCTAAAATTTTTTGGTCTGCTACTGTCTGATTAGTTGCTACTTTAATACTTGTAACACTAACCCAATGGAAATATTACCAATTCATACTCCACTATGATAAACTCAATTTTACAATCTCATTAGAAATCGAGATGAGGAAATATAAGGTGACGAAATAAAGAAGGCATTGGAAGCCAAAGTAAATGAAACCCGGTTTAGTAGCAGAGTTTGCCCTAGTTTCGAGCAGTATGGAACACGGGTATACTCATACCGGGCAATGTTCCAGATAACACCGATTCTCAGGCCGAAATGATGAACGATTTGAAAAAACTTATGACATTTGCAAACATGACTGGATACTTTATAATCGTAATATCCAACACCCGCATATACATCAAGCCTCCGGAAATTGGATAGGTACAAACACAATTTGCTAATATCATTTTCATCATGTGTCAGTAACCTCTTTGATCTGTTATCAATGACCGCATACTTTGTCTGTGCATTTCCATGGGCAGAGTATACCTAATCCGTATTGCGGGCAGATAATAAAATATACCCTGGGAAACTGAAATCGAACACTTTTTTGAGGATACGCCATATTCCGGTTCATATATTGACGGAGTAAGCGTATATTTTAATATTGATTTGAGTACTATAACATAAAGGTTGTTCTGTGAAATTTAGTGTTAAAGTATTTTGATTGTAGCATTTTCGTGTAACAATATGCAGAAACGAATTATATCTTTAGGTTCACTTATACTATAGAGGGATATGAACATGTCAGATCGCAGAGTTTTTTGTAACTGAATATATTGGCAGCTAAAGGGAACAAATACCAAGAGTCTCTGAGGGACTTTAGTTAGTGGCATAATATGATCACCAGAGATGACATATCTCTAAGGGATCAGATAATACACATCTCTCTCTCTCATAAGATTTGGCTAAATTTATTTTTTTTGCCCGATAATTTCTGGACAAAGCCAAGAATAATTATACGCGAAGAAAAAATCTAAACCGCTACCGTATTAGAATGACATACCATGTCCTCTCTCCGGTTTACAATAAAACTTGTTCGTATTATTTGTAATTATTTGAGCACAGATTTTGATCAATTATTTGTATATTGTATATTTGTCACCAGAATATTAAATTTAAAATCACTTTACCAATTTACCCGTCAGTGTGTTTAATGGTTACAACTGGTTTTGAACCAATCATTTATAGATCCGTGTATTTAACGGATGTTTCATAATTTTAAACTGTTTTAAACTGGTTTCTTAATTTTCCTGCTGTTTTGCATCCATATGTTTGGTGTCTAATTTATTTAGAATTTGGTTACAATGACGTTCTTGACAACGTTGAATTTGATGCCCTTATTAATACGTTCCTGTACTATTTGATTTTTTATGATAATTTTTTTAGTTTTATACAGGTATAGAATTTTAGTCGTATTTTTATCCTTTTAAAATAAACTTATATTTAAAGTAAAATGATATAGAAAAATCCAGAAACAATAAAGATAAATAAAAAAGGAATAATTTCTTTTAATAAAGGCATAAGTTTTATTCATACATTTATCTTTGATATTATATCCATATTGTATCCATTACGAATTGGATTCAGACTAAATTAAACTTTTATCTCAATGAGTTTTTTGATTATACAATAGTACAGGTTGAAATTTAGTTCTCTGAGAAATAACTCCGAACCCTTCAAGACAAACATGGACAAGACAAAACAAACATACTCCTATTCCCCAAGGCTACCAAACCTCATTATACTGAATGCGAAGAACATCGGTTTCTAAGAATTATTTGTATTTCCTTCCGTTGCTTCTAACAAGATTTTCATTATTTGGAGATCCTGTAGAAATTTTTTCCCAAAGTTCCCAAAAATTGCTTTATAACGAAAAATTGATTCACACTTTGCCTAATATCTACGCAAATCATTCAAATTTTGAGGGTATGTTCAGAGGAAAGACAAGTCAAACTCAGTAGAGGAGGAAAACACATTGAATCTATGATTTAACTCAGATTTTCGTATGGAATTGGATAAACTCTAAACGCAAAACCAGAATTATATTGGAAGACGCAAATTATCGTTGAGACCGACTACGGTTCATTCATGGGGACCAAGAAAGTATTTTTCCTTACAGAAAGCAGGAAGAAGAAAGGCAAATAAATAACTCATCTCTGTCCAGCTTTCTTGTCCCGGTCACATTGTTCACGGTCAAATCATACACAATGAAAGGGAAAGTCAGCACAGTACATGATCGAACATGTATGATAAAAATGCTATTTATAGAAGAAGATTGATTTGATAACAGATGGAGTAATCACATTGAGAGCGGTAAAGTATTAGTAAAGTGTGCACAAAATATATAACAAGCGTTTTTATGTACAAAAAAACACCAAAGGATAGAAAAATTTCAATTAATTTAATTCGGGAAAATTTACTAAATAAATTCAGAGTTCCTAAGTATCGAGTTCTTAGATGGTTCCTAATGATAAACTAAGTTGCTTCTTTTTCCATACTTTCCTAGTTTTTAGCCAAAAATGTTGTTAAAATTGTGTATACTGAAATACAAAGTGGAACTCAAAACTTCGTAAAGGTGTCACCAAATTAAATTTTGATTTATACGAGAGGGGCGGGACGTTATCAGGTGATTCGTGTAGAGTAAGGAATATGGGTCAGGTGGTGAGCGGACTGTAAATGAGAGACGTGGATAGCATAAATCCAAGGTAACAGGACTCAGCGTTCTCAGCGTGAGTAACCACATTAAAACCAGAGCAGAATTACTCGATCGTAATTACTTGAAGTTCGGCTATAAATACAGAAATTTACTGCTGTCGCTGTATCGTATATATAATAGCATACACAATACTATGTCCTTTCCCATCTAACTAGACTAAAAATAGGAACGTGCCACCATCTGCCCGCTTTGTAGAGAGCTGACCTCCCATTCTTCCACAGAAATATGACTGAGATTAATGCCAAAATCCTTCGTCAAGGATCTTTGATAGGAGACGGCTCCTTCCCGAAACCTCACCCATCCAGTATATCCTGTCACTCCGAAAGCAGCGCAAAAGTCATTTTAAGACTAGCAATATCTAAGCTCCTAAGAGAACAAAAAGGGTACTTCCACAAATATGGGAATAAATAAACTCTCAAATAAAACACTCAGTCTATCCTCTTTCCTTTTAATTACGTTCTGTGGGTTCCTTCGATACCCCGTTATATCGCTTTTGTATTTGGTGTGTGTGAGTTTGAAGAGATAACTTGTGATAATTTTGTACGATTTATGAGCTGTATAAGTCCATTTAAGATTGCTTTATTGAAAGATTATGAATTAATATGCTATTTAAATGTGTACAAATATATCTCTTTAGCAATGCATTATGCTTACATATTATATTTTTATTTCTTGATACATGTGTGTACGTGCATATGTGATCACATGCACGCGCCAATGGAACTGTAATGAATCTCTCATAAAATCTATAAAACAGCTAAATGTGAAACTCACTACACGAATTTAAACCATTGGTATAAACATGAAAATGTTTTTATATTTAATCACCACAAATTAACATAAAGCATCTACGCTTTCAAAGTTCAGTACATATACTACTGTTTCGCTATATGTAAGTATGAACTATTCATTCATTATTTTTTTACTATTCATAAATGACATCCATCGAAGCGTGAAAGGTTCCATGTTGTTTTTTGTTTGCTGATGATACCTCCTTGGTCATCTCTGGTTGCAATCGAGCCGAGCTTGAAATCCAAACCTTTGTTCAGGCCAGTAATTTGCTGCAGTGGTTGGGTGAAAACTCTCTGTTTGTAAATACATCTAAAACCAATTTTCTTGATTTTGGAATTAGAAAGTCTGCTAAAACGTTGATTGAATCTCAAAACCTTATGATTGGAGAGTCAGAAATGTGTCCTTCTTTGAATGTTAATTATCTTGGAATTGTTTTGGATGATAAGCTAAACTTTTTTAGTCACATTGATAAAGTCACGAAAAAACTAAGCAGCTGCATATTTTTGATGTATAGACTATCCTGTTTTGCTAGTGAGGAAATTCTTTTGCTTACTTACTATGGCTGTTTTTATCCTTACCTTTGCTATGGAGTCTCTATATGGGGATACGACAGTAAAAAAACTCAATATGTTTTTCGTCTCCAGAAAAGAGCTATAAGGATTATTTTCAAGTTGAGTCGTTCCCAGTCTTGTAGAGGTTTCTTTCGCAGTAATAATATCCTTACGTTCCCATCCATTTATATCCTTCAGTGTCTTTCTTTTTACAAAAAGTATCCCCACCTTTTTTTCAGTCAACGTCAATCCAGCCCATAATTACTCCTTAAGAAAAAGAAACAACCTAATCCTACCCTAGCATAAAATATCTTTTTTTGAAAAACAAAGTCTTTACTCCTGCATCCGCCTTTTTAACTCTTTGCCATCCTGCTTGAAAATTGTTGTGGACGATAGGGAATTTTAATATCGTCTGAAAAAATTTCTTATTTCGAGAGAATATTACAGTGTCCGGGAATACGTTGAGGATAATAAATTGTAGATCACTCCTGTTATATTGATTTGGTCTTGTTGTGTTTGATCTGTCAGTAGTGTATACTTTAAGTTGGGATATTATAATTTTCTTGACGAATGCCTATGCATGTTATGTTTTTGGCAATAAATGAATTGATTGATTGATTGAAGTTTCAAAAATTAATTTACCTAGAAATGTAGAAATCTTTGGAAGAGGATCAAATTGTTTATCGCCTGATAAACTGCAAAGCACCGATGTTGCCAGGTAATGAATCGTTAGCTTGGCAACTGAACAAACAAAGGCTGTTTACTAATTCACGGTTTATTGTGTAATCTAACTCTGCGGTGTTATTGTTGGGCACATTAGTATATATGTTCTTCGGTTCCTTCGTAATGAAGGGAATTATACATGTGTGTATAAAAATTTATATAAAATCTTATAGACTATGTTTTTGACGATAAAAGTATTATTAAGAAAACAGGGGTTTCTGGAAATTTGTAACCGTTACTCATTTCTTATATCACTAAAAGAAGGCAAATGTTTGGAAAATCATGTTTTGTATTTTTTATCTATAATAATATGTAATTTTGGGTAAAATTGTGTTTACTAAATGTATTTAGCAAGTAAACAGTACAAATGGTTGTATATTTACGTATATTGTGTAGTTTAATAAACGAAAATTATACTTTACTCGAATTGTTTGTAATGTTTGATGATACTTCGTGATTGGTTTATTTTTCTAGTAATGGTCCTTAAGAAAGGTCAAACACTTTCTTTTTCCTTCAAACTATACAAACGCTACATAATATTTCAATACCTGCCAACGACCATTCCCAAATTCTTTAGCCCTATTTTAGCTCTTTCTTAACCCAGTTGCTCACACGAACCACTTAATAAAACATTACAGGATCAGAGTGACGAAGATGACCTCACATTTTATCGCTATTTATCACTAATTATATACACAGTTCTTAACCTCATGTTTATTTACTTAAAAGATTTCAAAACGTTAACAAAGTTGCGCCGTGACCCAGATGCTCACTATAAAATAATGAAGACATCAAAGGCACCGACTAGAGCAGATAACACCTTCAGATACACATATTAAACAACGTCATGTTACCTAACCTAGACCATTTTCATTTTTATCCGACAAGACTGATAACACAGCAATGTCCTGGATACTCACAAGAACAAACTTCACAAGTACAAAGTTGAGCAGGTGACCTCATCTCGTTCCACTCTTTACAATTATAACTGTAGAATCATTACACAAGGACATATTTAAAGGCCTGTCCTTGACCTGTGTCAATTTTTATCTAGCAAAACGTAGATTAGTAACATCAAATTGGTCCAGATACTAGTACTTACAAGAAACAATTAAGGAACCGTCAGAGGCATAGAATCGAGCAGCTTCTGTTCAAAATTAAGAATAATAAAAATAAAAAAAGATTATTAAAATAATTATCTGGTAACGTTTTACAGCGATAAAAATTGTTGAACATAGTTTATAACAATATCAAACTTATGTTGGAAAATAAAATAAATTAGTCTCGATATATTCTTGTTGGGAAAATGCTACCTCTGAAGGATATGTCAAAAACTAATGAGACATCAGTTAAAATTAATTGAGAGTCAGCCTTTATTATGGACGTCATTGTTTCACTCAAAAAGGGTCTTTTAGTTTCTTTAAAAATAACGACTTTACTTGATGTCAAACCATCAACGAAGGTTTTCTCTTTATAATTTGATCAATATAAATGATTGTTTATTTTCGATTACTGCTAGTCTGTAGCGTTCTGAAAATAAGGTAATACAGGTCTCAGTAATTTTATTTATACCTGACGCAATACTATCTTTAATCTGCATTTTTGAACTACATAGAACCATGTGTTTATTTGCCGACGTCAAGACGAGATTTTAGCCACATCGTAAATTACAAACAATTGTTGTTTTATTTTTATTAACACATGTTTGTTGACGGTAATTGTGGCAAGCCCACTCATCCCTGCCTAACAACCCTCGAAAAAACTTCCTTTACAGTCCGCAATAATCCCAATAATGTAAAATAAATTCCTTATGCTTGATCATTCCGAATAACCTATTACAATCTTTGGGACGCTCGGAGATCTCAACACGAAGCTGGACGTGGAGCTAATTTAAAAATGTTGATACTTCACAAATAAGGCAATACTGGCAATAATACTACACTAGTACTCATACCGGCCTATAACAGACCTTAAGATATATTAACCTTAACCGAATATATTTACATTTACATAACCGTATTGATACATTTAACACTATAAGAAGCTGAATTTTGTCTTCTTGCATATATTCATCGATTCCTTTAAACAATTTAAATATGCAAACCAAGAAGGTTTACTTTAGGCTTCAGCTGGTCAGATTAATAAACCAGCATTATTTTCTAAGTGCATTAATAAACTGCACTTAGAAAAAAAAAAAAATTAGCGGCTATCTTGAATAGTCTATTGTTTATAAGTTCTTTCTTGGCTTAATACTGACGATAATTACTTAAAATAAAATACATACTCATAAGTTTCCAAGGATGTAAAAAACAATAAAGCATCGGCCATTTTCATTTCTACTCTCTCTCTCGTATTGAAAGTGAAATTTTTAGCTGTCACATAAAAATATAGAGAGTATAGTTTTCACTACGAATTGTATTCTTTGTATTACTTGCCTGCCGGGCGAGTATGTTATCACTACACACACAAACTATTGTCTTTTTATCTAGCGTAAATGTCTTGTTCAATATCATATGATAAATGTCTTAATAATCATTAATATAAATAAATTACATTTGCGCTGAACCATACAGTCCTGCGCATTTTGCTGTTATTTAGGCTTCTTGGTGTTTTAAGAATACTGAGTACTATTTCATTTTATATTAGTTTACAATGTTTGGAGAACAAGTGGTTGTATCTGCTTAAGTGCTTTTGATTAAAAACGTAACGTTTAAGATTCATACAGAAGCTTAGAAGGTCATAATAATTTTCTATTTTCTATTAAAACCGTCTGTCTTAAACTTAAAGGCAAGTGCGTATTAATTAAATAGAATAACAATATAACACAAAATATAACAACTGCTCTTCTATATTGAAATAAAATGCCAAAGTCCATTTTAAAAGTTTACAATAAAATGGTCATAAACCGATCTGAATGGGTGTAAACAATATTAATTTATTTACTAATACAAACTGTTAGCCACTAAACTGTAGAAGATCTGTCTGTTAATATATATGTTGAGTGGATTTCTGTCTTAATTAAATTCATAAATATATGCAGAATGATTAAAACACTAGAAAATTATAAAGTCCAGCGGAAATCTAAAAGGTAATTTTGTACGCTGAACGAAGTTCTATACAATGGCATTTTTCGATCTTAAGTACGCATATGCGTACGAATATTGTGATTTTAAAAATTTCCTTTATTATCATGTTTATATTATATTTTTATCATGTGAATTTGATATTGACGGTCTGTTATAGCTAACGTATTTCTGAGGATATGAAAATTGTGCGGTGTTGAAAATAATTCGTTAACAGGCGTTGCAGTTATATGAAAAAAATGTTAGAAATGTACAGTTAATGTATTTTACTCGAATATAAAGCGTCTTATTTATTTTATATGAAGGGAAAATGTATTTACAGTCTAATAAATGTTAATATTTTTGGGCAAAAGGTGTTTTACAACTCTTCTGTTATAAACAGTATAGATAAACCCTTCCTCATGAAATGAAATTAAAAATGCCTTTATTAAAGAGGCGGAGTTAAGGCTATCAAACCCCTCTCTACCACTCAACCTCAACCTTATTAGTAGCTTCTAAACATATTAAAACAGAATACATGCTAATACAAAATATATGCTAATACGAAATATATGCTAATACATTTTTACAGTAAATGTTGTCAAACAGTGGAGTAAAGCTTAGTTACAAACTGTATGAATGATTTTAAAGTAGCTACTTTATCAAGATACTCTAATAAAATAACCCTGCATATAGTAAATTATTTCCCGATAAGTAACAAATTCAAAGGCTGTTCTTAGCATTAAGTAATACCTGAAGTAATATAAATGAGATTTCATTGATCTATATATTATTTGCGGGTGCACATTCTCAGAAAAGTACATAGTTACTGATCTACTTATTAATCAAAGGGTTAAATTTTACAGATGCGCGATCCTGTATACTTAGAAAGATGCAATACTCGGATTACTCTAAGCCATCTTTCATTAGAAATGGTTTTGAATACTAATTATAAGAAAAGTAATTCTAATCTATAGAGAATTCACATCCAATCTTTTGAAGTATAAAGTTTCCAATACATAATAATTTATTTATAGATTTTAAGTTTTAAAATGTTTAAGATGTTTAGAATATTTTTATTTTTTATCCTATGAGAAATTAAAATATTTCTAGTTACATAAGATATGCTTAATTTTCATGTAATAGAGTTTAGTCGAGATTGCCTTTCCCTCAGCAAGATAAGCGTAAGGCGGGTAATTCGATAAGATCAATTTTCTCATATTTTTTTTCATTTCATTATAGGAAAGACTCTAAAAAAATTACAGCAAAACAGTACAATCATTGTCCTATGATGATTCCGAGAAATATTCTCTCTATTATAACCTCAGCAGTCTCATTAGTACCGGCACTTGGACTTCGTGTTCTCCCCAAAAAAGACAAATTAATGTTTATTTGTTACGAATTTCCTTAAGAAACGTTACCTAACTTCCTGACGCCAGTTACGACAGTTAAGAAAACTATGCAGGCCTACCTCTCTCGTCGCACGCAATAGGCCAGAAGCTCCTTGAATTTCTCCAGGTTGATTATTGAAAACCTTAACTAGGTGGCGAAATATTTGTGGTAAAGTAACTAATATTATTACCCTAGATGAAATACTTGTCAATTATTGCTGTATATATAAAACTGTTAAATTTAAAAATTATACAAAAAAATTATAAAAAATATAAAAAAATCTCTCATGTCTCAATATTCTACTTAAATTTATTATTCAACAAAAATATATTCGATAATTTTCAAAAGATACATTTGGCACATAATTTTTATTTTAGAGGTGTCTGACAAAGTGAAAGTTTCCAAAGCAATATCAAAAGTAAATGATTAAAATATAGACATTAACACAAATTTCGAATCATCATATTTTTAAACTTGTATACGAACCCATATTAGGCAAGTGGATAATCGATGTTCTTTATTTTTATTTTAGAATTTTTATTTTCTCTTTTAAACCGGGTTTTTATTTTGTGAACATAAAAAGTTTGAAAAAATCCGTGATTCGAGCGATTTATTACCAGATTAAGACGTTTATCTAAGGATTTAAAACAATTTTAATGCTACTAAATGAACAATATAAAACGTCAGTTTATGTTTAAATTAATTTCTTTTTTAAATAAAAGTTAAAGCTTAAGTTTGAGTTATGATAGAGATAGCGTTAAAGGAAATTCATGTGATATTCTGGAAAAATTACACGTTTAATGAAGGAAGATTTTTATGTATTTAAATTAATTGAGAGATTCAACAGAGCTAAAAGGATTTTAGTTTTAGTCTGGTAAGAGTACAACTCATGGAAACAATTAATATGTTGCCATCAGAAGCTATGAAAGTGTGTTTATTCATTTATAAATTGCGTAAAATTTATTCTTATGATTAGAAAATAAATGTAAAATTGCACACTTTGCAAATCTTTTCAGTACCTTCAAGAACATTATCTTAGGACAGAAGTTATTGCTATTAGTCATGATAGTATATTATGAAATACAAGTAAAGATAATAACGAAGAATGACTGACTTTATAAATTTTTAATAGATTTAAAACTAGTTAAATATAAAAAAACGACTTTATGCAGTATTTTCGAGGCCGTTATTACAAATTGTGTAGATTTGGACACCAAAAAGTATTTTGAAGTATTTTACTCTTGTAAAAAGCGATGGATACGGCGAATATAGTTTTAAAAACATAAAGAAATATTTTGTTATTTTTTGTGGTAACGAAGAGGTACATTGACCTATTTTAACACAGTGTGCGAGAAATATAGGCCAGGAGTAACATAACTCCAGAGAAGCACCTAAGGATTGCTTCTGTACATCTTCCTGCCGTCACATTGACCTACTCAACTTACTCCCTTCCAGGTCATTGGGCCAAAATGAATAACTTATGTAATTGTGTTAAGGAACGTTCTATATTCAAACATTCTAACCTTAATTGGATGGACAAATTTTAAAATGTCCTTTTGGTTGCTGTTTATTTTTAATACACTACTATTCTCAACACCATGAGAATCCCGATCTAAACAGCAGAGATATGTATTTTTAAGAAGTAAGAACATAAATATTCCCATGCTCAGACAATGTTCTAGTTATTTTTATATATCATGATAGATATTGGCTGAAATTTTGGACCAATAGGAGTTGGGATCAATACAGCAGTTATCAGATGCCTGAGTAGTATCCAACATCCGTCAAAATAACGTGACTTTGTTTTGCTTGAATATTTTTTATCACGTTTCAAGTAGAATGGGTATTAACCACTTCTGCCCGTTATCATTAGCGTACCGAAGAGCTTTAATACTTGGTTCACGCGAGCGATTAATTGTTCGCACTGTAAAATTCTGGGATACAATTGGATAATTTTATATATTTTACCTGCCCCGGTTTCGACATGGAGTCCACTCTTTCACAGGAACAGTCTTGGAAATATATAAACATTAAACTTGATTTGTGGTCAAATTAAACAAGATTTTGACTGTAAAATTGTCAATTACAAGAAAACTCCTTAAATTAATCATACTCAAACATTTAATTACTTTCAAATTACAGTCTATATTCTAAAATGTTAAATAATCAAATCTTTGTTAAACTGGGACTATACAGCAATATACGTGCGTGTAACGAAAATACCTTGTTACATGCTAATTTAGCCTAGGACCAAATACATATTTAATATACGCATTTTGCAAGCGTCGCAACTTTATCTGTGAGTGTTTCATAAATCAGTAAACGCAATATACGCATAATACCAAAAATTGAAATAAAAAAAGAAAAAAAAGTGAAAAAATAAGCAACTTTATAATATGAGGACACGGATAAACTGTGAATATTTTAAATTTATATAGAAATTTATATAATTCTTATGAATATATTTACTTGATTTTACCAATATTTGTTATACTTATTTCTCAATCCTAAATTAAAGACAGTTTTTTAAATCTGTCCATAATTAGAGTCGCATTATGATCAGGGATAATTACGGACTCAAACACTATAGTTTAAGGAAGGATATTTCTAAGGTTTTATTTACCATCCTTGGATATCAGTATAGAACCTTCACAATACTTTTAAATTTAACAGAATATTTGGTTTTGTAAATCCATATTCAACAATGATTGAGTTCCTAAAATTATAGGTTTACATTATAAAAAACATAATAGAGATAAAATGGAAACGAGGCTTTGGGAAACTGGAATAGGGCAAGTTGTGCTTTAAAATACCCCTTTTACGTACTAATTTTATATTATTATTTGGTGGGCCGGTAAATTATGATGCGAGGATTTATTAGTATACAAAATGGAGTTCTCAGTAACTGGAGAGTCTATGGGATGGACTATCCATGTTTCGAATGATCGTTATAAAGTGTTCCGTTTCCAAAAAGTTCTAGAGCCAACCATTAAAAACCATAGACGACAAAGTTCCTCCAAAAGGTTCTCTAAACAACCTCAGGCATAGTAGAGCCACAATATCTTGCAGTTGTCCAAGAACACGAGATCAAATTTATAACTAACTGTAATTTTATCACTTTCTATCTGGAAGACAATCTCCAAAATCAACCCAAGAGATTATCTACAGGCCTCAGAAAGCAGTACCACTATTGTAGAATCTTGGAGCATTGGAAAAAAGGTTTATTGTAGTATCACTAGTATACAGGAATACAACATTTTCCAATATAATTATAATTTTATTTTGTGCAAGGCCTTTCTGAATCAAAGATTCCATCATCAGGCACTTCACAAATTATCAAATGTTTACATTTTTTAAATAATAATTAATTTTATAATAACATATGGTAAACAATTTGGATGTACGATTAGCCAGAATAAAATATTTAATCAGAATTTAATTTTTATTTTTTTATAAATTGAGATGAGAGTAAAACTGAATTTTGAATTGGTCCGTCTTCATTATTGATAAGTTTTTCTTGATTTGTGTTAATGTAAAATGTTTCCCAAGCATTTAAGTGTATTGTGTTAGTAACTTCTTTTAATCATCGTAAATTTTTATTAGATATGGTATGTCCAGATTCAATATAGTGATTCGCAGATTTTTCATTTCTTCCATATTTTATATGTGCAAAGTGTTCTTTGAATCGTGTCTTAATGTTCCTTTTAGTTTGGCGAATGTACAATTTATCACAGTCATTGCATTTAATTTCATAAATTCCTGATTTGTTTTCGAATGTGGTTTTATCCTTGGGATTGTGATAATTTGTTCTTTGTTTTATAAGTGATAGATTTGTTTGTATGCTTTTTTAAAATGTTCTGCAATTGATTTGAAATGTTACTGTATGTTGTACAGATGAATTCTTGTTTATTATCTTGAAGGGGTAGTAATGTTGTTCTAGATTTTCTTAATTTTCTTTTGATTGATTTCTGAAGTATTTTGTCAATAAGTGATACTACAATAGTACCACTATTGTTTTTCTTAAAATCTTATTGTCTCTGGCACTTCTCGCCTTTGCTATTCGATATAAATGTGCTCAGATTTGGAATGAGGTTGAGTCCCATTCCCTATGAAATTTCGCTTTCCATTGAATTTAAGAAACCAGTTAAATCGGTGAAATACAACAGTTATAAGACGTCTTAATTATCTTGTTCGTAGAGCATTATTTTCAAATAATTTAGTGTATGTAAGTCACATTCTATAGCGCTTTACTGGTGATGATGTCACTGTGCGACACATATTTACCACCCTTAAAATATTTTAAATTAAATCATATAGGATTAGATAAGAATCGTCCTTCTTGTTTCTGGTAAATAGCAGTATTTACCTTACTGAATATTAATATATTACTAAGTACTCGGAGTAATCCGAAGGGTAACAATGATTATCCTGCTTCGGTTCACAGGCAATGCATACGGAATCAACACACACAATTTATTTATTTATTTCAACGGCAATCGCCAATTTTATACAAAGTAACAAAAAAATAATTATGGACAAGATGTACTAAAGTTTTCTTAGGAGCTAATAAGACAGAGAGTAAATAGTAACATACAACAAGGAGGCATGACCAGCAAACAACACAGGTAACAACTGTAAAAGACTGGAAATTGTAAGGCTAGTAAACACTGTATAGCAATAGGACATAGAACATGGAGCCTAATGAGAGCTATTTAAATAAGAAATAACAACAATTAATTAAATACTATAAAGGAAAAACTGTAAATAAACTATATAAAAAGGACTAACATCAGTAAAGAATCTAAGATAACAGTAGGATAAACTAGAGTGGGATTGAGTTAACAGTGTATAGGGCTGCAGTTTTTATAATAACTAAGAAATAAACTATATATATACATATATATATATATATATATATATATTGTTGTTTATATATATATATATATATATATATATACTAACAACAATAAAAATATCAGGTAACAATAACAAGAGTAGAGATTAGGTAAACAGTGAATAGAGCTACTATTTCAATTGATATAACTAACAGAAGACTATAAATACCATAACAAATAAATATACAATAAACAACAACGAAAAGAACTTAAAACAGAAACTGAAGAGGAGGCACTGGCACTATAATGAGGGGAGCCGACTGACCCCCCCCCCCCTGAATTGTGACTTTCATTTGATCACAATTCAGATGATCTAATGAAATATATCGATTGAAAACATTCTTTGTTTACTAATTATACTACTAATTATTATTATAAACTTATCTATCACTGTAAAATTATTGGCTGAGCTTTAGCGAAGACTATCACTCGTGGGGCTGGAAGAGTTTTATATCAGTCTGTGTATGCAGGATATGTCGAAAACGAACTGAAATTTTGTATGAATTTTATTTATATTT
Source organism: Homalodisca vitripennis (assembly GCF_021130785.1). Classification (NCBI taxonomy): domain Eukaryota; kingdom Metazoa; phylum Arthropoda; class Insecta; order Hemiptera; family Cicadellidae; genus Homalodisca; species Homalodisca vitripennis. Next base: position 149,668,040 of record NC_060212.1, read on the forward strand.
AGCAACACTGAGTTTGATTATAGATCATGTCATTCTGATTTGGCTGAGCTAAACGACAGTTGTAGGTTGTTGGTAGACGAATGCGGGCGTATTGTGACCTGCATTCTGCATTCAGTTTTAATGAGCAGTGTGGTGTATAGTTTTTTATGCATGTTTTAGAGTTAGTGAAGTTGACATAAAACATGGTGGTTGTGATTCATGACTTATAGGCGTGCCACAACGCTTTGGTATGATTTGTTTATTTTAACCTAGTTTGTAATTTTGTATAAGGTTAGTTATTTTTCCCTGAAAAAAAGATCACATTGCAGATCTTGAAACGTAGTGTTACTGATTTCTAGTTTCATTGAGCGATGATGGAAAATGTGCGGAAAATCCCGTTTCCTTCACAATCCTTCCATCTCAAAAAATAAACTTCAAAGTGTTAGTGAAGGCCGCTGAATCTCGTGTTGAAAATAAGAGTCTGAGATCTGTATTACTGACCTCAGCGAGGATCGAATAAAGCAAATAAAGGAAAGGGAATGTAAAGTACATGGTCGACATTGATGTTCGATCATTTAAAGCTTTCTTCCAAAAGAGGTTGTGTGATCGGATTACAAACAACAACGATAATAAAAATATAAAAAAAATACATAAAGTATGATTGTTGTCTATAAGCATATTACACAAAACAGTCCTAAAAAAATAAAAATTTAAGCGATACAACAATGCTCATTAATTCTGTTTAGGAAAGTTTACTGAGTAAGCTGATAGTGTTTAGACAATTACAAATAATTTTACTAAGTTGTTTCCTTTCCTCCTAGATAGATTTCATTGTTTATGAGACAATTTTTCGAAATGGCAAAATAACTAAAGTGTATTACATGTAAAAGGGCGGTAATTTTAATGCTAAAGTAGATTTTGATATAAGCGAGAAGGAGAAACTCGCAATGAGTTGAGTGTTGCGGGTCAGGTGCGAGAGGAGGAGGGATGGTGGGGGGGGATGGAATAATTTCACCAGCAGTACTTGACCCTCGACTGGACCTTTGGTGACAAGACCGCATTAGTAACCACGGTGTGTTTATCCCCTTAACCATTTAAGGCAAAGCAGCATTAATCGACCGTAATAAATTGTGAGGTTTTGGTTGAAAAACAGTAAGTGCGTGTCGTCTTTGGGAAACAATAAACCTACACAATATCCAGTTCTGGTTGAATATACAATTAATAAAATACTCTTGAATAATTTACATGGGAATTAATTAGTTGGACAGGATTTCTAAAATATCCTACGTGGGAAATATTAGCCTTTTTTTACTTAAATATACTTTTATATATACTTTTCTGGAATACTAATGGGTTTGATTATTGAATTATATATTAGAGCATTCAAATGTAAGGAAATATCTCAATGAAATATAGCGACTAAAATAATTTATTTGTGTTACATACTAACATTTTATTTTAGATATTTATATATTTGTAATACAATAAAAAATGCAGTGAATATCATTGTGAATTAAAAGTGGCCTACCAGGTAGACTTTCAATTTATGATCACTCTTTAAGGTTATACCGTAAAGTAAAAACTATTTTTATTTTTTTATATTTACAACAACAGTTTTCTTGGTTAAAACATTATCACTAAAACACCCAAGTCTACGTAAAAATTCCAAAAATACAGGACAAGACTCATACATAACGAACCAATAATAAACACATTTTAAATTATCGGTAACTATTATAAATGAGTCCAACTTCATTTTATACGTATAGCTGGGGTTGATATTACCTGTTTACCCGTTTTTATTACCATTTGTAAGAATATAGTATGTAAAAACGTTTTAAAAATCTAACTTCCTCTTTTTAAAATTGCATTATACGTACACCAATTTAGTGGTTGTATTTGAAAATACAAACATAAAACAATATAAACAATTTATGTTAACGAATTAATTTTTATTTACAAAATAATATTAATAAAGTTTCAAGGGGATCCACCACAGTTTAAGATATTTTATAGCCATTTGAAAAAAGAACATATTTTAACTTTCAAAATATGTTTAATGGACCAAAGGATGTTTAATGTGTCTAATAGACACATTACCATGTTTTAAACACGTTTATCTTACGTTGTGTGCTTCTATGACACATTTTTAAAATACGTAATTAAATTGCGGATTTTTGTTTTATCTTATTTTGTTTCTAACGAAAAATTTCATCTTCGATGATATATTTAAACGTATAGAGTTGCACGTGTATACCAATTTTACACATTTTTAGGTATACAAATATTTTTAAATTTTATTTTTATCAAAGCAATTTTTAAATTTGTATCAAAAATAATTTACCAGTAAATATTACTCCACCATCCTTACTTATGGTGTGAATGTGTCAGGGTAAGTTACAATAATATATTATAAACTAGTAAATGTATGTGATCACTAATTGTGTAACCAAAAACATTATAATAAAAGTAATAATATAGCAATTGTAAAAGCCATAAAGTATATAAGAACTGTGAAAAAATTCCTAAACTATGCAAAATAAACATTTTTATAGGAAGAAATTGCCTCAAATTCGTTTTATGTTTTTTATTTAAGTTTTAAAATCATCTTTTATGTCAAAATAAAATATCAGAAGTAGAAAAAATAAAAGAATGAAAAAATGTATGAAAAAATGGATCCCCTTAAACATTCCTGCCCGTATTTTGACCTCAACTTATTGATCGAAGCAGTGTTAAATCTCACTTTCTTAATTTTATCATCTGTATCTAATATAAGCATATCTAAACCACTCAAAAACACATTTTAAAATGGTTTAAGGTAAAAAAATTTGTATTAATCCTAAAGAGGATTGGTTAAGACGTTACCAAACTTTCAACATTCCATCAGAGAACGTAAACGTGGGAGCACATATTTAAGCAAGATACACAAAACAATATTGCATTACTATTTCCACAGAGCTGGTCACACAAGCTACAAGATAAAGCAAATAATTTGTTTTAGAAATAAATTAGCAACATTGTTAGACAAATATCATTGTATGCAGTCAAACTGTAACTGTCGTTTGGCTGGGTTTGGCAACTGAAAAAGCAGTTATTTGCTAATTTATGTAGTAATGTGTGATCTAACCGTTGTCATATTACTGTTTTGAATTTTATAATTAAATTTTTTCAGATTTGTTTCGAAAAATATAGTTTTATGTGTTTTCTATCTGTAAATAATGAGTGTTAGTTTGAACTGTGCATAGATGGCGTATATTAAATATATTAATTTGATGAATAGTTTCAATTTAACTGTTTGTAACTTAGCGCAGTATAAAAAAATAAAATAAATAACACGCACACTTTACATTTTTGTCCTAATACATTTTTGCAGATGTAACTAAACCACTCTTTATCAGGTTAAACTCTCACATATACTTAAAATAGTAAAACAACATTTGATATGTCTTGCCTTTCAAAAATACATCCATGTATGGACTAAAAAGTATGTTAAAAACTGATTTAGGTATCAGGTTTATTATGATATTATACATTAAAATAATATATGACAACACCACGCGGATCTAAGATGGCAGCCGAACGTTTGAACTTAATCAAAATGAAGCACTTGGGAGTCAGCAATGATCTGCGGTTGTCTGGAGTGTATATATGAAGAAAAGTAGGCGAAAGACAATTAAAAGTAACCCTGTATTTTCAAACTTGAAATTTGCCTTACAGATAGAGCGGCATAACTCATTGGAATATGTTCACCAATTTAAATAATTATGCGTGCCTGACAGTTTGCACCCTTATTCCGTTTGCAAATAAAGAAAATTATACAAACTGCCAAGCGGCAGTCCTTCTGTAAGCGACTATTTAACAGTTGGAAATAATGACGGTAAAACACTTTTTTACTAAACCTATACATACGGTACCCAAGACGTAATGCCTGTCCTTGACCTTCCTTCTCTTTCATCTGACAAAGCCCAGATTGTTAGCACCATCGTGACCTAGATATTCTCAAGAAGAAATTAACAAAACATCACAGACACCGACTGTAGTAGACGTCCTCGCTCACATCTTTCCTCTCTTTGTCACTAAACGAGGACAGCACATTTCAAATTCAAGTCACCAACTCATTTCTCTTCATAATATGTATTTAAGAGACGTATTATTTATGTTCTCAGAAATCAAATTCTCCATGGGTGTATTATAAAATATCCCTTCCGGCTAAGTCTGAAGTTAAATAGATTCCAAATGTCACTCTAAATTTAAAACTAAAGATACATAATTAGTTTTGTTGTTTTAATTTGTACAACACTGATGGAGCAATAATTATCCATGTTGCTATGTTAATATTATAATCGTATCACTTTCAACGTATAGAAACTCCAAGGTCTTAAAACATTTCCAAGACAAATTTCTTAGAAACATACACATTTCGTTTTAATAACGTAAAATTTTTTATTTTGTTACGGTTAATCAAAATCATGTTTATAATCATATTCACTTGTAACGTTGCAATTGTGTACTTTTAAAACTTACAATGGCCGCCTTCTGGAATGTTAATAATTATAGAAAAATAAGCAAGAATAAATGTTGATTAAAATCGCTTTATAATTTTGATCAAATTGTCAATTTTGAGATAAAAATGTTTCCGAAATGTGAATGGTCGCCATATTGTTATGATAATAATGGCTAACAAACTCATATAAGCTATGTGGAAAGGTAGAAGTACGTCAAAATATTTTGTTATGTATCAGGATTTGCAGAACATAAGTTTTGAGGCTATGGGCGGTATCTCATCGACATCCTGATAGGATTTTTTTCATCATATTATTAAAAAACCAGCTTTGAACTAACTACCCCAAAAAGTACTAAACGTTACTTGCAATTATGCAAATTGAACTTATTATGTCTCTTTCACTCTGAAGGCAATGGTTGTATCCTTGACGTAATCCTAGCCAGATGAGGATTATTCACCTATTTCATATCCATCAAGAGGCTATACATATATCCCACCCAGTAAAAGACATTGCTAAAGTTCAAAACCAATAGCTCTATCCGTTCTCAAGATACTCCGCGCAGAGTTAAACTTCGCTAACGCTCAGCTAAATCCGATGTACGGATATATACCATAATCAAAGTCGATGTTTCTTATATTTTATTGGAAATGAGGTTTCATGCAATCTTTCAAGTTTATACCTCAGTTCGTTTTTTAGATGCCATTAGGGAAGGCATACATACAAAAAGAGTTAAAATTTTGAATTATCCAAGAGAAAGATTAAAACATTTAATTTATATAATAACACATTATTTAGATCAGCATATCATTAATCGTGAACAGGTAACAGAACTCTCCTTTACTAAATATCTTCTAGTTCTTGAGTAAGAAGGAACTTGTACAAAGTGTTATACATGAGACAATTGTGGTAGAGGAATTGTTGCTCACTCACCAGGATCCAGCAACTTAATGCTTAGGAAAGAGTGCCGACCTCAATGACTACTTGTCAATCTTCACCAAGTCACTAAGCACAGCCATTCTACTCGAGACCTTAGAGTTAAGATAAAGTGATCGTGTCTCTCTCGTATCTCCTTTTTTAGTCATTGTTCAACAATAAGTAATCTTTGCTCAAGTATTCTAGTAACATAAGAGAAGCAGCAACCACCTTATATTACGCACACATACTATACTGGAACCATGGCTATATTGATAGTGTCAGATAGGAAATAAAAAAAATTGTTTTAACCATGAAAACTATTACATAAAAATGCATAAAAACAGCGTTTTGAGGAATATAACACTTACTTCGCTAATATTTTGCTTGATATTTAACTGATACTTTGCTTGTTATTTCCTAATAAACCTTTACATAATGTATCAATATAGTACGTAACATATAGCTATATCATCGTGACTATTTTAAGTAGCTGAAATTTTTGTTTGGATTTAGGATTTTATATATGTATATATATATATATACATATATATATATATACATATATATATATATACATATATATATATATATACATATATATATATACATATAATATATATATATACATATATACATATAATTACATATATATATATATAATATATATATATATATATATATATATATATATATAATATTCAAATAAAACCATAAACTCCAAAATCAAAATTTCCGCTACTCAAAATAAGAAGCATTTTTCAGCTAATAAACGATTAAGAAGGCCTTAAACAAATTTTACAATTATACGTACTTTGTCCTTTAAAATTAAAACCCGATGTTTAAAAGGGCAAACGATGCCTGTATGAATAAATCATTTAACATTCTGATAATTTTTATATTAAATTTAGATTGGCTCCAGGTTCAGAAACAATTACTTAAAAATTCGTAGAGAGTTATAAAATATTCCCTATATAAATATAAATATTTTATAACTAAACAATTAATTAGAAGAAATATTTTAAATTAAATGTGAAAACATATAACTAAGCCATTATTCTAAATTATGTATTGGTCATTTTTTAAAATCATCAACAGTTTGATATACTCTAGTAATGAAATGTTATTTTAGAGAAGCTTTAAACTTATTACTATTATCAAACCGTTCATAGGCTTTTGAGGTTTTTAATAGTTTGTTGTAACATTTATTGCTGAGAATTAAGGCCGTCCCATCAATTGCTGCTATAAACTATATATCACAGGGTTATCATGACTCAGACAGAGCCTGCGTTCAAGTTTTTATACAAAAGAAAAAGCCCTTAATCACTTATCATTAATTCCCCAACTTTGATGACAAAGTTGGGGAATATATATATTCCCCAACTCTCTCATATATTATGAATATGCCAAAAATATGCCAAATGGGTTAAATAGAGAAAAGGAACTTTATAAAAGATCAAATATAAATAGGGGTTGAAATGGAAGCCGCATGCAGGATGTCAACATGCTATATGATCAATATGGTCATCACACAGGAAACCCTATTACCTGAGTGAGAAATTTTTGTTTCGAGGGGAGGTCTAGGAAATAGTACACATTGTAATAAGGATTTTTTGAAGTTTATGACTAAATCTAAGCTATTAGATCAAAGCAATACGATACGCCTTTGTAAAAAGCTTTACAAGAAGGTTTATTAACATTGCCAGTTACTGGCAAAGCAAAATATTTGAGATCAAATTATCAATGTATATGGTTAAACAATAGTTATAAAACTAATTGTTTAAACTAAAAGCTATTATTTCCAATTAAATCTGATAGTTGAGATAGAGGAGACTCAAAGTGATTTGTGGTTCAGGAAGTGATTTCTTCCTGAATGGTTTCACCTTGGGGGTTATGTGTGTTTATTCCCTTGGTGTATATCTGCTCGTATTATTGCTTAGTGGCAGTATATCGTTATTGACATCAATGGTGGGTCTGAACCGAAAAAGGTAGATTGGATATCTTGAAAACATAACTATGGCTCCATTAAATCCTCTTCTGTAATGTTGCTCTCTTTTTATTTCTCGTATTCACAGAGTTTCCACCAATAATTTAAGAATCCATACCATTAGCTTTAATTGCCAATGGTGCAGTGTAGCGAGTACGGCGGTTATCGCAAGATTACCAGGCCAAGCATCGTCGAGCGTGGCCGCTGCTTGGATAGGTGACCGCTGAGCGATCCTGTCCTTGCAAGCGGCCCGCCTGACCGGCCATTGGAGGTGGTTCGGAAGTCACCTTTAAGCCGTTGGTCCCCAAGTTAAGTGTGAGAAAGGGCTTCTTAGCCCTAACTTCACCTGGTAAAATAAGACATTCTTTACTTTTTTTTTACTTTTTTTCAGTTTCAACTCGGTATGGTATCAAAATTGAGATCGTAGCACTGCTCTGTTCAGACTTCGATTCCGCGAGAACTGTGAAGTTGCCAAATAATGTAGGTGCTGGCTATCCCAAGCTACGGTGAGAATTAGTGAACTAGTCATCCCTGTTTGGCCGAAGTTTGCTAAAAGCTTGTTTTAAATATAGTACATTCCGAATGTATTCAGTAGAGAATCGCTGGGCTCGAAATGTCCATAGTCGAGTCGGTGGAGAACAACTACTTACGCAGCACCTGTACCCGCAGGAACAAGAGATGGTCCAGAAAACCTCACAGTTTGACGGACGGTTTTGTACTAAACAAAATATACCACCTTGAGGCCTGGTGTGCAAAAAGGCATACGTAAATTTGTAACGCATTATTTTGTATAATTATAAGAAAATATGTTATTCCCCACAAGGAAGTGCTTGATAGGAATGTCTATATTAAATTATTAATACATTTTTAGTGCAGGCAAGTCGTTTGGTAAAGAGCACATTTAAGATTCACTAATGGCTCCCCCTGCAGAGCGAATTAAAAATTATTTGTTAGTGCTGGGCCATATTTTTGTGTATACCATTGTATATAATGTGTTATTGGAATATTTTCAAAAATAAATCATATTATATTCTATATAACTGTGGTTTATATTTTAATTTCTTACTTATTTTAATTATTGACTCTAATTTCCAGTATATTAATCTTTAAATTTAATTGCTATTTCCCAGAGGTTGTGGATACCAGGTAAAGTTTCAAATTGGGTTTAAATAATTAATAATAGTTAATATAATTCATAATTAAATAATTATTTATAGTTAATAATAAATAATATTAGTAAAATTTAACTTTATTATTAAATAATAATTAGTTTGATTTCAGTTTTTAGTAAAAAAGTACATATTTATAATGTTAAAAAGTATTATCAAAGAATAAACTTACAATAATAATTTATTCAGTGCATGAGGCAGCTCTATGCCTGTTAATTATTGATATTTACAACTAATACCTTTACTGTTAAAAGTAACTTTAACCGTTAATTTTATTATAGCGTACAGATTTTGATTTTTAAAATTATTCCATCGTAACTTTAAACTTAAATATATAATTGTGTGGCCAATGGGGTTTAAAACTCATATAATACTACAAAAACTTTTGAAAAGGATACATTTTGCCAAAGGCAAAAAACAGCTATTTTTACAGAAACTAACAAGGATTTTAATTAAAGTGCACTGTATTTATAGTTTGTTTTTTTTTTAATATAAAACTTATCTGACATACTTGACGTATACACAACTTAAGGCCTATTCTGTTGTGAAGAGTAAGGGATTCCCCCTAGTGGCAGATTATTCAAAATCCAAAACAATGCCAGTATACAAGAAAAACATTTTATTTTACATGTGATGTTACTATAAAGTGTGTTCCATAAAAAAATCAATGTGTTTAAATTCATTAATGTTGCGTCGTTCACGCGCTGCGCTAAAAACCTGTTTTTTTTCTAAAATTATTATTACTGTTTTTTCTGCCACATTTCTCTTACTTGTACCTAAAACGGAACATTTTGTACATAGAATCTCATTAAATTAATTTTAATTTTTAAGTATTATAATGAAAATGTTAAAAAACATGCGGCAGGAGCTGTAATGTTCAAGCCACTTTTTCTAAAAACAATGACTCATGTTTTACTAATTCAAAAGGAAGTAAATCTCTTACTGTTTTCAAAAATCACATATATGACTTTTCAACTTTTCAAAAATACTTTTAAAAACCCTGTTGTTTGTATAGTTGATGATAATTTTTAATTGCACGGTAATTCTGACAGATATTTCACTGCATATAGTGTTGGAATCAGCTGTATAGTGAAATATAGACATTATAGGACAAAATCAGTCTAAAAATTACTGTTTCTGATATTTCTTTGACTGATTAACACAGTAAAATGTTATTTTCAAATGGTCTCATGTTTTTTTAATCTTATTATAAATAATAATAAAAATCGTTATGTAACATTAGTTAAACGCTTAAGTAAAAAATGGGCCATTGTATTAAACAAATTTACTTGAATATTACAGATCCTCCTTGCTGGTCTTGAAAAAAAATCATTACAATATTTTAAAGCTAGGAGAATTTTCATGACATTTCATATACACAACTTTTTACTATAGGTACAAAGAAGAGAGCTGTGGCAGTTCTCAGAAATCCAGAAAATTAGTATATAAAACAGTTTTTTTTAGCGCAGCGAATGAACGACGGAACCAATAATCAAATTATCTACATTGTTTTTTGGTATTTTTAAGACGCACAACATTGTCCATTTAAATTTGCTGTATCTCTTAGACTTTCCAAGATCTTTTATTTGTGTATACAATTTGGAACACACTGTATACTTTTGCAATACTTTATTAAATGTAAAACTGAACATAAATGAACAGGTTATCTTAGAAATAAAATCTCCTACAAAATTAAACAATAAAATCTAATTACTTTTAAATGTGGAAAGTTAAAATATGTAAATAAGTTCACTATTGATTTCTGATACAAATTTAATGTCTACAACTTCCAGAAGCTTAACAATATAATGCCAAATCTTACAACTACTTATCTTTTGTTACAAGATCTGCACCATAAATATTTACAGTAATAATACAGGGATAGAATGATAATAGAATAATTTAAGGACACAAACAATAAAATTAATACGATAGCCCTCAAATATATAATAACTTTTTAACCCCTCCCCTCCCTTAAAAGCCCTTATTTGAAAAGGTTGCTTGATGATTATGTAATATTTTGCAAAAACAATTGGATTTAAATTTAGACAAAATGTTGATGGTGGTAATTCTTTAACGCTAGACAGACGGGATTTTACTTGGGAAACACCGATCGCATACTGGCCTAAAATCAAATATAAAAACTGATTTTGAACTTAGTTTCACGAAGGTCACACACTTTTCTATCCTCCCTTAATATGACGTCACGAAGAGTGAATAACACCTTGTAAAAATATTTCCCGATTTGTTAGTGTTCAGATTACCCCAGTACTATTCAGCTATATATCTAAAACTATTTAAGGTAAGACGTAATTTATATTTCCAATTCTTGTCCGTGTTTTTGAAACTGATGATCATGTAGTACAAAATATTGAATGACGAGGGAGTTTGCGATGCTAGGTGGATGTCGTTGTTGGAGTTCGATACTGGAGAACGTTGTAAATGTGCTAGGCAAATGAGACGACGTTCTGTTGTAGACACTTAGGCTACTTGGCTGCTTATAACTGGCTGAGTCTTTGTTCACATCTCGGCCGCTTAGGAAAATCTCACTGAGACAATTTCTATCGATCGGTGAGTCCATCCAACCGTATTGCTTTTTGGAATGGATGAATTAAAATCGGCCAACGTGTCAATACCGTGGTGGCTATCAAGCCTTTTCTGTCCTATAAATTATAAATTTTTACATTATTTATCTTCTTTCATCAATTTTACTGACAGCGTCAATGAACATATTTACTATAATATAAAAGAATAGCGGAGAACTCGAATTCATAAGCCATGGAGGTTTTTGATTAGATTTCATATTTATTCTTGAATTTTAAGTTCTAATTTCCTGATCATTCTTCCCACAATCTCGTCTCTCGCTACTTTTCCTTTGGTACTCTTTTTATATTTCTTCAACTAATTTCGTTTTGGTAGTTACGGACGCAGAGGTCATGATTGTCTAAAACCTAAGATCACAGAAAATCACAAATAAATATATTTGAGTCTTGCATCTGTAGATGTTGGATTTCAGAAATCACAAACTTCGAAAATACCACAACTTTGCAAGCAGGAAATAAAAATATAACTTTCTTCTGTAGTAAAATGCAATGCCAAATGTCATCTAATAATAACATTAGATATTGTTGTTAATAACATTAACTTGCCTCACACATCTCCTTCCGGGTTTGACTGGGAGAAGAAACGTTATTGTCCTGGCTTTTGTTCCGGGCCCTTTGTCTTTTGTTGTTCTAGCATCTATTGTTCCAACCTTATGCACCGATAAGCTAAAGAAGTCTCATTGTACCACACGCACAGCAATGCATGAATGGATAATAACAGTATTAATTTACAAAGTAACGCACATTTGTAGACACAGCCTTCAGACACCGTTGTTCAGACGTATTATTGTAAATATTTCGGTGAGTAGAAAATTCAATTTACAATTTCATCTTTATAAGGAGATGAATTAATTAAATTAAATACTTGAATTCAAAAATGTTCCTAAAATCTACAATTGAGTTATCTAAGCAAAATAAGCCTTTCGAATGTCAAAAAATATTTTCGACTTTTCTATTGTATTGGCTGTTGAAAGATGTGTAATTAAAAATCCCTCAATCTTCTGCCTTATGTGTCAACTTCTCAAATCACCAAGTCAGTCAGCTGGAGTAAAAGGAAATCAGATAATTCACCCAATTCAACATACCAAATGTTGAAAATAATTGCCAGACAAGTAGTTTCTTTTTTGTAGGCTTTAAAACTATATACATTAATATAGCCTTTATGTATCGCATTCCTCAAATCTACCACAATTGAATCACTGTGGATCAAATATTTAGTTTAGTAAAGTCCATAATGTTAGAAATACTGTAATAGTCTGAGACTAGAATTGCTTCTTGTTGGTGAGATGTGTAATTTAAAAAAAATCCCAATATAGTCATTGATGTCTCTAACTGTAGTTGGACAATCAATGTGTCAGTCTTTTGCAGATGATCGTTTGAATTCTTTAACGCTTTTTCCATAGTGCTTGTCTAAAATATATTCTAATATCATCTGCATCTGTTGTATTTTATAAAACCCTCAGTGTCTTATTGCTAGGTGTATAAAGCATGTAATTGTTTAACTGGAGTTTAGCTCCATTTATTTTCGGTGTTAAATTTTCCTAAAGCTCTAAACATTAATGATGGATAAGGGTAAGGTTATGGGAAGCACCAGAGAGAATATCGGGAAATAAAAAATCTCATTATAGGCTATCAGTTCTTATATATAGGTTATCTTATTGCAAGGAGTTCTTCCCTAGAATTAGTTACAAGTAATAACTGAAGTTATGGCCAATTTCAGCCTCTGTTGACTGCACTAGTGTAACAGTTTGTCCCACTGTCTTTCATCTATATGGTATATCTATTGTCTTTCAGCATGTTTTATTCATATGCGTGTCTAAGCTACCGTATTTCAGTGTATCTTAATGATAGAAACATGATATGTTATTGATTATTTAAAATCTTATAAATCGTAGTATGTTGTGTTCAATAAGCAAACTGTGAATTGTTTGCAGAAGAAAATACATTAAAGTCAAATAATTAAAAACAACACGGGCAGAAATGGTTTCCATCGTTGTTCTAATATGCTTATGTTTGATTTAGCACGTTTTAACAATGAGCTAACAGTTTTAAATACCTTATAAAGACACCCACCACTGTCCTATGATTATTAAGATTCTATGTGAGGATATCTCAACCAATAATAAAACCTGTTACCAACTGAAACGTTTTGGTTCTGGGCGCTATATAATGGTTAACGAAATAAACAGTGAATATAATATATTAAGGAAAGGTGTTAGAGATACAATGTCTATTCTTTTTCAATGACTGTAAACAACTATTCAGTTGCTGCTGATGAGTAACTAATTTGACAAACGTTTATAAAGTTAGTTAATAAGTTAAGTGATGTACAAGAGATTTAACTAATTTCGAGTTAATACTTAGCCATCTTAGTAAAAGCATGTGATGTAATATGATGAATTCTCGTGATATTTTTCAATCATAGGTAGACACAAACCAGTTACATATTATTTACGTATCCAAGTTTAAGGGATTCAAAAGCAAAATTCTTTTGGATAGAGAAGACTACAAGAAGAGATAGAATAAGTAACGAAATAACCAGAGAAGGATTGAAGGTAGTTTCACTGCAAGAGACAATGGAAAGAAGAAGAATACAGTGGATGGGGCATGTGAAGAGGATGGGAGATAATAGAATGCCTAGAATAGCACTGGAGAAGGAGGAAAGAGGAAGAAGACCAAGAGGAAGACCGAGAAGAAGATGGGAGGACCAAGTGTGGAAAGACATAGAGAGAAGGGAACTACAGAAAATGCAGGTGGAGGAAGAGGAGACCTGGAATGACAGACAAAAGTAGAGGAGGCGGTGTACGAAGACCCGTGATAACGGAAACGTCAGATGATGATGATGATGATGAAAAGCAAAATAATATTTTGACATTCCATTGAGGGTTTTCTGCGTATATGAGTATGCATTTCTGGTTCGAACTGGACTGTTGGCTCGATAACAATTATAATATACATATATAGATTTTGGAAAACTAATTAAGTCAAATTCAACTTCCAACCGTAAGAATGTACTTTCAATTAATGAGTATCCTTACGTGAGTTTGCATTGTTGCAATTTGGTCGAGAAAAGTATACCAACGAAAATTAACTTTGATCAAAAAGCGTCTACTTTCGGATCTTTAAATTCAATCCATTTAATCCTGTTTCAAGATACTTCAAGTACCATCGTTAGGGTTTGCCTTTTTGTCCCGATTATTTATATATCTACTTATGTAAGACTGTAAAGTTGTAAAGTTACTACGTCAAAAAGTGTCAGTTCCGACCGTTTAAATTCACTTCCTATCTAACTTATTTAGGCTCAGATGAATTGGCCTCCTTGCTCTGATCAAATTGGCCTTCTTGCTCTGATCAAATTGGCCTTCTTTCTCTGATCAATTGACCTTCTTGCTCTGATCAATACAATATACATTGGTTGGTTTTGAAAACCAGCAACATGAAACAGCGATAATTTTTACAAAGATTAAGAAAATTCACATGTGGGTCAGCTTCAAAAAACCACCTCAACAAAAAAATAATCTACTTCCATCATCTGTGCGTTCGGTACAACGTAATTACATTTAAACACATAAAACCACTTTTATTGAGTTGTGTGGGTCCGAAGATGTTCTCATTGAGTACGAAAGGCCTCACAAAAATAAAAACTTATATTATTCGAGAGTTTGTTTAAATTAGTACATAAAACCCATACTTAAAACTTTTATTTCTGTGAGGCCTTTCAAAAGTAATGTGTCTGACGAAGACAGCCTTGGTATCGAAAGGCCTCACAAAAATAAAAGTATTTAAATATTGGTTTTATGTGTTTAAATGTAATTAACAGAAGTTAATATAAAGCTCCACGTCTTCAAAATTTCACTGAAGCATGTTATTGTCTATCCCACTGTTTTTCTTTAACCAAAAAAACAATTCAATTGATCCAGTTGGATAGCTTTCGTATTAAAAATTTGTTAGTAACTTTGTAATTGTAAATCTACATTACAATAATGATCAGGCTCTGTATATTTTTTATAAAATCTAATTCTAAACAAATGGTCAAACCTCTTTGGCGAACTTTATGAGCTAAAATGACAAAAAAGCGTTTTAGAGTAAAGTTACCTAAATCTGGATAACGTTTTGTAAATATTATAAATAATTTCCAAAATTCTATAGTTTTCAGGTAAACTTTTCAGGTTTTTCTATTCATAAAAATACTCCTTGGACTTAAAAAAATATGAAATAAAAGAAATTAGCTGAACGGTAACACCATTCCCGAGATTAGTGCTTAGTGAATATTCTCCGCATAGTATGGAAGTACTGACCCACTTATTAATAGAAAGATTAAATTTTACCGGCGAATGATTCTTGTCTCTCTTGGAAAGATGGAATATTCGCGTCGCATCCTTGATTCAAACCTTCTTTCATTAGAAGGGGTTTAGATTACTCACTATAAAGAGCGCAATTACCATTAATAAAAGAGTCTCTATAAAACTCGTGAATCGTTTTATAAGGATTTATAAGGATTCCAGAATTATTCCTGTGGTATTTAGTTTAGATAAATTAATATTTTATAACCGTTTACACTGTTTATTTGTAATGTATACGAAAATATTCACTGTTTTAAGATTAATTAAAACTTTTAAACCCTTTAATGATGAAGACTTAAGGGTGGTTGTTAGCAAGTTTAAAAACTATCTCAGTGAAATTAAGGATATTTAGGCTTCCACTGACTAAATTCGAAGCAGAAATATGTACTAAAATAACCTACTGAAAACTATTGAATAGAGTTTACCTCATATTTTTTAAAGAACAAATAATCATCTATATTACGAATATTATAGTTTTTATAATATTACAGATTTTTAAATAAACTGTTGTGCTTTCGGTTTTCTTTCAATGCAAAATTAACAATTTGTGATTACAGCCTTCAATAAAAAATCATACTACTAAGATCTCGTTGCGTCTTCTTATCTGTTCAGTACAGTAACATATAGAATATAAGGCGTCTAAACCAGTAATGTTCAAAATTATATTTTCTTAGAATTCATTCTAGATTTCTAAATTCATTCTCATCACCCTATATGACAGAGATCACCTTCAAGAACTTCAACATTGGACATCTTACCTGGATGTAACATTTTAAAATAAAAGTCAAATACGAACAAAAGTGTTAACAATTTCAATTTAGATTCATTTTACAGGCTTTAGATTTTTCCTTTAACTGTCATGTTTAATTGTACATGTACTATCGTGACTTTATATTTTAAACGCGAAGAAACAGGTATTAAGTATTAAATTAAATCAATATAATTGCACCTTCAGAGCCTCTAATACAAATAAAAACTGAAAGAAAGGAAAATATATTTTAAACACATCTTCAACTATTACATCGCCCACTACTGAACTAGTTTAATTGTAATTAAATTAATAATTTCACTATAGTTTGTATACCTATATCCTTTACAGAAATTGTAACATTGTATTTTAAAAGCACTTTTATGTTATTACGAAAGATTGATTTGAAATATCCACATTTATAGTTAATAACTACAATATACCCGCACCCGCAGTTCGGAACCATGCAAATTATAAAAAAATACGTTAAATAAATTGTTGATTGTTAATGCACTTTATTTTTACAGGTGGAGTTAGGACTAATGAGTCCTCTCTACCACTTAACCTCAAAACAAAATCAACAGTTACAAAAAATATTATAATATTACATAAACATAAAACATAATTTAATTTTGCAACGTTTTATAACACAAATTAAAACTAAAAGTATACTGAACAAATTAATATAAATAAAATACAACTCTTGCAAATCTTTATTATTATTTAACATATTTCCTCTCTCAATCACGCCTCGCCACCGCAAAAGAACCACCGCTAACATCCATCAACCACGCACAAACTAGCTTTTAAGCCTCGCTCCAAAGCCAGCGTGGTTTTCAGTGCTTTTGATGGTACAGGAAGGGATCTCCACAGCCTGCAGGTAGAAACTGTGTTCGAGTTGTTGAACATAGCTGTTCGTTGGAAAGGAATAACGAGTGGATAATATCCCTGCCGTGTATTTTACGCGCTTACGGTAGGCAAATTGGTCGGACAGGTAACTATGAGATCCAGTTTTAAGAGTAACATGCAGAAGAGCAATGATATGGTAGTTAAGTAGCTCCCTCAGTTTGAGAATGTATCATTGCTATGGTAGGATGTGTTTATTTAATGCGAATGTTGATTTATCTCCATTTCACAATCGGCTTAGTGCAGCTTCTGAATTGTGACACTGATACAGATGATCCTGGAATCTGGAGACCACGTCCACTGCGGTTTTTGCACATGATCCAAAAGCACAGTGGAGCAACCGATCATCTCACACGCAACGTTGCTATGTGCCTAAGGCTGAAAAGTTACAAAAGGTATAACACGACGTTTCGAGTATCCCACTGCAGCCTGTGCTGGTGTGATGTGATTGTGATTCTCGTACTTGTGATTTGTGATCGGGGCTTCCTGTGAGGTGACAATGCCTGGACTGAACTCCAAGTAGCTTTTGGGTACGTTTGAACCCTTTCATTTTCCTTCTTGTCTTCTTTCTGTTTTTGTTTTTGTTTGTATCAATAACATCCCCACCTGAGGAAGAGGATAGATTCCAATCCTCGAAACTTTGTATTATACCTTTTGTAACATAATAACGATGGCAAATGTCCTAGACCTTGTTATCCATGCAAACATTTTATAGTCAATAAAAAAATTGTCTGAATCTGTTTCAATGTCAAATTTCACACGCAGCACTAATGTTAAGGTAAAATGGAGTTCGCCTCAAGATTCACTTGTTAAACTAGTTTAATATTAGTACTTGTTTGCTACATATAAACAAGGTAAGAGTACGCCACATCACGTTTCGCTTACAGGCTTCGCTGAGGTTGCAAGAAAAATAATACAGACTGTAAAGGAAAATAATAGGCTATAAAGCTCATTTCATTCTCGACATTTCATGTGGACAGACAGAGGCGTGCAATCGTACATAAAAGACATATTTACATCCCAGAGGCAGGCAATCGTACATAAAAGAAATGTTTACATCCCTCCGGTTGAAAAAGTAGAAATTTTGTACCTAGTGAGTTATACAAAGGCTTAAATGATGCTCAGCAAAATTAGGCATACACTTGTGATGGTGAAGTATTATAATTCTTATCTATATAGAAATTAGGATGCAAATGAGATCTCTAATAACATTAACATGTACCTTTTCCAAATATTTGAAATTGTAGACAAAGCACTACTGTAGGTTCGACTACCAAGGTATCTTCTGGCGTATTATCGGTATAAATCAATCCGCAGTTCAAGGCTATTTAATGTGGATAATGAAATCTTCCTTTAGATATCTTGCAATATGATATATTCACATTTTTTCATTGTGTTAGGTTTCAGAGAGGTGTTCGATTAATAAACGTTTCAATCAGCTAGAGACGAAAATAACACGTAATAAAAAAAGGAAATTGAAAAAAAAAACAATAAAAACATGTTTAAAATGTGTTTGTTTGTTTGAAAAAAACATTTTTCAATTTTTGTGTGAAATTTTTGAAATCAAATCTCGGCACTGAATTTTAACATTTATTTACCACTCTACTATTTTTAAAATCTTTATTTCATTAATGAAAATCTCACATGTTAAAATCCCATATGGTAGAATTCAGTTTGCTTAAAAAATGTTTTCATTCTGCTTTTTATCGTTGCCATCATGATTTCCCATAAAACCAATGTAAAAATATTAGCTAACGCTCAGCCAAATCCTACATGCACCATCACCATCAGTGTTGCCCGTATATAAAAGACAATTGGTGCAAAATATCAATACTATAAGTAAGGTCACCTTCGAGATATCGTGCAGGAAGACAGACAGATTGACAGACAGATGAATAGATAATTGTTTTCCAGCTCGTCAAGTTATAGGCTTTGCTAGCGCTGAGATAATCATAAACCACTGATAATGAACTGTTTTTCAGTTTTCCTTTGCAGGTTTTTATTACGTGATATCTTATCAGTATAAGAATAATGGAAATTAAAATTAAACATAGCCTAATGTTTTACTAGGAGAAATAGAAACCCTTTCAACATTTCAAAAGATCAAAAGGTATTTCCAATAAAACTGAGAAAGTGGAAGCAACACCCGTGGATGAAGAGTAGAGTACAGTCTTTCATTAGTGTAACTAAGAGAAGAAACATCTGCTTGTCTTAAAATATTTTAATGAGTCCTGCTCGTGAACTAAAAGAGCGTCAAACACAAGGGGCGCGAGGATTTCGCTCATTACCTCTAAGTTCCTGCTCCGCCAGTTTATCGCAAGATCTTACATATAAATTATATGACTCCTCCTCTTGAACTAAAAGGGCATCATCACAAGGGATGCGAGGGTGGCGCTTATTACCCATTAAGTTCCTGCACCATCAGTCTCTCGCAATATCTTACATATAAATTATATGACTCCCCCTCTTGAACCAAAAGAGTGTCATCACAAGGGATACGAGGGTTGCGCTTATTACCCTTAAGTTCCTGCACCATTAGTCTATCGCAATATCTTACATATAAATTATATGACTCCCCCTCTTGAACCAAAAGAGTGTCATCACAAGGGATGCGAGGGTGGCGCTTATTACCCATTAAGTTTCTGCACCATCAGTCTATCGCAATATCTTACATATAAATTATATGACCTCCCCCTCTTGAACCAAAAGAGTGTCATCACAAGGGATACGAGGGTTGCGCTTATTACCCTTAAGTTCCTGCACCATCAGTCTATCGCAAAATCTTACATATAAATTATATGACCTCCCCTCTTGAACCATAAGAGTGTCATCACAAGGGATACGAGGGTTGCGCTTATTACCCTTAAGTGCCTGCGCCATCAGTCTATCGCAAGATCTTACATATAAATTATATGACTCCCCCTCTTGAACCAAAAGAGTGTCATCACAAGGGATACGAGGGTTGCGCTTATTACCCTTAAGTTCCTGCGCCATCAGTCTATCGCAAGATCTTACATATAAATTATATGACTCCCCCTCTTGAACCAAAAGAGTGTCATCACAAGGGATGCGAGGGTTGCGCTTATTACCCATTAAGTTTACCTGCACCATCACTCTATCGCAAAATCGTACATATAAATTATATGACCTCCCCTCTTGAACCAAAAGAGTGTCATCACAAGGGATACGAGGGTTGCCCTTATTACCCTTAAGTTTCTGCACCATCAGTCTATCGCAATATCTTACATATAAATTATATGACCTCCCCTCTTGAACCAAAAGAGTGTCATCACAAGGGATACGAGGGTTGCGCTTATTACCCTTAAGTTCCTGCACCATCAGTCTATCGCAAAATCTTACATATAAATTATATGACCTCCCCTCTTGAACCATAAGAGTGTCATCACAAGGGATACGAGGGTTGCGCTTATTACCCTTAAGTGCCTGCGCCATCAGTCTACCGCAAGATCTTACATATAAATTATATGACTCCCCCTCTTGAACCAAAAGAGTGTCATCACAAGGGATACGAGGGTTGTGCTTATTACCCTTAAGTTCCTGCGCCATCAGTCTATCGCAAGATCTTACATATAAATTATATGACTCCCCCTCTTGAACCAAAAGAGTGTCATCACAAGGGATACGAGGGTTGCGCTTATTACCCTTAAGTACCTGCACCATCACTCTACCGCAAAATCGTACATATAAATTATATGACCTCCCCTATTGAACCAAAAGAGTGTCATCACAAGGGATACGAGGGTTGCCCTTATTACCCTTAAGTTCCTGCACCATCATTCTATCGCAGAATCTTGCACATGAACTAGATGAGACTTGCTCGTAACTAAAAGAGCGTTAACACAAGGGGCGCCAGGGTTACGTTTATGAAATGAAATATATTTTATTGCATCAGACATTCTATAACAATGTACCGCAAACGTAATTTTAATTATCTATTGTTCTGTAAAATACTACTAGTTCTAACAGCAGGTACTGGGGTGTTGGCCCAACCGTTATCAAAAGTTCATCCATTATCAATGGTTCATGAGCTGGTCCACTGAAAAGAATGCAGAGACAACTAAATTTAACCTCAAAAGATATTTCAATTTTGAGGGATTGGTTTCTCATCTTAGACAGGGAGTATATAGAAATGATTTTGACACCAGCTTCCGATGGCAAACGTTCAAAAGCAGCAGTATGGTGCTGGGCGCTACGGAAAATGTTTTTCGCTGTAGTCTTGCATTGTTGCACTACTTAGCCCTACGTTAAGGCACACCGGAAACGACAGTAAAGGGATGTCTCAAGTACGTACAAGCATGGAACCCAGGGCCCAGTTAATTAGTCTACTGTTTATGATGCATGCATGCCTAATATCTTAATGTCATCTTTCCTAGCGAGTAGACGAGGTGTTTTGAAAAGAATCTTTGTTCTTCGTATCGCTTGCGCAAGCATAGGCCCAACTCAGGATTTCATATTTTCAATGTTGCGGCGAGTGCCGCTATAGATTTGAATTTGGCGCGCGTAATCCTTCAGTAGCCGCGAACGCGATAGCCAGCTGCGCCGACCTCTAGCTCTTAGCTTGAACAATAGGAGCCTCCTACCATCCGGAATTCTTCTGGACAGGTTCTGGTAGGATGATTGCTGCTAGGTTAGCAGGCTGAGACCGGAGGTTGTGCGGGTAGTCGTTGTGCAGCGATCGGGTAGAGTGGACGGTAGAAGTGAGTGTACGTGGCCTGGGACTTGGTATAATTGTTAGGGAACCTTTCGGAACTATATCCAAATTATTAGTTATCTTTAGTCATCAAAGCTGGTTAGGTTTTGGATAGGAGGAATCTAGTGGCGGATCCACGGTTATTATTCCTCTGGAAGGTGCCCTCTTCCGGTCGCGACGACACGAGGTCGCAATGTTTCCATAAACAAATGTTTAAACTTATCTTTATACTGAATATGAATAAAATTTTTCTCTTTATTTAAGAATCAAAGACGGCCAAACAAGCAAATTTGGTGTTTGCTTATATTGTTGTTTGACAAACAAGCAAATACTGGGGTCCTTGCAACTAATGGCAGTCACTTTTCACCGACACGCAAAGAGAAAGAGCCACTTAGAAGCATAATGGAAAATATTCATGATAAAAAAATATAACACCGGTCAGCGGTGTTTAAATAGGTTTCTAAAGATATTCTCTAGATCAGGCGAAATCATGGTTATGATATGAAGATGGCACAGTTATATTTATTACTTGAAAATGAAACAATCCAGTAACTTCGTTGTAGTATATCTCCAAAATTATATAACACAAGTTATAAAATAACACTTTCACCACTCAGCCAACCCCATATCAAATGCGGGACGGTTATTTAAATCAAAATCAAATCAAATCAAATCAAAATCGTTTATTCTCCGAAAACAAAATTTACAAACGATATATATTAATATATTCATTGTCTAAAAATATACAATTACAATAAATTTTTGGTTTTTGCCGTATATTGTGTAAAATAAATTTATATTTATAATTTAATTATTTGAGAAATATTTTCACATGGGCTACTAAAGCCTGTGCGTGAGAACGAGTCACCACAAAGTACTCAATTGGTATTTCAAACCTTAAAAATTTTATTATATCTTATTAAGTACAAAAAAATAAAGTAAAAATAATGTTTTATAGAATGAAAAATGAAACTAAAGAGAGAATGAATCTAGATGAAGTAAGTGAATGGAAATAATTATTAGAAGGACAAAACGACCAACTGTCGGAGATCAAGACTAATGTAGCCTATATGCTTGATAGAGGAGAGCAACCTAATACATTCTGAGGCTTTCCCATTGTCTTACAGGAAGCAGTTAGATTTAGTATTTTTAATTATTTTCAATGCAGTTTTTTATTTATTACCAGATTATAAAAGGCTATGAGGTACAAACTCTCTGTGTGTTATGTAGTTTATCTTTCAAATTTGTGTACAAGTACAGAAATTTTGATTCAAACACAAAATTTTTTACATTTATAAAAGTGAATTATATTGATACTACCGTGCAAATCTACCAGTTACGTGCGCTTTTTATAAGTATTGGTTTTGGTTTTGCAATGCTGGAATTTTGTAGTAGTGTTGCTGTAATGGAAAGAAATGAACTAATAGGATAGAAAATACTGTCTCAATAGACGTTGCAGACAGTGAGACAGAAATAATATGAATGACTTTATTTTGATATAATATACAAAAGGTGAATTTTAGACCCTTAAGGATCTGTCTTACAATTACTGATATATTATTTAACTTAAAAATTATGCATAAATCAATAAAAATGCAACATGTTCTCAAATAATATGGGATAAATATTTCATATTTTCCAGCAACAGACCTTTCAGTAAGGCTGCAATCCGATTTCGACTCTTAGCTAATTTAATATGGTTAGGAATGTAATTTCTTGCTCGGTATTGATTGAGCTATTGAAATGACTTATTACATTTTAACGTAAGTTGGGGAGGAACAAGAAGCATTGATAAGTCCTGTTCTTGTAGCTCTTGCACTTCTTTCAAACATGAATTTGAGTGTGTCAGCTAGGATATTCATCCACAAAAGTATTGAAGTTTGCTGCCGCATGTTGAGTGTTTAACTTCACCGCGTTGAACCAGCCATGAGAAAAATAGTCCGTTGACTGCTGTAGAAATTGATATTCACAGCCACGTCGAAAAATCCGAAATTTTGTCTATAATATCGAAAATTTAAATCTTCCTGAATCTAAACAAATCTTTCATACATTTAAAAAATGTTAAAATTTTAGCAGTGGAACCATCATTTCGATGAACCAAATTTTATAGGGATCAATATGGCTGCCATAGTTCTTTTTTTACAAAAAACAGCTTCCTCATATTTTAAAAGTGTATCAAATAAGTGTAATTTCAAACAAATTAATAGTTCTGACACTGCGTAGAGTAATAAAGGCGTTTTACATTATTTTTACTTGGACCAGAGTTTACACAGTCTCTAAGCCACAGTCAGATTAAGAAAGGCCTAGGATTTATATTATTTGATGCAAATAAAACACAATATTTTTATTGGTCATATATCTTTAGAGCAGAAATAAATTGGAATGAGCATCTCCTATAAGGAAGGAAAGAAAGGCATTAAGTGGTATTGGAAAACCATTCACCATTACTTCGGTCTAGTTCCTAATTCAAGATCAATTCCTTTCATCTGATAGCTGGAAGGTATTGGAAGTACTTAATATAATGTATCTGCGAAATGAAAAATAAAAATGTCAATGGTTAGTAAGAAATCCGTTCCATCTAATAAGAGAATTTCATTAATGTTTTAGATTGAAATTGTAATCATAAAAACTTTATATATGTTAATTTTAAACCAAAAATAAGTAAATACAGTTGTTATTGTACTTTTTAATATAGTTTAAATAAACCTATGAATTAATTTTAATATATGTATCTAAAAATGCTGAAACTATCGAAAATCACTTCTGAAATTGAATTCTGTATTACAGTACGTTTACTCGAGTAAATTATATAGTTATTTAAAAATATTTATATATTTGAAAAATTTATTGTTTTGGTTTCTGTACCATCCCAATCTTTATTTATGGACCACAGATTAAATCACGTTACATAAAAAAACGTAAATAATTTAATTTATATGTGACGAGCACCTACAAATCTCTTCTGCGGACTCAATTCCTGCCGAATAATAGATACGTCATAATCATATAAACCCTTCAAAAACAAGTAATAAAAATATCCCAAACTCCAGATTCGTCCATAACAGTTAGGATAGGGATGTTTTTAGAACCCGAATTCAAGGAGTAAACACAATTTATAAATACCAAATACTAAATATAATTTCTCTCCATTCCATGTAACTAATTAGATCCAAATATTTCAGTAAAACTTGAACTATTTTAAAACCAATGTGGAGTAATGTTAAGAAGCCTTTAGCTTTCTTAGTAAAATACTAACTTATGACCTAATACCATGGGATCCTATAATATTTTTGAAACGGAAGTAGACATATATCAGGTACACTTTTTCAATCAATCCAGTTGAACTAAAATAAGCTTTATTTATAGCTAAATAAGTCTATAAAGTGTATTATTTTTGTTAATATACATAGGAATAAAACAGAAGTATCATATCATGAAAATACCTACCTATTTATATGTATAATATAAAAGATACGCTTGTCAACTACATTAAATTTATGAAATAAAATATTGTTTAGTAATTTTATAATACATTTTTTGTACTAACTTTAAACTACAACAAAACATAGAATAACAGAAATCAGCAAGATAAACGTGAAATTTTAATATAACCTACCTGCTGTTCAGTTTTATAGGATATAAGAGATTAAGTGAAATTAAGAGTGGTTCTTCTCTCAGATTTTGCGCTTGTATGAGCACTTATAGTTAGAATTAATTATATTTGCGATGCCTAATTTTAGTTTGCATTTATTTTCTAAGAAAAAGATAAACGTATAGGCCTATGTACAGTGTTGAAATTAGTGTTAATTAAATACGTAACAGAAGAAAAAAAAGAAAATATTTGTATTTAGATATTTCTAAAACAATTTTAAACTACCTATTATTTAGAATACATGCATACGATGTACTGATAATTTACAATCATAAGCTTCTACTTCTTCACTGGTATTTCACTTGGGGTAAAGGGGAGTAGAGCGACAATTCTTGGCGCTTAATATTTTCACTATACTTTAAATAGTTTTCGAGTTTGTGTAGACAAAAATATGACGACATTTTCCAAATTTTAGTCACGGAAGTAAAACTTGTATTTCGTTGAATGCAGTCCGATCTCTTAGTTTTTGTCTCTACGGCTACAGTAATGATGCTCTCCTAAAATGGTGAAGGGAACAATGTTTAATACAGTATATGTACACATTCTAAAACAACACATACACGTGTGTGTGTGTGTGTGTGTGTGTGTGTGTGTGTGTGTGTGTGTGTGTGTGTGTGTGTGCGCGCGCGCGCGCGCATCTGCGTTACAAAGAAATTGATTACTCATAACTTATAACATGCAGGCTCATAAACAGATGAATTTTTAAAAACTTTTCTGCATTTTACAGTGTTCACTAGACATATGTAGTGGATAAATTACTTTTGAGCTTGTAGAGTAATGTTCACTGAAAGCGTAACTATGTTCCTGTTACGTCTGGTGAAATCCTCGTGTAGGACTCATGGCGTTGCCATGGTGACGCTCGTGCTTCGAGGACTTCTCATAAGCTACACGTTAAACATATCAATGGAAAAAAACGTTTAAGAAAATGTTGGGTATATCTTTTAAGACCAGCTAATTCTCTAAAATTTAATTTGAATTATGTTTCAATTTTTTATTCCTAGGATTCATGTTAGGGCTTGGAAAAAATAGTTCCAAAATTTAGATACGAAACTTTTGTTATGGTGATAAATGAATAACATGTAATTAAATCATGCAGACCAAAAATCCATTATTTTTAATGAAGTAATAAATTAAACAGCTACTTCTACATTACTACTCCTTTCCGTCTATTCAACGTAACTAGACGGCCGTCTTTACGTTTGAAAATTTACGGAAATCATCTCTAAGTTGTTACAAAAATTCTTTCATCGTTTAAAGTAAACTGATAGATTCTGAAAGTATATTTAAAACTCTATAAATAAAGTTCTGAAGTAAACTGTATAGCTCTATTAAATTACTGAATCCTTCTTAATCAATAAACCCTCGATTAAAATAAATTGGCTTTTAAACTAAAACATATATTTTGAGTTTTGTAATAAAGAAATTTACAGTAGTGTTTTAATTTTAAATTGTATTTAGAATATATTTTTTTACTTAATATTAGGACAGGATTGTTTGTACACAGTTATTAGTTATTGATTGTTTAAACTCTTGTATATTTATTAAATATGACATGTTTAGTTATTGTTATTATACTACGTTATTTTGTTACTGAACTGCCAACCGGAAAATTTTAAAGTACTAGTGTTAAAGAATTATCTGCATTATTTCATAGTTTCGTAAAGAAAGCGAGATGTAATGGAGAGAAAGCTATTAAAACAATTCCAGAGAAAATTGAAATTCCTGGAAGATTAAAGTGAATTGCTGTAATATGTTGGCTTTATATGAAATTGTGCCAATGCTGTTAGGCGAAGGAATACATACATTCCTTGTGTTAACTGTGTAATGTATTAGTATGAAGATTGTTGCAGTATGTTTCATTACGTTTTAGTGTATGAAATATTATTACTTGTCCGTCTCAACATCTTGAATAAAGAATATCTCTTCTGAATCAGAAGAGAGGTAGAGTTCACGAGAGACTTTGATCTTAAATTGAGAATTGAAAATTAATAATTAGTTGAGACGTTTAAGATGGACAATATTTATGGTAAACTACCACAAAATTTTGGCATGTTAATATAATCTTAACACACAGATATTTAGAAACCCAATTTATCTTGAAACCATACAAGACAGAAATTGTTGTAAGCTTACAAATGAGTTGTATAATACGTGTACTTACCGAACGGAATTTATGTTTGTAAACATATTGCCTTATAAATATTTTATTTTAAACTTCTAAGACTTTAACGACCACGATCGTGACGTAAAGATTTATCGAAGAATTAGATGTTACTATAAACATATATAAGTACGATCGATTACAAACGTGTAATTAAAAAATGTAAATAATTAATGTACGTCTGTTTTTCAAACCACGTGTAAATCAAGTCACCATGCCCACGTCATATCAGCATCAGGTGGTGGTCAGCAGGATATGGTAGCAACGGAACACCTCATATGTATTAGCGTAAATAGTTTCTAGTATTAGTTTCTGAACAGAACTATTTAATCCTCTTCCCCTCAAACAATTCCATATTTATTTACTTAAAATTTAAAAAAAAGTGATTAAAATTAAAAATAGTTTTTTATAATTAGATATAAATAAATAAAAATAAAGTTCCTATTCAAAATGGTTTATATAACTTATCCTGTAAAAGAGAAAAACTATAATAAAGATTTCCGTGTATTTTTGGATGCTATGATAAAGTATAAGAATATTTTTTAGATATTTTAAATTGTAAATTCTCTATGGTAATTATGTTTCAATTTGACCCCTTTTATTCTTTTATTATAAATCAACGGTAAAGGTAGCTATACTAAAAATATTGTAATTTATATTCTGTAATTTTTCATTCACAACCCTTAAAAACCTTCAACCGTATTAATGGATATATAATTGGGAATTACACCTTTAAAAGATTAAAAGTAAACTGTATTGATACATTCTAGATGAAATTCTCAACTCTATTATGCTTTAAGGTGACATTAATATATTTAAAGCTTTGACTATATACTAATGTTCATTGACGTACATTTTGTTATTATATTTAGATTTTAATTAAACTATTAAACAGTGCAATCAGTGTGCCAATTTATTTTCGATTAGGTAATACTTCTATGGTTGGAAGCCAGTAAATAACTCAATATCTTGTTTGGTTATAGATCAGCTTTTTACATCTGAATATGTCATACCTTGGGAATGTAATATGTCCTCAATATGTACACATATGAGGTTCTGTACTATAATATTTACTTTCTTCGTCAAATACATAGAATATACGCTGAGGGGAAGCAATACTGGAGCTGAGTAATATTTATCCATTGCAAAGAGAATTCGACCTACATGTTTATAAAGAATCCAGTTTAACTTGCTAATGACATACACTCGACCTTTTATGACTAATTGCATCGAATCGAGCTGTTTCCGCTTGAAAGAGGAATAAAAAAGTGTTGCTATGAAACACTTAAATAATAGGTGGTGGCCTAGTCATGTTTTTAAATACGATATTTGTAAATATCTCCATATGCAATATACACTTAACTCGATGTCCGCTTTCAGAATTCCATATGGTGTGTTTTGTGCAAAATCTATTTAGATCAGTTTTAGATAATTAAGTTAAAATGAATGTGAATATATAATTTTAACTTAATTAACTTTTTGCTATCCAGTTAGTTGCAAAATAATGTTCATTAATAGTACGGGAGCTAGCAACGTTTCTAAAACAAGAATTTCAGGTCAGCTGAAATTTTGATATGCTGTCTTTCTTGCTCTTTCGGTTGGAGTCCAGGCTATCTGGCTGGCGGTAGTGGTTGCGTTTATTAATGCGCATCTTACCTGCACGGGTAAAAATCCTGGAGCGCTTCGGCAAATGGACAACATGGCATCAGTCTAAAGTCACATGTTTGTTTTGTGTTTGTGTTATTTGTGATGTTTATTTATTAATTTCGCTACAATCGCCAGTGGTAAAATGAAATGTGTTTCTGTAAAGGACATAAAGATAAAATCATTCTTTTCTTGGTTGATAAACTGAAGAAGTGCCAGGAAGTTTTGAATATACGTTTAAAATATAAATTAAAGTACCGTGACATTGAACTGCCTACTGAAATAAATGAGACAGGTGGTTGGAGAGAGACAATTTTACGTGCTTTTTTTTAATTACAGAAACACATTTCATTTTACCACTGGCGACTGTAGCGAAATTAATAAATAAACATCACAAATAACACAAACACAAAACAAACATGTGACTTTAGACTGACGCCATGTTGTCCATTTGCCGAAGCGCTCCAGGATTTTTACCTGTGCAGGTAAGATGCGCATTAATAAACGCAACCACTACCGCCAGCCAGATAGCCCGGACTCCAACCGAAAGAGCAAGAAAGACAGCATATCAAAATTTCAGCTGACCTGAAATTCTCTCTCGAAAACGTTGCTAGCTCCTTAAGGAAATCTCTATAAAATGTATAAGCGATTGGGAAAAACTGTTAGCTCTTAACTATAGAGCAAATAAATATTATAACTTTTCAAATTTAAAACAGGTTTCTAGGAACTATGAGATTTGTAACAAAATATGTGTGCAGGTAGTTATAGAAGGCGAGGAAGTATCAATAATTTGATAATGTTTTGAAAGTATCACTCAGAATGCTAGTCCAACGACTTGTAAGTTCAGGATCGAAAGTATTAATGTATTTTATTTTGTTTTATTTTTATTTTAAACGGTATAATATTTTACAATTTGAGAAAAAAAGAAAGAGGAAAAACTTAAAAGACAGCTACCACTAGTTTTTAAAGTTCGTGGAGTCTTCACATTGACAGTGTGAAAGTCTTACAAACTAGAAAAACACCATCATTTTTTGCAAAAAATAGACCGGAAAAATATAAATTTAATATGTTTATTTGAAATATAACAGACTCAAAAAGGTAAAAAAACGGGCAAAAAGATCTAATGTGACAGTTTTGAAGCAGAATTCAGAAAAACCAATAGTAAAATTTAAGTAAACTTGGTAACAAGTTTTAAATTATACAACAAGAAAACAACAACAATAGAATACATATACGTAGACTGGTTTAAATTCTAAACCATTTACAATGTAGACCCTGTTCTCGATAGTTTCATATTCTTGTCTTGGCTCAAGTTATGAAAATTGAACTTATTAAATGAATACATTTAAGAAACATTTAAGATTACATGGATTTAAGAACTAGCTTTTAATGCATTAACTCTTCACATCCAAGTAGGGATGGTCTATAAGGAGTTCGGTTATGTACATAGTTTTAAAGTGTAATGTAAGATGTACATTAAGTAAAGTCCATAGTCCAACCTAAAAATAATATTTTTTTTACTACAATAACTGATACCAGGATTTTCTCTTTATCCTTTATGTAGCAGAGAAATAATTCATTTATAATTATGTACAATCTTGAGCTATGCTTAAATTAAATGTTTTTATCAAGATCTGTGTAGATTATCCTTTGTTGGATGTTAAGAGTCACTGAATACCTTAAATACTATTTCATAAGTCAAGTATTCATTCAATAAGTTAACATTCACAACTTGAGCCAAGACAAGAATACTAAACAATCACAGGACCTAAATTTTAAATGTTTAAAACTTTAAACCACCGTAATCTTTAAAGAGTGAACCTTTCGAGGTTGGATTTGCGGCATTGTAATCTACTAATAAAGGCCTTTAATTTGATGTACTATTCGAGCTATGCTATTTAAGATTTCATTGCGATTTCTTACGGGCCACCCCCCTGATCTGACAAAAAATTGTTTAACTGCCTTCATGGTAGTTTACTCAATTTCCTCAATGCATAGGTGCAGTAATGATGTACTAAGTTTTATTGCTTTACCTGTAATCGTTCGGGAATTATCAAGCCTGTACGGAACTTTTGTTACACCCTCTATAGAACCCCGACCCCTGATAGATTAAAAATCTTGCATGACACTTCATTCTTATACAGGCAACATTGAGTTTGATAATGGTAAATTCCACTCATGGCATTTGGCTAAGCATTGATGAAACACTTTTACATTGGTCTTATTTACATTTTTTGTAAACCTGTAAACATTTGTGCAATACAGACCTTTTGCAATAAGAATAAAACTCTTCTTCTGTGTTCTGTACACATTATAAGTAATAGTTTAATGTGGGTTAATTGTTTCTCAGTGAATATTCTGATTAATTTCTTCCTCATTATCCCATTTAAATTCTTTCCCGCAGATCCAAAGTCAGTTTTACGTCACAAGTTGTGTATTGATTTGTGATTGCAAAATTATTTATATGTGTATAAAAATTAATTTATTCAAAATGGCGATAACAGAAGCAGAAATAATAGAACTTATATCAGAAACATAAAACTTAGAGTTTGTTGAAAGACTGCCCGTATAGCTCATTTCGAGCGATTTAGAAACGGTTCCTTGCACAAAAGCACAGTAAACTCGACCCTGACATTTTTTAGCTCGGGCTTACAAACCCAATTGTTGATGGTTTTTAATCCAGTTTGAGAAGAGTAATTAACAAAACGCTCCAGACTTATACCGTTCCCATCTCATAATTCCTACAAACGCGAATTTCGTCTGACTGAACAGACTTTCACCTTTCACCAAGTTCGTCTCACTCTCTCCGTGTATATCTGTGAATATCTTTCGCAGTTTTCATTTGTTAATAAAATTATTGACATAGAGATAAATATTCTATATAATTTTTTTATTATTACGTTAAACTTCTTACATGTTTAATAATTTATTGAGTTTTTGGACAATACCATACAAACCATAAAAAATGTATTTACCATTTAAAATATAAGTAAGTAAAACAGTAAACAGGTTTATACTATATGGACGTTTTCTTACTATAAAATATAAAGTCAGGATTAGGTTAACATGAAGTATAGGATTCATATTTGGAAAAATAGATTAAAGGTTTCAAGATTACTAGGTTATTTTGCAATCATCCCGACAAACATTAATGTAGTTTCAGAATTTAAAACTATTTCAAGAAAGAAGGTGTTGTATGGGGTATAGAACCGATGTACGTATATTGTGTTAATTTATGCTGTAGTATTTATCATGCATTTAAAAACTTTTGGTATTTTTTGACGTATAATTATGAAGGGGGTATCCTTTAAAGATATAAGTAATACAAAAATAAAACATTTTTAGATATATTGGTAACTGTAAACTTGGTGAGTATTTCTTAAATTTAATTGTATTTATAGAATAAAATTTATGAAACCTTACCAATTGTTACGTGGAAAATAGTATCAGACAATCAGCATCTGTGATACACATTGTTGAAGTCGATTACGGTTGTGGCTAATACTCTTCCAAACATGTCTCATATATTCGGGGAGTTTCATCCTTAAATCAATTTATTTTGATGAATTTATATTTTATACACCTTTTATTTGAGACACCACCCGCAGGAAAAGCTACATGTGATAGGCAGTCATGGAGGATATAACATGTCACCAATTCTTCAAAGACGGTTTGGAAATAGGCTCATAATGGTGGCTAATTATAAAATGCTATTAGTGTAGAATGTTGAGCGACCAATCTCAAATGTTTTTCCTTACTTCATTAACGGTAACGGATATTTTTTCGCTAGTTCCTGCTCCTTGAACTAGCGAAAAAAATATCCGTTACCGTTAATGAGGTTAGGAAAAACATTTGAGACTTGTTTTCTGAATATCTATCACAAATAACAAAAACAAAATATTTTTAGATGCTTAGTAACCATATCTCAAATGCTCTCACTACAGATGAGATTGTAAAAGGGTGAGAAATTTAACATTGTGGTTATGGAACTAAGACCAAGATGATCACCAGTCCAGCCAACTCTTGAGTGAGTCTCCACTTTTTTAAGATAGTTAAACATAAGAGTTAAGAACTTTTGTTTGGTAATAAAATTAATCACTATTGAAAGTTTTATTAAACTCATATCATTAGATAATTAATTTATAACCTTCAGAAAGAAAATTACTGAAAAGAATTAATGATTATCATTGAGTTTATTTGCATATTTTACTTCAGTTCCTACTCCATTTGAAATATTCCGGTAGATAATTGAAATATATGTAGATAATTTCGTTCTTCTGCCATTTTGTTTATAAAGGTCTGGAATTCTGATTCTTCAATATATATTTTTAATAGCTCCTCCGCTCTGTTCTTTTAAATTTATCCACGAATAAAAACTATTTTGTCCTGTAATTTAATAATAAGATTCCTGTCCCTATACTTCTTAAATAACTTTTCAAGTCGTCGAAACTTTAAAACTACGACCCAAACCAAACATTTCAGCTCTTAGTTATCTGGATTGGTACTCTAAAATCTTACAATTTGAGTAAAAATTTAAGAATTTTAATATTTTTTTATCATTTTAGATTCGCTTTTTATTTTCTGGTCTGTGAATACATAAAATATTTCTTCTTCATATCACTTTGTGCTCCTACCTAATCCATAGACTTGACACGTTACCTTTTTTTTAATTATAATTTTAAGCAAGTTTAATCTTATCTATGTTCTTGACAGTTTTTAAGGTTCATCATAGAAAAGATGTCATACCAATTAAATCTCGGAAATATATTTATTTCAATACGTGGTAGATTTGAAATCACAAATTGTGAACGAATATTATTTTATCGCAACAACTAGATCCATGTTTTTTGTTTCCCGATACGAATTTTAATGTAAAAGAACACAATATACATTTATAAAAAGTTAAATTTATAATGAGAGCAAGAAATTTGTTACACAAATATAATACTAAAAGGTACTCAGTATACGAGTGTAACTAACTCTAATTGCATATTCCAAGAAGTTTCTAAGGGTTTTAAATGTTTTGGACCAAATAA
This sequence comes from Homalodisca vitripennis, assembly GCF_021130785.1. Classification (NCBI taxonomy): domain Eukaryota; kingdom Metazoa; phylum Arthropoda; class Insecta; order Hemiptera; family Cicadellidae; genus Homalodisca; species Homalodisca vitripennis. The sequence continues at coordinate 149,702,396 of NC_060212.1, forward strand.
TCAAAGTAAAATAATAACTCAGATACAAGGTGGAGAGGTAAACTTTGAGGAGAGCTCTTCTCGGAATACTTAGAATAGTATTGGAATCTGTTTAAGATGCTCTAGTTAATAAAGATGAGGGTCGTCCACGGGTTCTGTTCGGGATAATGTTATTATCCTTTAGATTATCTAAACCCAGAGAAGTACATTAAGTAATTCAAATTGTAGAATAAAAAATAGTTTTCACACAATTAAAAACTTAAACTATACAGGCTTCTAAACGTAAGCAAAGTGTTTTGTCTGAAAGATCGAAACCCAATCTAATAATAAACATAACGTTTAGGTGGCGTCAAATTATAATAGAATATGTTATAGAAAATTGATCCCAAATCTATAAGTTGCATAGATTCACAAACATTGAATCACAAAAAGTACTTGCTCCGCCGGGACTCGAACCCGGATCTCTCACTTGCCTGGTGAATGTGCTACCATTACACCACAGAGCGCTTACTTTTTTCCGATTCAATTATTTTGTATTTGGCCGTATCTGTCACATACTCGTTTAAATAAGCAAACTAACATATGATCGGAAGACCAAACACCTGTCAAACTACTTTTATTTACGTTAAATTATATAAATGGCAATAGCCTTATTTAATTTCAATAAACATTGAATCACAAAAAGTACTTGCTCCGCCGGGAGTCGAACCCGGATCTCTCACTTGCCGGGTGAATGTGCTACCATTACACCACAGAGCCAAAAATAATTTCTATATATATATATATATATATATATATATATATATATATATATATATATATATATATTTCTTGCAGAATTCTCAGCATACTAATATCTCTTCGCTCTTCACTGTTCTTTATATGATGCTTCCCTAAGGAAGCATTATCTGTATCAGTAACTTGAACGGCAAAACATCTACTAGAATAATTGAAGGTACAAAATCATTTCCACAATTTATATAATCTCGATCTACTCTATTTAATGAATCAAATGTATATTTCTTAGTAATCTCCAACACAAAAGTTATTTGCAAAGTAGACACGGATAACGATATCTTCTATTCACAGTATTTTTGAGGTAAGTTTTTGTATTTGAAAAAAACAATTTGAGATGACTGGTTATCTCGGTAACTTCGGCATGTTTCGCCTCGTTTCTTTAAGTTATGTTTCACACCAGTCATAAAGGTTTTATGGAATTTAGAAATAAATAAGAAATATTTCAAGTATTAGATGTAAGCTTTGTTCATTGTAAAATCTCAATTTCTGAAATCTATCTACAGATTCCACATAGCCTATAATGGGGACGTCTTTCGAACTTTGCTACGAAATGGTAAATGCTTTCTTGCATCAGTGTGGTTTGAAGCCAGGTGTAACCAGGGTATCTTCTTACAGCACTCCTGGTGTAATTTAAGATTATTTGAAAAATTTCGATCTCCAAATTCAATTCTGTTTCCATTGTTCCAGCGCTGATCCCCTATCGGCTTCGACAAGAAAGTTATCCTAGAGCCATACACGAATAGTTCCCAAGCATTATTGAGCAAAGGAAGTATTTTGAAGAAGCCTACACCTCTGCGTGACTTGCCTGAATTTACGATAGGCTTATACGGTTTATTTTCATAACAATTATCAGTTCATATAGTAGTCCTATTCTAAAAATTGTTGTAAAATGGAATGCGGATCGCTTAATTTCAATCGCTTTAGATAAACAATTCGGTTCTTTAGTTTAGAAAAATAATGAACAAACATAAAACGAGCTACGATATGGACGTTCTGTACAACTTCCTCCTGTATTAGCAGTCGGTTAAAAATTTTATTTGTGAACAACAGTTTTATGTATTCATACATTTCAAAAAAGCATGTGATTTCAACTTGGATGAAGTTATGAAAAATACTTAATATTCCTGTGTAAATGCTTGGCAATTTTTCCGTCTTGATGAAAGCAATACGATTTTGGATGATTCCATACATCAAATACTGGCCTACTTGCATTTTACCAATACAAAACGACATAACTAAGAACGGGATGTTTTCAATACATAAAAGTAGTGTAGTCAAATGTTTTATTACTTTAAAATAATTATAATATTAATATTCTTTGATAAGAATACTAAACAACTTAGAATATACTATACTCGCTTTTTGTAATGATAATTAAAACTTTAGACAAAAGCCACAGCTGTCTGGGAAACGTATATTGTTGTTACCTCTGACAATACACCAGTACTTGCGTCTGACCTACATTTAGTCTGTTTAGTCTGGTAATTTGATTTACTTCAAGTAGCTTTGTTCCCTTAGTGCAGTATTGCAGGAACAATGTGAATTTAACGAAATGAAACCACCTGGTGGAACAATATACAACACAGTTTATACTGTAATGAAAGTTCCACTTCACAAAAGCAAATATATTTTCACTAAAGGTAAGTTAACCCTCCATCAGGCGCTTAAAATTAGAAACACCATCAGGCGCTCACGGAGGTTTCCTCCAGGTTAGCGAAAAATGGATATCATAGTCGTTTAAACTGTTTTTATTTGTTTAAATATTCATACTGATTTAATTACAATGTAATATATTCATTTTTAGAAATTAAATAAAAATTACTCTCTTATGTAATGAATTTTCCAAATAAGAAATTCAAAATCTTAAAAAATGTTATTGTATAATAATAACATGATTAATTTTAAGGAATAATGCAATTAATTGTAAAAATGTTTAACCTACTGTAATAATATTTGGAATTTAACTTAGTTTTTAACTTCTTACAAAAACAACTTACTTCAATTCTTCAGATATTATACAATTGTAATGTCAATTATTACTCTGAAATCAAAATTTAATCTTTACTAAAACTTTTTTTACATACTACACAAAGTTTCAAAACATTTTCCTTCTGGTTCTTATAACGACAATGTTCACTCCATAAACAGTACTGAAATGTTCCCTAGCACACGGGAACTGTACTGACAAGTCTCTCGTCTTCATTCTCCATTTCACAAAATTCAAATAAAATATATTGTAAAACTTAAAAAGAAACCATCACAGGTCACATATTTAGGCGCACACAGATTATTACTCCATAAAAACTAAACAAAATAAGGCGCTCAAGGAGATTTTGTCCAAGCACTACAAACACAACATCGGGCGCTCACGGAGGAATCGTCCAGTCTCGCACGGAAGTAGACCTCATACTGACAGATTTTGACAAAGATAAGCGGGAAGCTATTGGTTCGCTTCCCCGAAAGATGCTCGTGAAGTACACAGCGGGAAACGACTGGCAACATCAGAAAAGTAGTACTATTTTTAATAATAAAAAATACACGGAGGAAAACTCCGTTTAGCGCCCGATGTAGGGTTAATATAAGTCTGTGTTAGAAATTACCACTGTAAGTTTACTGACAAAATGTTAGAGTTGTAAATAACGCTTCTAAATTCTTCTCTTACTTTAAAAAAAATTATAATTAAAGAGCTCTCTCTAGTTATTTCCAGAACACATTACAATTTAAAAAGAAGTTTCATCTAATAGGTAACAAATAATTTCACATTATAATGTTGGATTGGCTAATCTATTTTGGTCAAGGAGCTTGAACCATTTTGATTATTTTCAACAATTTAAATCATATTTATATCACAATTGTAGCGATATTCGATTAATCTTGTAAAGATTCTTAAAATTATAATGAGGAAATAAATCAATTAAAAAGGCTCGAGATAGGAAGTAAAGGCGTTTACAGTATCTCCAGACTGGTAAAACTCAATCTTAATATTAGGCTCAGCGTTCGCCTTTGCGTAAAATTAGTAGTTCTGCACGTAAAGGTAAAACTAAAAGGAAAAAGTACAGAAATTTAAAATATACAAATCTTAAAAAACGTAAAATTATAAATAAATCATCACAAAAACTGTGTTCTAAAAATTTAATATTATTTGTTATTTTTAGAAACATATTTTAGAAATCTACTTAACCCAAAATGTTACTAATTTCATGCATTAACCAAGACTTTTATGAAATTTCAGTAATTTAATATTTAACGATACTGAAAAAGAGTGCAACACTGAGTAGTTTTTCGAAGCGAAAAAAAGTGGTCACTGGTGCGGGTATCTATAGTATTCGGTTCAGTATTTCTTGTCAAAGTTTAAAACTCAGTGAAAAGAAACATCAAAATAGGAGAGTGATATACTAATATAAGTAATTCGTTTCCCTTCTACAAAATGTGGTTATAATAAATAAATACTTCAGTGATTACAATTTTTAGTATTGTATATTATTGAAATTAATGAATTCATACTTTGCTTTGCTTAATAGTAAACATTATTTATAACTTGTAAAGCAATTCTGTATTTCAAATTTAAAATTCAATTAACGTTTTAAGCATCAACAAGTTCATATTAAAAGAACGCCACTCAGCCTATATATTAAAGTTGATTAATTCTAGTCAATTCAAATATGGCGGAACATTGCAACCTTATAATCTAAAATGGTTTAAAGTAGCGGAAATCTGTACTCAATGCCAAGAATATGTATATATAAAAAGTGTAACTTGAGGTTTTATAACGCTTTAATGAGCTTTACCGCACGTGAGCACCAATAAAAAAGCTCTCAACTGACGCATCCCGCTTCGTTACCATATCCAGCTGCAGCACAGTTTCTACTTAGTTCCACCAGTTATAAGGCTGAAACTATTAAATTTTAGTCTCTTACACGCAAAAAGTTATTGAATAACTATATTTATAAGTTATTTCTAATTTAAAATTCTATCCAATTCTTAAGCATCAACAAGTTGATATTACAAGAACGCCACAGCCTATACATATATATATTTTATTTTTACTATTTTATATATATCTAGGGTTCACGTATAAAATACTAGCAATTAAAATACATTTTTATTTTTTGTACACATAAGTGTAAATAATTCATATTAATAATGCAAGGATTCGAAATCATGACTTTATGACAATAAAATCTAACAGCTATCCAATGTGCTAGAAAAACATTAATAATACATTCTTAACTGTACAAACGCCTAGCCTAAAGGATTTTAGGTTAATCAAACACCATTTACTCCTTTATTTCATCTACTAAGCTTTCAATATGGCGGCAGTAACACATTAATACATCGTTTAACACAATAAACCGCAAAATATGAGTAAATAATATTCCTTCCGGCTCAATACAAAGAAGTAGGGAGAATTAGTGACAACTGAAATACTAATTATTTTGTATGGGATATATTCACTTAATATCTTTAAAATTGTAAAGTTAGATTAAAGATTTAGAAAAGGGGTTTGTTTAGTGCTCTGGAACGCATGCTCGGTGAAATTATTTAGAAATTTTCGTTAAATCTTACCAGGAGGGTGATTGCAATAAGTTGATTGTGTATAAAAATCTACGTAATAGTGGGGGTATAAGTTAGTATATACATAAAAAACAACTTGTCAATGTAATAATCAAATACTGTTATCTCCAGATACAGAGTAGATATGAAAAACTACTCACTTTGTGTTTCTTTTCACGGAATAAAAATGAAAGTAAATAACTAAACCTTACGACAAGTACTGGCTGTACGATCCTATTGTAGTGGTTAGTATTCCCCATACGTGCTGTATTATTCACTCAAATAATAGACGCTACAGGAGCCAGGTGGTTCAGTGCTCGAACATCTATTATCGCTAGGTGTATTATAAATTAAGGTAAAAATCTATTTTAGACCTGTGGCTAGTGAACTAAAATATATTGTTTAGCTATTAAAGCAAGATTATCTATTTTTAATATTATCTGCACTTTAAATTTATAATAAAACATGGAAACGCCTCATAAAACAAGGGCATCTGTCCTCATGATTTTCTTTAACTCATTCTTACATAATCTTTCAGTCAATCATTCGTCGAATTAAATACATCCGTATATTTTATTTATCTCAGTGAAATCATAGTTAATTCATAAGTAAATACTTTTATATAACAATATTTTTTCTAATTTGATCGTGATATATAAAAATAAATACAAAAATAAAATGCTGTATTTATAAGATCTGAAAGGATGAATTTCTTTAGAATATTCTTGAAGATGTTGTCAAACGTAAGCACTGCATGTGATCTTGATGAAAACTTTGCTGCTATGTATGCGGATTATGACCTCGAGCAAATGTTGATTTTAAATAATTTGAACTTCTCTTGTCACACAAGTCTTTAGGGAATATTGTCACTGGTTTCTCTGTCATAGCATGTAGGTCATACATTGTTTTGGCCAGTTATATTTTAGTACGCTACAATTCAACAGTTGTTATGTATTGTATAACTCTTAAAATTACTACTTATTTTACTCTACACTTTTATAAAAGTAAAACCATTTAAATTTCATCTTAAAAAGTACCAAACCTTGAGTACTATTTAGTTTTCTGAATAAATAAATCTGCCTTTATAACTAATACATATTAATTTTGTATGTTGAGGAAAAGATCTGTATTAGACTGCACAAGATGTAAATAAATGCACTGTTTGTATTTTTAGTTATATTTTTAGCACTGTATTTTATATTATACCAGTCTTGCATCTTTGTATTACATATTTGTTTATAGCTCATCGTTTTATCTCCATACATATTCTAGAATGTAATAATCTTACATCTTCTATTATACTACGTAAACAAATATTGGAATTTAATTCAAGAGGGCATACATTAAAGGTAATATCTAAAACAAACTTACTTTAATGGTTTCTAGTACAATATAAATCTTTATAGCTGTCATACTATAAAATAACTACACTATTAATTTGTATTAATTTAAAACAAACACTACAATAATATAAATTTTATTTTTGTGTGGCCTTTCGTACTCAATGAGAACATCTGCAGACCCTCACGAAAGGCCCCACAAAAAAACCTATATTATTGGAGTGTTTTTTTTTTTTTTTTTTATTAATATCTAATTTACAGTAAGAAAAGAGCTTCAAGAATGTATCTACACGGCAGTGCAGTTGGTTGTTCTAAAACGAGTTTTCCTCTGCGGGAACTAAGCAGAGTGGTTAGCGATAAGGTGTGTTTTTAATGAATATACATTCGGAATTTAAGGTGGTTACTTGGCCACTTTTTCTTCCATTATTTTTTATTTTTTTACAATGGAAGAATTGCGAAGGAAGCAGGATCTTAAAAACACAGGATTTTCCGGACATCTGTCATTGTTCTGTGATACAACATGTCAGCAATAACGTTTTTTAGTTTTATGGTAATTTTATAATGTTATTGTTGGACTTTTATTTAAAGGTAGTTAATGGAGAGTTTTGTGTGAAATATAACAAGATTGTGTACACTAACCATTGTTATGTTTTACATCAACAGGAACAGGACGTTTCTACAACTAATCTGAGAAACCTTCTTTTTCAAATAAAACATCCAACAATTTAAGCATAATCAGATCATTTTATATCTGGCAATATTTGGATTTGAGAAATTGTTTTCAATACTTTTTACGAGGTAGTAATTTTCTGTTTGAAATTAATTAAAGACGATAGTTGATTTGATAATAGATTTTTGGACGTTTGTTATACATACTAAAAAAATACTAGATACTCTTGAACACCATTTACTTCTTTATTTCATCTACTAAGCTTTCAATATGGCGGCAATAAAAAGTTTGTTTGACAATTATATGTCTGTTATTACGCATGGTAAAGCATTACAAAGAAAGTTTTTTTAATTTTCAGGTCAATAGCAATAATTTTAGTTTCTTATGGCTTCTTCTTCTTCTTGATAAATTTCATGATAACAGCCATATAAAATTTTGGGCCATACAGCAGCGATGCGGCAATAATTAACTGTCATTACGTTAACTGTCGTAATGTTTAATAGGTTCAGACTAAACTTGATAAGAAGACGGTATTTTTACATAACTTGGATTAGTTCGTTATCAAGTCTTAAAATTAATCTGATTTGATTCATTTTCGTAGAGATGATGACAAAAATGTTTGAAAGGAAATTGTAGTATTCAATGAATTTGTCATATACACGTACCTTTACTGCAATATGTACATCTCCCTACATTCATATATTCCCTTGTGTATTTGGAATCAATGCAGCTACTGCAGATGCTACTGTACAGATAGATCCTAGTATCTAGGTTATACATTATGTAACGTTATTGTGTTGAATTGACATTGGAGTTGACAGCGATGCAATTTGACCTTTCACTGGGATATGTAGACATGTTTATTCACAGTTTTCGCAGTATATTCTATGTATTTTACTACCTTATGATCATTTCAGCAGCAGGGATTGTCTTGTTTGTAAGTTTTCAGGTTATACAATTTTGTAGTTTTCTTACTTTCAATACTAAGAGTATATATATTTACAAAATTCTAGTTCACTAATGATATTTTTAAACAACTCCTAGAGTAATCTTTAAAATACCATGCGTTAACCCGGCCAAACCTAAATTACCAATGACAAAAACCAATGAAAAAGCAATACAAAAACAAAAAGTATCACATCCAAGTAAATAAACCAAGGTGTTTGGTTTGTAAAATGTTTCAAAATTCTTCAAAATTCACTAGTAACAAAACAAGCAAGGCATATCCTATCACTGACAATTTGTCTTGTGAATCTAAAAATGTGATTTACCAAATCCAATGTAAAAAATGTCCAGCAGATTATATTGGCTCAACGACAAATACCTTGAGGACAAGAATGACAGGACACCGATTTGATTATAAACACCAAGATTTAAAGAAAGCTGTCGTGACTCATGGTCTAAATCACAATGAAACTTTTGAAAATACATATTCAGTCACACCTATCCGTGCAAGTACATACAAATTCAACCCCAATTTACCATTACTAAATTTACATTAGAACAAGCACACCAATTGGTTTTAAAGAGCAAACTTCCACAGGGACTCAACATCAGATAACGTAGCCAAAAACATCTAAATTTAAAATCAACATATGGAAGAACTATTTAGTTCATGTCATATGTATTTATTATTATTTATTCACCGTTTATTTACTTTTTTTTGTACTGTTTTATTATATATTTTATACAATTTATGCACCTGGAGACGGTTTTTACCAAACTATAGTGCCAATTAAATAAAACATTTTATTTGTACATTAATTTAGTAAAAATAATATATACATATATAAAACATACCATACCATACTATAAATAATTGCATGCGACGTAGATCTTGTACATAAGCAATATGTTTTACCACATTCGCCTGAAGTAAAGAAGTGATCTTAATAAAAGAATTTTCAGGGGATCTTAATAAATGAATAACAAGTTGTAGAGTATCCGCCATTACAGTATCGACTATCTGTAATATTGGTTTTCTTCATACCAAGGAAAACAGCTATATGTCTAAAAGCAGAGAATCCTCTCTATGCTTTAGTAACCTATAACATTAAGGCTACATTTGGGAACGTTACATCTTCAAATGGTTTTTTTAACTTATTGCTTTTACTTGGTCTACTTAAAATAAACGATAACGAGGAGAAATACAATGTGTAAAGAGATGCTTGTACGAAAATATTTGCATAGTTTATTTATTATGGTCTTAGAAAGGGCTAAAGACAGGTGCGTTTGTAATAAAGAAATTTACAGAAATTTACAGTAGTGTTTTAATTTTAAATTGTATTTAGAATATATTTTTTTTACTTAATATTAGGACAGGATTGTTTGTACACAGTTATTAGTTATTGATTGTTTTAAACTCTTGTATATTTATTTAAATATGACATGTTTAGTTATTGTTATTATACTACGTTATTTTGTTACTGAACTGCCAACCGGAAAATTTTTAAAGTACTAGTGTTAAAGAATTATCTGCATTATTTCATAGTTTCGTAAAAGAAAGCGAGATGTAATGGAGAGAGAAAGCTATTAAAACAATTCCAGAGAAAATTGAAAATTCCTGGAAGATTAAAGTGAATTGCTGTAATATGTTTGCTTTATATGAAATTGTGCCAATGCTGTTAGGCGAAGGAATACATTACATTCCTTGTGTTAACTGTGTAATGTATTAGTATGAAGATTGTTGCAGTATGTTTCATTACGTTTTTAGTGTATGAAATATTATTACTTGTCCGTCTCAACATCTTGAATAAAGAATATCTCTTCTGAATCAGAAAAAGAGGTAAATTTCACGAAAAGATTTTGATCTTAAATTTAGAATTGAAAATTAATAATTAGTTGAGACGTTTAAGATGGACAATATTTATGGTAAACTACCACAAAATTTTGGCATGTTAATATAATTCTTAACACACAGATATTTAGAAACCCAATTTATCTTGAAACCATACAAGACAGAAATTGTTATAAGCTTACAAATGAGTTGTATAATACGTGTACTTACCGAACGGAATTTATGTTTGTAAACATATTGCCTTATAAATATTTTATTGTAAACTTCTAAGACTTAACGACCACGATCGTGACGTTAAAGATTTATCGAAGAATTAGATGTTACTATAAACATATATAAGTACGATCGATTACAAACGTGTAATTAAAAAATGTAAATTAATGTACGTCTGTTTTTCAAACCACGTGTAAATCAAGTCACCATGCCCACGTCATATCAGCATCAGCTGGTGGTCAGCAGGGTATGGTAGCAACGGAACACCTCATATGTATTAGCGTAAATAGTTTCTGGTATTAGTTTTCTGAACAGAACTATTTAATCCTCTTCCCCCAAACAATTCCATATTTATTTACTTAAAATTAAAAAAAATGTGATTGAAATTAAAAATAGTTTTTTATAATTAGATATAAATAAATAAAAATAAAGTTTCCTATTCAAAATGGTTTTATATAACTTATCCTGTAAAAGAGAAAATCTATAATAAAGATTTCCGTGTATTTTGGATGCTATGATAAAGTATAAGAATATTTTTTAGATATTTATATTAATATTTTTTAGGTATTACCATAGAGAATTTACAATTCTCTATGGTAATTATGTTTCAATTTGACCCCTTTTTATTATTTTATTATAAATCAATGGTAAAGGTAGCTATACTAAAAACATTGTAATTTATACTCTGTAATTTTTCCATTCACAACCCTTAAAAACCTTCAACCGTAGTAATGGATATATAATTTGGAATTACACCCTTAAAAGATTAAAAGTAAACTGTATTGATACATTCTAGATGAAATACTCAACTCTATTATGCTTTAAAGGTGACATTAATATATTTAAAGCTTTGACTATATACTAATGTTCATTGACGTACATTTTGTTATTATATTTAGATTTTAATTAAACTATTAAACAGTGCAATCAGTGTGCCAATTTATTTTCGATTAGGTAATACTTCTATGGTTGGAAAGCCAGTAAATAACTCAATATCTTGTTTGGTTATAGATCAGCTTTTTACATCTGAATATGTCATACCTTGGGAATGTAATATATGTACACATATGAGGTTCTGTACTATAATATTTACTTTCTTCGTCAAATACATAGAATATACGCTGAGGGGAAGCAATACTGGAAGCTGAGTAATATTTATCCATTGCAAAGAGAATTCGACCTACATGTTTTTATTAAAGAATCCAGTTTAACTTGCTAATGACATACACTCGACCTTTTATGACTAATTGCATCGAATCGAGCTGTTTCCGCTTGAAAGAGGAATAAAAAAGTGTTGCTATGAAAACACTTAAATAATAGGTGGTGGCCTAGTCATGTTTTTAAATACGATATTTGTAAATATCTCCATATGCAATATACACTTAACTCGATGTCCGCTTTCAGAATTCCATATGGTGTGTTTTGTGCAAAATCTATTTAGATCAGTTTTTAGATAATTAAGTTTAAAATGAATGTGAATATATAATTTTAACTTAATTAACTTTTTGCTATCCAGTTAGTTGCAAAATAATGTTCATTAATAGTACGGGAGCTAGCAACGTTTCTAAAACAAGAATTTCAGGTCAGCTGAAATTTTGATATGCTGTCTTTCTTGCTCTTTCGGTTGGAGTCCAGGCTATCTGGCTGGCGGTAGTGGTTTGCGTTTATTAATGCGCATCTTACCTGCACGGGTAAAAAATCCTGGAGCGCTTCGGCAAATGGACAACATTGCATCAGTCTAAAGTCACATGTTTGTTTTGTGTTTGTGTTATTTGTGATGTTTATTTATTAATTTCGCTACAATCGCCAGTGGTTAAAATGAAATGTGTTTCTGTAAAGGACCTAAAGATAAAATCATTCTTTTCTTGGTTGATTAAACTGAAGAAGTGCCAGGAAGTTTTGAATATACGTTTAAAATATAAATTAAAGTACCGTGACATTGAACTGCCTACTGAAATAATGAGACAGGTGGTTGGAGAGAGACAATTTTACGTGCTTTTTTTTAATTACAGAAACACATTTTTTATCTATGTTCTTGACAGTTTTCAAGTTCATCATAGAAAAGATGTCATACCAATTAAATCTCGGAAATATATTTATTTCAATACGTGGTAGAATTGAAATCACAAATTGTGAACAAATATTATTTTATCCCAACAACTAGATCCATGTTTTTTGTTTATAAAAAGCACACATACATTTATAAAAAGTAAAATTTATAATGAGAGCAAGAAATTTGTTACACAAATATAATACTAAAAGATACTCAGTATACGAGTGTTAACTAACTCTAATTGCGTATTCCAAGAAGTTTCTAAGGGTTTTTGGACCAAATAATCAAAGTAAAATAATAACTCAGATACAAGGTGGAGAGGTAAACTTTGAGGGAGAGCTCTTCTCGGAATACTTAGAATAGTATTGGAATCTGTTTAAGATGCTCTAGTTTAATAAAGATGAGGGTCGTCCACGGTTCTGTTCGGGATACTGTTGTTATCCTTTAGATTATCTAAACCCAGAGAAAAGAAGTACATTAATTAATTCAAATTGTAGAATAAAAAATAGTTTTTCACACAATTAAAAACTTAAACTGTACAGGCTTCTAAACGTAAGCAAAGTGTTTTGTCTGAAAGATCGAAAACCCAATCTAATAATAAACATAACGTTTAGGTGGCGTCAAATTATAATAGAATATGTTATAGAAAATTGATCCCAAATCTATAAGTTGCTATAAGTTAATCTCGATCTATTCTATTTAATGAATCAAATGTATATTTCTTAGTAATCTCCAACACAAAAGTTATTTGCAAAGTAGACACGGATAACGATATCTTCTATTCACAGTATTTTTGAGGTAAGTTTTGGTATTTGAAGAAAAAAATTTGAGATGACTGGTTACCTCGGTAACTTCGGCATGTTTCGCCTCGTTTCGATATCTTCTATTCACAGTATTTTTGAGGTAAGTTTTTGTATTTGAAGAAAACAATTTTAGATGACTGGTTATCTCGGTAACTTCGGCATGTCTCGCCTCGTTTCTTTAAGTTATGTTTCACACGAGTCATAAAGGTTTTATGGAATTTAGAAATAAATAAGAAATATTTCAAGTATTAGATGTAAGCTTTGTTCATTTTAAAATCTCAATTTCTGAAATCTATCTACAGATTCCACATAGCCTATAATGGGGACGTCTTTCGAACTTTGCTACGAAATGGTAAATGTTTTCTTGCATCAGTGTGGTTTGAAGCCAGGTGTAACCAGGGTATCTTATTACAGCACTCCTGGTGTAATTTAAAATTATTTGAAAAATTTCGATCTCCAAATTGAATTCTGTTTCCATTGTTCCAGCGCTGATCCCCTATTCCCTTCGACAAGAAAGTTATCCTAGAGTCATACACGAATAGTTCCCAAGCATTATTGAGCAAAGGAAGTATTTTGAAGAATCCTACACCTCTGCGTGACTTGCCTGAATTTACGATAGGTTTATACGGTTTATTTTCATAACAATTATCAGTTCATATAGTAGTCCTATTCTAAAAATTGTTGTAAAATGGAATGCGGATCGCTTAATTTCAATCGCTTTAGATAATCAATTCGGTTCTTCAGTTTAGAAAAATAGTGAACAAACATAAAAGGAGCTACAATATGGACGTTCTGTACAAGTTCCTCCTGTATTAGCGGTCGGTTAAAAATTTGATTTGTGAACAACAGTTTTATGTATTCACACATTTCAAAAACGAATGTGATTTCAACTTGGATGAAGTTATGAAAAATACTTAATATTCCTGTGTAAATGCTTGGCAATTTTTCCGTCTTGATAAAAGCAATAATATTTTGGATGATTCCATACATAAAATACTGACCTTCTTGCATTTTACCAATACAAAACGACATTACTAAGAACGGGATGTTTTCAATACTTAAAAGTAGTGTAGTCAAATGTTTTATTACTTTAAAATAATTATAATATTAATATTCTTTGATAAGAATACTAAACAACTTAGAATATACTATACTCACTTTTTGCAATGATAATTAAAACTTTAGACAAAAGCCACAGCTGTCCGGGAAACGTATATTGTTGTTACCTCTGACAATACACCAGTACTTGCGTCTGACCTACATTTAGTCCGGTAATTTGATTTACTTCAAGTAGCTTTGTTCCTTTAGTGCAATATTGCAGGAACAATGTGAATTTAACCAAATGAAACCACCTGGTGAAACAATATACAACACAGTTTATACTGTAATGAAAGTTCCACTTCACAAAAGCAAATAAATTTTCACTAAAGGTAAGTTAATATAAGTCTGTGTTATAAATTACCACTATAAGTTGATTGACAAAATGTGAGAGTTGTAAATAACGCTTCTAAATTCTTCTCTTACTTTTTTTAATTATAATTAAAGAGCTCTCTCTAGTTATTTCCAGAACACATTACAATTTAAAAAGACATTTCATCTTATAGGTAACAAATAATTTCACATTATAATGTTGGATTGGCTAATCTATTTTTGTCAAGGAGCTTGAACCATTTTGATTATTTTCAACAATTTAATTCATATTTTTATGACAATTGTAGCGATATTCGATTAATCTTGTAAAGATTCTTAAAATTATAATGAGGAAATAAATCAATTAAAAAGGCTCGAGATAGGAAGTAAAGGCGTTTACAGTATCTCCAGACTGGTAAAACTCAATCTTAATATTAGGCTCAGCGTTCGCCTTTGTGTAAAATTAGTAGTTCTGCACGTAAAGGTTAAAACTAAAAGGAAAAAGTACAGAAATTTAAAATATACAAATCTTAAAAAACGTAAAATTATAAATAAATCATCACATAAACTGTGTTCTAAAAATTTAATATTATTTGTTATTTTTAGAAAAATATTTTAGAAATCTACTTATCCCAAAATGTTACTAATTTCATGCATTAACCAAGACTTTTATGAAATTTCAGTAATTTTATATTTAACGATACTGAAAAAGAGTGGAACACTGAGTAGTTTTTAGAAGCGAAAAAAGTGGTCACTGGTGCGGGTATCTATAGTATTCGGTTCAGTATTTCTTCTCAAAGTTTAAAACTCAGTGAAAAGAAACATCAAAATAGGAGAGTGATATACTAATATAAGTAATTCGTTTTCCCTTCTACAAAATGTGGTTATAATAAATAAATACTTCAGTGATTACAATTTTTATTATTGTATTTTATTGAAATTAATGAAATCATACTTTGCTTTGCTTAATAGTAAACATTATTTTTAACTTGTAAAGCAATTCTGTATTTCATAGGCTGAGTGGTGTTTGTTGATGCTAATTAATTAATTAGTTAATTAATTAATTAATTAATATATATATATTAAAGTTGATTAATTCTAGTCAATTCAAATATGGCGGAACATTGCAACCTTATAATCTAAAATGGTTTAAAGTAGCGGAAATCTGTACTCAATGCCAAGAATATGTATATATAAAAAGTGTAACTTGAGGTTTTATAACGCTTTAATGAGCTTTACCGCACGTGAGCACCAATAAAAAAGCTCTCAACTGACGCATCCCGCTTCGTTACCATATCCAGCTGCAGCACAGTTTCTACTTAGTTCCACCAGTTATAAGGCTGAAACTATTACATTTTAGTCTCTTACCCGCAAAAAGTTATTGAATGACTATATTTATAAGTTATTTCTAATTTAAAATTCTATCCAATTCTTAAGCATCAACAAGTTGATATTACAAGAACACCACAGCCTATATATATATAAACTAATTAATTTAACTAAATTCAAATATGGTGGATTATACATACCGTATAATCTGATACGGTTTAAAGCAGCGGAATTCTGTACTCAATACCAAGAAGCTGTCGTATACATAAAAAGTGTAACTTAGCCCGTTAAGATAACTAAAGATAGAAGAATAGACAAAAGGTTTTGATCATTCCACTCAAGTTTAGGCGTTTAAATTAGTAATTTATAGCAATTTAGTAACAGCAACGAAACTGCTGACGATAAACCTTTACAGTATGCCTAATAGTTGTGACTTTTGAGAACGACATTTTTTAATATTATTTACGAAAATGTTTTTACCAAATATTATAAATTGAATTTGGCTAAATATTGCCTAAATAAATATGCATATAAATACAAATCATGTTAAAAATTTCAATCTCAGTTTCAAAACATTACATCTTTATACTCAACTGTTTTTATACCCAGTTTCCAGTGTGTGTGTGTTGCAGCTCATTTTTCTTCTGAAAGTCAGGGAGGTCATATTAACTTCGTTACAATATAATAGTTGTAATTTGATTACATGTGAAAACGATACCTAAGCTTACATTTACTCATGGTACATTTTATTTTTAACGAAAATCATTTTTACGTTTATTCATTATTTACTAGTTGTAACGTTGAACTGATCAGAGTAAGTTTGTCTTTCTTTACCACTAACCAGTTTTTTAAACCATCTGCTAGTCTCAGTATGGCACTATAAGTTCTTAAAGTGTGCTTTCAATGTTTAACAAAATTTATAGGCTCTTTTACAAATGAATAGTGTAACTCATAAAATAGTAATGTTGGTAGTTCATAATACGAAGTGAGAAACATATATGACCTAGCATAGGATTTTGATGAACTCCACGATCATTAATTTGTACCGAATGACGATAACACATGGGGGTGGTGACTTCTGAGGTCGTAGTAATAAATACTCGAATTGCAAAGTTTACTTATAAGTTCAATTTAATCCGTGAAACTTACAAGCACCACTTTTAGATGGTAAATTAAATGTATGACTTGCCACGTTGCTGCCAATTAGAGTACAAGAACTAAAAAACGTATATCTGATAGGTGGGCCTAAAATATCCAATGTTCTATGGAATTATGCCTACGCTTTTTACTTTATAAAACATTAAAATTTCACTTCCCTTCGCAATGTGTAGACTCACAACCCGGGTGTCGCCGTCTTGGCACGAGACATTGAAGCTGTAGTCTAAGAACGGTTATTTCTAGTCGGTGATTACTAGAAGAGGAGTAGAAGTTATGAAACTGGTAGCCATCTACTCAAACAATACATGAGATACGTGAGTCTCACCTAAAACAAATTCGCGACGGTATTAGCCATTTAATGATACAAAAAACTTATTACAACAACGTGCTCGTCAGAAGGACGACGCCACAACTTGTATCTATTTCAATCAAGAAAATAAAAGACCTTCAAGGGTAAGTTACTTTACTATTAATTACAACTTTACTTTACGTTACATTCATTTTTATATGTTTGGCATCAAAGGGCTAATTTAATAATACGAAAAGATAAATTTTACTTACGGACAAGGCGCGCGAGGTCTAATCGGTCACGTAGTTGGGCTGCTACAAAGGGTTAGAATAAAATATTCATACGCGTGCCAATTAGGTAGTTACTCCGCCGATAATTTAGTTCCGGAACATTGGAATAAAAAAAAATAATATTAAATTATACTGGCTGACTAGTTTGTGAAATTTATATTATATAAAATCTAATTAACTAATTAACGGTACAAATTATGTCTAGTGTTCACGTATAAAATACTAGCAATTAAAATACATTTTTATTTTTTGTACACATAAGTGTAAATAATTCTTTAACATATTAATAATGCAAGGATTCGAAATCATGACTTTATGACAATAAAATGTAACAGCTATCCAATGTGCTAGAAAAACATTAATAATACATTCTTAACTGTACAAACGCCTAACCTAAAGGATTTTAGGTTAATCAAACACCATTTACTCCTTTATTTCAATCTACTAAGCTTTCAATATGGCGGCAGTAACACATTAATACATCGTTTAAAAACAATAAACCGCAAAATATGAGTAAATAATATTCCTTCCGGCTCAATACGAAGAAGTAGGGAGAATTAGTGACAACTGAAATACTAATTATTTTGTATGGGATATATTCACTTAATATCTTTAAAATTGTAAAGTTAGATTAAAGATTTAGAAAAGGGGTTTGTTTAGTGCTCTGGAACGCATGCTCGGTGAAATTATTTAGAAATTTTCGTTAAGTCTTACCAGGAGGGCGATTGCAATAAGTTGATTGTGTATAAAAATCTACGTAATAGTGGGGGTATAAGTTAGCTATATACATAAAAAACAACTTGTCAATGTAATAATCAAATACTGTTATCTCCAGATTACAGAGTAGATATGAAAAACTCCTCACTTTGTGTTCCTTTTCACGGAATAAAAATGAAAGTAAATAACTAAACCTTACGACAAGTACTGGCTGTACGATCCTATTGTAGTGGTTAGTATTCCCCATACGTGCTGTATTATTCACTCAAATAATAGAAGCTACAGGAGCCAGGTGGTTCAGTGCTCGAACATTTAATATCGCTAAGTATATTATAAATTAAGGTAAAAATCTATTTTAGACCTGTGGCTAGTGAACTAAAATATATTGTTTAGCTATTAAAGCAAGATTATCTATTTTTATTATTATGTACACTTTAAATTTGTAATAAAACATGAAAACGCCTCATAAAACAAGGACATCTATCCTCATGATTTTCTTTAACTCATTCTTACATAATCTTTCAGTCAATCATTCATCGAATTAAATACATCCGTATATTTTATTTATCTCAGTGAAATCATAGTTAATTCATAAGTAAATACTTTTATATAACAATATTTTTTCTAATTTGATCGTGATATAAAAAGAAATACAAAAATAAAATGCTGTATTTGAGTTCATAAGAATTGAAAGGATGAATTTCTTTAGAATATTCTTGAAGATGTTGTCAAACGTAAGCACTGCATGTGATCTTGATGACAACTTTGCTGCTATGTATGCGGATTATGACCTCGGGCAAATGTTGATTTTATATCATTTGAACTTCTCTTGTCACACAAGTCTTTAGGGAATATTGTCACTGGTTTCTCTGTCATAGCATGTAGGTCATACATTGTTTTGGCCAGTTATATTTTAGTACGCCACAATTCAACAGTTGTTATGTATTGTATAACTCTTAAAATTACTACTTATTTTACTCTACACTTTTATAAAAGTAAAACCATTTAAATTTAATCTAAAAAAAGTACCAAACCTTGAATACTATTTAGTTTTCTGAATAAATAAAGCTGCCTTTATAACTAATACATATTAATTTTGTATGTTGAGGAAAAGATCTGTATTAGACTGCACAAGATGTAAATAAATGCATTGTTTGTATTTTTACTTCTACATTCAGCACTATATTTTATATTCTACCAGTCTTGCATCTTTGTATTACATATTTGTTTATAGCTCATCGTTTTATCTCCATACATATTCTAGAATGTAATAAACTTACATTTTCTATCATAGTACGTAAAAAAGTATTGGAATTTAATTCAAGAAGGCATACATTGAAGGTAATATCCAAAACAAACTTACTTTAATGGTTTCTAGTACAATATAAATCTTTATAGCTGTCATACTATAAAATAACTACACGGTATTAATTTAAAACAAACACTCCAATAATATAAATTGTATTTTTGTGCGGCCTTTCGTACTCAATGAGAACATCTGCAGACCCTCACGAAAGGCCCCACAAAAAACCTATATTATTGCTGTGTTTTTTTTTTTTTTTTTTTTTTTTTTTTTTTTTTTAATTTCTAATTTACAATAAGAAAAGAGCTTCAAGAATGTAACTACACGGCAGTGCAGTTGGTTGTTCTAAAACGATTTTTCCTCTGCGGGAACTAAGCAGAGTGGTTAGCGATAAGGTGGGTTTTTAATGAATATACATTCGGTATTTAAGGTGGTTACTTGGCCACTTTTTCTTCCATTATTTTTTCTTTTTTTACAATGGAAGAATTGCGAAGGAAGCAGGATCTTAAAAACCCAGGATTTTCCGGACATCTGTCATTGTTCTGTGATGCAACATGTCAGCAATAACGTTTTTTCGTTTTATGGTAATTTTATAATGTTATTGTTGGACTTTTATTTAAAGGTAGTTAATGGAGAGTTTTGTGTGAAATATAACAAGATTGTGTACAATAACCATTGTTATTTTTTAACCCTCTAACTGTCGGTCGGCGATTTTTGCTCCGACTCGGTCGTTTCTGTAGTGTCACCGGTGATATTTTCGCCGACCGACATGTACTGGCTTTATAGGTTTTATAAATCCAAATGCCGTTCAAAGACACATAAATGATATATCATTGCAAAGCTAATGCAATAGGCAATCGTTTTGTATACCTTTGAATTCCTTATTGTCTGTTTCCAGACAGTATCGATACAACCAATTGACGTGATGATTTCTCGCAGTTGAAATACGTCGAGTGTTCGCGAGATTGTGAACGAGCGGTGTTGTTGTTTCTCGTGGCGATATTTAGTATGTTTTATTGCGCTAGTATTGTTGCTTTACTGTGTTAGAGTAACAATGGGTGAGCCTTGTCGGTCAAGTGACATTAGGGAAATTCTTGCGGACCAAAATCTTAGTGAACTGACCGAAACGGAAAACGAAGATAACGACGCTGGATTACTTCGTGAGACTTTTCATGGTTATTTTGAGTCTTTGGCTTAAAATAATGATGACTGATGACATTGATTTAAATTTGGTTGATTTGAACGAATTAACTGTTTTTTCATCAGGTTCAGATGATGATTACATTCCAGATTTGTCCGAACTTGAACCAAGTGAAAGGGATGAAGTTTTACCCGGATGAACTTTTTCTTATTTTGTCGTTGCTAGGTAACCGCTTGCATAATGAGAGCATAGTAATTCCTTTTTTTAGTATATCATTATAAAGTTATATATTTTGTATTCACAATGAAATTACAGATTTTATAGCAATCTCATTTTTTAAGAAAGATATTAATTAAATTATGTTATATACACTGAAAGTAAAAAAAATTAAATAAAAAAAAAAACAAAAATAGTTTTGACTGTTTTTTTTAAAATAAAAAAACCCTTTTTTATTTTAAAATGTATTTAAAATTATTCTACAGATCTTTCCAAACAAAATTATATATTTAACAACATATTTACTATAATTATTTAAGTTTTTATGAATTTTTATAAATGCCCCTGCAAAACCACCAAATATAGGCGACACTGTGGAAAATATGATAGACAGTTGGAGGGTTAAATCTACAGGAACAGGACGTTTCTACAACTAATCTACCTTCTTCTTCAAATAAAACATCCAACAATTTAAGCATAATCAGATCCTTTTATATCTGGCAATATTTGGATTTGAGAAATTGTTTTCAATACTTTTTACGAGGTCGTAATTTTCTGTTTGAAATTAATTAAAGACGATAGTTGATTTGATAATAGATTTTTGGACGTTTGTTATACATACTAAAAAAATACTAGATACTCTTGAACACCATTTACTCCTTTATTTCATCTACTAAGCTTTCAATATGGCGGCAATAAAAAGTTTGTTTGACAATTAAATGTCTGTTATTACGCATGGTAAAGCAATACAAAGAAAGTTTTTTTTTTTAATTTTCAGGTCAATAGTAATAATTTTAGTTTCTTATGGCTTCTTCTTCTTCTTGATAGTTGTTGGAATTTCATGATGGCAGCCATATAAAATTTTGGGCCATACAGCAGCGATTCGGCAATAATTAACTGTAATTACGTTAACTGTCGTAATGTTTAATAGGTTCAGACTAAACTTGGTAAGAAGACGGTATTTTTACATAACTTGGATTAGTTCGTTAACAAGTCTTAAAATTAATCTGATTTGATTCATTTTCGTAGAGGTGATATGGGATAGACAAAAATGTTTGAAAGGAAATTGTAGTATTCAATGAATTTGTCATATACACGTACCTTTACTGCAATATGTACATCTCCCTACATTCATATATTCCCTTGTGTATTTGGAATCAATGCAGCTACTGCAGATGCTACTGTACAGATAGATCCTAGTATCTAGGTTATACATTATGTAACGTTATTGTGTTGAATTGACATTGGAGTTGACAGCGATGCAATTTGACCTTTCACTGGGATATGTAGACATGTTTATTCACAGTTTTCGCAGTATATTCTATGTATTTTACTACCTTATGATCATTTCAGCAGCAGGGATTGTCTTGTTTGTAAGTTTTCAGGTTATACAATTTTGTAGTTTTCTTACTTTCAATACTAAGAGTATATATATTTACAAAATTCTAGTTCACTAATGATATTTTTAAACAACTCCTAGAGTAATCTTTAAAATACCTCCTATCCTTAAAGATTTTTTTGGCCAAACCTAAATTACCAATGACAAAAACCAATGAAAAAGCAATACAAAAACAAAAAGTATCACATCCAAGTAATAAACCAAGGTGTTTGGTTTGTAAAATGTTTCAAAATTCTTCAAAATTCACTAGTAACAAAACAAGCAAGGCATATCCTATCATTGACAATTTGTCTTGTGAATCTAAAAATGTGATTTACCAAATCCAATGTAAAAAATGTCCAGCAGATTATATTGGCTCAACGACAAATAACTTGAGGACAAGAATGACAGGACACCGATTTGATTATAAACACCAAGATTTAAAGAAAACTGTCGTGACTCATGGTCTAAATCACAATGAAACTTTTGAAAATACATATTCAGTCAAACCTATTCGTGCAAGTACATAAAAATTCAAACCCAATTTACCATTACTAAATTTACATTAGAACAAGCACACCAATTGGTTTTAAAGAGCAAACTTCCACAGGGACTCAACATCAGATAACGTAGCCAAAAACGTCTAAATTTAAAATCAACATATGGAAGAATTATTTAGTTCATGTCATCTGTATTTATTATTATTATTTATTCACTCTTTATTTACTTTTGTTTGTACTGTTTTCTTTTATATTTTATACAATTTATGCACCTGGAGACGGTTTTTACCAAACTATAGTGCCAATTAAATAAAACATTTTATTTGTACATTAATTTAGTAAAAATAATATATACATATATAATAACATACCATACCATACTATAAATAATTGCATGCGACGTAGATCTTGTACATAAGCAATATGTTTTACCACATTCGCCTGAAGTAAAGAAGTGATCTTAATAAAAGAATTTTCAGGGGATCTTAATAAATGAATAACAAGTTGTAGAGTATCCGCCATTACAGTATCGACTATCTGTAATATTGGTTTTCTTCATACCAAGGAAAACAGCTATATGTCTAAAAGCAGAGAATCCTCTCTATGCTTTAGTAACCTATAAGATTAAGGCTACATTTGGGAACGTTACATCTTCAAATGGTTTTTTTTAACTTATTGCTTTACTTGGTCTACTTAAAATAAATGATAACGGGGAGAAATACAATGTGTAAAGAGATGCTTGTACGAAATATTTGCAAAGTTTATTTATTATGGTCTTAGAAAGGGCTAAAGACAGGTGCGCTTATTCCCTTGACACAAAAGGAATGAAATGCCTGAAACTAATCAGAAAGGTTCGTGGAAAAATCCTAATGTTTCCATTACTTACTTTCTGTTCCTTAAACTTATCTCAACAAGTTATGTTTGAAATGTTTAGCGTTTAATCAGTGTATGCCAGATATTAAAAATCTAAATTTTAAACATTAAATAACACAAATACAGTTTTTGTGAGAATCAAAAATTTTTATTTATTAAGCGTAACTGTTCTCATAATGTACTAAAAAAACTTGTTAATTGATCTTAGACAAGATCCATCTGTACATCAGCTCAGAATGCGAAGCGGTTAGCCCAAAAACCCAAATCATGACTACAGGTCACACAACCTTGTTAACGAATAGATGGCTTTTTAGATAAGACAGTGTTTTGGCACAATTTAGTAAGCGAAAGAAAGAAACATTTATATTGATCTATCATCTTGCTATAATATTAACCGGAATATCGGTAAGGTCTTATAAAGGTAAAGTTTTTCAGTGTTCGTGTTCAATAAAACAAACATTTTCTCAATTAGCGACGTTGCATAACTACTCCAAATTAGCTAAATGAACTTGATGATTACTAGTATAATTTTAACTAAACAAATAAAATAATCAATATAAATTAAATAAAATGTAATATTGATATATCAGATAAAACATTTACATTGTTGAATCCTTCAATAACGATTATATTACAATATTTCCACAAAAATTAACATTTAGCTTTTTGGTTGTTGCTAAAAACGTATACCATTTGTTATTATAATTTATTTATTTTTTCATATAATAGAAAGTATAAATGTTCTCTTAAATGCCTGAAAACTCAAAGATTCTCCTTGCTTGGATCTAAAACTTAAAAAAACGTTAAGCTTATTACTTCTATTAATACACCATGTAATATTTCGTTTAAAATTATGCGTATATTTCTAATTGCAATACAATACACTGTCGCGCGGTACTATACACGGCTTATTGCCTATTATATACCAATAAAGTACCTAATTTTATCGTGTATAATTCTAAGTATACAAAATAGCGAAATTATAATAATGTTTCAAAGATTGAAATATCATTTTAAGAGCAAGTACAATTTTCATCGCTAATCTTGTGTTTAGAAAGATAGTTCAATACAAATTATTCACCATACCGGAAAAATATATGTAACTTTCATATTACAAAGAAGTAACATATACTTAACTATAATATACACAAACATCTGTGAAAATCATACACACAACGCGTAGTCGCTTAATATAATGTATAGTTTATTTGAAATAAATGAATATCGATATAAAAATATAAACTAATAAATTTTTCATCACTAGCTGAAACTATCACAGGTTTTGTTGAAAATACATCACTGAAATTTATAAGGATCAATTTATGATGCAAATAGAACTTAATTTCAGTTCAAATATTCTCACAAACCAAAATTACCATTAAATATAATTGTAGTAGGTAGAAATGTTTTTTTTTATAATTTGTATTTAGTTGTTACCAAGTGTAAATTAAAAACTGTTGCCAGTCACAGTAAAGCATGAAACTTCACTCGCAAGTAATATTGCAGAATTCCCTCAGTTGAGATCTTTTATAATAATGATTGTCATTCCTAGGTCACTCTCAGAACAAAGCAATTTTATGTTTCGTGAATCAATATCAGTAAATTTTAGAACATTAAATAATCTTATTGAAGTCGATATGATTTTAAATAATTTTTGTAATCCGTTTGTTCAATGAATCTTTTAGTGTAAACCTGTGTTTTCATTGTTTATAATATTCCAGCATAATTTGGGGAAACTAATTTCTTATTTATTGCTACTAAATTGGTTTTTGTTTTTCCACCCCCCCCCCCCCCCCCACCCCCCCACCCCCCCCCCCCCTATATTTTTTTTCTTCCGTTAGGGTTAAGGATATTTAGAAATCCCTCATTGCACTTACGTTCTAAAACATTGCGCTGCTTCCATAGTAACAGGATATTTAAAATGCGTAAGGTTGGGTACGGATCTCCTGCCGAGATCCCATGTGGAGAAAAACCTATCTTATGTACCTTGAAATAAAGGGACCTTCGTTTAGCCTCTTCCAGTAAAGCGGGCAGAGAGCATATTCAATCATGTTTAAAGTTTTTAAAAAGCCTTTAACAGGGAACCAGGTAGTGAAATATTTTAATTTAAATTTTTTTTTAATATTTATTATTGTTGCCAATCTTTTTCTGAAAAAAAAATAAACAATTTGATACCAAACTATATGCAAATCTAAGCACTAATTCATATTAATTTTAATTTTTTTGTGCGGAAACGCACTGAGCTGATACACATATCAGTAGGATTTCCCATTTGTTTTCCCCTAAATTTTCCCCTACACCCACTAACAATTTACCAAATTGCTGTGATGGAGCTATCACATAAAACCAATATATTAAAGACTTAGCAGACCCAAATTTATTAAAAAAAATGTGTTCACGGAAAGACACAAAACCAAAACGAGTCCTTCAATAATATGATTTGGACAAGGATTTAAACAATTTTGTTGGACTTTCCACTTTGACAATTGGAGTGAGTGCAAGATGCCAATATTGTGTTACAATGATGGAGCTCTTGGGAAGATAAAAGTTCTTAATAAGTTTATTTGGCCAAGCAGGAACTAATTGTGTTGTAGGACTCAAGCGACTTAAGATGAAACTCCGCATATTTGAAGCTGAAAAATCCATGAAAGGTATAGAAAAAAAGCAAAAGAAGTCAGAAAAACAGTGAAACGTAGAAATACTTGAGAATGAGGAAGACCCAGATGACCCAGCCTATGGCATATGGTGCACACTAATTATGTTCAAGTAGGTAGGCCTATACACATTTGTTTAGTTTTAGGGCAGAATAAAATTAAATGTTGGTTTTCCGAAAGTTTGTTTTTTTTGTCATTTGGTACCATTATTTTGCAAACTATTGACCCAAATTTGACCAAACTTGCACACATTCTTTGTATTATCACAATAAACAATAATAAGATGTATTATTACATGAAATATATAAAATAAAAAAATTATAACAACTTTTATGCAAAAAAAAATGTTTAAAAAAATGTTTTAAAATTCAAAAATCAAATAATAAAAAGTTGTAAAAATATATGTTTGAAAATTCCTTATTATTGTTAACAGAGCAACAAACAAAATAGTGTGAAAGTTTCCTTGCAATATATCTTTTAGTTTTTGAGAAAAGTGTACCTAAAAAAGATAAATTTTACATGGGCGAGATTGCCACTACCTGGTTCCCCTTGGGAAATCCACTCCAAAATTCATCGTCCGTAGTAATTTAGACGTATCTACCAGCCATTTTTCTCTATTATCCAGAAATTTTTGGTTAGTGATCATCAATACATTTTTCCTAGATATCCATTGGATTGCCCAAATTTAAGTGCACATCGGTTTTGACTTTACCCACTATTCTACTGCCTGGTATATGCCAGCCAAAAGTAAACCTTCCTGGTTCAACTACTAAATTGTTACTAACAGAACACATAATAGTCACATTTACTATGTTTATGTATTACCTCATTACATACAAGCACAACAGTCAGTTCATTTATTTATAAATGTCCAGTTGACAGTTTCTGTAAAGAGGATCTGTTTAATATTTTAAAAGTACAAACCCTAGTGAGCTAAATTGTTGAGTATATCAGAACAAAGCACCCCCTAGTGAAGCATTGCAGTAATTTGTGGTGGCCTGTAGAAACTATACACGAGGACATATTGCTAGCTCCTGACACAATTAAGTTCATTTGAACAAGCTTGACCTGAACGCCCTTTACTGACTTTTTCTTTATTGATATACTCATTGCATATTAAACTTAAAATAATGTATTTATGTATTTTGTAAATTTGTCTTTAATAAGTATCGTAAAGCGTTTATTTTATGATATGAAAGTTAATTAATTTAAAATTACATGTCATAAAAATGTTTTTTAATGTCACCCATATACTTGTATTTTAATTATACATGCTAAATTGTTTGAAGTTTTGTTTACTTAGCTGAATGTAGTAAAAATTTTAACTACTTAGTATTGAAGCTTCATAAATTTATTGTATGTATCCAATATTTGTTAAATGTTCAAGCGATACATTGAGGAAATGTTTAATCTAAAATATTAGTACAATTTTTATTCTTTTAAATATGACGGATACATTATTTTAAAGAATAATTTAGTTCAGCCATTGATTTCTTAGATTTTATTCTTATTCGTGTAAACTTAGCTCCGGAAAGACTTTGTGTATATGTGTTATATTATGAACACCTCACACAATGACATATATCCTAATTGTTTGTTTTATCATTATTATTACATGTTATTGAATCACAAATATTAAGATCTGTTGACAAATCAGAGACTCTTGTTATTCCCGGAACTAGTAAAAGCAACTTGGACTGACAATTTGTGATTATATTTCATAATAGTGAACATGAATACCGTGTATAAAAACTAAGTGATGTGTCGTAGTGATGTTTTCGGTTTATTTTCATCGTATTGTTGAAAAATAAATTGTGCAACCATGTGTGTGTGTGTGCAACCATAACATAACTGAATCATTTGTACAAGTGCCTTATATTTATTACAAACGTTATTACTAGTGTCGATCACAGGTTGGGATACTGTCAAGAGACACTAGGATACTCTTTCAGGGCACACTTATGTGATTTCATTAATGTATTTAAAGGAATATATATTATCTAATAATAATTCTATTTTGCAGAAGAGCTTTTAAAGCACCGTCATTTTAGTAAATCGTCTGAGATATGTTCTGTAGCATTGTTTTCTACTATTAAAGAACTTATATATAATGTACAACTCGACATATGATTTATAAAACATTTCATATTACTATTCGAGAGTCTTTAACCTGAAGTGATGATAGCAACCCTCCAACTGTTGTTCATCAAAATTTTGATAAACACAACCCATTGTGGATTGTTGTTCATCAAAATTTTGATGAACAAACATTCCCTTGCATAATCACCATTACAGTATATTCCGGCAACGTATCGATTCGATTCAAGCACCATTGGATTCGGGAAAAAAAGCCTAAGGAATACTATAGTTTTATTCCTCTTTGTATTGTAGTTGCAACGTACCAAGTTCGTAGTTTGGAACGTAAAAGATGTGACCGCCATGTTGTTGACGCCGTCTGAGTTGTTGATGTGACGAGTCGTGTTTATTAGTAAGTTTTAGTAGGTTTATTTGTGTTTTAGTGTTGTGTTTAGTGTGTGGTGAATTGTTAAATATTGCAGTAGTGCAAATAAATATATTTTAGAATAAATAAATTTCTCGAAAATTTTTCGCAAAAGTTTTGAGTAATGACAAAATGAAACTTTTTTCGACTCTTCAAAAAAAAGTTATGGAATTTATTTTACTACTGCTGTATAGTTTACTTCATTCTGAGTAATAAAATATGCAATATAACATGTATTGAAGTAAAACTGTATTAGTAAAACTTTTATTAGCAAACTCTTACATATACACCCTATTTTCACAATTTATGCGCATCGCTGCTTTTTGTTATATAGTGTTATTATAGTTTCATAAATTTGTATAATGCTTATGTGTTTCTGAAACTAGAATAAATTTGACACAAAATGGATATCTCACTTTTATAGTTTTCTTACTATAACTTGGTTTGCTAAGTATGGTCCCCCCCAAATTAAAAAAAAATATGTAAATTTTGAATTTCATGGGAAAAAACCTTTAGTCAACATCTTTTTAAGGCCAAATTTAAATACTAATATTATTATATGTTTAATTCTGAACACAACAATATATACTTCTATATATATATTACTTTTAATTTATATTTTTAATACATTTTTAAAAAAAAACCCTTGCACGAGGCTCGAAAACATGCCGCCACTACAGGAAAAAATTACTGCCAGTTGGAGGGTTAAATATGTATATGATTAAGCAATAGTATTGTTATCCTAAGTTGTAATATTTTATCTGTAATAATATAAAATATTAAACTTTTCTAGGATTATAAAATAAGTAATTATTTAACGTTGCAGACATGATCAACCATTATGAATCCGAGATAATGATTTTCATGTCATTTATTAATTCATAGCCTAATTGAAACCAATTACAGTGGGCGAATACATGACCCAATTGGCAATTAGATTTATGATTAAAACATCACAGACTCATTCAGACCTAACACGTGCTCATTTCTGTATTACATGTCAGTCGGGCCGTGGTTGAGTATAATTCTGTTGCAGATTAAAAACGAAATACGTGTGAATTGAATGTAGTTTTATTTTATGTACTACTACATTGTGTTCTATTTAAAGGCTTTGTAAACTGAAATCTTTGAGACTAAAATTCAATGAGCCTATGTTTAGGGGGAAATAAACTATGTGTTTAATTATACGAATTCGTAAGAAACTATTTTAAATTTACTGTCGCACAAAATGATTGCTTTGATTTTAAGGAATATTATTACATGTTACGAGGATATTCAACAAAATTAATTCCTATAAATATACTACTTTTGTATATAGGCTATTTATAGTGAATTATTTTTATTTTTGAATTCATAGCCAGCACTAAAAATTTCGTAATTTATACTAAATAGCTGAAAAATACTCAAAGTACTCAAATATACTAAATAATCATGAGATTTTCATCTTCATCTCTTAAATTAGATTATTATTTTAAGAAATTTACTGGAATCTCTTAAACTCTACCCTATTCCACTGCTACAGGAAGTATTTTCTAAAGTAATATATATTGAAATTGTGTAATTCTTTTTGAGTTCTGTCGAGTTCTGCGACATAATCTGTTGTGTTGGTTATCATCACTAATTATCCTCATGTGTATGTTATTTTGATATATTCAGTATGACACTGACTAGAAGTTCTAACTGTGAAATTTTCTTAATCGTTAGGACTCCGATGAAACATGTTCGGGCAAAATCAAATCAGTTCTTAGCAGTATTTTAACTTTTGTTTAACACTGTACGTGGTCTTCAGGTGGCAGATAACGTTCAGGATTCATATTCTTCGAGAAGTACCTCAACAATATGTTTTACGTTATAGCCCGCTGAAATATTTCCATATTGTATTCACTTCCAGATATTTATTACATCCTATGACGTTTCAGCTAAATTAACAAATCCAGAGAGTTATTATATACTTAAATCGAATAATCAAGCAGACAGAACAACATAACTTCAGTGGGGAGTTATGGCAGAGTATAGAACTCCAGACACTGAAAACAGATCACACTTTGTGAGACCTTCATTACCATACTAGTCTGGTTAGCAGCTCATAAGTTACGCATACAATTTATAACAGGTAATAAATGTTAAAGGTCAGATTATGACATCTTAAAAAGAAAAAGCTACACAGCATTTACAGCCTAAGGATAGGAAACGTTACAGCTCCGTGTTCTCCTTCCTCTTACACTCGCATCAAGAGCTGCGGTATTTAATACTTCCGTAAGAAGCTTATCTTGCACCACTGAAGCCGCCCAGATATATATGTATTGACGGCCAGACTGGCATGATACCGTTCGCCGAATGTTGCGCTACGTTTAATACGATTAAGTTTACGTTTACTGCCTCCCTGACTATATCAGATCTGTTGGCACTTGTCCTCTCATGATTCTAACCCAACTGAAGACTCATCTGCATCTGCTTTAACAAAGCTATGCTATATCGCCTTGCTGGTTAATTTTGATCGTGTACTATTATAGTAAATCATTTATATTGTAAGAACATAACATAATTAAATTTTCATATATTTATATACGCTTAACCATTTCTGCTTATTTTGGAGACATGTATCAGTGGACTTCATCACATTTTCAGGAGTTTGAAAGTACAAGATAAATTTGCTCATACCCTTAATTAAATTTGCTAATACATATTTAATCTAATATCTTATAATTATTCCAAGCGTCGTCTTTATAACTATAAATATTCCTTCTCCCAGTTTTTACAATATTTAAATAGTTTTCTATGAATTTTGGTATTGCCATAAGAAATTATTTTCAACTTGATCGATATTTAACATTTTTTATGGAACATTGAACATACTTAAAAAGCAGACAGACAGAATTAGAATTCGGAATTTTAGAAAATAACAGCAGATTCGCTACAGATCAGTCCAGACGACTTGTGCGTGTCTGGGCTAAATTTATTTCCTCTTATTTGATATAAGTTGCGTGCCGGGAGACCATCTCGACTGCTCGTCTAGAGTTAAGCGTTGAAATGACAGCTATCATATATTCTTGAATTTTTTAGGTATTTAAACATAACACCATTAAATCATAATTTAAATGAAGAATTATAAATAATATCGGTAACGATTCTAATGGAAATGAATTATCTCCAAAACTAAACATATGACGTGTAATCATCCAAGAAACTTATATTTTAATCACTGATATTTATATAATTTTAATCGTTGCTTGTCTTAAAATAGCTTCTTTATAGCTTTGAGGGCAATTATACAACACGAAGCATACAAAATGTTATAACATATCCCGAACACATTTTGGTGAATTCTAAACCTTGGTTTTTATCATAAAAAGGATATGGTCACAAATCCTAATGCCTAATTGGCGGTTACATCACTATGTGAAATACGTCACATTAATAGTAGGCAAGAAATAGTTCCGTGGAGCTTAATATTTATTATGTTTACAGAGATTTGTAGAGATAAGTTGAGTATAACGAATTAGACATTTTATCCATTAAAAAATTCAACAAGCTTAGATTAAAAGTTTGAAAACTTAAAAACAGAAAACAATTCTGAAAGGATATTTAAGAAAGATAATGACTAATCCCCAGTAAGAATACCATATGTTCAAGGGACAGAAAAGTCTTTACTGGGCATTTGTACTATTAATTTAATTTTTCGGAATTTGTAATCAAGGCATCGTATTTTTACGAGTCATATTGAAATGTTGATCTTGAATTCCCCAAAAACAAATGAAGCAATCTCCAGGGAGAGTGAGAGATAGAGGGTAGGGAGAGCAATCCCTATATATATTTATATGCAAAACCTTTGGGTGAAATTGATAAATGAATATTCCCTGGGGATTTTATGTTTTCCCTTAAATTTTTCAACAAAAATGTGAGTCGTAGGTATACTAATCTTATACAGGTAACTTTCAATTACTATATTATTATCATGGGACACACTTTTTTCAATGTAAAAGCTCTTTTTGTTTAGCCCTGGTTCTCGCATTTTTCCAACGATTTTACGGTTTATCCTATGAGATATGTTCTGTTTTCCTTTAAAAAACTAAACGTAAAACACATTAGTCGCCTGAACTCTATAGCAGACATCAAATTTCCCTGACTATAAAAATTTATAATTTACTACTATTTTTATTAGTTCTTTTATAAATTTCTCGTATTACTGTCTGTTGTTCTCATACCTTGGATAATTCTTATTATGTATAATTTTGAAAAGGTAAGCCAACTTTACATATAAAGCAGAAAATAATGTGAAAGATTAATTTGGAATTCATTAGTTGTTGTAAATGAACATAAACTTATACCTTGCAGCGTTTGTATTGATTGTGTCGCAAACAGAAATAGGATCAACATTTCTGATAACCAATAACTAAGGGTAAATTTTAAGTCTGTTAAACAATAATTAATTTTCCTGGAACTGACGTGCAATTGATGGAAACAAATTCTACGTTTCATTTAAAAATTAATTAATGGCAGTCACGATTCTGAGAAGTCTATCTAGATTTTAAGGCATGCTCTGGAAGTATTGGATACTTTGTTATTTTCATAAAAAGTATATTTGATTGATAGAATTCATAACGACATAGTAACAAAAACTATCAAAAACTCACCCGGGAATAATTAACGTTAATATGTATGAGCGTTTTGGGTACATTACATGTGCATTATTCATATTTTACTCATCCCGAAGACATAATTTGTAGTCCTTATTAGAGATCTGGAATTGTCAGAAATCTGAGTAGTTGTACGAGAAGTAATACATTCTTGATGGTCTTGTCTAATAAAGTAGGCACAGGGAATCACTGTCGCCCACCTGAAAGAGTGCATAACGAACGATTTTCTTGTAGAAGCCTCAATCAAGATTGGTTTGTCAACTGTAGGGTCTTTTCGTCAAAAATAAGATTCAGGAATGTTGCATGTCAATGAAGGTCTCCGTGTGATGAAAACATACAATCATACTAAATTTGAAAACTCTATCTCCAAAAGACAACCAAAAGAACCAAAATACGTCGTGTGTATAGACACATATTTGCAGGAAATCATTATATTCAGTTAGATTCAGCCAAAACAAAGTTTGAATATAGAATAGACTCAAATATAGACAAAGAGATAAATCATGCTGACTCATAAAGCAGAAGAATTTTTAAAACCTTTTCCATATTTTAAAAATCTACAGGTTTTGCCAAAAACTTTGAAAAGTAGTCACAGACAAATTCGGAAAAGATAAATTAAATACCACAATGAGAACAAGATCATAACCTGAGAACTAAAGTTAATCTAAACATACATAAAAACTTAATTGATTTCTTTAAAACCGTCTAAATGGCATTATTATTTTATCAATTACCATAAACAACAAATTTTTGTTTTTAGCTTTTAAATTTACAAATATATTATTGTTAAATTAGAATACAATTTTTATTCCACGCAATAAAAAATTACAATCTAAAATAAATTCCTTTTTTTAAACTGAAAATATGAATATTTTTTTGTTGTCATTGATGACAAATCAGGATTTACAATAGAAAAACATTTTTTAATATTTAGTTGTACCATATTTATAAGTTAATATTATACTAAATTCGTTCAAGTATACAAAGTCTTTAAACAGTTATATTAGTTGTCCAATTGATCTCTATCTAGTGAGTTAGTTATTGAGAACTCCCATAGGGGAATGAGTTATTGCGTTCGTTCTCACGAGAAACCTCCTAATTTCAAAATCTTCAAAAATCTCATTCCATGTTTTATACTTCATAAAAAAAACCTCAATGCTTTTGGACTGTACAGACATTTCTATTACTATTCGTTTACTATATTCGTATTTATTAAATATAGTTTAAATTTAGTAAACGGTTCAACATATTTATTTTCAAATACTTAAGTTCTTTGCAAAATATTTTCTTCTTTTGAATTCTTGTTTGTACTTTAGTTATCTAAATAAAAATTAGTGCTCTGATTTTTGAAAATAAGCTAATCGTCTGTTTAATTGAAATAAAGATTTGGGAAAGTAATTGTTATTTGTTTGTATATTACTTATATGTAATTAATAAACTATCACAAGTCAAGTTTCATCTAATTGCCTTCATGTTAGTTTGAAGAGTGAGTTTATATATTTGGTTAACTTTAATATTACTATTATTATGTTTACTAGACAATACTTACGTTCATATAAATAATATTTAGTTTACTCAGTAGTTCAAATGGTAAACAAATGGTAGTAACTAATTAAACAACCAACAAATTAAAGCTTGCAAAGTGTTTACAGTGTAATCTCATACTTTCCACGATTTGTAAAAGTTCAAAAATAAAAATATATCCGAAGTTGCTTTTCAAACTTAGTCAAATACTTGTTGGTCATAATACTATTATCAAAAATTCGTTTGATGTATATCATGATCTTTTACTTGGAAATGTCATATGTCTTCAATGCGGATAATATATGTAAGGATCTTCACTATAATGTTTACTTTAGTCATTAAATGCTTAGAATATTCGCAGAGGGGAGCAATACTGGAGCTTTTCATGACTAATATTTATCCATTACAGTCACTTTTACCCTCATATACGTAAATAGCCTGGTTTTACTTGCTTAAACAGATTTCTTATGTTAAAGTCTTATTTTAAACAGACTTTGGAGCAGTCGAACTTAATAGGAAGCAATCAATCGTTTCACCGCATGAGAGAAAGACTGAAAGATAGTGATTTTGAGGACTTTAAATTTTTTGAAAGTTCTGTACTCTAATATAAGGTACGTCTGTATTACGCCAAGTATATCTTTATCTCTGGTATGAATGCTAATTAAAATTTTAAAACGGGTTTATGACCAAAAATATGTTCAGACAGTCTTGCATGTCATAGATGATGGAATCCAACTAAAAGTGAATATGAACTTTCTTCTTAACTTGGTCATAGATAGTTATGGTGTAACATTAGTAATTTAAAATTTACATAAACCTATAAAATTTAAAGGAATAATCGTTTTTTACTAAACAATCACAAATATAAATTGGACAAGTTTTCTAATTTCGATAATTTTTTTAAACCCATTTACAGAACAAATGAAACAACTTTAACTGTAAAAAGCTAGGTCCATTCAGATCAACTTTCGGTTTTGATTCTAATACATTATTTTTATAGGTTTTATATATTTATAATTTGGCTACCAAATCAAACAATTAAATCCTGGTCCTTGTATATATAATCTCCATTTTTGGAAATACAACTATTATTACCTTTATCATAATAATAATTTGCAAAAGCTTTTAGACAGGTGACGTTTTGTAATTGAATACCCAAAAAAAGAAATTGGGAAAATGTTGGGAGTTACTGACGTAGAAAAATTATTTTTCAGTTAAAAAGAAAACACGAACAAAGTGGGCAACAAATCTTCGTAAAAATGATGTATTAAAAACTGTGAAAACTGTGTGAAAACTAAAAACTTATTGCTGTAGTGAAATATTATAATAAAAAATAGCAAAATAGCATGATATTTTATTGTATATAAATAATCCAATGTTAAAATAAAGAATTCATGAGAAATATTTATTGAACTATTAATAAAAATGAAGTAGGTCTTATTTTACGGACACGTGCGTAGTATTTAGTTGACACGAGCTACGTTGACAAGAGCCTTGTGTTAAGGCTTTAAATTAATTTGGTTATAAATAAACGAATGTACTTGATGGAAAGTGAATTTTTATATTACTTAAATTAATATTCATTAGGTCGAATAACAATACTAGATCTCCTCTTTCATATTCCTCAATCTTTATTTTTCTAAAGGCTACATCAACTATTGCGTTCGCCTCAGTTTTTTTTTAAATTTCTCATCAATTTCTTGTCAGGTTTAAGTGTATAGATTCTTATTTAAATTATCAACCCTCACTTTCAATTCAAACCAATTATGCAGTTTGATATCCGGCAGAATCTTAGTCGCATCATCACTAATGCAACTGGTCTTGGCATATCTATTCTTTTATCAATTCTTTTAATTCGATTAAAAATTGTGATTCATTTTAAATGGATCTTTAAGAACTGGTATTTTCCCAAAATAATGGAATTTACCTCAATTCACCCTCTAAACAATATCCTATCGCCTGCATTTCCATAAGACTACAGACCCGTTAGCATTCTGTAATGGTCTTGAACGAATAGTCTATTATCAAATATCTCAGTTTCTTGAACCAAAAAATATTCTCAGCACTCATCAGATTGGATCTATAATATGATTCCATGTTTGTAGAAGACACGACACTATAGTTATTGATAAATATATGGTACTTTGCCTTGTCAACAGATTCAAAATTCACTTTTGTTGTTTATCACTACATGTTTCGGGATGAACGTCCCTTCGTCTGATGTATAAAAACGTGAACTGACCGGTCGGCAGCGTAGACTCTGAGGGCTGATTAAAAAGAATCTTTATAATTTAAATAAAAATGAATTAATTTTTTTAACTAGCCATAATTACAACTATGTTATTATAATATAAATTTAACATACTTTTAAATGTTACATTTGTGAATATTTACATATTTCTTAATTTATTTGTTTTTAGAGATTGTTAATTGTGGATATTGAACATAGTTTGGTGTAGAAACGTGTCTTTACAATTAATTCAATAAATAAGCACCAAGAGCTTTATTTTTATTTTTTATACAAATTGTAATTTGTATTGTTTGTGTATGTGTGATGTTCTTACTGACTCTGTAATATGTAAGTTGTTTTAAATAATTTATTTGTGAATTAAAAATCTGCTGAAATGCAGTTTGAGAGAGAGCTTTGTTGTAACCGAGAAGATGTACGAGATAATGAGGATTGTGAGGTTGCTGCCATACACAGATTTCCTGGACAGGTATGCGTTATCTCAGAGCTTTGTAATCAAATTAAATAAGGTTAGATAAATTACTTGCAATGTTTTGAATAAGTGAAATTCTTAAATTTCACTATAAAAGCGCTCCTGAACCTAACATACAGTTGTAACATTTCTATAGTATATTTTTAAGTGTAGCCTTATATGTTAATGTACCCTTTTCCCCAATGTAACAGTTTGACATATTAAAATATCATATGATTATAGTTAGATTACTTACAAACTTATTTATACTGCGATTTTCTCGTTGTCATTACATTTACTTAAAAGACCGATGTACCAGTAAAAATGTTTGCTCATGGAGTGGCATGCTTTCATCGAACTCGATATTGCCTACATAGAAAAGAAGCTTCTTGCAAAATTTTCAAGTATAATTAATTTGTTCTATAGATATCGTAAGGCAGGCAGAAGTGCTTTGAGACATAGGCCTCGCTAATTCGAAGCCAAATAACATCTTTTATCTTTAAAATAATAACAGCTAATCCACAAATTAAACTTTGACCATTAAACAGTTCTTCAATTTAAAATGTGAAACCTTACACTAATCCTGAAAACATACCATTCCTCTTGATATTGCAGTTTTCTCTTTTCCCACAAATTCTAGTAATGTTTAAGTAGCAATACCTAATCAGAATTACTGGACAGAATTAAACCCCGTAACTTTTGGTGACGTCGTATGACTTGTTCTCTAACAATCAAACCAGACACACAGCCTGTTATTACTTGCTGCAAACAACGGTAGAGCTGAACAGTCCTCTAAACTCAGTGATTGGCTAGCATTGAACCAATTAGTCCGTGTTAGTTCCGTTTGTACAATCAGCTGTACACAGTTCTGTCTTTGGTTCTGCAGTGGTACCAGCATAGTCACCGATGACACTTGATTTTTGTAAACTGATTTTTTATTTTCGCTCTAAACATGTCAAGTACTTCCAATTATGTATAAAAATAGTGTGAGTATTTTAAAAAT
This sequence comes from Homalodisca vitripennis, assembly GCF_021130785.1. Classification (NCBI taxonomy): domain Eukaryota; kingdom Metazoa; phylum Arthropoda; class Insecta; order Hemiptera; family Cicadellidae; genus Homalodisca; species Homalodisca vitripennis. The sequence continues at coordinate 149,741,224 of NC_060212.1, forward strand.
TCTGGATTCATCGTATAAAATAATATTTATTGCGGAAACAATTAATTGCAACACGTCATGCATGCGTAAGCTACATTCAGTATTACAACTAGCTGTTTCCCGCGGCTTCGCACGCGTCTCTTAAGCTTTGCCCGTATATTTCTTTGCCTTCAAATAGTGTTTGGATATTTTAATATACGTAACTACTGTGTTGTAATTGCAGTTTATAATGTGCAGGCGCTTTGATAACTTTTATATCTTGCAGTACAGCCTGGTGGTTAGTTACATCAATGGGCATTGCGTATAAACCTTCTAGATAGAAAAATACAAATTTTCATACTGATCGGTCCAATAGTTTCTGAGTCTATAAAGGACAAACACACAAACATTCATTTTTATATATTATGATTGCAGAAACAGTTTAAACAAAATTTGTCGTTTCTCTTAAGCTTACTCTATGCTTTAAAACTATAAGTGTAAAGAAATTTATATATAAATATATTTTTTGTCGCATTATATATGTTTACAAAGAACAGCTGATTAAAAATTTGAAAAGACTCTTTCACTTAATAACATATGTTTGCTGCAATGCATTTCTTACGGGTATTTCTGTAAACAGTGGGGCGGAATCCTGAATCGGGAAAGGGATAAAAAGTATCCTATAACCTTCTACAGATCAAGACGAACAAATTAAAAAAAAAATTAGGCGAATCCGTCCAGCCGTTTGTGAGTGATGCTGTTACACACGAACAGTTTCATTTTTATATATATAGATTACTATCCATATGTATTGTACTTCAGTAATATAACTATAACATTGTATAACGGAATAGGAGTTTTATATTTATTTCCCAATAGTTTTTATCCATTACCCAACATGAACTACACGGCCACAAACACAAACTACACAAAAAACTTCAACAGAGTAAAACTCCTTTGGCACCAGGAGGTCTTTTAATCAGGATTTTAATGGGCACAGAAGTAGAGTACAAATTAATCAAGATATTCGTCTTTTAATATTTATAAATGAATGCTTATTCCAGCAAACTGTCAAAATTACAACAGTAAAGCACTAAATAGAATTATTATGACAACAAAAGTTACAACTAGTTATCTAGCTAAGACATAAATTATATAATTAATAAAAAATAAAGCCTGCATGGGCATTCGGCCTATGCGCAGGCCTCAGTTGATCGTCCCAACAATAACTTAAAATAAAGAACTTGACATTTTTAATAACATTATAAAAGAATGTGGTGGAAATTTTTTACATACAAATTAAAATTGAAAATAAAGTTATGTGTATTTTAGTGCAGTCTTGTGTACGTTTAAGATGCTATTCAGATTGATTGCTTAACAGCAACACATATAGAACAAGTATTGTTATTGATTTTATGATTGAAGATGAAATTTTACTCTTTATTGTATAATTTATATAAAAAATAATATACACAATCTTCATAAAAACTTTAAATTTACGAACTTATATGTTGCTCAAAATTGAACAACAAATTGACAATTAATTGTTGAGGTGGTTTACAGAAGATTATTTACATTCAAATATGGTCGGTGCTCGTGAAACCAATTAAATTGTTTAATCGGTTTGTTTTCCAATTAACTGAAACATTGAAACGTAACCTTAATCTACTTATAACTTGGAAACAATACCTATTATGAACAAACATGATCACTATCTATAGCTGCAACAAAAGTAAATATTTTACGCTTTAAGTACCTGTATGTTTTAACTAATCTAAAACGTTTCTTCAACTTTCTGTTTTGCGCCACTACAGTAGCTAACCTCTAATTTCTACAATATTGATTTCATGTTTAATGTTTAATTTATTTGTTGTGATAGTTCATACAAATACAATTTTGTTTAAATTATCAATTTCCTCATATTTTGTAGTAAAGCCTCTACGATAATTTTCTTAAAACGTATATAAAAAAGACACATGGTGATTCCGTCCTATTCCTTTTTTTACTGAAATAGAAAATACTTTTCAGCATAACTCAAATCATGTTTTATTAGAATACAAAGTTTAATTCAAAACAAAATATACAAAACTATTATAGTTTCATAAAAACGTATCGTTGATATAAATTATTTTAATTGTATGTGAATATGTCATTTTCTTATAATTACATTTATAATATAAATATGTACATTAAAAAAAATAGAATAGTTCATAGCATTACTGTACTTTCAACCTCTTCTACACTTATAAAAATAATGTTTGGGTTTTTACACTTGCTACAATTGGAGGATCTTTATTTTTGATTAGTATAAATCGTATTATAATTTTTCAACAAGAACATGTAATTCTTGTTATTATTTTTGTTTATGTTATTGTAATTTTTTGTACACAGTACGTGAACATTAAGATAACCAAACAAATAAGATTTGTACATTTGAATTTTTAAGACGTAGAATCATTTCCAAATGTGAATACGAGCATTTACGAAATCTTGATTTCAGGTCTCCATTATCACTGTCAAAATGCTCTGCCAGACATCTCACTCAACCCTAAGATGGGTAAAAGCATGGTTTTAGCAAATTGCACGAAAAGATTATGAACATATGAGGTAGCATGGATTAAATTTTTTAAATTTATTTGTCACAATTCATATAAGAAAACTACATACTTTATGTTGAAAACTGAATAGATTAAGATTGAAAATAACCGCAATGAAATAGTATGCATATAATATTTACAAATACATTATTAAGTACACATCATGTGTGTGTGTGTGTGTGTGTGTGTGTGTGTGTGTGTGTGTGTGTGTGCGCGCGCGCGCGCGCGCGCGCGCGTGCGTGCGTGCGTGCGTGCGTGCGTGCGTGCGTGCGTGCGTGCGTGCGTGCGTGCGTGCGTGCGTGCGTGCGTGCGTGCGTGCGTGCGTGCGTGCGTGCGTGCGTGCGTGCGTGCGTGCGTGCGTGCGTGCGTGCGTGCGTGCGTGCGTGCGTGCGTGCGTGCGTGCGTGCGTGCGTGCGTGCGTGCGTGCGTGCGTGCGTGCGTGCGTGCGTGCGTGCGTGCGTGCGTGCGTGCGTGCGTGCGTGCGTGCGTGCGTGCGTGCGTGCGTGCGTGCGTGCGTGCGTGCGTGCGTGCGTGCGTGCGTGCGTGCGTGCGTGCGTGCGTGCGTGCGTGCGTGCGTGCGTGCGTGCGTGCGTGCGTGCGTGCGTGCGTGCGTGCGTGCGTGCGTGCGTGTGTGTGTGTGTGTAAATATATATATATGTGTAATATCTTGTTTCATATAGTTTTAAGCTCAATTATAAAAAATAAAGCCCTTCCCACCCTTATATACGATGGACAATTAGTTTATTGAAAGTAATGTGTATTTTATGTATGAAAATTAAATTAATGCGAAGCATACTATCCAGTAAATAATTCTTTCATCATAATATTTCTATGTGGAAAAATCGTGTTTTCTTAGGGACAATTTACAATATCTTTCGAAATAAATAGAGACAGTCCCAACTATAAAATATATATGTATGAGGAATGTATATTCTGTCATTGACATAGAGCTCAAAGTGCATTATTTATCGCAGGAAAATAATAAGGTTTAGGAAGCTTGGATTTTTTGAAAAGTTGTATTGTTATACCGACTTTTTAAAAACGCTTTCACCATGGTTGCACTACAATCACATTAAAATCGACCCTGAAATCTTTGTAGCTCTGACTTACAAAGAGTAATTAACGAAATGCTGCAGACTCCTAACTTTTCCACCCCACAGTCCTACCCTTCCTATCCGCCCCAAACGCGAATTTCGACTGAATGAACAGACCTTCACCTTTCACTAGTTAGTCGCTCTCTCTGTGCAGCCCACATTTGAAAATCTTTCTCAGTTCAAAGTTTTCATTAAGAGTAAAAGGATTGAAGTAGGAATTAATTTTCTAAATATGTTTTTAGGTTACCACAGCTTACATGATAAAGACTGAAGGCCATAACAAAAGCGGACTAAAACTTATTATTATATTTGGACATAATGATTGATATGATAAAAATATAAAGGATAAAATATAAAACTAACAGTCTAAGTGCGGATAGAATAAGGGACTTTTCCTTGAGGGCCTTGCACCATCATTGAACCTAACTTGCTCATTTAAAAACAATGTGGCCTTTAGAGAGATAAATTATTACAATATCCGTTTCGGAGCGAGCTAAAATGGACTGTATTACAAATAGACCATTAGACAACAAAACCAGGATTAGAATATGGCTGGCTGATAATTAGATTTTGAAATGCCATGGACAAAGATAAAAAATATAAATAAAAACGAAAATAAATTAAGATAATTTTGGTGTAAGAGGAGGAGGGTATCCACAGGAGATTACAGATTTACATATTACCCACCAAAAAGGACAACCAAACTCATCGGATTTGCCTTCATCTGCCATACAACATGGCACACATTCTTCTTCTCTCATAGTTCGCAAAAAAAGAGTTACTTGGCACACCTCCCCCTCCCTAATGGAGTGACATGCTCCATAATCGAACTCAGTTTTCTAATATAGAAATGAAGCTTAATACACAATATGGTTCAGTTTTCATTGGTTCAATTGCTAGTTCATTCATTATATCGTGAGGCCAGCCAGACTGAAATAAAGTTCGTGATATCCCGCTAGTTATAGGCTTTGCTAATGTTCAGCCAATAAAATTGTAAATTTGACATTAGTTTAATTTTTAATTACCATATTACTAGATGCTCAACATATTCTATTCTGAACTGATTAAAGAATCACTTTAATTTAAATTCCATGTTAATAATTCTTTAAATTCTATGTGAAGGAATATAATATTTGCATTTGTCTTCAGTGGTATGATTAATATTTTTATTCAAGTAATACTGTTAATAAAATTAAAAATGTAATAAAAGTAACGACCCTAATATATATTAATTTAAACAAACTCTCCAAAAATATAAGTGAATTAAAGTAACCAGTTACGTGAGTCCGAAGATGTTCTCATTGAGTACGAAAGGCCTCACAAAAATAAAAGCTTATATTATTGGAGAGTATGTTTAAATTAATATATAATTTCCAATAAGAAAAGAGCTTAAAGAATGTAACAACCCTAATATTAAGGTGGAGAGTTGCTCTGAGTCCGAAATTCTTGAAGTGGTATTGCAATCTAGTTAAGATGTTACGATGTAAGTAATGAAGACGAGGGTCGACCATTGGATCCCTGTCTGGTATCTATTTTAATCAATATGTATTAGACCATTTATACCCAGAGAAGCATCTGGGACATTGAATTGATAATGGAGAGTTACTTCCAGCCAGTTTGATTTAATCACATCTAGAGATTTTACTGTACCCAATACATCGAGTTGAATTTCAATGTATGGTATGTCAAAATAATCGCCAGTTATTTTTAGATGTTATTTCTTGTTTTTTTTATAACAAGATATTTTTCACAGGTGATATGTAATTCAGCAATTATTTATTAATAGTATCAGTGAATGTCTAGTAAAAATATATAAACATATAACTCTGGAGTTAAAATATAAATGTATTTATTTTGAAGACAGTCATAATCATTATAAAGCTCAAAACGTAAATTTAAAAGTCTCGCAAACTATAGGAGGTGAAAACGTTCTCAGTCTGTTCAAACATTTGACCTCTATCTTGAGGCAAGGCTGAGCGTTCGTCTTTATCATAACATTAAAACAAAGGCCCTTCACATATATTCTTTTATCTTGTCTTAATCTTCTGGTGGAACGGAGGTTATGAATAAATTATTAATTTCAGTCCCATCCTTGGAAATTCAATTCTCTTTATTTGGTTTTCTAGACCTATGTATTTGTATTTTTATGATCGGGGCCATAAGGCAGACCATGCTATGCCGAGGGAATATACATATAAAACCAGAAATTCTTCTACGCGACCAAAACATGACATAACTCTGATCCTACTATTCATGGTTACTAAAATAACATGTATCTGATGTATGCCTACTGACGATTGAAATATTTCATAAGACTCAATCATGTATGCTTTTACTAAGTAGTATAAGAACTTTGATTTTTAAAATTGTTTACGAAGCCGCTGGTACCATTTTCTTGGTTTTTAAAATTAACTTTATTAGATACAAAATAAACATTCAACTATATAGAAACATAAGTAGAATTTAATGTTACGTGATGTTCTACATATCACGTCGTGAATCAAAGTACGACATTTTGAACTAGGCAGCAGTCGGCACGTGATCTTCACGACACTATGCGAAGGTGATATGTATGCGGATTACGATGTAGGACACACGTGCATTTCATATCATATCTTGACCTTTTACTGTCTCACAATTCCCGAGAGAATATTGTTAAAGGTGTCACTACCAATGTCATATATAAAATGTAGGTCATACATGGAGTTTGTGATGTATTGTTTTCATATGGTGTATTGTGTTCTGAACACACACTATATAACTCCTTACTTGTAAAAAGGAAAGTTTCAATGTTTGAATAATACTTTTGTTCTTATTTGTTTGCTCTCAAACCGGTTAACTAAAGTAATTCTCAACTGTAACTATCGATTTCTCACCATAGTACCAAACTCGTTCATGCTACAAACGAATATTGTGGCGTGTATAGTCATTCTATACGCCAATAGTGAGTATATTTAACTAAATTCTAAATCATGAAACACTAAAATATTACCATTAAGAAATATTGTTAACCCGCTCTTTTTAATAGTAACATTAATGTTTTTCGAACAAAACAAATATTAAAATAAAAATGAAAATAAAGCTATTGAATAGTCTAAACACAACGTAAAGACGAACTTTTAATTTAATATGTAAATCGAACTGACTTCAAGGAAATTGTTCAATAATCTAAAAGCATTTCAGTAGCAATGAATGCTTTATGTATTAGAGTTAGAGAATAGGAGGTTATGAATAAATTATTAATTTCAGTCTCATCCTTGGAAATTCAATTCTCTTTATTTGGTTTTCCAGACCTATGTATTTGTATTTTTCCAAATACAAATACATAGGAATACGCACAAATACGCACAGCAATACTATAGAGAATGCCTTATTATATGCGTTAGAGTTAATGAACATGATTCTAAAAGTACATTAAAACAAAGACTCTGAACATAATATATTCACCTTATTTGTTTTCATCTTTTGGTGGGACGGAGTTTAGAAAGAAATTATTGCTTTCAGTCTCATCCTTTGAAATACACTTTGTAATACTTTGTATGGATTTATCTTTGTTTGTAGCAGATTTAGGTCTATGATATACTGCTGCATTGACATTGATATTGAGGTCTGTTCGATAAACTGTCATTGAATAAATGCTCAACTCGTTTAAATATCCATAAACGGTAACCATATCCCTCATTATAAGATGGGTTATTCTTTCAGTTTCAGACAGAGACATCACGATAAAAAAAAACATGTTGTCTGTGTTGATAAAAGGTGATTTAAAAAACAAGTACACTGTACAAAAATCAACTGGGTAACATAAAAAAATAAAGGTTCCCGTCTGAACGTAATCTAATATCACATTATATAAGATAAACCATTGTTGTCGCAATATCATCTTTTATTCAATAACAAGGATGTAAAAGCTAATGGCTTTTCAAGAATGATACACTATCTTACAAAAACCCATTTTTGTGACCATTGTTGCCTAAACAAAAGATCTAATTCATCGCATCAATAAAGAAACACAGCAAACGCCTCCGGATATGTTACGGAACTTTAAAACGCCGCCATTTCCGACAGGATAAACCTTTTGACGTCCAATTTGCGGCATTGTGTTCTACTAAACATTAGTTTTAATTTTATGTAACCAATCAACCTATTCTCTAATTACAGATTGCAAACTCTAGCCATCTTTAAACGGCTGTGATTTTTTACTCGGTTATCCGTTTGAGGTCGGGTTTGCGGCTCTGTACTCTACTAATAAAGACCTTTTATTTGATATGCATATCAACCTATGCTTACATTTAAGTTTTTCTTCTGACTCCTAGCGGGCCGCCCCCCTGAGGAAGTAGCGGATCACTGAATATGTGATAAAATAGATTTTTATGTCCAGTAACTTTGTGTAAGGTTTAGTAGCTCTATTTTTAATAGTTTGAAAAATATTTAACCGACCCGGGACTTTTTGGACACCCTGTATATCTGTAAATACAAAGCACAGTGTATTTAAGCTTTGGACAGTATTGGTTAGTGAATATACAGTTGGATTCATCGAACTAGTCGATTGAAGATTTATGGCTCACTTACACTAAAGCGTTCGATTTTAAAAGCGCCTTTATATTTGCAGTGTGGGTCCTAAAAAGAAATAGCAGTTCAGTATCAGCAAATGGTCGGACACTAAAAGCCTTTATCTGAACCACTCCTGTCAGAAGTTGTAGGTTGGTGTAATTGCTCTCTTTTACCGTTCCATCGAACTCCGTCCTCACAATATGTCAAAACATCACCCAGGGGAGAGAGAGGCATGTTGTCAAAATAAATCTCTGTCAATACAATAACTCACTTCCTAGAGCTAAAGTCTATTTATCATGCAAGTCAAGCAACACTTCTTAGAATATCTCACTCGTAAATATATACTATATTGTTATAAAGTGGTAAATACTTATAGCAATAACATTTCTAAAACAATATTTAAGTTAATTATCCATTATACACTTTACATTTTAGATAGTTCAAGTACTTTTAAATATTTCTATGCGAAACCCGATAGCCATACGGTCGAGACGTAAGAATTAGGATTTGAGTTAGAGATAGGGGAGGTTCAAATCTTGTTTATGACCGTAACAATTGTTATCAGAATTATCAACCTTGTACTGTATCGACTCTCCTCTTTATTCTGTTTTAAAATATACTAGAACAACCCAACTAACCTTGAGAAAGGACAGAATTTAAAATTAATTACGATTTTTTTATGTTGTAAGTGTTATTGCCTAACTCATAAAGTAAAATTTTGTATTTCATTGCCTGTTAGGTAATATGACGTACGAAAGTAACGACATATTAAATACATAGATTAAGAATAATAATAATAATAATAAATATCAAATTCATAAAATATAATTCAAGAGTTCGATTAAATATCTCTTTTTATGTATATATCAGGCTGGAGATGTTTCTAAAAATCATCTTTAAATAAGCCTTATTTCAAATGACCTATGAATTCTAAAAGACTTCTTTGTTTTGCACTGTATTTAAGGGCACAAAGGATGTATTAAACCCATTCATGTTTCAAACTTTGAATATCGGCTATCTTGAAACCTAAAGATGTATCAAATAATTGTATGAACAAAAGTAGTTTATAATTACTTTGTATATGTAATTAATGTATAATTTTGGACCTATGTTGGAAATTAGTCAAATTGAAATTCCCGTTTGCTGAAACGGGAATAGCCGCAATCTTGAAAATGTTTATTTCTTAAGACTGAACAACAAAAACATCCAAGATATATGTGATAACTCCTTTTGTCGAAAGTACGACTGTTAACGTCTTAACAAACTTGAATTATATTGCATAATCCCATACATTCATATATTGTATATATATATATATATATATATTTACGTTAAATTGTATAAATGGCAATAGCCTTATTTATTTAATTTCAATAAACATTGAATCACAAAAAGTACTTGCTCCGCCGGGAGTCGAACCCGGATCTCTCACTTGCCGGGTGAATGTGCTACCATTACACCACAGAGCGCTTACTTTTTCTGATTCAATTATTTTGTATTTGGCCGTATCTGTCACATATGCGTTTAAATAAGCAAACTAACATATGATCGGAAGACCAAACACCTGTCAAACGACTTTTATTTACGTTAAAATTGTATAAATGGCAATAGCCTTATTTAATTTCAATAAACATTGAATCACATTGTATCATATATATATATATATATATATATATATATATATATATATATATATATATATATATATATATATATAAAGTGTACACAAAAACAGAAACAAAAATTCAGTGCTCATGTTTAATTTTCGAGTTCACAGAACCCTTCATCAGAACCACACTGAATTAAAACATATAAACAGAACTCAAACCAAGAACAAAAGACATAACCAAAATAAAATTTTAACAAATAAATACCATAAACAACAAGATTCCAATCAGCTGTGTGTAGAATATTTGTAAATGTTTACATAGAACTAAAAATCTTTTTGTTATAAAAAGGAAAAGAGAATCATCTTAGGTTCAACCCATCTGGTTGCCTTGATTTTAAAATTAATTGGTGTGCGATTTCAACATTTCTTAAATTTATCAGATTGGTATTTTGATTGTGGTTTGGCTCTAAATGGTAAATTCCTTTTAGGCTGAAGCAATTTTCTAATTTATTTTGATTGTGTTGAATCGCATGAGCAGATAATGGTCTCTCATAATTTTGATGAACAACATCAAACACACACACACACACACACACATATACTACAAATAATATATATATACATATAATGCATAGATAATATATGTATGTTAATATTCACAAAACTTTACGGAGAATTAATGGAGAAAACGCTTTCTATATAATGCGTAAAGTTTCAGATTCCTACAATTAAATTTAAGTCTCTACTAAACGTAAAGATTACTCTTTGAAAAGACTCGTCTTTTCATTTGGTACTCGTTTTACACACTACAAAATTTCTCTTATATATTAAAAAATCAATGACTAAGACCATTTATTGATATTAAAATGGCCCTAAACAGACATCTCCTAAACGAGTTTGACTGGGAGAAGAAACAGCGTTATTGTCCTGGCTTTTGTCCCGGGCCCTTTTGTTAGTTCTCGAATCCATTGTACGAACATTATGCACCGATAAGCAATAATGTTTCCATCATGTCACACATAAAACAATAGCTGAATAGATGTTAATCATATTAATAGTTATACACTTTGCTAGGCAGTACACGCTCTATGATTAGTTTGTTAATATTTTGGTTGAGTAGAGTTATTTTTGTGTTAGTGAAATTGATAAATATGGACAGTATCTTAAGAATTGAATAAACATAAGAATGAACATAATTCCAGCTTAAATCTAAAAGTTAATTTTTTACACTAAACGTAGTTTTAAGCAATGGAATTTTTTAATCTTATGTGTATTTAAATTGTGTAATGTTCTTTATCTCTTTGATATACCTATTTTTATCATGTGAAATTGATACACTTAGTTTCATAGACATAACGTATTCTAAAATATATAAAAACAAGACAGTGTTTAAAATAATTCGTTGGCAGGCGTTGCTGTTATTTAAGGATGTTAGATATTTACACATATTGTACTCGAATAGAAATCATCTTGCGAAATAAATCGAAGAAAATTATATTTATAATCTAATAGAGTTTAAGTTTTTTGGGGGGAAGCGATTTACAACACTTCTGCTGTAACATGTAGAGAAACATGTAATCACGTGTAGCTTCCAAATTGTTAAAACAGAAGGCATGCTATTGCGAGATTCATGCTAATACTAGATACTCGCTAATACCTCTGAAGTATAATGTAATATAAAGTAATAATGTAATGTGAAGTAAATGTTAAATGTAAATTTTAGGCACAGTTATTAATGATTTTTAATTAATCTTCGAGAATGCTCTCACAACATTGCAAGTTCAATTTTTTCCATATAAGTAATTAATTCAACAATTGCTCATGGCATAAATTAGTACAAGAAGCCATATGCGTAGGATTTCATTGCTTTTCATAACCTTACTTTTAATTGAACATTCTTCGAGAATACGTAATTACTGACCTACTTATTGAATGAAAGATTAAATTTTACCGGCGAGGAATTCTTGGAAAGATGCAATATTTGGATTATATCGTAAATTCCAAGCCCTCTTTTATTATAAAAGGTTTAGAATACCCATTATTAAAAGAGTAATTCCTAGTTATAAATGCATATCCATCCATGGAACTCTAATATAAAGTTGTCAATTTTTAATAATTTATTTCTAGCTTTATTTATCATAGAAGAAAATTAAATATTTCTAGTTAAGTAGGCTACTCTTAATTTTCATATACAGAGTTTTGTCGAAATCTCCTTTCGGACAGCAAGATAAATGTAAGAAGAGTAATTTGATAAGATCCATTTTCACATGTTTTCTTCTCGTTATGGGAACAAATCCTGTTTCATTTTGTTGAACTCTAAAAACCTTTAATGAGATACAAAAATACTAGGAATATACAATACATCGACATAGCACCATCATTGTTCTATGAGACGTCACGAGAAATACTCTAAATATTCTCTCTCTACTACAGCCTCAGTAGTCTCATTAATATCGGCACTTGTACGTCGTGATATATTTATTATAAATGTTACGTAACAAGCCTCACATCAGTTACGACGATTAGGAAAAACTATACAGGCCTATCTCTTCTTGTCTCCCGCAATAGGCCAGAAACTCGTTACATTTCTCCAGGTTGATTATTGGGCACCTTAACTGTAGGGGTAAAGATTATTGGTATGATACGTAATATTATTAAGCCAAACTAAAAATGTATTAATTGCTGTATATTATGTATAAAATTGCATAAATTTAAAATTATCCCTTATGTCGTAATATTCTACTTAAATTAGTTATTATTTATTATTCAAGCAAGTGTTGAAAAAGGTCGAATATTTTCAAAAGATTATAATACATACATTTTGATTTGAAAAAATGTTGGGGAAAGTGAAAGTTTTCTAAGAAATATAAACAATTTGTATAAGTATATTTGAGTCAACTTAAAATTATATTTCTAAGAAAATAACGTATTTTTAACCATAATAATTTCAAATACTTAGGTATATAATTGTATTAGGCATGTGGATACTTAATATACCAGTTTAAATTTATTCTTCTTTTTTAATCGGTGTTTTATTTTATCCATATAATTATATTGAAAAATCTGTAATCCGATTACAGCGATTTATTACCAGATTAAGTTGTTTATTTAAGGACAAATTTAAATTATTTTACTACTAAGTTAACAATTTAAAAGTATGGTATAATACAATATAATAATGAGAAGAAGAAAAATTGCTTTATTTAAACGATTACAAATAAGGTAACATGATAATCCTCTGATAATATTTGCAATATAAAACAATTGGTATTAAACCGTCTGTTTGTTTCGTCACAACATTTAAAATATATATAATATATATATATATATTATATATATAATATATATATATTATATATATATATATAATATATATACACTTTCCAAATTTATTCTGCTTTTAGAAGCAAACATATGTTACAAAAGCTCAAAAAAACAAAAAAAATCAGCTTTTAAAATTTGTATTATTAAACTTAAAAAGAAATAACATTAACAGCAATGTAATTGTTGCTATAATTAGTTCAGTTGTTATATTTTTATCTCCTGTTGCGTAAAATGCAAAATCCAATATATACATATATACACACCACACAGACATACACACATAACACACACACACACACATTTATATATATATAGATATATATATATATATATATATACATACATACACACACATACATACACACATACATACATACATATGAAGTACAACAAATAAACTTTGTGTAAAATTAACTTTCGATCTTCTATATTTACATCCATATTTATAAATAGCAAATATGGCAATAACTAGTCATAGTTAATTAATTATGTTAGTTAAGTTAATACAATATAATAACATAAGTTTTATAACAGCAGTTAAAGCTTAAAGTGTACGTTACCGTGGATACAACGATAAAGGAAATGTGTGGTATTCTGAAAAAAATTATACGGTTAATGAAATAAGTCTTTTAGGTATTTCAAAATGTAATTATATTTATGATTCGGGTAAGACTAGGAGTTTGTTTGTCACTGTCTATAACCAAGCAATGAAAGTGGAGTTTATTCATTTATCAAATTTACGAACAGATTTTTTGTAAAATGAATGTAAACTAATGCATTTTCAAATCAACTAAGAACCTTTAAGAACATTTCTTTAAGACGAAAATTATTACTATTACTATTAGTGATAGTTATTTATTAAATACTTGTATAAAAATGGCAACGAAAAAAGGTTTTTACAAGAAATAAAATAAATCTGGCTAAATAAAAAAAATTCCTTTATGAAATATTTTTGAGGCAATTCAATGTAGAGTTAGATGTACAAAAATATTTTTTAGCCGTTTTTATTCGTGCAATGAGTTGAACTATACAGCCAAAATATGTTGTAAATGTATAATTTTTATGGTTTTCTTTCAATAAAAATATTTTGTTATTTTTATTGTAATGAAGGGGCACGTTGACCTATTTTAACACAGTGATCGAGATAAATATGGACCAGGAGTAACATAACTCCATAGAAGCACCTAAGGATTGCTTCTTCTCTACATCTTCTTGCCCGTCACATTGACCTACTCAAGTTATTCCCTTACAGGTCATTGGGCCAAACTGAATAATTTGTTGTATTTGTACTAAAGGTCCTGTTCTATGTTCAATTATTAAGGACATTATGAACTTACCTAGGTGGCCAAATTTGGAAATATCTTTTTCGTTGGTGTTTTGTTAGTTTCTATACACTACCATTCTCTCAAAACTATGAGTATCCCGATCTAAAACAGCAGAGACAATGTAGTTTCAAGTATCAACAACATACTATCCTCATGGGGGTCAATTTTCTAGTTAGTTCCGTATATTTCATGATAGATATGGCTGAAATTTTGGATCATTAATAGGAGCTCAGATCGATAACAACAAGCAGTTATCAGATGCCTGAGTAGTATCCAACATCATTTCCGAATAATATGAATTTTTTTGCTTATATATTATTTTGATCTTGTTTCAGGTAGATACGTATATCATCCATTTCGGCTCCTTATCAGTAATATATCGAAGAGATTACATATACCTGGGTGGACACGTGGAATTACTTTTCCATCCCTGTAACATGCCGGGAGAAAATGTATTTATTTTTTTTATTTTTAACCTGCCCTGGTTTCGACCAAAGTTGCACTCTTTCACCTGTGCAAGCTAAGAAACATGCAAACCTTACACTAGAGTTGTGGTCTTATAAATTAAACAAGAATTTGTCTTTATAAATTGTCAATTACAAGAAAAGTTCTTAAATTAATCATACTCACACATTTTGTTTACACTATAATTACAGTTTATATTATTACAATTTGTAATTAGTCAAGTATTTTAAAAGATTCTCAAGTATTTTAAAAAGCAGTGAAAATTTATTAATTTTCTTTAGTATTTATATTTGTCATAGAAGTATTTTGATATCTTTTATTTCAAGGGGTTTAAAACTAAAATGATAATACTGTATATTATATTATCTGCATCTCTGTATTCCTTAATCTTAAGCCAACTAATTTCATGAAAATTCAAAATGTATGAAAAGACCAAATACATATCTAATAAAGAATATTGCTAGTAAAGAAACTTATCTGTAAGAGTGTTTGATAAATCAGTAAAATCAATGTACGTAATATGAAAAAAAGGGAAACCAAGTAAAGAAATCCGGAACTTTCGAATATGAGATGACAGAGAAAAGTTAATATTTTAAAAACATATAATTATTTTACTTCCTTGGACCAATATAGGTTTATCCCTAATTCTTAATCCTAAATTAGTAATAGTTGCAAAACTGTAATGCTTAATTATTAATTATAACGAGATTAATATGATTTAAGAGGTATGATCAGTACTCATTACGGATTTAAACACTAAGGTTAAGAAATGTTATTTCTTAACTTTAATAATTAATAATTAAGCTTCAATAATTATCCTTGGTTATCAGTTCTGGACGTTGAAAATAATTTTGTCCTGTACAATTTAATAGAATGTTTGGTTTTATAAATATTTATCCATATTTCAACAATCATTGAGTTTCGAAAATTATAGGTTTTAAATTATACTCGTAGAAGACCAAACGATGAAATAGGACAAGTTGTGTGTTATAGATATATTTCCTTTATTTAGTATTTTTAAAATTATTCCTTGTTGGGTCGGTAAATTAGGATGATGATATTTATTAATGTACAAAGGAATGTTCTTGGTGATATACTCGTATATTAGACTACATTCAACCATGTCATCCATGTGTCCGATGAAACTTTAGAAAATAATATGATTCCGAAAGGTTCTGGACCAAGCCAGTAAAACTTATAGATGGCAAAGATCCTTCAAAAAACCTCTAAAGAACCTCAGCCGTAGTAGAGTCACGATCTATGATCTCTTGCACCGGGGCCAGAACACGAGATCGATTTTGTTAATAGCTATAATTTTATCACTCTCTCTCTCTCTCTCTCTCTGTGGCAACATCCTCTCTCATGGTTCTCTCTCTTCTCTCTCACGTGGAACCATCCAAGAGAGTACCTACTAGTACCTATTCCTCTCAGAAATAGACAAGTGTAAACCACTATTTATTTTTCCTTTCTTCTTCATAGTTTCTGCAGAAAACGTTTCTGTATTGTCACATCTCAAGTTCCGATGACGATCTTAGTTACGAACTTACCTTATGAGGACGAATTTGTATGGTACTAATAAAATACTACTATTATTGGTATAGTATGTAAAATTAATAAAGATCCATTGAGGCTTTATATGCTTAGGTGTTAAGTAGTAATTGCCTCTTGAAACTAAAAACCCTTGGCTACATGGTACATGTACTTGGGTTTTGAATGAAGTTGTACTTTATTCCATATGTAAGTCAGCATTGCGTTGAAACGAAGATACCAGTTAAGTTGATAAAAAACTAGATATAAGAACTTTGTTTATCTTGTTCGTAGAGCATTATTTCAGGATAATTTGTGTATACTGTATGAAATCATATTCTACGCTCTACTATGGAGTCTGGTCGTAATATGACAAGTTTTGGTCACCATTAACAAATTTTAAATAAGGCGAGAATAATCTTTTCTTCTCTGTTTAAATAATTTTTTTAGAGTGTTTACAGTGCTGAGTATTATTGGTTTACTTAATACTAGGAATAATCTGAAGAGTAATATTGATTACCCTGCTTCGGCACGCGGATAATTTCTTCTTTTTTCAAAACACAAGTGATTAACACCCTCCATTCAGGTTATTTAACGAAATACACAGAGATTAAAAGCATTCTTTGCTAACTAATTCAAGAATAAACCTATATGTAGCACTTTAAAATTTTGGCTGAGCTTTAGCGAAGCCTTTAACTCGTGGATATCGAAATATTTCATTTCTGAATGATTTATAGATTTTGAAATTTTGCACGAATCTTCATTTATGTATTAGCAACTCTAATTTACGGTGAATTTCAATCCATTTTCGTTGAGCGTTAGCGAATATTTTTCCATTGATTTCAAGGAATCATGGAATCATTGGTTTATCATTATGGAGAAGATTGAATAATATAATAAATAAATTTGTTAGAAATCTTAATCAACTGGTTTGAGATTTAAAAATGTGATTTTTATTCATAGAGTAAAAATACAAAATAATGCAATAGTCGGTATCAATGTTTGATTTCGGCGGACTCTTGTGTTGTAGTATCATGCCTACCTCTTCGGAACTCTTATTACTTGAAAACTGCTCTGAAACCTAATTTAATGAACAAAAATTGGATTATATAAGTGGTTAGATATCTCGAAAAAATGTAATCTGTTAAACCTTAGACCATAGATATAAATGAGTCCTATGGTCCTATGGTAGTAGATGTCCAACCATTGAATTTGGCTGAGCGTTATTGAAGGTTATGACTGTCTGCCTTCTATCTGATTGCAGGACATGAAATGAGCTATATATGTGAAAGTGTGCATGTAACCTTGAAGAAGCCTGTTACACCACACTTGGCGTAGTGTATACCTTAGTGACTACTGTAAATGTCACAAAAAATTTTGTTTGGACTGAAAGTTAAAGATTTTTATGTCCAGATCTATTAGCAACTGTAGAAACCTTTCAGCACTTTTACCGAGAACAATGTGTTCCCCATTGTTAGGGTAAATAAATGGGAAAAAATAAATTGTTGTCTACCTTTTACACTTGCTTACATAAAATATGTTAATAGAAAAGTTTATGCATTAGAATTTTATGGCTGTTATTGCTAGGAATGCGTTCAAATTTTAAGGGGAACGTCCGACTTATTTTTTACTTTTAATGTTTTTATCCTAATGGCTAATTGGGGAAGAGCATATACAGCACAAGGTCAACATTACTGAGTGAAAATAATTATAGATATGTGCTAATTGTAGGAAAAATGACAAAAGAGTATATCCCAGGATGAATAGAGAAGGTCGTTGAACATCGTGCAGAAAATAAGGGTCTGAGGGCTGTATTACTGATCTGAGGATAAAACAAACCTTAATAAAGGGAAGAGCACTAATAAAATACACGGTCAAAATTAATGATAAAAATGTTAGGATTAAATTCTGCGTTCTTTCAATAAGAGCTGGATGAACGCATAAAAACACCAAATCCTTATAAAAAATATACAAAAACTACATAATAAACTATGTTTGTTGTATATATTCATATTGCACATAACAGTTCTAAATTCAAAGTAAAATACTAAGCGGTAAAAACTTTAAGTTCTATTCAGTAAAATTTACTGTTTACAAGACAATTTTGTGAATAGCGTGTACTTAAATATAGAAAGTACATATCAAAAGATTGGAATTGTAAATTTTAAGTACATTTTGATATAGCGAGAAGGAGAAACTCACAATCAGTTGACGAGCATTGCAGGTCAGGAGCGTTGTGGGAGAGGAGGGTGATGGTGGAAGGGGAGGGAGTGAACAGCATAATTTCACCAGCAGTACTTGACCCACGACTGGACCTTTGGTGAGAAGACCGCATTAGTAACCACGATGCGTTTATCCCCTTAACCATTTAAGACAAAGCAGGATTAATCGTCCTTAATAAATTGTGAGGCTTTGGCTGTAAAACAGAAAGTGCGCGTTCTCTTTAACCAACACAATATCCAGTATTACTGGCTAAATATACATTTTTATTTTCATGTAAAAAACTCTTAAATAAATTAAATGAAAATTAATTAGTTATAAATTATTTCTAAAATACCCTACGTGTTTAAAAGTAGCCTTTTTTATTACATAATAAATACAAATAAATGGGTTTGATTATTGAGATATATATTTGAGCATTCAAATGTAAGGAGATACTCAGTGAAACATACTGACAAATATTTTACTTGTGTTGCATATTAGCCTTTCATTTTAGATACTTTTAGCATTCATTTTCTTTTAGATAAAATTCAGTTAATATTATTGTAAATTGAAAGTAGCCGACCAGGCAGACTTTCAATTTCCGATCACTCTTCTTTAAACGTATACGTAATGTAAAGACAATTATTTTTCTATTATCAACGACTGCTTACGTGGTTAAAACCCTGTCATGAGGCTGTCTTACATAAAAACCGTCTACGTAAAATTTCAAAAATACAGAACAATATATATACATAACGGCCTATTAAATAAACATATTTAAAATTACCGGTAATTATTATAAGTTAGTTCATTTTCATTTCATATGTACAGTTTTAAAAAGCTTGGTTTTTAATATTACATGTTTTGCAAATTTTATCACACATTTTAAAGAATATTGTAAGTAAAATGGTTTAAAAATATAACTCACTCTTTAAAAAATTTCATTATACTCAAATTTAGTGGCTTGCTGTATTTATTTGAAAATACAAGTACAAAAAAATATAAATTATTTATATCACGCAACTTCATCGTTTTATACAAAATAATATTTATAGCGTTTTAAAACGATCCACCACAACATAGGGTAATTTTTTATCGTTAGAAAAAGTAAAATATTTTATAATATTAAAAAAAAATTATAAAATATTTTCCTTTTTCTATTGATAAAAATCACCCTAAATTGTGGTAGATTGCTTTAAAACGCTATAATTTAGGGTGATTTTTTACTTTTAGAAAAAGGAAAATATTTTATAATATATTACAATAATAAAAGTATATTACAATGATATATTATAAACTGGTAAATGTATGGGATCCTTAATTATGTAAACAAAATATTTTAATAAACGTAATAAGATTCAATAGCAGCAATAAAAGCCATAAAGTATGTAAGTAATGTGAAAATCGCCAAAAATTATGTAAATGCCAATGAAAATGCATATTATTATGCATATATGAAGAAATCTTGTCGAATTCGCTTTATATTTTATATACGTGTGTAAAATCATCTTTTCTGTCAAAATAAAATATCAGAAGTTCTAAAACAAAAAGCAAATGAAACAAGTTTTACTGATACCCTTAAAATACATGCTGCCCGTTTTTTGAACTTATCGATTGATGATTTGTTAAATCTCACCTTTTAATTTTATAATATGAATCTTATGTAAGCATTTTTAAACCACTGATAAACGAATTTTTAAGAGGTAAACATTTTATAGTAATCCTAAAGAGGATTGGGTAAGACGTTACCAAACTTACATTCCATCATAGAACAGAAACGTGAGAGCACATATTTAACCCTAGAACACTACCGTGCGTAAATTTTACGTATATGCGTCATGTTTATAGTCACACCTACTCTCCCTAAACCTTCCGGTTTAAGCTTTGGGCAGTGCTTCTACTGATCAATGGTGGTCATTCGTCCTCCGAAGTGTAATGGTGTGTGTATTTCTTTTTCTTATCTCAATATTGATTTTTATTTAGGCCGTGCGTCAATTTTACGTAGCGGTAGTATTGCTTGATAAAAAATACGTATATTTTACGTATAATGTGTATAGTAAAATAAGTAACTAAACCTATTTTACGTTGTTTTTTTGGTAAATAAAAGTCTTTGAGTTAGTAGACAATTTGTAGGCTGTTTGGAAAGGATGATTTTCTATGGCATTTTAGATATGAAGATAAGGTTAGGAAAACACCATGTATCACACGTGCACGCATTACACACACGCACACACACGCTTAAACACACGCATCATCACCTTAAGTAAGCACATAGGCAAGAAAATACACAAACCCAATACACAGGTATGAAAATAAACCTTTACATAACCTAAAAAACAAAAATAAACATGCTACGTAAAATTTACGTATCGGTAGTAACAAAGGCATATCGAAACACGGTAGTGTTCTAAGGTTAAGCAAGATACACAAAACAATATTGCATTACTATTTCCACAGGGCTGGTCACACAATCTACGAGATAATGCAAATAGCTTGTTTTATAAATACATTACCAACATTGTCAGACAAATATAGTTGTATGCGGTAAAACTATAACTGTCGTTGGTTGGGTTTGGCAACTGAAGAAGCAAAAGTTGTTTACCAATTTATGTAGTAATGTGTGATGTAACCATTGCAATATTCTGAATCATAAACAAATAATTTTGTAAAAATTTTCCTTCATTTTACAGTGTTCACTAGACAGATGTAGTGAATAAATACTTTTGGGCTTGTAGAGTAATGTTCACTGAAAGCGTAACTCTGTTCATTTACGCCTGGTGAAATACTCATGTAGGAATAATGACGTTGTCATGGTGACGCTCGTGCTTCAAGGTCTCATGTTCAATTTTCCATACGTTAAATATATAAATGCAAAAAGTTTCAGTTTCAAGCATAAATCAAGAGAGTAAATTTCATGAGCACTGAGTAAAAAAGTTATAAGCAATAACATTTCTCACTGCAATTAACTATAAGACCTCTAAATTATTATAACAGATTAGAAATTGCACCATTATTATTATGTAATAGACTAAGTTTTCATAAAAAATTTTAATATAAGAATATCAATTTCATAATAACACTTAAGATTTTCACCAACAGTTGCGTCCAAATATTAATAGCTAAAATGAAAAACAAGATACAATTTGTGCCAATACTATTAGGTTTTAGTATCTCTTTATCATTAAACACAAACGTTGCCATGTAAAATTTTAAGTAGTGGTAGCCCTTTTTGGAGAGGTACCTCCTGAAAACATTTCGTTCCTATATATATATATGTTATATTAAGACAGGATTGTTCATATACAATTATTACTTATTAAACTCTTTTATATTTATTAAGTATGCCATTTTTAGTTATTCTACTATGTTATTTTGTTCCTAAACTGCTAACAGGAAAGTCTATACTAATGTTAAAGTAATACTAGTGTTAAAGAATTAACTGCACAATTTAATAGTTCCGAGAAGAAAGTAGAATGTAATGGAGAGAAAGCTATTAAAACAATTCCAGAGAAAATTTAAATTCCTGTAAGATTAAAGGAAATTGCTGCAACATTTTATATTTATATGAAACCATGCCAATGCTGCCAGACGAAGGAATACATACATTCCTTGTTTAACTGTGTAATATATTAGTATCAAAATTTGTACAGTGTGTTTCATTACGTTGTACCTGTATGAAATATTACTAATCCTTCTCAACATCTGCTGTAATAAGCAATCTTATATTGTGAAATGAAATTGAATTATTAGTTGAGACGTTTTAGTTGCACAATATTTATAGAAACAATACCTCTAAATATTGGCAAGTTAATATACTATTAACATTCAGATATATTGGCATGTTAATATACTATTAACATTCAGATATTTAGAAACTCCATTACCTTGAAGGCTTACAAGCTTTTAAATTGGTTCTAAATAAGTACAATATTACTGTCAATCGGAAATTATATTTGTAAATACAGGTATATTACCTTTTAACGATATTATTATAGAGTTCTAAAACATTTCAACGACTATGATCTTGAAACCTGAAGAGTGATCGATGTATTATTTATTACTAAAAGTACGTTTAATTTCATTCGTATATTTTTAAAACCACACGTAAATCAAAAAGTCACTAGTCATCCACGCCACATAAACATCAGCTGATGGTCAGCAAGTATTGGTTTCTAAATAGTACTGTTTAATCCCCCTGCCCTCATAAATTTAATTAAACTATGTTTACTTTCAATATGTAATAACATATATTTTGGAACAAAATTGATGAAAATTAAAGATTGTTCTTTCTAAGTGGATTTAAATAAATCAAATATAAGCTTTCTTTTCGGATTGGTTTTCATTTCAGTTTATCCTTTGAAAGAGAAAGAGTATGGCAAAAATGTCGTGTTCAAGTACGAGAATATTTTTTTTTACATATTTAAAATTGGTTCTAAATATTATATATATATATATATATATACATATAGTATATGAACCAATATATATATATATCTATATATATATATATATATCTAAAAGGAAAAAGAACCAATTTGAAATATCTAAAAAAATATTCTCGTACTTGAACACGAAATTTTAGATATATATCAACGGTAAAGGTAGCTAAACTTAACAATAATTAAACATTTGTTCTGTTCTCGATCCTTAAAAAATATTTAACCGTACTAATGTAATTACAATTTGGTATTATATCCCTTTTAAAGATTAAAAATACACCGTATTAATGCATTTTAGATGCAAAATACATTCTCTCCATTATGCTTTACAATGATATAAATATATTTAAAGCTTTAACTATATGCCAATGGGTAATTTACGGGTAATTCATTGTTTTATTATGTTTTGCATTTAATTACATTATAAAACAATGCAATTAGTGTTGCAATTTATTTTAGATTCGGTAAATCTCCTATGGTCGTAAGCCAGTACATAACTCAATAACTAGTATGGTATATATAACAGATTTGTACGTCTGAATGTAGTAACGATCTATATACCCTGGGAATGTAATATGTCTTCAATATGTACACATATGAGGTTCTCTACTATACTATTTACTTTCGTCGTCAAATACGTAGAATATACGCTGAGGGGAATCAATACTGGAGCTGAGTAATATTTATCCATTGCAAAGAGAATTCGACCTACATATTTATAAAGAATCCTGTTTAACTTGCTAAGTACACACACTCGACCTTTTATGACGTCTAATTGCATCGAATTGAGCTTTTCCGGCTTAAGAGATGAATCTAAAGAATGTGTTGCAATCAAAAATTTAATTGAAGAAATGCTGGCAAAGTCCTGTATTATAATATGAGGTTAAAATTATCTACATACCTACTTCCAACAATCCATATAATTTGTTTGCCATTTTGTGCCATTATGCGTTTTTGAGCAAAAATCTGTTTAGATAAGTTTTAAATGATTAAGTTAAAATGAATATGAATATATAGTTTTAACTTAACTTACTTTTTAACGGTTTAGTTAGTTACGGAATAACATTCTTTAAAAAACTCTATAAAACCTGAAAAAATTTGTGAATACTCGTTACCTCTGAACTACAGAGGAAATAAATTAAACTTTTTTAATTTAATACCGGTTTGAAGAAACTATTACGTTTGTAACAAGATTGATGTGCAGGTTGTTATAGAAGGTAGGGGAATAACAATAATTTGATAATGTTTTGTAACGATGGAACACTTTAAATGTAAATCCCACGACTTGTAAGTTCGGGATCGAAAATATTAATTGACTGCGGGAAGTGCATGACTAGAAGATTAGGTTGTTCTGGAGTGTTCTAGGAAGTGAGCGTATAAGATGATATAGCGCGTATTTCTATGTGGACTGTGTGTGCCGAAGGTTTTACTACGAAGAGATAGTGAAAAAAATTAAGAGAATGCGTTACAAGTGACGATGGATGATTTGAAAGGATAGTAGAATATATGTTACTACAAAAATGTTTGTAATTGTGATTTTGTAACATTTGACTATGGCAAATGCCCGAAGACCTGTCATCCTTACACTTATACTGTAGTAGACTCTAGTTCTGTGAGCTGTATTATCAGGATCCTCCTCTTCTTATACGAAGAACCTGAATCTCATAGATGTGTTCCAACCTTCTTTCTGTTTGATGTTTGATGACACCGGTCAGTCTAAAATTGTTGACATTTACATTTTTGCAACGCAAAATTAATCTTAACTTTTCATAGTCTTGATTTAGGCGATACACTTCCTCCATCCAACTATACTTAACTTGCTCAGTATTTCATATTTAGATTTAATCTCACCATTTCACTATACCATAAACCCAAGGAAAGTGTAGAAGTAATCGCAAATGTTGATTTTAGTAGCCTGTTCCAGATAATATTAAGCGATTCATTGGAATTTTGTTCTTCCCATGCAAATATTCTGCTAGTAGTGTTAAATTAGTTAAAGTTGCTTTTATTAGCTCCATTAAAATTTT
Organism: Homalodisca vitripennis; assembly: GCF_021130785.1. NCBI lineage: Eukaryota > Metazoa > Arthropoda > Insecta > Hemiptera > Cicadellidae > Homalodisca > Homalodisca vitripennis. The sequence goes on from NC_060212.1 coordinate 149,766,345, forward strand.
CTCTCGGTCATCTCATTAAATTAAACTGTAGTGACATTGATAATTTACATGAATAAAACACATACTCAGAATGCTTGTATGTATTACTTTTACTGTCTCCGTTAAAACGGTAATAAAAAGTAATAGTCAAATTTAATTAATGCTGTGTTAAACACACAGAGAAAATAAGTACAAGTAAATTAATATTAATTGTTTTAAACCATGAACATTTGTATGATGCAAAACAAAAACAATCGTGACTTGCAACAATGCTGCAGCTCACTCATCCGTCTTAAAGTATGCACATGGACCTTAAGGCTAATTTCATGACTCTAAATTAACTCATAAGTTATTTCCATACAATATTAGTTTTGTATACGCTTTTAAACCTTAACTATAACAATGTTAGTGTTGTTTTTAATTTAAATTAATATATTTTACCTTTAAAATAAGGTCATAACACATTATTACATATTTTGAAATATAACCATCGTGCAAAGCACTTGAAAAGTAGTTACTGATTTTATTCTGATTGTATTCTCTTTAAAATAATATTATATTTCCTTCATCCCCTTATCTGGCGCTGATTGTAGGGCAATAAGCCGTCTCGGCGTATTCTGCATTAACTAATTTAGCTTTTATGACTTATGACGTAAGAGCTGTTCTCCAACCATCACACCGGAAACAACTGTTCTAATTGCTCGTTGCAAACAAAGGTGCAACTGAACAATCCTCTAAACTCAGTTATTGTCTAACATTAAACCAATTAGTCCGTTTTAGTTCTCTTTGTACAATCACCTGATCTGTCTGGACAGTTCCAATCTTAGGTTTAGCAAAGCGTGCAGAATTTTTACCTATGTAAAGAAATATCGTGAACAATTTTTTTTATTCTTTTTTGTAGACTGCATAGTATGAAAATCCTCTGTTCCTTTTTATTAATAGGTTTCTCCAGTCCACAATTCCGGAAGAAAACATTAATTTCTTCACCGATCGTTTTTTTCTCAATTATGGGGATGACTCACATCAAACACCTTTACGCATCTCTCCTCGAGTTTGAACTTCACAAAAAAGTATGTGCGTATCATCATCAATGCAAATTTTATAAATAATCCGATTACTACCCGTACCATGGAGTTAAGGGCCTACGGGCTAGTTTTCACTCAGCTTTTTGCTCAACTCTCAAATCGTGAGGTACCCATTGAGAAAAGTCTTTTAACATTATTCGCAATGCCAGGGATCTAATATCTGGGGAAACTTATGGGGTGTATTGACTGTATTCTTGGATTATAGCGCGCACTAACGTTTTGTTGGTGAAAGCGGAATGCATCTTTAGTGAACGTTCGTCGTCTTGAAAGGAAATAAGTCCCCTTCAAATTTCTGAATACCATCTAAAAACAGCAGCACCGTATAGTGCTTCAGAATCAAAGGCGTGTTTAGAGATGTTCGACGCACTCCTCTTGAGTCAACCCTACTTTAAAATCATAGAAATTCATAGCTCGAAAACGCTCTCTCTATATCTCATGAATACGATGTTTCCAAATTGATAATAATACACTGATGAACCAATTTATTGTCAGGTACAGATAGGCGCTTGGACAAACAGAGAAGAACGATAAGATTATTGCTGTATGCACTGTCTGCAGGTATCTCAAAGCAAAGGCAGATCATATGCCTGATCACAAAACTTGTATATAACTGAACAAAAAAAATTGAATCTTGCCAAGAATAAATTGATCTTACTATAAATAGCTCAACTAGTTTAGTTCCAATATGGCTATGGTTGTCGTTCTGATATTTTTTTAATTCGTAACTTTAGAAAAAATAATAATAAAATGCTTATAGCATTTCCTGAAATTTTTATAAATTTTCCAAAGGGTTTAGAAATATTGATTGAATGTAATTCCTGTAAGTGGTATTTTACTACCAAGAAGTGGCAAAAGAAAAGTTAAAACAAATTAATAAACTTTGTGTTTTTAATATCTCGCTCACATGCATTGGCCAACTTCGTACGCCATTTCATTTCAGTACAGCGGCTGCAAATTTTCAAATTTATACAGCATTTAATTCATGAGATTTTCTGCCATACATAGATAATATGATAGATAATCAGACATACATCATGCTTAAAAGAAATTTTTTACATCCACCTGCCAGAAAAAAAAGAAATTTTGTCAGCCTACTAAGTAACAGGCTTCTATTCCACTTCAAGTTATTGTATATGCCTGTTACTATATATATATGCATTTTAATAAATAAATGAAAGCTTTACAGCTAGGGCTTAATTTGGAAAACTCGTCCTTGAAAATATGATGCGTTTATAATGTTACAACTATTGAATAACGTGGTTAAATTGGATTAAAATTTATTTTATCATTTTTATCTTAAACATACATATACCATGTTAATGTTTCATTTGAAAAAACATCCAATAAAATTATATAGGCCTTCTTGCAATGGATTTAAAATCTTAAATTATTGATAAGCGATTTTATAAGAAAATGTGTACTTTGCTCTAATATGCAAAAATAAACAAGGTATACTGGGCGCTCTGTGAAAACATATGGCTTCGTATAAAAAACAATATAGCAAGTCCTTTCAGTCTAAGGTGATAAATATGTACGATTAACTCACATCTTCCTGTAGACATTTTGAATTATCATGACTAAAGACAGTTAATAAACAATACCGAGTTTGCCTATAAAGATATATATATATATATATATATATATATATTTATTTGAAAATCCATGTTGGTAATTATATCGTTCTTTGAACCAGAAATATTTGTCAAACTCTTTGTTTTATCAATGACATAAATGGGTCTATTTGCTATGAATTCTTTGGGACTGTAATACATTTCCATATTTTTTGTAGTAAACTTTCTTAAAATCTTGATACATCTGATACATAATTCTGAAAAGACCTCCGGAAATGTTTAAATTTTGTAATTCATCTGGATAATAAGAACCATTCAATTTTACTCTGATAGTTTGTTACATTCAAACTATCGAACTTTGAAGGATTTTTTTTTCTTGATTATTCTGTCTATCTGTTTGGGAACCTATAATAACGAACTTTGGATTGAATATATTTCTATAAATATTTGTGATATCGAACGAATAAGTTGTTCCAGTAATACCTTTTTGTTCAATACATTTGTTGTATAAACACCAATGGGATAATACGGGTTAATCTGTTTTCCCACACTATTAAACACACAGCTTCTAGTAGAGTATTGAAACTTACATGAATAAAGATGATTATACACCTTAACGAGGTGTACTATATATTACACTTTATAACCAGGAGGATAAATGTGGGTTAATTGTTTCTCAGTAAATATTGTGATAAATCTTCCTCATTATCTCATTTAAATTCTCTCCTACTGACACATATTCAGTTGTGTGTCACAAATTGTGTATTATTATTTGTGGTTGCAAAATTAATTCTATTTCTCAAAAAATGGAATTTATTAAAAAAATATGATAACAGAACGAGGACTAACAGAACTCATAATAGAAATAGAAATTTAAAATTTGTTGAAAAGTTGTGCCCGTATAGCTTACCTTGAGCGCTTTAGAGGCGCTTTTGTAATCAAAAGCACATTAAAGGCGACCCTGAAATTTTGTAGCTGTGGCTTACAAAACCAATTGTTGTTGGTTTTTAACCCAGTTTGAGAACAGAAATTAACAAAACACTCCAGACTTATACCGTTCCCACTCCACAATACCTACAAACGTGAATTTCATCTGACTGAACAGACCTTCACCTTTCACAAAGTTCGTCTCACTCTCTCTGTGTATCCCAACCTGTGAATATCGTTCGTAGTTTTCATTTGTGAATTAAATTATCAATATAGTGATAAATATTATATATTAGTTTTATATTACTAATTACCTTCTTGAATGTTAAATAAACATGTGTATACATTTTGATCGTTTTATGGCTATAAAATATAAATTGAGGATTATATTAACATGAAGAATTGGATTTATCTTTGGAAAAATAGATTCAAAATTTCAAGATAAGAATACATTTAATATAATTCACTAGGTTATTGAATTATATTATACTATACTTATACAGTATATTATATTATACTATAACCATGCCATAGGTCACTATAGTAGTTTTATAATTAAAACTATTTCAAGAAAGAAAGTGTTTTATGGGATACAGAACCGATGTACCCGATACCCGAAGCGATGATCGTGCTAATTTATACTGTAGTATTTATTTTGTATTTTAAAACTTCAATTTATTATTTCTGGTATTTTTGACGTGTGGTTACTAGGGAGTCTCCTTTAAAGATATAATTAATACAAAAACAAAAGCCTTTTAGATTTTATTTTAAAGTGTATGCATAATAAGGGCAGACCTCTTCAACCGAGTAATTTTATATACCTTTAACTGTAAACTGGCGTATATTTCTTAAATGTAATTGTATTAACAGAATACCTTACCCATTTCACATTTATGGAACATAGCATTTGACAAGTTGCAGCATCTGGACTGCGCATTTTTGAAGTCGATTATAGTGGTTGGTTGTATTATTCCTAAAATGTGTCATATATTTTTATATTTTGTTCACTGTGCAGGGATTTCTATTCTTTAATTAATTTACCTTGGTGAATTTATCTTTTTTAGACTTTTGATTTGAGAAACCCCCGCAGGAAAAGTTACATGTGTTCAAGCATTCATGGAGGTCATAAAATGTCACTCATTCTTGAAAAATGGTTCGGAAATATGGCCCAAAGAATAGCCATAAAAATATACTTTGATCTAGTGCTCAAGGTCTCATAATAGTGGTAATTATAAAATGCTATGTTGTCAAATAGCAGAAAGTTGAGGAGAATATTTGTGCGATCTACACTGCTCCTTGAACTATCGACCAAAAAACACCCTGGTACCTTAATGAAGTACGAAAAAACACATGAGACTTGTTTTCTCAAACATGCATCTCAAATATCAAAAGCATAAAAAATGTTTAGATGCTTATTAATTCTATTTTAAATGCTCTCACTAAATATGAATTGTAAAAGTGTTAAAAGTTTAACATTGTCGTTAAGGAACTAAAACCAAGATGGCCGCCAGTCCAGACGTCTCTTGAGTGAGTTTCCACTTCTGTAAGAAGTTAAACATAAGAGTTAAGAATTTTAGTTGTTTAATTAATTTAATTACTATCGTCAGTTTTATTAAATTCATATATGTTACTTTTCAGCCCATTAAATGTTTTATTCTTAATTCCTTAAGAACGAAAATTATTTACACAATTAATTAAGGATTGTCATCGAATTGATTTACAGCTTTCGCTTCAGTTCTACTACCTTTTTAATATTCCGGTGGTCAAATATTTGTAGATAATTTCGTTATTCTGCCATTTTTTTATCAATCAAGGTCTGGAATCTATTATTCTCCAATATTTATTTTTAATTGTTCCACCGCTTTCTTCTTTTAAATTTATCAACCAATAAAAACTATGATGTCCTATGATTGAATATAAAAATTCTCTTGTCTATATCTCTAACTACGCTTTCGCAACATTTCAGAGTTAGATTTATAGGCTAATCAACTAATAAAAACTATGATGTCCTATGATTGAATATAAAAATTCTCTTGTCTATATCTCTAACTACGCTTTCGCAACATTTCAGAGTTAGATTTATAGGCTAATCAACTAATAAAAACTATGATGTCCTATGATTGAATATAAAAATTCTCTTGTCTATATCTCTAACTACGCTTTCGCAACATTTCAGAGTTAGATTTATAGGCTAATCAACTAATAAAAACTATGATGTCCTATGATTGAATATAAAAATGTCTATATCTCTAATACGCTTTCCGCAACATTTCAGAGTTAGATTTATAGGCTAATCAACTAATAAAAAATGATGTCCATATAAAAATTCTCTTGTCTATATCTCTAACTACGCTCTCGGAACATTTCAGAGTTAGATTTATAGGCTCTTTTGTTTGTTAGCTCTCAAATGGTTTTCAGGTATTCTTGAATCTATAACTTTTGAGACTTCAAGAAACACTAACACTCCAGGCCGATGAGTATCCCGTAAATTAAACCTTCTAGTTTTACTTTGGGCCATCTAAATCGTCTGATCCTCGAAACAATATAGCTAATACATACCACAAATGATACGACGACCCGTGATAACGGAAACGTCTGATGATGATGATGATGATGACATACCACATATAGAATCCGTATTGAACCAAAGCTCTCAGCTCTCAGTTATCTGGATCAATTTTTTGATAAGGTAAGGTTTTGATATTTTTATCATTTTAGATTAGCTTTTAATTTCCTGGTCTGTGGATTAATAAAATATTTGTTCTTCAATTTATTAGCGCTCCTAATCCTGAGTTTCAAGTCTTGACACATTACTACATTACATTCAAAGCTTAAGCAAGTTCTGCTAACTATGTTCTTGACAGTTTAGAAGATTCATTATAGAAAAGACGTCATACCAATTAAATCTCAGAAATATACATGATAGATTTTAACCCTCTTTATTGTGAAAGAAAAATTATTTTATCCCAATATATACTAGATCCTTGTTGTTGTTAAGTGATACGAATTTGAAAGTAAAATAATAAAAAATATATATTTATAAAAAGTAAAAAAAATATAAATTAGTTTTGAACGAAATTTAATTTTACATTTTACACAAATATAATACTGAAAAATACTCATCATACTAGTACAACGTACTCGTAACACACACCACACGATCACATACTATGTTTAATTCGAATTACATAGTCATATTCCAAGAAGCTTATAACGATTTTAAATGTTAGTGGTAATTGAACCAAATAATCAAATTAAAGTATTAACTCAGATATGAAGGTGATGAGCTAAACTGTGAGTGTTCTTGGAATTGCATATTCCAAGAAGATTATAAGGATTTTAAATGTTTTGGACCAAATAATCAAATTAAAATAATAACTCAGATATTAAGGTGAAGAGCTAAACTGTGAGGAGAGCTCTTCTTGGAATACTTGGAGTATTATTGCAATCTGTTTAAGATGTTCTAGTTAATAAAGATGAGGGTCGTTTACGGGTTCTGTCTGGGATACCGTTATTATCCTTTAGATTATCTAAACCCAGAGAAGTACCTTGGACATTCATTTATTCAAATTCTAGAATAAAAATAAACATTTTCAAAGACACAAAAAAACTTTAGGAACTTAAACTATATAGCATTTTAAAATTAGTTTTTTGTCTGAAAATCAAAACCCAATCTAATAAAAACACAACGTTTGGGTGGCATACAAAATTGATCCCAAATCAATTAGTTGTATATATATATATATATATATATATATATATATATATATATATATATATATATATATATATATATATCCTTCTTGCAGAATTCTCAGCATACTAATCTCTCTTGATTATTCACAGTTGGTTATATGAGCCTTGCCTAAAGAAGGATCAGTAAATCTGGATCAGTATTTTGAACGGCGAAATTGTACTAGAATGATTGAAGGCTGCAAAATTATTTCAAAAATTATATAATCTCGATCTATTCTATATAATCATTTAAAATGTATATTTCTTAGTAGTCTCTAACAAAGTCGTAATTCGCAACGTGGACACGGATAATGAAATGTTCCATTCACAGCATCTCTGAGGGATTTATGGTCATTTAAAAATAGATCTCGGTAACTTATTTTGTCTCGTTTCTTTAAGTTATGTTATGTTAGTTTTGTATGTTTCTTACGAGTCATAAAGAAGGTTTTATGGAATTTAAAAACAAATTAGAAATTTTCAGTATAAGAGGTGAGCTGTGTTCATTTGGAAAATATCAATTTCTGCAATCTATCTACAGATTCTACATAGCCTACAAGGGAGACGTGTTTCGAACTTTATTATGAAATGGTGAATTCTTCCTTGCATCCTTGAAGAAAAATGCAGCATACCATGTCTCAGAACTCTTAGACGAGTGTTATTTTGGAACCCAGGTATAACCCAGGTATTTTCCCACAGCACACCTGGTGATTATTTGAAAATTCCAATCTCCTTATTAATCTTGCCTTTATTGATCCAGGGCGGATCCACTAATGCCTCCAACAAGGAAGTTATCTCAGATTCCAACATAGAAAGTTCATTTTTTTCCAAGCACTGTATCTCTTACTTAGTAGTAAAGTAATTAAAAACTCTGGAGTGGCAAAACTAGATTTATTAGTGTATGGTTTACGACATTACTTATAAAAAAAGAGCCCCAGTTATTTTAAGTTCCTAGAACACGTCAAAATGTTCAAACTATAAGTTACATCTTATGGCCAACGAATAATTTCACATGTGTTAATGAGTGCACGTGAGTTTGGACTTTGAAATTGTTGGACAATAATTTCCAACAATTTATCTCATTTTAGTTTATTACAATTGTAGCGATATTTGTTGTAAAATTATTATAAGGAAAGAAATAATGAAAACTACTCGAGATGGGAGGTAAAGGCGTTTACAGTATCGCCAAACCGTTAAATTTAATCTCAATATTAGGATCAGCGTTCGCCTTTCCACGGTAAATTACGTTTCGCAAAGGTACCGAACTGTGCGTCTATAGACAACCACCAGGTCTATGTCGAATTATTTATTCTGTACATAAAGCTTAAAACTTACTGAAATTAAAACATATAAACCACACAGATATAAACTCATAAATAAAAACATTACAAAAACGATGTTCCTAAAACATCTTTTATTTTTTTGTAAGAAACATATTTTAGAAATATACTTACCCAAGATGTTGCTCGATTTCATGCATTCACTCTTAAGACTTTTATAAAATTTCAGTAATTTTATATTTAACGATAGTGAAAAAGAGTGCAACACTGAGTAGTGGAAGCGAACAAAAGTGGTCACTGGTGCGGGTATCTATAGTATTCGGTTCAGTAATTTCTGCGGTTTCAGTAATTTTTGTCAAAGTTAAAAAAAAACCCAATGAAACGAAACCTTCTAATAGGAGTGTGATACTAATATAAATATTTAACATATAAAGACACTAGAGCATATGAGATGCTACTTTATATTACAATATATAAGTTGAATCCGTTTTATACTTATGCCATCCGTGGTGGCAATAAGTAAATACTCCTGAAATTACAACTTTCAGTATTGTATTTTTCTTAAAATTGTTGAAATCAAAGTTTGCTTTGCTTTATACTACACAATTTTTTTTTAACTTGTAAAGCAGTTCTGTATTTCTGATTAAAAATCTAATTAAATTTTTAACGAGCCACAACTTTATATCAAAATAACGCCATTCAGCATACGCATATATTAAAACTAGTTAAGTCTATTCGGTTCAAAGATGGTTAAACATGACAACCTTAAAATCTGAAACGGTTTAAAGCGGCGGAAATCTGTATTCAATACCAAGTATCTGTATACATACGAAGTGTAACTTGAGGTTTTACAACGCGTTAATGAGCTTTACCCTACGTGAGCACCAATAAAAAAGCTCTCAACTGACGCACTCTGCTTGAAAGCTATATCCAGCTGCAGCACAGTTTCTACTTGAATTCCACCAGTTATAAGGCTCAAACTGTTACATTTTAATCTCTTACCCGAACAAACCTGTGCTTAAGGTTGTGCAATAGATTTTGGTTGGGTTAATATTTTAAACTTATTGAATCACAGCCGGTAAGATAACTAAGTTATAAAAATAGTCAAAAGAGTTTGATCATTAAACTCAAGTTTAGGCATTTAAAATTGTAATTAATAGCAAAATAAGAAATAGGAGGATATTAAATAAACAATTTCTATATTACATGAAGGACTATAAGAAAACTATAAACGCAACAACCAAAAATAAAAAAAAGAATGGATGAGGTAAGTAGGAATACATATGATTTGATTTTTTAGATTAACTTTGTAGACTAAGTCACTTTTTATCCTTTTGGAAATTTCGATTTGGTGACTAGCTGATGAGCTTGTTCCATGGTTCTTAGGATGTTTGTACTTAAATTTTGTAATATAGTTCTAGTTGGTTTTACTGAATATGTTTCTTCGTAATTTAAATTATGTTTCAAGCCATGTGCCACTACAGGTTGCTCTGTCTTTTTATGATTATATGCATACCTATGTCCCGTCACCATTGCTCTAAAGTGTGACACTTCAACGCATAACTTGCATTGGATTGTATAAACAATATCTTTTATTCATTTTATACAAGGATGTGATCCTGTTATATGTTCCTGCTCTTTAGGCTTGGGTGAGTTTGGTTGTACTAAGATGTCGTTCAGAATTGAAGTATATTTGTCATGCAAAACAAGATTAAAATCTTACAATATCTCACTATATTTTATAAATAACAAATTTCATATATTTTTTGTAAAGTGGTACGTTCTAATAATAACAATAAAAAAGACTTTATAATTATGAATAGATGTATGATGTACAGTTGAAGTTTTTTTTTAAGTACAAACATGTTAAGATTAGTTAACTATATATATTTTGAGTTATATTATAGATATAAACGAGTAGTTGTGTTTATAATTCAGTAACTATTAAGCATAGTAATGACTATGTATTAAGTCGAATTCTTGGTTTATCGTAAATATTCAAATAATAAACCGCAAGATCAATAAGCAATTAATAAGCACAATTCCATAGTTAATTACGATTTACTCTGTGCAGCCGTTATTTTATCTCCATATATACAAAAATTCTATTATAAAAAACAAATTTTTGCAGGAGTTTGTAATAAAGTTTCACACGGTAAAACACGTTAAATCATAGTCTCATTTATTTGTATGTTTCGAACATGTTAATAACAGTTAATATAATTTCCAAATTTAGTAATATGCACATTACTCAACGATGAAATTTTCAACGAAATATTTACTTTACGCCCGAAAGTTGGAGTATTAATCAAGTTTGAATTGTCTTTCTGGTACAAATACCGTTTCACTTTGACGCTTGTTCTAGTTTTGTTGTCATCCACTCAAAGACCCTGGATAAACAAACATGGCAACATGAACAACGCTTTCTCTCTTTGAAGTAGAACTCTCTCATTCCTTACAGCGTTGTATTTAGATTCGTGGATTATTAGATTCGTTCTAGTATCATCTAGTTCTCATCCTGCATCAGTGAAATGATTATAGGTGATAAACTAACGATCTAAAACATGTATTTTTACTATAGAAGAAACTTTATTGTACCAAATGTGGAATCAGGCACGAATAACTTCAGCTGCCGTACAATCAGTTCTCCGTTATATCGCTTAATCTTATATATCTAAATATAATTTTGTATTTTAGGATATTTTGCACATATTTTAATCTCTTGTGGACGTTTATTAATGGTTTTATTGCAACAGAAATATTTTATTACAACAATATTCCATTATGGAATGGAAATTTACATGTATAAATAGTAAAATTGATTTCTCGACATGATATTGATGTATTATTTTGAGTTCAAAACCCAATTAATTCTCAAGTTTATTTTTTTGCATGTAATATTTTTATTGAACCTCAGCCTAAATGAATGGATATTATTTAGTTACGTTTAATTTAAAGAAATTATTTATTTAAAATGCGAATGTTTCCAAAAAAACCGACATAAGGCTGTGAGCCTTGTACTTTGCTTACATAAGAAAATTGAATATTTATACAATTACTTAGTTATTTATATATTATATATTGTAATATTAAAAACCTTTAACTGACTCACTCCTGACAGACGTTGTACGTAGTAGTAGGTTCTCTCAAGTATGGAGTGAAGTTAATGATAATTCTATAATATTTACCCAAACATCAGATTTACTTAATCGGTGCAATGCAGCATTTTCCCTGATTTACGAACAAAGTGATGTCACAGGGACTGTGTTTTTTTGTTTAGCTACAACTATAACATGTTTCTCCACAAAAATGAGTTCACCATACTGTGTTTCAAGTGCAGGTTGCGAATTGAATTTATGAACATGAATACATCACAAGAATATGCAAACACGGTTTGTGTGTGTGTATTGTTCAGTGCTTGGCCATGTACTGTGCACACACATGTATTCATTGTTGTGGAAAGCCATGTGATAATGACAGGTGTACTAAATTTGTGCGCTCTATGTTAAACCGTGCCGCAGAATGTTTAAAAACACTTCTAAAACCACACAAAAAATAAAAAATTCCTGGATATAATTTTATTGAGTTATTTTGTTGCTTTGATGCCCTAAAATCGTTTGTAAAAATGTGTCGTTGATACTACGATACCCCGTATATGTATTATTGTTTCAAACGTTTTTTTTTCGTTAAGTCTCACTTTTGAATACTATGTAGCTTCAATAAATAATAATTTTACACTGAATAGAAGAAACAGAAGAACATAAGAGTCTAACAGATCTAAGACAAAAGACACCATTTGACGTTCTTACGAATTTTGATGGCATAATATCACCGTATTGCCTAATTATAGGGTATCTTCACAATATATTCTTTGTTTGTATATTGTGTTGAAGAAAATATTAAATAGTAAGGAGATTGCGGATATTTTTTATCGTTATGAACCAAAACAATCTTTTGTATTCTGTAACATTGTATTTACTTTCTGTAAATTGTAAATACATTCTTGAGTTCAGTATAAAGCAATATTTACAGTTCATCAGGGACTTAAGAACGTATTTAAATGTATTTTATAAGTATAAAAAGATTACAGTTAAAAATAAAGAAACAATATATCCCTGCAACCAATATGTAAGGCTTTGTATTACTTTATAGCTCATCATTTTATCTCCATACAAAAAGCCATTAGTTTTAGAATGCAATAAACATACATTTTCTATTATACTAAGTAAACAAGTAGTGGACTTTAATTCAAGAAGTTTACATTAAATACAATATCCTAAAAAATATTTTAACGGTTTTTAGTACAAGATAAAATTGTATACCTAAGTTATAATATTAACTAATTACGAGTTTTTACAAAAAAAATTTAGTAGAATAGTCTGCAGTGCAGTTGGTTGTTGTAAAATGATTATACCACTGCGGGAACTAAGCAGAGTGGTTAGCGATAAGGTGTGTTTAATGAATATACATTCAGCATTTATGTGGTTACTTGGCCACTCTTCCCACTATTACTTTTATTTGTTTAAAGTTTTTTTACGATAGAAGGATTACGAAGGAAGCAGTATCTTAAAAAGCAGGATTTTCTCCGGACATTTGGCTATGTTCAGTGGTACAACATATGAGATATAAGTTTTTTCGTTTTTCAAAATTTTATTGTTGGATCTTTGTTTAAAGTTCATTAATAGAGAATTTTGTTTGAAATATATCATGACAGGACGTTTCTAGAACTGATATCTATCTTCTTTTTCAAATGAAAAATCCTATAAATTAAGATAAACAGATCATTTTAGACCTGGTAAAGCTTTTGGATTTTAAAAATCGTTTTTCGTTATTTTTTTGTCGAAGTCATGATTTTCTGATTAAGGTTAATTATAGACGATGGGTGATAACTTTATCAGGTTTCGCGACGTTTGACACACATAAAAATACTACATATTTATAAACAACCTTTGCTTCATTACTTTATCTCTTAAGCATTCAATGTGGAAGCAATTAAAATTTAAAAAAAGCATCGTTGGTATATCTGTTGCTAGTCATCGTGAAACAATACAAATACATCAAGATTATGTAGAATTTCCAGATCAATTGCAATGGTGTCAGTTCTTAGTGTTTTTGATAGCTCTTGAAATTTCCAGATAGCGGCAATATAAATGTTTGGGCCATACATCAACGGCTATGAACACGATAACTGTCATAAATTTTAATAGGTTCAGGTTAAACTTGATAAAAATACAGTATTTTCCATGACTTAGATTAGATTACTAAACAGTCTTAAAATTTACCTATTGAATCTTAAGTAATGTTCGTTGAGATTATATAGGAAAGACAACAATGTTAGAAAGGAAATCTAGTATTCATTGAATTTGTCATATACACGTACCTCTACTGAAATGTGTACATTATATCCTTACCTTCATATATTCTCTTGTGTATTTGGAATCAATGCAGCTACTGCATATGCTACTGTACAGATAGATCCTAGTATAGGGGTTATACATTATGTAACGTGTATTGTGTTGAATTGACGTTGGAGTGACAGCTACGCGATGTGACGGTTCACTGAGACATGGAGAGATGTTTATTCACATCCTCTACGTATTTCTCTATGTATTCTACTAACCCATGGTCATTTCAGCCGTATAGATAGTCTTAAATTTGTAGTGTTTCCGGCTATAACATTTCAAATTTAATTACTGAAATAATAAAAGAATAAATAAATAAATTTTAACTTTCTGATAAATTTGTACTCTAATAACTAGTCCCAACATCAAATTCAAAAAGTAATACACACACTTACTATATATATATATATATATATATATATATATATATATATATATATACATTAAATTGTATAAATGGCAATAGCCTTATTTAATTTCAATAAACATTGAATCGCAAAAATTACTTGCTCCGCCGGGAGTCGAACCCGGATCTCTCACTTGCCGGGTGAATGTGTTACCATTACACCACAGAGCGCTTACGTTTTTTCCGATTCAATTATTTTGTATTTGGCCGTATCTGTCACATATGCGTTTAAATAAGCAAACTAACATATGATCGGAAGACCAAATACCTGTCAAACGACTTTTATTTACATTAAATTGTATAAATGGCAATAGCCTTATTTAATTTCAATAAACATTGAATCGCAAAAATTACTTGCTCCGCCGGGAGTCGAACCCGGATCTCTCACTTGCCGGGTGAATGTGTTACCATTACACCACAGAGCGCTTACTTTTTCCGATTCAATTATTTTGTATTTGGCCGTATCTGTCACATATGCGTTTAAATAAGCAAACTAACATATGATCGGAAGACCAAATACCTGTCAAACGACTTTTATTTACATTAAATTGTATAAATGGCAATAGCCTTATTTAATTTCAATAAACATTGAATCGCAAAAATTACTTGCTCCGCCGGGAGTCGAACCCGGATCTCTCACTTGCCGGGTGAATGTGTTACCATTACACCACAGAGCGCTTACTTTTTCCGATTCAATTATTTTGTATTTGGCCGTATCTGTCACATATGCGTTTAAATAAGCAAACTAACATATGATCGGAAGACCAAATACCTGTCAAACGACTTTTATTTACATTAAATTGTATAAATGGCAATAGCCTTATTTAATTTCAATAAACATTGAATCGCAAAAATTATATATATATTTTAATAATAAAATAAATATATATATATATATATATATATATATATATATATATATATATTTGCATGACAAACATATGGAACTTACTTCAAAGAGTACATTTCTAGGTGCAGTAATAATGTAATAAAGTTTTATTGCTTTACCTATAATCATTTAGAAATTATCAAGCGATTTTGTGGTATATACAGGGTGTAAAAGAATTCCCACTAAAAATATCAGTCAATAAAAATTAATAGTTAAATAGTATTTTAAACGTTCCTAAATAATTTTTTATCTATTTTTCAATGCGTCTAGAAGAACCTGTGTGCTTTTTCCATAAAGACAGGATATATAAGATGGGTAATGTTGGTGTAGGGACTGCCTCCTATAGAGATTCAATGAGGAGGGATGACGGGCTACGTCATGAAATGAAGGGAAACTAGTTTTATTCCACCTCCTTCCAGTGGGAACGGGTAAGGAACGCTATATTCGATAATGTTCAAGCTTTTCAAAGCCTATAATATTAAAAATCCTACCACTCAAAAAATCATCTTCCGTAATAATATAGACTTAAAAACTAGCGCTTTTTAAACCACTATTTTGAGGTTTTTTGTTATTTATTATTAATAAAATAATTCCTAGACATCCGTAGGGTTCCCAAAATTTAATAAAAACAAGTCACATATTAATTTTTGCTTTACTCAGTATTCTTAGGCCTGGTATATGCCAGCCAAAATTAAACATCCCTGGTTCGACTACTAGACTATCACTAACAGATCACCCATTAGTCACATAAACTTTGTTTACGTACTAACTCATTAGGTACCAGCGTTTAAAACCAATTCATATATTTTGAAAATGTCCAGTTCGGGTTTCTGTAAAGGAAGAGGATTTGTTTAATAATCTAGAAGTACAAACCCCAGTGAGCTAAATTGTTAAGTATATCAGAACAAAGCACCCCCTAGTGAAGCATTGAAGTAATTTGTGGTGGCCTGTAGAAACTATACACGAGGAAATATTGCCAGCTCCTGGCAAAATTAAGTTCATTTATGAGCAACCTTGACCTGTTTGTCCCTTACTAATTTGTTTCTTTATTGATCTAATTATCGCTAATTAAACTTAAAATATAACATGAATATATATAACTTAAAATCATGCATTTGTGGATTTTATAAATGTGTGTATAAGTATCGTATATCAGTTAGTTAAGATTAAAATGTTAATCAGTTGAAAAAATTATAAATCACAAAAATATTAGTAAAAATCTCACCCATTTACCTGTATATTAAATACAGGTTTTATACTACATCAGTACCTAACGACATTTGTTTTTGTATTGTAAATAAAATGTTTTATATTTATTGTTTTTATTATTATTTATTTATCTACTATTTATTGTTTAAAGTTATTATTTCGCTGAGTGTAGTAAACACTTTAATTATTTATTATTGAGACTTCAAAATTATATGTATTTATATCATATTTGTATAATTTGTGTAACTGTTCACTCGGATCATTAGGGAAATGTTTAAAATAAAATATTAGTACTGTTTTTATTCTTATAAATAATGACTGATAAATTATTTTAAAGGATATTTCAGTTCAGCTATTATTTTTTTAGATTTTATTCTGGTTTGTGTAACCTAGCTCCAGATAGGCTTTGTGTATCTGTATTTTATTATCAACACCTCACACAATAACATGTAGCCTAATTATTAGTGTCAACGTTATGATACAATAATAAATACTATAGGAGGTTAATATCTGTAGAAAAGTCAACGATTTTTTTAATTCCCGTTACAATTATCAATTAAGACTGACAATATATAGTTTTATTTCATAACAATAAAGATGAATATATTGTACAAAATTTACGTGATGCATAGTAGCATGAAAAATAGATGATTTCCTTTAAAGTTCAACACTAACTTATATATACACTAACTATATAACATGTTGAGGAGTTTGTATATCAATAAATTATTTCATTACCACACAAAAATATTAAATAATCATTGAAATAAAACAATTTTTAAATTACATAAAAATTTATTATCTACTTTTTTAAACAATAATTTTATAATTAATGTCATAGATTTATCAATCTTCACAATGGAATAAACACTTATAATATTTTTTTAAATAGATTAGACTGATGGACCAGTG
The DNA here is from genome assembly GCF_021130785.1 of Homalodisca vitripennis. Lineage (NCBI taxonomy): Eukaryota > Metazoa > Arthropoda > Insecta > Hemiptera > Cicadellidae > Homalodisca > Homalodisca vitripennis. The sequence continues at coordinate 149,783,737 of NC_060212.1, forward strand.
AATGCATACTCATTTATCCATAAATACCTAAATTTCGCGGCAAATATTGTTATCACATCAGGGGTTTCATAATCAAGACGAGGATTATGAAAAAATCTTAAAAGTTTCCTAGGTTGAGTTATATATTAATTTACAAGTTATAATTATAAAAAGAAAGTTGCAAACAAAACCTAACAAGTTTCACTCTAAGTACAATATAATTTTCTATTTATACATGCAAAAATTAACAACAATGGTAATCATTAAGAAAATATGTTATTATATAATGGTAAAACATCATGAAATTAATGTAAACGGTTACCACATCCCCACACTGTTCAAAGTCCACTATGTGTAGAACAGTGCAACCAGTGAATAGTTTGAGTATTATATAATATTATAGTACCGGCAGTTTAAAGAACACGAAATGCATAGTAGAATTCAATCTGAAACAAACCAAGATAGGTTCTTAGATGCATTACGAACTCTGTCGAAGGACCCAACACATTAAGAGCTGCAGCAGCTTAAAAGGGTACAAGGTATTTTAAGTTTCGAAGTTTTTCACTAGTTCATGAACTTTTAGAATATAATTTTACAGAAGAAGTAAGTTTTGTAGAGAATTAACGCAACCGAAAACCTTCCCAGAAATTTATACTTCAAAACAGCAGTTCGAGCAGTTAAAAACTGCAAAGTAGAGAGTCGAGCAGGCCAACTTTCAAAACTCTGAGACTGTTGACATTACCTTGCCTCTATATCTGGGAAATTTCTATTTTCAAATCCAAATGCGAACCCGTAAGAGGTAGTGATATTCACTCTTATGCAACTAGAGGCAGGGACGACTACCGAAGTGGGAAACACAGGACGGTAGCTCACGAGTAATTGCTTTTACAGGCAGGAGCTCGATTTGAAAAACTTGCCGAATTCAATAAAGATTGACCACATTGCTTTTTAAATTCATCTAAAACCAAAATTGACCAAAAAACGCGTTCTGCATTGTAGAGTTTATGGCACACAATTGGGATGCCTCTAAATTGGTTGACTGACCGAGGAAGTGGTAGATAAATTCAAATGAATGAGAGAGAGTGGATGCAAAAATAGTACGTTTGAAGGGGACTTTTATGCTAAAATGAATAAAAACATTTTCTAAACAACTTTGACGATAGCAGCAAATCAGTTATAATTATTATTATTGGGAAATGATGTGTAGGTACGTACAAGCACCAAATATCTTACGAAGTATTGGGAATTTAAGTAGACGTAATTTCCGTTACTGGAGTAAAACTTCCTGATCGAATGAGATAGAGCTATGATTAAAGAACCAAAAACCACTCCTTGTGGACTGTAATAGTTGTCAATCTCATTGTTAAGGCTTTTACAATAAAATATTGAAATTCGAATAATAAGTTTTATAACTTAATGTTTATAGTCACGTTTATTCAGGTTTGGCCTACTCTGATGGTAGAAATTATAGCACAGTTTGGTTTCAACATTAACGTACTACTTTGCAGAATAGAGAGTTCCACGATCTTTGGAAAGAACGTAGGCGAACAAATTAGTGGCCAACTATGATATCCCACTTTTTAAACTTATTCAATTTCTTTTCGCCGGATTGATAAAAACGTTAATGGCATATCTAACAAACCTGCCAACACACAAGAGGACAGCGCGTAACTGAACCATTTAGGCAAGTCCCTTGTTACAAACGTTACTGGTGTCTATCACAGATTGGTTGGCATACTGTCAAGAGACACTTGGATAGTCTCCCAGGCATTTAATGTAATATAAAGTATCTGATTTCAGTAAAGTATTCAATGGAGTATGTTATGTAATAATAATACTGTTTTGCGTAATGAAGAGAATTTAAAGCACCGCTATTTTAGTAAACCTTTGAGAACTGTTCTGTGGCATTGTTTTTTACTATTAAAGAAATTAGATATAATGTACCACTCTGACATGAGCTATAGCAAGTCGTTAACCTGAATTGATTGCTTAAATCTGTAGATGATTAAGAAATAGTATTATTATACCAAGTTGTACTTCTTTATCTGTAATGATATAAAATATTAAACTATTGTAAATATTACACAATATTAATATAAAAGTATATAAAATAAATAATTATCTAATGTTGCAGACATGATCAACGATTATGGATGCAAACTAATGATTTCCTGAAATTTATTTATTCAAAGTCTGAACTAAACCAATTACAGTGGGCGAATACATGACCCAATTGGCAATTAGATTAATGAGTAAAACATCACAGACGCACTCAGACAAGCATCTAACACGTGCTTGTGTCTGGATTACATGTGAGTCGGGCCGTGATTGAGTATAATTCTGTTGTAGATTAAAGAGCATATACGTGTAGATTGAATATACTTGTATTTTATGTACTACTAAATCTTGATCTACGTGAAGATTTTGTAAACTAAATATTTGAGATTGAAATTCAATCATTCTATGTTTTGGGAGCAATAAACGAAAAAATAATTTTTGTTTAATAACATGAATTCATAAGGAACTACTTAAATTTTTGTAATAGTAAATGATTGCTTTCAAATAATGGGATAATAATCGTATATGTATGTTACAAGTGTTTATTGACGAATTTTAAACACAACTGCTTTAATAACTAAAAATACTAGTAATAACATATACTGCAGTTTTATCTTGCATTTCTTAAATTATGTTATTTTTTAAGAAGCCCATTGGAATTTCTAAGCTATATCTGATTCCACTGCTTTAGATAGTATCTTCCAAAGTTAAATGACATTATCTTATATTATTAAAGACCATACAGGGCCATATTGAAATATTGTCGTTATATGTCCGACAGTCTATATAAAAACTCTTAATAGAAGGAGAGTCATGTCTCTTACTTCATGTTAGAGACATGAAGCTTGGTGAAAAAATGTATCTTTGTCCAAGGAAGAAGCCTATTGATGAGTTAAACTATAGATTATCTATCTGTCTGTCCATGTGCATTCATCTGTGTGATAAGTCGTTTGAGAAAGGTCCTAAGGACTTGATACCTGCTACATTGGTTCGTCTTGGTCGAAATAAGTCTTTTGATTTTGGAGTGAAAAGATTGCCCAAGGGTACTGTCTATCTGACCCCCCTCCCCCCCGGCGATTAATCTCGATTAAAAGGTTAGAGAGACTTTAAAATTGGTATGTAAGTTACTCTTGGTTTATACTTCCTTGGAGAAGAACTTGAATTTGGGATCAAAAAGTTGAATTTGGGATCATGCAGTTGTCTCTCTGTCTGTCCATCTGAGCGATAACTCTTGTTGAGTTCTGACTGGTCCTGCTATACTCTATTGTGTTGTGTATCATCACACATTATCCTCATGTGTGTGTTATTTTGAGGTATGCATTATAACACTCACTTAATTATTCATTAAACTCACATTGTAATGGTACTAGAAGCGTTCATCCTGTGACATAATTAGGAAATTTTCTTAATCGTGAGGACTCCGATTAAATATTAATTAGCAAAATAAATTTAGTCTTCATTAATATTTTTATTTTTTTCAACACTGTAATTGATCTTTATGCAACAGGTAACCTGTAGAATTCATATTGACAAGACAAGTACCTCAGTAATGTGTATTTTGTATTCACTGCCAGTTAGTTAAAGCCTATGACGTTTCAGGCTAATTAAAGAATCTAACACGTTATGGTAGACCCTGATCGAACAATCTGTTAGGAAGTTATGACAGAGTATACGAATCCAGGCGCTGAAAACACATCACTCTTTGTGAAACCTTCATTACCATACTAGTCTGGTTAGGAGCCCATAAGTTATGCATACAATTTATAACAGGTAATAAATGTTAAAGGTCAGACTAAGACGTCTTACAAAGAAAAGGCTATACAGCATTTACAGCCTAAGGATAGGAAACGTTACAGCTCCGTGTTCTCCTTCCTCTTACACTCGCATCAAGAGCTGCGGTATTTAATACTTCCGTAAGAAGCTTATCTTGCACCACTGAAGCCGCCCAGATATATATGTATTGACGGCCAGACTGGCATGATACCGTTCGCCGAATGTTGCGCTACGTTTAATACGATTACGTTTACGTTTACTGCCTCCTTGACTATATCAGATCTGTTGGCACTTGTCCTCTCATGATTCTAACCCAACTGAAGACTCATCTGCATCTGCTTTCAACAACCTTGCTGTATCGCCTTGCTGTTAAATGTTGAACTAATAATAGTACAATCTGCATACTAAGTAAAAAGTTTATATTTTAAGACAATAACATAATAACGTTTGTGATATTTATCTTGTGTCTAACCATTAGGCTTGACCATTTCTTACTTATTTTTAATAAATTTATGGGTCAAATTCATCACATTCAAAAATATGTGAGCGCAAGAATAAATTAGCCCATGTCATTAGTGAAATTTGATTATATATAAGTTCATCTCATGTTTTATATTTTTCCAGGCGTAGCCGTTATAAAATTAAATATTTATTTTCCTAGTTTTTCAAAATTTAGAAACTTTTTAACAATTTTCTATGACTTTTTCATTACCATAAGAAATTATTTTTAATTTGTTTGATGTTTAAAACTTATCTTGTGCGTGTCTGGGCTAAATTTGTTTCCTCTTATTTCATAGAAGTTGCGTGCCGGGAGCCCATCTCGACTGACTGCTCGAACTGAGTAAAGCGTTTAAATGACCTTTAGCCATTGTATATCCTTGAATTGGTTAAACAGTAAAAACATAAAATTTAATTATAATCGAAACGAATAAATATAAACAATATCTTTAATATTTCTAATGGAAAAGAATCATCTCTAAAACAAAGCTTATAAAGTTTATTCTTTGAAGAAACTTTTATATTTGAATTAAAAATGTATATAATTTTAATAATTTATTGTCATTAAATACAATGTTAACATGCTATTTATATGTTATAATTTAAATTCACGCAAAAAATATTTACCCTTATTTTAGAGATAAAATATAAATACAAAAAAATTTTAAAAAAAGTTTTAGAATATTTCAAATCAACTTCTCCATTTACAACTTTTGCAGGTTGGTCGAAAGAAGAATATATTCTGTCACAAATCAAAATGCCTGTTTGGAATATTCACAGTAATATTCAATATATTGTTCCATGGAGCTTAATATTTATTTGGTTTATAGAGACATGTAGAGAGAATTTGGGCAGAAAAAATTAAACATATTATCCATTAAAAAATGCAATAAGACAGTTTAATCATTGGTAAATGTAAAATAAGTTAAAAAAATTCTGAAAGCATTTTTAAAAAGATGCATGACAAATCCCCAGTGAGAATATCAGGATAATAAAATAAGTTCAAAGGGAAATAAAAATCTTTACAGAGAATCTTTACTATTAATTTACTTTTTTCTGAATTTCTAAACAAGACATCGCACTTTTTACGATTTATACTGAAATCTCGATCGTGAATTCCTTTAAAACAAATAAAGCGATCTCCAGGGTGGGGGGGGGGAGAATTCTCTGTATAATTTTATATGCCAAAGTTTTAAGTGTAATCGATATATGGATTGTCACCTGGGAGTCCTATTGTTTTTTTCTCTAATCGTGAGAACTCAAATAGTGTGAGTCGGAGGTTTAATCATCCTATACAGGTGTAACTTTCAGTTACTATACCATTATCATGGGACACACTTTTATTTCAATGTAAAATCTCTTTTTATTTTCCTCATATGACTCGCTTTTTTCAAACGATACAATGGTTTATCCTTTGAGGTATGTTCTGTTTTCCTTAAAAATCTAATTCGTAGAGAGAACATAAAATTTTACTTATTACCGAAAATGCATAATTTACTATATTTTTATTAGTTCTTTTATACATTTCTCATATTACTGTTTGTTTCATGATCATATTTTTGTTTAAACTCAAACCATTATTCGGTCTTATAAACTCCAATATCTTAAAAATCTGAGGGTATTGGAATAAATAATATTGATTAGTGTTGATATTCATTGTTTCTACCATCTAATTATTTTAACTATTAGGTAATAGTTAATCAAAATTAATGGGTATACTACCCAATACTACACTAAAATTTGAGTGCAGTCTCCCCAGCTGCCTCTAAAATAAAATTTTCTTATATAAAGTATTAAATGTTTTATCCCAAATGTATGCAATAATATATTTTTTCTGTACTCTAGCATTGTTTGCGAGCACAGTTCACAAATTATTGTTGAAATAAATAACGCAATTTATAAAAATAATCTAGTTGACGTCCTCTAAAATTCTGAAGATATAAATAATATTTTTCTAGTAGAATATAGAGAAATATTTTTAAATTTCAAAATAAATTGTTTCCAAAAGTAAAGGTTTTGTTACAAAAATCATATGAGTTTACAACCCAGTTTGAAGCATGCCGAGATGTGCAGATTTATCCATTGAGGACGAGAAATACGCTGATGCAAGAAGCGTAACTTGTTTATCATTGTGTTTACTGGTTATAAGTATAACCATAATCGTTTGGTTGTTTCGTAACCTCAAACGATGTTAAGGGAGGAAAGTTTGCATTGATCAGTAAGTATACAAAATGAAAATAATAGGACGGTATAAAACCGAAACTTTTGTCTGGGAATTCAATAGTTGTTTTCATAAATGAACATTAACTGATACGCTGTAGGGCTTGTATTGATTTTGTCGCAAACTGAAGTAGGTTAAACGTTTCTGAGAACCATTAACTAAAGGTGGATGTTTAGTTTCCTGAAGGATAATTACTGCTCCAATTATAAGTACTGATGCGGAATTGACGCGAAACGTTTTTACGTTATCCCTTTAAATATTAATTAATGACATTTATAATTCTGAGAAGTCTAGCTATAGTTTTAAAGCATGCTATAGAAGTATTACTTACTTGGTGAACTTCGTGAAAGCTCATCCTGGAATACTTTTACATTATTTATGTACGTTTTGGTTACATTAAATATACCTTATTCTTATTTTACTCATCAGAGCTATGAGATGGTCAGAAATCTGGGCGGTTGTACTGGAAGTATGAAAGTCATTATGGTTCTGTCTAATAAGGAAGGCACAGGGAAACACCGTCGCGTACCTGAAAGTGCTCGTAACAAACTACTTTTAGAAGCCTTTATCAAGATTGGTTGATCAACTGTAGGTTCTGACAGAGGATAGAATCAACTTAAGCTGGAGTATATTAAAGCGTACATTCCAGCTTAAGTGCAGTAGAGTAGATATAACAGATATGCATATCTTATAAAAGCGTTGAGGGAAGCCACAAGCAAGCGATTGATAGGTGATATGTCTGTACCATCCAATACCTATGTTCCCAGACGGTATAAAAGCTGATAGGTTCTTGTAAAACCAAAGAAACACATTGGTATATTAGGAAACTCCAAAGAACCCTCCACTAGAGCGCACTCAAGTGATCTCTTTTCATAGATCTAGAACAAAAGATCATTTTGTTCATAATCAGTAAGTAGTGTTGTAATAGCCACCGGCCATATTGGTTTTATGTTACTTTAGAAACTTTTGCCATCTGTGTGTCTGAACCAGAACATACAACAGTGAAGTGGTTTCAGTAGTTCTCGTCTGAATGGACAGCTCTTAGTAAACTTTTCCTAGTTGCTCTTTTATATCTACAAAAACCAAAAATATAAAGGGTGTCTAAGGCCTCTCTACCAACCTATCAGATATTATTTCTGGACTAAAAAACAAAACCAAAACATTATATTAAAACTTTCGAAATTCAATATTTAACCAAACAGCCATTATTTTGTATTTATATTTTAATTGAGAACGGCTCGTATTAGTAAATTTTATTCAATATACTGGATTTTTCACTTGTTCAGTTGAAATTAAGATTTAAAACTTTTTTTCTGTGACATAGCATATGAAAAATAGTTTACTATAGTGTAATATATGTACAAAAATTACAGATAATAATTTATACAAAAACTGAATATAAATAAAGTAATGTATGTTACTAATGTATACATTGTTAATGTATGTTTTGTTATAGGTAAGAAAAACCATACGGTGTGGAGTACAACTAGAGGTATGAGATTCATAATTATTCACAAATTTAAATAACATTAAAATGTATTTATTTATCTTTATTATACATTGCTAAAGACCATATTTTTATATACGATGAACGCTACTGTGAGAAAGTGAGGATAAGTTCAATACAATTGATCCGGGCTCAAGGAAGAGTAAAAAAAAATAAATAGACACGTGTGCTAAGGATAAAGAGACATGATATGGTTTTATACCGACGTGAAAGTTTCTCCTCACACAAGCGACATGGCACGAATGACGTCGCATGCTCCGCAGAGGCTCCCACGAAACCAACTGCCCAAGGGTAGATAGGTGTTGACGACTCCGCTAACTTATCTCAACAGAACTAGTATCGGGGTCAAAAACGTGGTACAAAGGAACTCATCTGTCCCGATGCATACGACACTCGGACACAAATAGTTTCTTTTCAGATTCTCTTCTTGTATTCGCCTACATTCTGTGAACTCCTAGACTGTGATTATGAAAAAAGCCTTCTTAGAAAAATATAAAAGAATTATTGCAATATGGTTTGAAAAATGTGCTCCTTCCCTAAATATTCCGACCCAACGTTTGTCCGTAGTTATTTATTTAAATATATACGTAAAATTTTTCAGGTTACATAGTAGCCTTACATCATGCTTCACATAATACATTTAATATTAATTCTGCATTTGTAATTGTAAATTTAAAATGATAATGTTTGTATTATAATAAACTCCAACACTTAACTTTTATATATAACAACAGATTTTGCCTGTTCCGTACCGGTTTTTCAGATACTAAACATAATTGCAACACCTTTTTATATTATTTGTTATATCTTCCAACAAAACCGCATAATATGACACTATTGCGTAAATGGACAGATCATCGACTAAACTGTCAGGATAGCGATTGATATTATGTACATTATTCTATCTCACCGTATCAGATCTAAAATGTCACCAAATAACTGTGTATTCTTACAGCATTAACAAAAAAATTCAAGTAAAGAATGTCTTATTTTACCAGGCGATGTTAGGCCTAAGAAGCCCTCTCTAACACTTAACCGGGGGAACAACGGCTTTTTAAAGGACAAATGACTTCCGAACCACCACCAATGCAATGGCTGGGCAGGCGAGCTGCTTGCAACGACATGATCGCTCAGCGGTCACCCACCCAAGCACCAGCCACCAAGTTGCTTGATTCGGTTATCTCGCGATGTCCGCCTTATCCACTCCACTCTGCAATTGTTATTAACTGCAAACAAATAAATGGTCTGTGTTCCAAAAATATAAAACGGTGATGGAGCAGAGTATCAACCAAGGCATCTTTGTCATTTAAAAAGCACCTGAAATACGTCTGCATCCGATCAACCCTAATATACATTAACCATCATATTCCAAATTGGTCTTCATTCCATACTCTTAAATATAAGATTAATAAAAATCTTCAAGTCAATTGTAACATCTGGATATGCAAATTGAAACTTAACCATTGAAGTTACATTGGTTTCTTAAGTTTAAGTTCTCGTAGTTTAATATGTTATTTCAAAACATGATTGTGGCGTATTTTTGTATTAATAAACCGTTAATATAACTTAAAATTACCAGAATATTCCAAAACATGTGTTAATGGTGTGTAGTGGACCTAAACTGTGATTTTTTTTTAATGTAAAGGTTAAATTATTACAAAAGTATCAAAAACCAAAACCTGTTTGTAGAAACGCCATGCACATTAGTTTACTATGAGTGGAAAGCTCACTTCCTTGAAAATATTCAGAGGAAATGGTAAAGATCCTAATTGGGTATGCAAATGTTCGCAAAACTACTTTCTAGCAATATTGTCGCAGTTGGGCTGTCAGATTAAAATTCAGCCCATAGATCTCGAAACGTAGTGTTACTGATTTCTTGTTTCACTGAACGATGGCAAATGTCCGGAAAAATCCTGTTTCCTTCATATTAAAATTGTTACCAATTCTTTGTGAAAATGTAACTTCCTAATATAGCACATGAACCAAACATGAGCGCAATGACAGCAAAAGTCTGTAATACTGAAGGAGAATAACGAAAGAAAAGACTCAAAGTTGTGAGTAAATTTAATTTGTACGACCTGTCAAAGGTTGGAGAGTCGCATTTCAATTACATTTCTTTAATTATTATAATGATTTGACCTTGCAAGTCATGTCAACTAATTATTCTTGCCTAACAGTAAATTATCTAACAATAAATATTGTCCAATTGGAATAAATTAATTATCTCGGATTTAATTGTTGTAAACATCATAATGAAGCGTTTTAAAGCGATCATATTTCCTTAAAAGACTTTCATTCAAACTATATGCCTTGATAATATTATTATATTATATAAAATTTCATCGGAAATGAGTTTCAGGAATTACGCACGTCAATGGAGGCCTTATTGTGATGAAAAAAAAACATACAATCATGTTAAATTTGAAAACTCCATCTCTTGCGGATCAAGAGATATCGTGTGTATAGGCAAATATTTATAGGAAACTATTATATTACGTTAGATTCAACCAACAAACAGTTTGAATTCGGATTTACATATATACAAAGAAATGAATTAAGATGGCTCATAAACAAAAGAATTTTCAAAACCTTTTCCATAATTTTAAAAATCAACAGGTTATGCAAAAAAAGCTTCAAAACATAATTACAAACAATTCAAAAAAGGATAAATAAAATACCACGATAAGAAAAATATCAAAAGTTAAGGCCAAAAGCTAATCTAAACATTTTAATCTAAAAACTTAATTGAATTCTTTAAAATTTTCTAAACAGCCTTACTATTTTTTCAATTACCATAAACAAATTTTTGTTTTAAACTTTTAAAACGTATAAATATATTCTTAACAAATTGGAATATAATTTTAATTCCATGGAATAAACTATTACAATCTAAAATAAATGTCCTTTACTTAAATACTGATAATATGAATATGTTTATCTTTAGTCACTAACGACAAAACTGGAAATACGAGAACAAAAGATTTTTACATGTGCAACTTATAATTGTAAGTTAATATAAAACAAAAATCGTTTACGTATACAAAGTCTTTAACAAAATAATTTTAGTTGTCAATTGATCTCTATCCAGTGAGCTAGTTATTGAGAACTCCCATTAGGGAATGAGATACTGCGGTCGTTCTCATGGGAAAGCCTCTAATCTCAAAATGTTCAACAACCCCTTCCATTTCTCTTATAAATTGTGGAAAAATAAAAACCTCAAGACTTCTGGCCCTTATAGACAGTTTTATAACTATTCACTCGTATTTATTGAATATAGTTTAAATTTACTGAATGTTGAAACATGTTTATTTTGAAATAATGTATAGTTTTATGCAAGGTATTGTCTTTTACTGAAAATATTGTTTGTATTTAAGTTTTCAAAATCAAAATTAATAGTCTGATTTTAAAAACATGAATAAAATCTCTGAGTAAGGGAAATTAAGACTTGGTGACAGCAATAAATAATTATTATTTAAATGTAATTGATATATTATGTTCTAGTTTAATGTAACTGCCTTTATGACAGTTTTAAGAGTGAGTTTGATTGTTTATATATTTGGTTAATTGTGTTATGTGAAATTATATGTGTTTACTAGACAATACTTAGGTTTATAATACTAATAAATAATATTTAGTTTCCTCCGTACTTAAAATGGGTAATTAAACAACCTAAAGGATTCATAGTTTAAGTTCATATTTTCACTACATTTAATATAATCGAAGTTGTTTTCGACTAAGTAAATACCTATTGATCATGAGCCTAATAATTTAATAATTTGTTTGATACGTATCATAATTTTAGTATTTTGCAAATTTCATATGTCTACAATGTATAACATTTACATGAGGATCTCAACTAAAAATATTCTCTTTAATCGTTAAATGCGTAAAATATACGCTTAGGGGAAGCAACATTGGAACTTCCCCTAACTAATATTAGCCTATAGCAAAGAAATGAAATCTTTCGCTATACGTAATCCTATGTTTAAAATGAAAATATATATATATATATATATATATATATATATATATCTTTAAATTTATAGTAAAAGTTAGATATTACCGTTATATTTTATATCCCTTACTTAATATTAATAAAAAATATACTGTTAAAAGCACATTCACATTGGCACTACGTTTTTTCATTAAAAACTGAAATATATATATATATATATATATATATATATATATATATATATATAAAATATACGTATATACTTAATGAAAAAGTGGAAAGTTTACATCACATAAACTACTACTCACTAGATCGAATAACTATACCACATTTCTTCTTTCATATTCCTCAACCTTAATGTTTTCATAGGCTAGGCCACTTATGACTGTAGGGTTCGTCTCAGTTTTATAAAATTTCTAATCTAACCAATTATCTCTATTTTAGACAAAGTTTTACAGATTTTTTCTCTCACTATTATAGTTACTTTTGTGATATCCAAAGGCGACTAGTTTATGCCCACGGAATAAACTTTGGATCTACTTCAATACTTTCTTTTCAGATATCAAATCACTGCTATATGATACTTTTTTCAATAGAATAGGATAATCGTAAAATAATAATTTTATCTTTTATATGAATGAAGAAATTGTTACCGGTTGTAATAATCACACATGTATTATTTTTATATATCCTTTTGTCAAAGCAGTTATAACAATTTTAAGTTTAATTATAAATTTGTTTTAATCGTGATTTAAAGAAAGGATATAATGGTCCAACTTCCTAGTCATACTAAAGAGTTTAATTAATTAATCAATAAACTGTGAATACTAATCACAAATACTTCAATAAACCTGTAGAGGAATAATAGTCAAGCCTATTGCATGAATATTTCAATACAACCAAGCAGTGAATTAGGCGGAACTTAGGGTGTCCAAGTGCCGGGAAGAACAACTCCATTAATGTTGCAGTAAACATTATAATGTGACAAATTAAATATATAAATACATGTTTTAAATAATAAAATTTTATTTTATTTTTATTCAGCAACCCTAATAAAACTATTTTAGTTAGTCTTTCACAACTATATCTGTCGACGTTGTTTTACAAACTTCATGATGAATTGATGAGACAATCTGTACCTATTCTTGCCACAGTTCATGTTTATACGCAAATCTTTGTTTACTGATCTGAGCTTTGGAGATTCCAATGTAAATTATAAAGTTGTATAAGCAAAGTGATGATCATTTCGTGTAATATTTTATGTTATAGCCTTTTTTAAAAATACATTAATTCACTTAATTACTAAAAAAAACTATCTTTAACCATGTGTTTTAATTAATATCCTATATTTACTTGTTAATTTCGTGGACTTCATCAAAATCTATAAATGGTAAACTAAAACAAATATTTCTTGACAAAAGGTTACTACTAACTGTTGCTAGACCGCGGTCAAAGTAATGTTGATGGGTTTGGGTAGCATGACAGTAAAGATTACCGCTTTCAAGATAACGGTTCAGAAGACGGTTGAATTACAGTTTTAAAATTTCCTCCTAGCTCCTCTTTTATATTGAATTGCTTCTGATATGTAATCACCAGTCTTTTGTAGGAAACCTAAAACTCATAAAGTGTCTCTTAGCCACGTTTCTAATGCAGGCCTTATCTTAAAACAAAATAAATACTATCCTCCATTATACATACACTTCTTTCTAACTATTATGGATATAACCGTTCATCTAATTCATACAACATTATAGATTAATAAATTTATATTTTACTAGCAGTTACCTCCGCCACTTCGCAGCAAATCTTGCAGGTTTTGCACAGGTTGCCAATTCTGATTCGAGTGAATTATATTTCCGATACCAATGTTGAGTTTCCCTTCTTCCCACGATCAAACTATCAGTAAAATATGTCAAATAAGCTACAAGTCATTGTAATTTACTTCTATGTTAGTTTTCATGGTCCATATCTGATTTTTCCTCTTTCCTGATCAAGAAAAAAATATATACATATACAGCTCTGAGAAGCCTACTTTTGTTAAAAGACAGCTAATTTACTTTTAATAACAATTTTTAAATGTGAAGTGAAAGTTGGACTACCTTCTTATTTTTGCGCTGGTAGCAGTTACCCGCTCATTTGTAAGCAAATTAGTAGGCGTTGTAGGTTCGACCAATGCTGGTTCGAGTGGATTATATTTCCGACGCCAACGTTGAGTTTATATTTATGGCTATTTTAATTCACTTTGTTTACTGTATTTTGTTCCATACTTGATTTTGACTTGCTTCCCGCGATCAAGAAACCTACTTCTGTAAAAAGTGAAATAAGATGGATTTTATCAGTCTTTAAATTTAAAGTAAAATTTAGATATTAACGTTATATTTTATATCCCTTACTTAATATTAATAAAAAAATATACTGTTAAAAGTACATTAACAATGACACTACGCGTTTTTTTCATTAGAAACTGAAATATATTGTTATTATTTTTGAACATTTAGAGCTGGAATTGGTACATTAGTTCAAAAACGCAGTTCAGCGAACTTTCATCTAGTTTGAAAGTTCTTACGGACTACCTCAAAGGAATACTCCGGTGTCACATTCTAACCATCTTATGTTTTAGAGCATTTTGTAAAGTAGATGAGTACTTATCTAATCGCTGAAAACTAAAACGGCATTAAAATATTTACTATTCCTCAGAAAATGTTTTCACATGTAAAAAAATTAAAATAATAAACAATGTTTACACAAAACATTTGATTACATTAGATATGCACTTTTCGTTAATATTTAACAACTTTATAGACCAGATGGGACTTTTCGTTACTTTAATGTGCAAATGGGCGTATCTCGGAGGGATTTTAGAAATAAGGCCTACATTCACCCCAGAGACCGTAAGAATGTCCATGTAAAATTTCAGTATAATCGGTTTAAGCTTTAAATCAAAACATACACAAAAAGGCACTCTCAAATTTACAATATTAGGATGAAGAGTCTTGTGAAAGTAATGATTTACTAGATTTTTTAATTTATTATTCAAGCCAGACAGGCATAAAAAACCACGATTTCGTATTTTTGTAAATGTTTTTAGATTGATAGTAACGGTATTTCAAATCAAACTGTATTAAATCGAATTAGTAAAAATTTAATATTTAACTTTACAAAAGTAGTAAACTTATTTAAACAAGGCTATGAAATCTATCTACTGAAATATTAGATACTTTCATTTTAAATACAACAAATTGAATAAGGAAATAAATCTTCTAGGAAAGAATAATAATTGTAATCAAATATAAAACTTTAGTGTATTTTTTACTTTTAATAATATAAAAGTTAGTTTTAATAATCTATTTGTTAATTTAAAATCTGCAGAAATGCAGTTTGAGAGAGAGCTTTGTTGTAACCGAGCAGATGTACGAGATAAGAGGATTGCGACATTGCTGCCATACACAGATTTCCTGGACAGGTATGAATTATCTAGACCGTTATAATCTACAGAAATAATGCTAGATAATTACTTCCAATGTTTAGAATAAATTAAATGCTAAAACTATAAAAACATTGCTGAACATAAGAAAATGTTGTAAAATTTGTAAAGTATATATTTAAAGGCAGTCTATATATGTTATAGATGTATCATTTTTCATTTAATACACTCACAATGCAATCTCTAAAGTAGGAGTTCAGATGTAATACATTATTCGACATCTGAGAGACCCGAGTTTGAGTCTCAGCGAAATGATTATTTTTGTCATAAATTTTTATTGGTATTATTTTGAGGTATTGCAACCACTTACTTTGTTGTCATTATAGTTACTCATAAACCCGAAGTACAAGTAAAAATGTATACTAAAGCTCCCATAGACTGGCATTCATTTATCAAACAGATTTAAAACAACTAACTCAGAACTAACAAACTCAGTTGCCTCCATAGAAAACTAGTTCCATGCAAGATGTCAAGTATAATTTATTCGCTCTCGACATATCGTAAGACATGCAGACAGACAGACAGACATAAGTGTAATTCTAGCTCTTCGAGTGATATACCTCGCTAACTCGAGGAAAAGTAACATTTTTTATCTCTAAAATAATAACAGCTAATCTCCAAATGAAAGTTTTACCATTTAAACAGTTTTTCCCTTACTAGACCATTTCTAGACGAATTTAAATCTCCTAACTTTCGGTGACGTTGTATGACTTGTTCTCTAACAATCAAACCAGACACACAGCCTGTTATTACTTGCTGCAAACAACGGTAGAGCTGAACAGTCCTCTAAACTCAGTGATTGGCCAACATTGAACCAATTAGTCCGTGTTAGTTCCGTTTGTACAATCAGCTGTACACAGTTCTGTCTTTGGTTCTGCAGTGGTACCTGCATAGTCACCGATGACACTTGATTTTTGTATTCTGGATTCATCCTATATTAATTATATTTATTGCGCCAACAATTAATTACAAAATGTCATGCATGCATAAGGTACATTCAGTATTATAATTACTATCTATTGTACTATAGTAATATAACTATAAAATTGTATGACGGAATAGGAGTTTAATATTTATTTCCCAAACATTTTCATCCTATGACCAACATGAACTACACGGATACAAACACAAAATTCTACTGAGTAAAACGCCTTTGGCACCAAGAGGTCAGGATTTGAATGGGCACAGTAGTCCAGTACAAGATAATCAGGTTTTTCGTAATCCCATTCTTCTTGTTATTTTAATTCATAAAACTAAAATGTTATTTTTTTAATAGTGTCATTTTTTATCGCTATGACTAATAAATACAGTTAATATATAAGAGCTGTGATTACATATTGCAATTACATGTTTTAATTTCCGTTTTAATGCTATTACATAGCATAATAATGGAATTACTAAAAACATTTATAGCAAAATTAATAACATACAAATCTCCTAGTTGTACAGTAGTATCTTTTAGTATAGTCTTGTGTAAGTTTGAGGGTGCTGTTCAAATATACAGCAACAAATACAGAACTACAGTATACCATTATTGGATTTATGTTTGGGGATGAAAGTTGTACTCTTTGTTGTATAGTTTATAAAAAAAACACACACAAGCTTCAAGACAGATTTAAATTTACAAACTAATATGTTGCTCACAATTGAACTACAAATTGACAATTAATTGTTGAGGTTGTTACAAGATTATTTACATTCAAATATGGTCGGTGCTCGTAAAACCAATTAAATTGTTTAATCGGTTTGTTGTCCAATGAACAGAAACATTGGAACGTGACCTTAATCTATTTATTACGTGGAAACAATATATATGATAAACAAACATGCTTACTATCCATACCTGCAACTAAAATAATCATTTAACGGTTTATATGCTACTCTGGTTTAACTAATTTAAACGTTTCCTCGAGTTTTAAGCCACTACAGCGACTAAACTCTCAGGTCTAGAATACTGACGAGTCCATGTTTACGTGGTTTGCTGTGAGATTAAATTTTGTATATTTTACCAATTTCCTCATATTTTGCAGTAAAATATTTACGATAATTTTCTTGAAACTTATATATAAAAAAGGCACATGGTAATTCCATTATATACATTTTCTTACTGAAATAGAAACTACTTTTCAGAACAACTCAAATCATATTTTAGAAGAATAGGAAGCTTAATTAAAAGCAAAATATATGATTCTATTTTAGTTTCAAAAAAACGTATCATTGATACAAATTATTTTAATTATATATAAATATGACATTTTCTTATTATTACATTTATTATAAGTAATATATTTCATACCATTTAATAAACCCCCTTTTAGCCTGTTCTGTACTCAGAAAAAACTATATATTTGAGTTTTTGTAACATTTTCTAGAATTGGAGGTTAGCGTGAGGATCTTTATTTTTGGTTAATATAAATCTTAGTTTAATTTCTTTAACTAGAATATGTTATTGCTGCTAGTTTTTAAACAATAATATTACCAGTTATAGAACATTTGTTAATTTTAATTTTGTATGCATTGTAAAATGTCCAAATGTAAATACGAGTATTTACGAAATCGTGGTTTCAGGGTGCCATTGACTTCGTTATCTCTGTCAGTTGGCTCTTTATTTAGTAAAAATGTGTTTGAGAACTAGCTCAGAAATATTTAGGCGTTTTCTTTTATTAAAGTACATGTAAATTAAACGACAAAAGTTTTGCTTTGTAAGAGTAACATGCTTCACTAACGCTGAGCCAATAAGACATATTTTTTAAATGTCTGTCCACGTGTCTAAACAACAACAGCCAAACAGTAAATTGCTCGTAAGTGAATCCAGTGACAAATGTACCCCAAAATGCTCTGACAGACATCTCACTTAACCCTATAAGATGGATAAAATATCTACATTTCTGAATTTAAAAAAGTTCTGCATAGTTTTGGTAAATTACATGTGTATTTTAATAAGATTATGAAAAAAATGAGGTAGCATAGATTCATCAAATTGTTTATGTCGCTATGCGTATATGAAAACCACATATTTTGTGTTAAAAATTGAATAGATGAAAATTGAAATGGCGACAATCGTAATTAAATAGAAGGAAGGAAAAAGTGCTTTATTTAAACAATAAACAAAAATAAAGTGTTAGCCTCACTAACTTTAATAGGAACTAGCTTTAGCTCTCGAAAAGTAAATTAGTATTTATTAGTCCAAAGTAAGGAACAAATATTTAGCACTAAATACAATGGTCATTTCGACCGTCTGTCTGGTTGGCACTTCTGCACACTTCTTATAACCACAATTAATACAAAAAATGAATTAAACAATGAATAGTGTTCTATAGTCATATTAACTTTGGCGATTGAAATAAGCTTCAAAATATTACTTGAATCAGAAATAAGAAAAAGAAAGTGTAATATTTCGTAAGTACAATAGATATACAGAGTGAGTTTTATGTCCTGGCACACCTGGATATAATTTAAACGGCCCGAGATATCTATGTGAAACCTTGACCCTACCTATTATAACATATTTTTTTAATTTTTCAAGTTGTTGAAAATTTTGCCTCCCTTTTCTAAAGGGGGGTAAAGGGGGGCAACTAAACATTTTCAAATACAAACCCCTATCATATGACCCCTCATTGTAAAGGGAATAAAAAAAGAAATCCATTAATGTAAACTAGAGGTTCTCTACGTTTATTTTAACAGATTTTATGACAAATTTACAATTGAGTAAAGAGGGGATTAAAGGGGGCAACTAAAAATTTTCAAATACAAACCCCTATCATGTGACCCCTCGTTTTAAAGGGAATAAAAAATAAATCCAATAATCCAAACTAGAGGTCTCTACGTTTATTTTAACAGATTTTATGACAAATTTACAATAATAAAATCAGTAACTGTCTTGTCCTGTTTATCGTAACATGAGTCAACACTAACGCAAATTCTAAAAACAGTTACATGTTTTAATGTAGCAGGTGTTCAAACTGTTCACCTTCGGCTGTTTGACAGTGTGCTAGACGTGTGTAAAAACTTGAGACATGATAGGGGTTTGTATCTGAAAATGTTTAGTTGCCCCCCTTTACTCAATTGTAAATTTGTCATAAAATCTGTTAAAATAAACGTAGAGTCCTCTAGTTTGCATTATTGGATTTCTTTTTTTATTCCCTTTAAAATGAGGGGTCACATGATAGGGGTTTGTATTTGAAAATGTTTAGTTGCCCCCTTTACCCCCCTTTAGAAAAGGGGGGCAAAATTTTTAACAACTTGAAAAATTAAAAACATATGTTATAATAGGTAGGGTCAAGGTTTCACATAGATATCTCGGGCCGTTTAAATTATATCCAGGTGTGCCAGGACATAAAACTCACTCTGTATAACCATATAAACATACATAAGCATGCATACACTATATATGTACACAATCTGGATTTTTTCAAATCGATATAGAAATTTCCCTTAAGAAATAAAAGACAAGTCAGCCAATTTTAGTGAAGGTCAAAATGGGAAGCTATCGGAATGGTTGAAACATGAGATGGTAATTTTTTCGGATCATAATTTTTATAGCTAGGAAACAAATGTTTAGACCAAACGTCAGACACGCACTGAAATTGGTGTATTATTTGTATAGTTGTCTGAATGCGACATCTTTTTTGTGTCCGCCCGTGTTGGTTTTTAATGTATAAATTTAGGCAAAATACAACCTGAGAAAACATAACTGTTTTATATATTTTAACATTTCGATAACGTTGCGTTTAGACCTCAACCAAAACAAGCGTGGCTATTTTATTTGTTTCTTGCTAAAGACATATACTTCCATCGATTTAATGGCTCTCGCCTCCTAGACTACTATATGCTAACACGAGATGAAACTATTGATTAATTTAACTCTAAGATTGCCATTAAAAATATGTATGTATCTTGACAGTTGATATTTAATAAGTTATAAAATAAGCAAGGGATTCATTTCCCGTAGTATATATCGGGAAATACGTTAAACAGCACCTCGTGATTAGAATGTTTTACCATTTCTAAATATATTTTAGCAAGTAAAAATCAGATTTTTCAATATATATTTATGCTGTTGCATTAAATTACGTTATATACTCTATATTATTATTTCATTCAACAAACAGGTAATGATAATTTGTAAGCTCAATTATAATAAATTAAAACCTTTGCTTACTTAGATATGATGGACAGTTGTTTTATTGAAAAATATATTTATTTTATGTGTACACTCTCTGAGAAATAATTAATTATGGCATCTTAAACATTCGGTGTGGGAAAACAAGTCTACTTGTGGACAGTTTATATTTTTAAAGTCTATAAAGACAGTCCTAGCAATACAAACATCAGTTAAATGTATGAAAAATATTCTCTAATTGAATCAGAGACTGAAGATTGTGATAAATTAAATCATTCCATCATTCTATTTATCACAATAAAATAATGATACCACTCTGGAAGCTGGAATTTGTTGAAAAGTTGTGTTTATAAAACCGATTTAGAACTCTTTAAAAACGTTTTCAGCATGGCCGCAGAACAAGCACATTAAAATCAACCCTTAAATCTTTGTAGCTCTGATTTACAAAACCAATTGTTGTTGTTGGCACTTAACCCGTTCGAGAAGGGAGTAATTAACGAAACGTTTGCAGACTCCTAACTTTTCCACTCACAGTCCTACCCTTCGCAATCGCGCAAAACGTGAATTTCGACTGAATGAACAGACCTTCACCTCTCACAAGTTAGTTGCTCTCTATCTGTGCAGCCCACATTTGAAAATCTTTCTCAGATCCAAGTTTTCATTAAGAGTAAAAGGAGTGAGGTAAAGATCAACTTTCTAAGTATGTGTTTACGTTAGAAAACCTTATATGACAAATTCTGAGGGCACATAACAAAAGGGCACTAAAATGTATTATTATATTTGGACGAAAATCTACATATGGTGTAAATACAAAGGATAAGATATAAAATTTTAATTTTAAATAAATACATTTTCCAATACGGTGAAATTAAGCTACTATTTTACTTTGTAACAGTTTTTTTTTTATAAAAGGTAGAATACGCCACACCAAGTGTCCCGTAACAGTCTTCATTGAGGATAGAATAAGGGACATTCCCTTGAGGGATATGCGCACCATCACTGAACTTAACTTGCGCATTTAAAAACAAAGTGGACCTTAATTAGAGAGATAAATTATTAAAATATACGGTTCGTAGTCAACTAAAATGGACTATATCACAAATAGAGTATTAAACAACAAAACCAGGATTAAAATATGGTGGACTGACAGATTAGACTTCGAACTGGCCTGGACAAACTTAAATCTTTTTAAAATGAATTTGAAAATGAAATGAACAATTTAGGCTTAGATGGGGGGAGGGTGTACACTGGAGAAGGTTACAGCCTTACATATTCCAGAAGGACTGCCAAACCAGAGTTGCCTGGTCGGTTCGCAAAGATAAAGTCACTTGGCACAAACCCTTCCCCCACAGAGGAAGGGTGCCTCTGTTTTGTCAGGTATTCTCGGGTACAACTATGTAGTCGGTCTAACTATGGTGGGACACGGTCACCTGAAGAAGCAGAGACCTTCACAGAGCCGGCATTCTCCGGGAGGATCCGCTCTTTATAATGTTTGAGGAGCAGGAGAAACTCCTAAACACCTGCTCATTGACTGTCCTGCAATAACAAGGGAGCGATACACCATGTTTAGTAGTCTGAACAAAAATGGAGAATTTCAGCAGGAGGATCTGATCGGTTGTTTTCAGCGGTTATTATAATTGCTGAAACCGTAAACTGGTTGACCTCATGTTATACTTCCGGAATGCTCAAAAGGTAAAAGTACACTCCGCCACATGTCACAAGACAGACTTCGATGAGCTTCAATGCTAAATTCCTTGTCTGTAGTTTATTTTATTATTGAAAGATAGAATTAATCCCTCTCCACCTTTCCCCCACCAACCCCCTGAAAACAAAAGAGAAATGATGTCGGCCTTCTAAATGATAACTTTGACGACGATTAGTCATATTCCATGATTGTACATGCACCATCATAGAACTTATTCTTGTCTATGTAGAAATGAAGGTTCATGCAATTAATATTAGTCTACAGGCGAAATCTTTCTTCAAACATCTTGCATGATTCATTCACATTTTTTTCATTAAGTTAGATTTTATACTAGTGCTTCATGTATAAAAACACACTAAGTTACCACAAAATGGTGTTAGATTTATAGGTAAAATTAGACTACATACGTCATATTTTGAAATTTTTTATGGAGTATACTGTTTTTGATTACAAATTTATTTATTGTGCTAGGTTTCGTTGTCATCATGGTTAACCACAAGACTAAAGTAAAATTATTCGCTAAAACAGCCAAACCCCTGAGTGGAGTGACATTCACCATAATCGAACTAAGTTTTCCTCATATAGAAATGAAGCTTCGTGCACAATTTAAAATGAATACAAGAAAACAGTAACACTGCGTTTCGAGATCTGCAATCTGATCTCTTCTTCAGGTAAAGAACTAACCTAATACATAATTACAAACTAGGTTAAAATAAACAAATCTTACTAAAGCGTTGTGGCACGCCTAAGTCAGGAATCACAACCTACATGTTGTTTGTCAACTTCACTAACTCACGATGGCAAATGTCCGGAAAATCCTGTTTCCTTCACAATCCATCCATCGCCAAAAATAACCTTCAAACAAAGAATTAAAATGAATAGTTCAGTTCGTTTCTTGCGGACAGACAGACAGAAATGAAAGGTATGCATTCCTGCTAGTAATTTGCTTCGGTAACGCTCGTCATACATAATTGTAAATATTACGTTAATTTTATTCTTTTACTTTTAATTCAAAGATTATAAGTTCCTCAACTATAAAGACAACATTTCTATCGTCAAACCGATTATAGGCAGAATTTCAATTTAAATTCGAAATTTTCATATAGCATGCTTTGATAGTTTGCAGAGTATATAATTAATACTTTTAATCTAATATTGCTCGTAATCAAATTTGAAATGTAATTAAAGTAACAAGGTGATAATAAGTAATAAGGAGGGGTAGTAAGTAGGCTTAGGTAAGTAATAATAAGGTGGAGAGATTTCGCTATGAGTACGAAATTCTTGAAGTGGAATTGCAATCTAGTTAAGATGTTACGATTAAGTAATGAAGACGAGGGTCGACCACAGGGTTCCTGTCTGGTATCTATTTTCATCAATATGTATTAGACCATTTAAACCTAGAGTATGCATATTTGACATGGTATGGATATTTTTGAGTCGCTTCGCGTCAATGTTATTTAATCACATTTCTAGAGATTTTACTGTACCAAATGAATCGGGTTAAGTTTCGATATATGGTATGTAAAATAAATACCATTTTACAGTAGATTACATTTGTTTTGTTTTATAAATAACGATGCTTTTACTTCTCACATTTTGATCCGTAATTCAGCAATGATTTACTAACAGTATTAGTTGATGTCCAATAAAAAATATATACACATTTAAATCAAGAATGTAAACGGTTAAAATGTAAATTTGTTTTTTTTTATAATTCTAATTCTAATTCAGTCAAAGAAATTATAAAGAGTAAAAAATAAATCTAACAGTCTCTAAATCGATAGGAGGTGAAGCGTTCTCAGTATCGTCAAGTATTTTGACCTCTATCTTAGGGCTGAGCGTTTGCCTTTATTACAAAAGAATATTTTTCACTTTATTCTTTTATCTTGTCTTCATCTTCTGGTGGAGATTATAAATAAATTATTAATTTTCAGTCTCATCCTTTGAAATAAAATCGATACTTTAATGTTAGCTATGGATATCTGGACAGAATCTTTAGGATAACTTCTTGAGAGACGCTTGGAAAGCATTGCGTGACATTATAATTGGCCCTGTTGATCTTTATTGTAACCAAACCATCTATAATTCGTATACGTAGTGTAGATCCTAGACATTGCGAGGTTAGGTTGCCCGAGATGTGTACCTAAGAGATTAGAAACCTTCGGGAGTCATTGGTCAGTGTCCAGAAGTTTCATAACGTCAGTTCTTTCCAGAAAAAATTCGGAAATGTACCTTGACCTGTGGTCCATGAGCCAAAATATTGCAGATTTGGTATGATTGCACATTTTTTAAATTTTAATAATGTATAAAAGTAGTGATAATTAACACTAAACTTTTAACAACTGACATCAGTTATGGATACTCGTTCAACACTTCCGTTATCATATTGCATGCAGCCAAAAAGTATCTTTAACAAATAATCTATAAATTAATATTTATTAATCTTTCATAAGAATTCTGTGTACAGGTATGAGTTTTCTATATACAATTAGAATTTGAAATTGAAGTTGTAGGTTTGGTAACAGAAATTTAAAGAAGCCACTTGTTCTATGTTTATCTATTTTAGCATGTATAGTCTAGATTGCTTCTTGTGCTTCCTTACCCTCTCAGCTTCAGAGTCTGTAATTTGCATCAGTAAACGAACCAATATAAAGGACAGGAGTTTGTTAATTCATTTTGTTAACATTTATAATTTCAATGACATTGATTACTAATAACTGTATGTTTTATATAGCAACCACAAAATGATGAAAAATTTGAAATATTCAAACTCATTCTGGATAACGGCAAATTGAGAACTAGAAAATAACAGTCCATCAAGTGAAACATATTAGATTTAGAAGAATATGGGCGTAATATTCATCGTGAAGAGATCAAGGCTGAATCTTCAATGGATTTTAAACTTGGGAACCTTATAGACGAAGGAGGCCTTAGAACCTTATAGAAGAAAGTCAAAACAAAAATTTCGTCTCAGAGACAGGATTTTAGTGAGAGCGAAAATGAAAAAGGTTTTAGGCAGGAAAGGACGGATGCAACAACAATACCCCTTTGTTGATGTGGCTACGTACCACGTGGTGTGTACATATACTCGTAATTACCTATGGGAGTATGTTTCGTATATATTTCAACGGAGTAATATTAGAATATTAAGATCCTTTGACATTTCGAAGTTTTTTCTATATTTTATATTCTCTTTACATAGTTTATTACATGCATTTTATTTCAAATAATAATTATTGTTTTGGATTACAGAGTGAGTTCTGGAAAGCAATCCTTGCATGTTTCAATAAGATCGACTCACAAAAAAATATAAGGGAAAATTTTATTCAAATCTTTGAGAGAATTTATGTTATATTCTTATGAATATAAATGAATCGCAAAATGTGTTCCTAAGTCCTAATTTTCAAAACGGTTGAACCAATTCGGCTAATTGTTTTTATAAAATACTAGCTGTTTCCCGTGGCTTTGCACGCTTTTCGTAAGCTTTGCCCGTGTATGTGAACTTCTGGTTTAATCGAATTATATTTACAACGCCGATGTAGAGTTTGCCTTGTTGCCACGATCAAGAAAATCTGTTTATGTTTATAGCCATTGTGCACGTACATGTACTTTATAATAAAGTGGTCTAACACTCAAACTTTAAGTTCAATCAGAAATGTATCTTAAGACAAATATACATAATAACTTAGTGTCTTCAACTTTTTTGGCTATGGAATATACGTAACTGTCTCGTAATTGCAGTTTATAGTGTGCAGGAGCTTTTAAACCTTTTATCTTTTGCAGCGCCGCTTGGTGGTGAGTTACATCAATGGGCATAGCTTATAAACCTTCTCCGAGGAAAAATACGTATACATACAAATTTTCAAAATGGTCTGTGTCTAATATTTTGCGACTCCATAAAGGACAAACACACAAACATTCATTATATATATATATATATATATATATATATATATATATATATTATATATATATACGTAGAAATTCGAGGAATGTTTATAAGAAGATAAAGATTAGAAAAGTCAAATAGAATGTTGTTTAATTCAGATAAAATGGTAATATTTATATTTCATAATTCAAATTAAAGTTTTTGTAAACAAACGTTGACAATTTTAACTGAAATTCAACAAATTGGCTAATACATACGGCTGAATTTTATAAAACATAAAGTTGATTAATAGTGTAATGTAGATAGCAAAGACAAAGTTAATATCTAATTTTTACTCATAATTTTACCGAGCAATAAGGCTGCGATTAAAACAACTGGGTCACCCTATGTAAATTAAACAGCCAGAAGCAGACACCTTTTAACCGAAGTGGTCTTCTTATTCCTAAATATATATATATATATATATATATATATATATATACATGTATGTGTGTGTGTGTGTGTGTGTGTGTGTGTGTGTGTGTGTGTGTGTGTGTGTGTGTGTGTGTGTGTGTGTGTGTGTGTGTGTGTGTGTGTGTGTGTGTTTTCTCGTCGAGAACTCTACTACGACAATGGAAATATCTTTGACCAGAGGTTATAACACAAGGGCTGGATGTCAACGCTTTGCTCTGAATTAGGTTTTAGAGACCTATTTATTTTTATTTTTATAATCGGACCAACAAACCAGCCAGACTCAGCTATGCTGACGAGAATGTAATTACATATTTCGATTAATGCTCCTACAAGTGAAAAACGTTAAAACTCTGATTCTCTTAACCAAGTTTTTTATTAAATAATACGTATCTGATGAATGCTTATGTTTAAAAAAAATGTCATAACGCTCAATCGTAAGTGTTTTTACCAAGTAGTATAAGAACTTTGATTTTAAAGTTGTGTACGAAGACGCTGGTACCATTTTGTTGGTTTTTAAAATTAACTTTATTAGATACATAATAAACATTCAACTATTTAAAAGCATAAGTAGAATTTAATGTTACATCATGTTTTCTACATATCACGTCGCGAATCAAAGTACGACATTTTGTACTAGGCGGCAGTCAGCACGTGATCTTCACGACACTGTGCGAAGGTGATATGTATGCGGATTACGATGTAGGACACACGTGCATTTCATATTATAACTTGACCTTTTACTGCCACACAATTCCCGAGAGAATATTGTTGATGGTGTCACTACCATGTCACATATAAAATGTAGGTCATACATGGAGTTTGTGAAGTATTGTTTTCATATGTTGTATTATGTCCTTACTTGCTGGCTCTCAAATTGGTTAACTAAAGTAATTCTTAATTGTAACTAGCTAGTTAGTTCCATGAATTTATTTTCATATGAAAACAATGCTGCATTATTAGCATTATCAAGCGTGATTCATTTCATTTGCAATATTTTTCCTGACTCATTCAGACATTCAACGGATGTCAACGAACTTAAAAAAGTTTTAAAATACCATAAATTAAAAATTTATTTTTTTATTATTTTACAGTTTTATAAATATAAAAAGAGTTTATTCCTTCAAGTCTTCAAATCGGAATATACCACTAAGTTACGATAACACAAAGGTAATAATATATATACCTAGTTACCTAACATACTTGGTAGTTATACGTGTGTTTTTCAGACTTTGTATTTGGTTATTGCATATACAATCGAAAAAAATGAAAAATGAAATGAAAAATGTCTTTATTTACAGAGGCGAAGTTAGGACTTAAAAGTCCTCTCTACCACTTAACCTCCAAACAAAACAAACAAAGTAAAATATAATCATACCTATTACAACATTGTAACTGACACTTAAACTAAATCACTTTAATAATTAATTACATATTGGATGTTACATAATAATGTATATACATATATATATATATATATATATATATATATATATATATATATATATATATATCAATTATAATTAAAATTAACCATTTCGATTAAACTTTAACATAAATCTCTTTAATACAACAGGCAACTAATAAAACTATCCTATCCTAATCAGCTTTCATTCCCCATCCACGCCACTTACATACAAGTGTGACCACAAGAACCACCAACCGTCACACCCGCCGAGTCCGCAGCAGAAAGGCCCTAACCTCCGCCCCAAAGCGATCGCGCTTGTCAATATTTCTGATGTTGTCTGGGAGAGCGTTCCACAATCGACATGCGGAAACAGTGAAAGATTTATTATATAAGGTTGTCCTATGAATTGGAGTTGATAATAAAGATGCACCCCTACGAGTTCTACGTGCACTAATATCAGACATAAAAACGAAACTTTGGGCCAAATAACTTGGACAACCATTGTGGATTAGTGCGTGCAACAGACTAAGTACATGAAGATCTCTAAGTTCTTTGGATTTTAATAGGGATAATTGCTCAAAATAAGGAGATACGTGATCATCACGTCGTAAGTTGAAAATAAACCGAATACAATAATTCTGTGCACGCTGAATTTTATTAGAAAGGTCAACAGTCATGTCATTGATCACCACGTCACAGTAATTGAAGTGAGGTAAAACTAGAGTTTTCACCAACATCACTTTAACATCCAACGGCAAGTATTGTGCAAATCGCTTGAGGCCATGTATACAGGCAAAAACCCTATTACACATTAGTGACACCTGATCAGCCCATCCCAGGTTTTTGTTGATAGTTATTCCCAGGTTTTTTACTTTTTCATTGTAAACTATTCATTGTTTGAATACATCGAACTTTAAGATTGACGATTGAAGATTTATATCTCACTTACATAAAGGCGAGCGATTTTAAAACAGTCCTTACATTTGCACTGTAAAAGAAATAGCAGTTCAGTATCAGCAAATGGTCGGACCCTAAAAGCCTTTATCTGAACCACTCCTGTCAGTTACACGTTGGAGTAATTGCTCTCTTTTACCGTTCCATCGAACTCCGTCCTCACAATATGTCAAAACATCACCCAGGGGAGCGGCATGTTGTCAAAATAAATCTCTTCCAGGAAAATTCCCCATTTCTCTACAGAACTGCAGAATAGCTTTCATGCAATTCAAGACACAAATGTTATAATATCCTACTCTAATTCATAAATAATGTTTACTATATTGTTGAAAAGTGGTAAATACTTATAATAATAACAATCCTAAAACAATATTTAAATTATCTATATGTTCTACACTGTTTATTTTCAGATTTCGTAAACTACAAGTCCATTTATATATTTTAATGGGATAATCGATGGCCACACAGTCAAGACGAAGGAATTAGTATGTGAGTTAGAGATAGCGCAGGTTCAAACCCTTTCTATAAGCGGGACACATTTTAACAGAACCATTGACCTTTTACTGTATCTAGTCTTCTCCCAAGATCCTTGGACAGGCCGCGAGGGCGGGCAGAATAAAGCTTAGAAATGAATCAGTAATTTTTACGTTTTAAGTGTTGTTACCTAACTTTTTAATATCATCATTTAAATTAATTTAACAACATTAATTTACGGTATTAATAACATATTAAATACAAATATTATTAATTAATAAATACTCGTATTCAATTGAATACTATAATAAACATAACAATAGTTATATTAAATACCTCTTATTAATAAAACAACATATATCTGACTAAAGACGTTTATAACATAGCTGAAATGGTATTTTAGAAAATACAAAATAGTTTAAATAACCTATAATAAGGTCGTTACTATTTTTAACTCTTACCTTATTGTAAAGAAACTTGCCATTAGATATGCATGATCAGACTAAACTTGCAATATTTCAGTCATTTGGAATTCAATTTCGAGTGTCATTTTCTTTGTTAACTAGTTGTTACTTGCAGCCTTGCAAACAACTTCCAAAATTGAAGTATGTAGCCTACTTATTGGTAGTACACTTATAATGTAATATGATGGACCCCTATGGTGTTTTTCAAAGCGGGAGTAGACATACATAAGGTACATATTATTTCAGTGTTCATAGTTAAGAGGATCAGAGGTTAAGAGAAATTGCGACTGACTCTTATATTACGTTTTGCGCACAAAGAAGTATTTCTGTTTCTATCGATTTATATCTCCGACTCTACAGCTCAAATTAAATATACACATACATTTAGAAAACCTACTTTGGTCAAAAATCCTTTATTTTCAGACCTTTTAAACTATTTCTGACCTAAGATATAACCAGTGCCATAGTTGAGTTTGCCTTGTCCCGGTAACTCCGAAACGCCGAATCCGGACGTCATGGAGTTATCATTTTATCTGGACTTTGACCGGAGCGAAATATTTATAACGTTATAGGTAAACATAGTTGCTGTTACGAAGAGAGGATGGTGGTTGGTATATATCTCGAATTTACATTTCGTTACTGCTCACGCACTGCATACTTAATATTTTCTCAAACTTAAATCTAATTAAATGATTCATATTTTTTATACACTTCAGATAAATGTCTCATCAGTTGTTCAGTATCAATTATATTTTGATTAAAAAGCGTAAATATTATAATTAGTTTTCCAAATTCCAAATTGTTCCGAAAAACATTTCCGATTTTTCTCTTTTTATAAAAATTCATCGAATTTAACAACAATATAAAATACATTAATAAAAATGGTCCAATCATTCTCGAGATAAGCGCCTAACAACATATTTAAGGATTCACACATCTTCACACGCTTAAAAAAAATCTAAGTCCTTATACTACTTATTAAAAGCACTTATGGTGTAATATGATGGTGTCCTACGAAATATTTCAAAATAATTAGGCATACATCAAGTACTTGTTTCCATGTTCACGTTAAGAGTTTCAAAATATCATGTTTTAAAATTGTGAGAGTATTTCTGAAACGAATTAATTATACTTCCAACTCCAAATGTTAGTCTGCTTAAATACATAGAACTCGGAAACTTACTTTGGTAAAAAAGCGTTTATTTATATCCTTTATAATGTGATTTTGTACTAAGATATTTCCAGTGCTATAGTAGAGATTGCTTTGTTATCCGAGGAAGAAAATATATGCACATACTTAGATCTGAGAAGCCAACTAAGGTTAAAAAATATCTACTTCCACCCGTATAAAATCACTTATGAAACCACTGTTGAGTTTGTGTTATTGCTCCCATTAAAAACTTTCATAAGTATATATCTCTCGGAAATCTGTTTAGTTCGAAAAGCCACTACTACTAGATCTTATAATCTTCTTTCGCTCTGAGGTATTCCCAGTGCTATAGTTGAGTTTGCCTTGATTCCCGATGAAGTAAATATACTGTCGTAGTAATCGTAAATACTTTTTTCAGGATGATGAAGTATTACAGACCTTTTACTATCTTTCTTTCTTTATAAACCATCATTTAATTTTAACTTGTATTTTACAAAAAGAATTAGACAAATTGGCCCAGCCGTTCTCGAGATAATCTTAGTAGCTACTCATTTTTCAATTGAGTTTTGAAATAAGATAAATTTTCAAAAATAAGTAAAATAAGTACATTTTTGGAACATGAAAGTTGAAATACTTTAATTGGCCTCTATTTAAAGTTTAATTTGTGAACGTAAAGAGTTTACAAAGGTGTGGTTAAAGATCTTTTATTGGTTTTAAAATAGATTTTCTTAAGAAAAATCACATATAGACAGACAATAAATGAAAATATATATAGATGTTCACAGAGTGGATTTAGCTTATTTGCTCCTATTTTTGTAGTAATAGTTTTGAAACACACTCTTACTTGGACAAAAATCACTTGCCCTGCCTGGAATAAAACCTGGATCTTACATTTTCCGGATGAGAATGCTGTCCATTATAACAAATTGGCCTTACTGTTTGTCCACTTTTTATTTTATATTTTGTTTTACACACACACATAAATATGGAAACACCAAATACCTGCCAATCGACTTTTAATATTCATTAAACTTTTATATGTCGTTATAGTCTAATTTAATTTTAAGAAACTAAAAATGTTCAAATGTGTCAATCTTAAAAATAAGTGACAATATACGTGCTCTGCCTTATTTCTGTTTTTTAGAAATATTTTTTATGATTGTTTCTTCGTCAGGATTAATAGAAAGAGAACATAAAGTTTTGTAATTCTCAGAAATACTAAAATATTAATTTGCATAAAAAAACTCTAACAACACTATTGTATTGTTTGAATGTTCTTTTTCTTATCAGCAAACAACTTTTTACTTTGACGCTAGTTCCAATGTTGTTTTCATCCACCCAAACATGCTGGAAAACAAACGTTACTTTTCTTCTCTTTTACTTCTTATCCGAGTTATATTTACATTTTTGGGTTATAGCCTTTCGAGTATTATCTGTCGTACCCACTTTAAATGTGTCAAATATCCACCAACTCAACAGCTTTCCTGTTTAAATTCCTTCGCGATGAAATTACACTCAGAGATTCTGGATAAACAAACATGACTTTTTACTCTTACTTCTTACTTACCTCTTCTTACTTCTTATCCCTGTAATATTAAGATTTTTGAATAATTGCCTTTCGATTATTATTTATCGTACTCATTTTAAGTATGTCAAATATTTTCGACCTCATCGGTTTTTCAGTTTGAATTCTTTTGCGATGAAAATTTTACTATTAAACCTTGATTCATCACTAACATTTCTAGTTTGAAATCATTTAAGAATTAGGTTAGCTATCATGAATGTAATGCATTTTCTGAAACATATAAGTTCTAAATTTCAGTGGTTATAACTCAGTTATGTGATCGTTGAAGAGGAAATGATATCTGGAGAAAGTTCTGTCAATGGGATGATTATATCAGACAGATGCTATTGAAGAAATATTGCATTTAAAGTTCCATACATTTAATATAATATTAGGAATAGATTAACGACATTTCTCTAATACTTCTGTTTCTAAGAGACAATTCATTGTTAAAAAGAATTGAAATGTCTTTTAATCAAACAATAAAAAAACTACTAGTAGTAAACATAGCTGTCTATAAAATACTAAATATCGATTGTGTGCAATAAAACTTATTTTTATTCGTTACAGTATGTATATGAAATTATTCTACAATAAACAGCGATCAATTCTTATATTAAATATGATTGGCTGGACCAATGCTTTGATAATTATTATTGGATATTGACCTCTCACTGATCAAACTATACTCATTAGGATAGAGGAGATGCATATTATTTAAGAAGTAAATAGGCTAAAAGTATTAAAAAGCTAGATGTTAGTATTAAAAAGCATGTTTAGTAAGAGTGATTCTGAACAGCCAAAACAGAATGATTTCATTCAAGTGCTACAATCAGTTTTTAGCTAGGGATTTTTATATCCTTATCAAATTTTTGAAATATAACTTACCTAAAGTTAGGAGAGGATGACGTTCCACACAGAGTTAAAAGTTATTAAAATATATGTTTGGAGTATTTTTGGCTGAGCTTTACCGAAGCCTATCGACGAGCATTGCTCTAGGGCTGGAAAAGTACATT
This sequence comes from Homalodisca vitripennis, assembly GCF_021130785.1. Classification (NCBI taxonomy): domain Eukaryota; kingdom Metazoa; phylum Arthropoda; class Insecta; order Hemiptera; family Cicadellidae; genus Homalodisca; species Homalodisca vitripennis. Next base: position 149,817,408 of record NC_060212.1, read on the forward strand.
TATGTATGTCCACCCAACAGACTTAAGACTTTGCATGATGCTTCATTTATACATAGACAACAATCAGTTCTTTGTTTGTCTGTCATTCCATGGGATTTAGATGAACGTTAGCGAATATTTTTACATTCGTTTAATTGGTTACCATTATGGCAACGAGAAACAAAAACAGAATAATAAATTTGTAATCTAACTTGGTACAAGATATAAGATACTAGTGAGATTTTTATTTATGGAGTTAAGAGAACATATAATACATAGGAGTCAATGTTAAAAATCAGTGATAATATTTAACTTCAGTGCACTCTTACGTACTACAACTTCGCTAGCTTGCACTTTTATTTCAACACTATCTCAAAATCTAACTCACTGAAAGAAATTTGAAAGTATCAGGCTGTAAAAAACAAACCTGTTTCAATGTTTCAATTGAACACTTACACTTTTGCATTATACTCAATTTCTACATAGACAAGAAAGAGTTCTATGATTTTGCATGTCCAAACATTGAATTTTGTTGAACGTCATTGATGCCTGTCACTCAGTAAGCTAACACAATTTTTTCGTCTGTCGGGATTAAGTAAACACTTGTTTTCTATAAGACTGTATGTCTATCTGTACGCAGTACAACTGAAGAATGAAATAAGGCACAGATATTTGAAATTTTGCTGACACGTAGTGGTGGCGTACGCTTACATTGTATAATCACATTTACAATAAAGGGTTGAAGGAAAGAACATAAATATTTAACAAAACTTAAAAAAATATAGCACATTTATTTTTTTACACATAATATATTTTGAACGCCATAGCAATGAATTACATAAAAATGAAAGATCAATCATAAGAAATAGCATTTCAGGAAAACTAGTGTGTTTAATTAATATTTTTCGATGGCGGTCATAATTATCTGCTGTTTTATTTTATTGGTTTTTTATAAAGATTTTAGGAATTATAAATTTAGAAATATACATCAGAGACATATTTGACATATTGCATTTTTAATTTGCTCATTGAGCACCCTATGGATTAATTTGTTACCGAGTGCAATTATATGCTTGTGTGCATGGCAATTGGTCCTTCCAGGAATCTAGTTTTCCTTGTTTAAAATTAATCCTCGAGCTTGGCTGCTTTGAAATTATAACGTGATTACTAACCAATTAGCCCTTGTTATGTATGATAACATTAGAAACACCTAACTGTTGTATTTCAGGCCATTCTATAATATTATCTGTGAGTAAATTAGGTTCTTATTTGTAGAAATCGATGTACGAAACTCATTAATGCATGAAGAAAGTGTTCCCCTTTCATTGTAAACATATACTTCAAATGTACTTTAAAATTCAAAGGAAACATGAAAATGGTATTTATTCTAATCAATGTGTGCATGGACTCTTATTCGGTATTAACTCTTAATTTTCTTCCTTGTTTTAAGAGGCATTACCTTCAAAACATATTGAACCGAAGATTTCGATCAAAATGTTTATTTCATTATAAATACAACTACAATAGAGATAGCCACTACCATCATGGACTACTTGCTTAGCAGGTTCACATTGCATCCAAACTCTCGGTGGCTGTCATTTTGCTCGAAACATTAAATTTTATTTCCAGGTTGTAAAATCGATTTTTTCCTCTCTAAATGCTGAATGTAATAAGTACGTTCCTCTCGTTTTGTAACGTTTTACGAGTGTTAATGTCAATGCTACCATTATAACCAATAGTTAACCATTTATATTTTCATCAAAGGAAATGGACCATAAATGTTATAACATTAAAAAACAACTTGTTTCAACCACATTACCTTTTATTTTATTCCACATAAATGCACTAGAATAAATTATAGGGATAATTCAAATACGAAATTTGATTTTCAGTGGAAATATTTTTCAGGACGAGTCTCTGTTCAATTGTTAAATTGATACTTTATACTTATTTAAATTTATTTTTAGATTCTTCTTATATTTATTTATATTTTATATTCCTAGCAGATAAAAGTGCTAGGATTTAACATTATTTGTATAGTAATATTGAATCTCTAGCTGACGCAACTCAGCAAGACGTATGGTGAGATCTGTCCACCAATCGTTAAGTAAATTTGAATAGTTTTGCTGTTGGTGTTTGAAAAGGTTAAATTTATATTTTGATTTATTAAATATTTTAAAATTTGTAGACTTGGCTTAGGATTTTTCTAGGATGCCTTTGAAATTGGAACATTATGTAGCAGTTATAAAAAGGTGCCTGAACTTATGTTTTGTAATATCCATTGATTTCCTAAAGATAAATTACTGGCTATATTACCTATTCAATGTACTTTTTACCTTCGCGTAAAGTTTTGGTTTATTTCCAAATTTAATCAAAAAACTAATGTTCTTCATAAAATAAAAATTCCCACTGAATAACAAATTCAATTTACCACCCACCACCTCCCATGATAAAATCGGGATTTGTTTGTTTTTCCAGTACCAAACGTAAACTGCTGTTTCGTTTTAATACTGATTCCATGAAACAATCGTGTACTTACTGAAAATTGATGCATCGATTCCTGGTAGACATGTTCGCCAACCACATGACCACATAAACTGATTCGACACACAATAACAACACGTTATCTGTTTGTGTTTATTTAATGAAGCATGTTTGATGCATCACCAATAGAGTTATTAATTAAAATATATTATTGGAACTTTCATAACAGATTAACTTTTATAAAACAACGCATAGCGTAAAATTCATTATTGTAACTACTAGTCTATCAGATATATAATCACTCAACTATCTAATTTTTCGTTAAATATATTAATATGTATTACAAAGTATAATAGAGTATTATAATATATAAATTCATGCGCTGAAAAGTATTGTATTTTATTGTGCTGTGTATTTATTTTGTATTAAAATTGTAGCCAGTTTTAGGCAACGAATACAGATTGTACTATATATAGTAAGAAAACTTTAAATGTGGCAAACTTTTAATTTAGGAACAGTTAATTTAGGAACTGTTTATTCCCCAATTGTTGATTATTAAATAATTTTTTTTTCTTGTATTTCGATTCCTAACTTGTTAGGAAAATACAGCATAAAAATAGATTGAATGTACGAGAAATTGAATTTCTTTAAGAAATATGATATTTTGCTGTATAAAAACGTAAAACACAAGCATAATATATCATATTTTCTAATGCGTATGGACTTTTTACGTATATTTTTTACGCATTAAGACTTTACTAATACATTCTTTATTTCATTAACTAGCTTTTTATATATTTACTTTTTCATCAAATGAACATATCTTAAACTAAATTTATCAAATTAAAGTATCTTTAATGAATCTTTAATATTATAATAATAAATATTGCCCTACGTATTGAGAATCAATGAAGCTAATGGATATACTTCAGTACACATAGTTCCTAGTATAGACGGTTATACACGGTTATACATTATGTACCGTGTATTGTGTTGAGTTGACTTTGACATTGGTGTGACAGCGATGGGCTGGGAAATGGAGAGATGATGTTTATTCACAGCTGCCACAACATTCACTGAAACTTTTATTGCCTCACGGCCATTACAGAAACACGAAATGTCTTTTTGTTGTTGGTTTGGTAGTTCAAAAAAGTTTACTAGCCGTTTTTAATCCCAGAAAAATACATAACATTTGTTATTGAAATAAATCAACACTCTTAAATTAATGACTAGATTAAACTAATAACTAAACACTATATATGAACCTTGCATACTATATACTATAAATATATAAACGATTATATGTGATATATAATAAATACTAACAGTTACCCACAATCTCCCATGCGTTTTCTTATTGAACAAGAGGTACATCATAGGCATTTCCTTTTTAAACGAAAAACATTTCTGAAAATAATTTATAGAAGATATTCAAATATCATGATCCATTTTATAAAATTGGAAATTACGATTAAAAGCAATGTTTTGGGGCCCTGAAGTCAGAGAGTAGCAATGTAATGAAAAATAATCTCTACAACATTCCATACGATTTGAATGAATAGCTCCTACAATTTTAAAGTAACACTTGAACTTGTTAGGGAGTGAAAAAATACAAAATACGTAGTATAATTTTAGTTTAGTACTCATGTTGTCATATTATGGAGTCCATTATGTATGAAAGAAATACGTATACGTTGGTATAAAAATCTACTTCAGAGCTACTTCCTTTCTAATGTGTTTCCGATACCGGTAGTATTTTGCATGCTACACGTGGGTAGCAAATTCTACCTTTCTAGGACAGCGTAAAGCTTAAAACACATAAGGTTCTTTTAGAGGTTTTAACGCTGTGTCAGTGCCTTTGGGTCGTTGATCTTCATAAAATATTTTTTTTGTTTTAAGACAATGTTACATATGTCTGTAAAATGTTATCATTCTACGGCATCAGGAAGTTAAAAACCAGAATGGTTTTCTTGGGGTTGCACCCAACTCTGACTCCATCTTCATAAAAATGATTTTTTAACTAAAGAGGCACGTTTTTGTTCAAATTTACCCTTTTAGGACATCACAAGTTTGAAAAAAAAACACTAAAATATAGCTATCCAGGGTTTACAACCTCATTTCAACCCCTCGTATTCCATATTCATGAAAATCTTTCTTTGTCTGTTGAGAGCGTAAGGTATGTGTGTGTCAAAACTTCGTCTTTCTTGGACATCGAGCAGTTGAAAAAATATAGTTCTTCTAGGGGCTAAAACCCCTATAAATAAGTTACCTTTATGCAAATGCTTTATTTTATTCATTGGTATGAGGTATACGTGTGCCAAATATAAAGTTGCTGTGATATAAGAAAGTTGGGAAATTAATGATGAATGAGTGAGTGAGTTAGATCTTTGCCTTTCATTTATAGAAATTTGATGGAATAAAAATTCCCAACACAGTTTTGACAGCAAACAACAATGGTTTTAAATTACTAAAACACGAATTGATCATGTGTTTATTGAAAATAACAACAATACTTAATTTAGGACATTTCCCAGCAATTGTTATGCATATTGTCGTACAAAATGCAGGATTTATGGCGAAGGCATGTAACTCTATATATATTGTTTGCACCTGTTATCTTGAAAGTGAAATGAATGAACAGACCTCTCAGTCTCTAAAATTGAAAGGCGAAGTTAGGACTATTATATATCCTGTATAGCACTTTACTTCAACATGTATCTTAAAGTAGCATATTGAAAATGCATTTGTACTTTTTTCTTACTGCAATGAATTAAGTGTTTAAACAACTCTAACATTTGTTTAAAAATAGATTGGTCCTCCATAAATGAGGTACCTGATACTTTTAAATAAATCCTCTATATTATTAAATAACTTTATGACCAAAAATAAGACAGAGATTTTATAAGCTATTCGTTTTCTCTTCAATATGCAAAGTCTGTCAATCCATAAACTGACATAAAAAATACCTTGTTCTCTAAAATTGTTCATAATTTAATACAAAACCAAACATTTATGACCTTATAAACTTATACTTGTGGAATTCCTCGAATAAAAGTAGTAAGTTAGAAATTTGATGGAATAAAAATTCCCAACACAGTTTTGACAGCAAACAACAATGGTTTTAAATTACTAAAACACGAATTGATCATGTGTTTATTGAAAATAACAACAATACTTAATTTAGACATTTCCCAGCAATTGTTATGCATATTGTCGTACAAACTGCAGGATTTATGGCGAAGACATGTAACTCTATATATATTGTTTGCACCTGTTATCTTGAAAGTGAAATGAATGAACAGACCTCTCAGTCTCTAAAATTGAAAGGCGAAGTTAGGACTATTATATCCTGTATAGCACTTTACTTCAACATGTATCTTAAAGTAGCATATTGAAAATACATTTGTACTTTTTTCTTACTGCAATGAATTAAGTGTTTAAACAACTCTAACATTTGTTTAAAAATAGATTGGTCCTCCATAAATGAGGTATTTGATACTTTTAAATAAATCCTCTATATTATTAAATAACTTTATGACCAAAAATAAGACAGAGATTTTATAAGCTATTCGTTTTATCTTCAATATGCAAAGTCTGTCAATCCATAAACTGACATAAAAAATACCTTGTTCTCTAAAATTGTTCATAATTTAATACAAAACCAAACATTTATGACCTTATAAACTTATACTTGTGGAATTCCTCGAATAAAAGTAGTATTAATCATAAAAAGACATCTTATTATAAGCTTATAGCGGGTGTGTGTTAAAAGTCCCACTCCCCTCTCTTAACTTTCTTACGAATAGATATGGAGAGATTTACTTTGGGAGATGTTTATATGACCACTGAGGAGTTTTTTGAGGTACAAATATTCCCTTCCCCCAAATTGAGAATGTTGGGGGTAAATAAAAAATTGTAAATAGGATCTCCTAGCAAGTGACTCTTAATTTTAAAGGTATAATGAAAAGAAGAAGAATGGCGCAAACCAGATGTCTCTAATGTTACTCTATAATAGTTGGAGGCTTTAAAATGAGGAGTCCTTACTAGGGGTTCCTACTTAAACGTACCCTCAAATAACCCCACTCTAGAGGGGAGTAATTTTATACGTCACAAAACTCTTCAGTTGGTCATATAAACATCCCCTAATACGCGGGGGGGGGGGGTATTTTAAGACACCCGGTATATTCTTATCTACGTATTTCGCATTATAATAAATAACGCACATTATTAATATCACTTTCATGAAACGCCTACTTAACGAAACTCAGAGCACTACACGTTTATTACTTTCAAAGTTTAATGTCCTCGTATATTACATTGTCCATTTGGGCGTAATAAATTACATTTGTAATGATTCAAAGTCGCAGTTATAAACTTATAACTATTTTGTTCTCTTTTGGTCTTTAAGAATGAATATGTGTACTACTTAACGGTGGCTTAAATTTGTTTCAGGCACGAGATCTGTTCACTAAAACATATATGAAACAAATAAGGTGATCTCGACACGAAATTAATAAGGAGGGATGTCGGAAGAAGGGGGGATAAGGGTAGGATACAACCAGGAGGCAGAAGAAAAGTGACAAATGATGTGTATTTCAGCAATGTGCACACATTTCAATCTGCTGTTCTAGGAGCTCACGGACTACCTCAGGCTCGTGTACCGTATCAAGCCCACAACCTGTCTGTCCGTCTGTCTGTCTGTCCGCTGCCTGCACTGAAATTACGAGTTCTGCAGCGTATCAAGCCCACAACCTGTCTGTTCGTCTGTATGTATGTCCGCTGCCTGCACTGAAATTAAGAGTTCTGCAGAGTATCAAGCCCACAACCTGTCTGTCTGTCCGCTGCCTGCACTGAAATTACGAGTTCTGCAGCGTATCAAGCCCACAACCTGTCTGTTCGTCTGTATGTCTGTCCGCTGCCTGCACTGAAATTAAGAGTTCTGCAGAGTATCAAGCCCACAACCTGTCTGTTCGTCTGTATGTATGTCCGCTGCCTGCACTGAAATTAAGAGTTCTGCAGAGTATCAAGCCCACAACCTGTCTGTTCGTCTGTATGTATGTCCGCTGCCTGCACTGAAATTAAGAGTTCTGCAGAGTATCAAGCCCACAACCTGTCTGTTCGTCTGTATGTATGTCCGCTGCCTGCACTGAAATTAAGAGTTCTGCAGAGTATCAAGCCCACAACCTGTCTGTTCGTCTGTATGTATGTCCGCTGCCTGCACTGAAATTAAGAGTTCTGCAGAGTATCAAGCCCACAACCTGTCTGTCTGTCCGCTGCCTGCACTGAAATTACGAGTTCTGCAGCGTATCAAGCCCACAACCTGTCTGTTCGTCTGTATGTCTGTCCGCTGCCTGCACTGAAATTAAGAGTTCTGCAGCGTATCAAGCCCACAACCTGTCTGTTCGTCTGTATGTCTGTCCGCTGCCTGCACTGAAATTAAGAGTTCTGCAGCGTATCAAGCCCACAACCTGTCTGTTCGTCTGTATGTATGTCCGCTGCCTGCACTGAAATTAAGAGTTCTGCAGCGTATCAAGCCCACAACCTGTCTGTTCGTCTGTATGTATGTCCGCTGCCTGCACTGAAATTAAGAGTTCTGCAGAGTATCAAGCCCACAACCTGTCTGTCTGTCCGCTGCCTGCACTGAAATTACGAGTTCTGCAGCGTATCAAGCCCACAACCTGTCTGTTCGTCTGTATGTCTGTCCGCTGCCTGCACTGAAATTAAGAGTTCTGCAGCGTATCAAGCCCACAACCTGTCTGTCTGTCCGCTGCCTGCACTGAAATTACGAGTTATGCAGCGTATCAAGCCCACAACCTGTCTGTTCGTCTGTATGTCTGTCTGTCCACTGCCTGCACTGAAATTACGAGTTCTGCAGCGTATCAAGCCCACAACCTGTCTGTTCGTCTGTATGTCTGTCCGCTGCCTGCACTGAAATTAAGAGTTCTGCAGCGTATCAAGCCCACAACCTGTCTGTTCGTCTGTATGTCTGTCCGCTGCCTGCACTGAAATTAAGAGTTCTGCAGAGTATCAAGCCCACAACCTGTCTGTTCGTTTTGTATGTATGTCCGCTGCCTGCACTGAAATTAAGAGTTCTGCAGAGTATCAAGCCCACAACCTGTCTGTCTGTCCGCTGCCTGCACTGAAATTAAGAGTTCTGCAGCGTATCAAGCCCACAACCTGTCTGTTCGTCTGTATGTATGTCCGCTGCCTGCACTGAAATTAAGAGTTCTGCAGCGTATCAAGCCCACAACCTGTCTGTCTGTCCGCTGCCTGCACTGAAATTACGAGTTCTACAGCGTATCAAGCCCACAACCTGTCTGTCTGTCCGCTGCCTGCACTGAAATTACGAGTTCTGCAGAGTATCAAGCTCACGACCTGTCTGTCCATCTGTCTGTCTGTCCGCTGCCTGAAACGACAAGTTCCACTCAATTACATCACAAATTATATACCAAACTTTTCCTTAACTTGAAACCTGATAGCAATACTTCCTTTAGACCTCCTGCTTGCAGTAAAAAGGAGCCTAATGCCTCCGTCATTATGATTACTAATTCAATAAAAGCTGTACACATTAACGTAATTTTGGCAGAGCAAGAAGAGCAAATTTATATGACATATGTTTTGTCTGAACATGTTGATATACTTTTTTGAAAATTTGTTTAAGAAGTAAATTTTGAATAGTAACTTTAAGAAAAAAAGTGGAAGTTAGTAACTTTAAGAAGTTTCCACCAAATAGCTTTGATTAGTTCCACTCATTGCGTTCTGCGGTGTCGAGGGACTTACTGTAATTCTTCCCTGTCTCTTCCCATTTCCAAGGACATAGCTTCACTTAATCACCTTGATATATGTATATATGACACCAACCTTATATTTTACATTGTATTTAGAAGTTACTAAACTTCCAAAATTTTTAGCTGTAGATTATGATGCACGTTGTTTAGGCTTCTATAGTTCAAATTTTACCTGTACACAAACTCAAAAGTAAACCGTTTTAATTTTGTAAACCCTATTAAAATAAACTATATTAATTGCTAGTTTAAAAAATAGATTCTTTAGTTTTATTTTCAAACGAAGGTTTTATTTGCACTGAATAAGGGTAATACATTAATAAACTTTAATTTTCCTAAAATATTTATAATTTAAAATTATTGTGGTGTGAATATTTATTTGTAAAACGCTTTTTATGTTAAACATACTTCGCTAATTTTATAAATCAGTCATTGTTGCAATATATATTTTTGTTTAAATTACAACTAATTCTTAATTAAAATTAAAACATTAATTTATATTTGACTAAAAATCTGTACTAGGGCGTTTTATGGTACAGTATGTTTTAAAGTGTATAATACGAAATGAGAAGTTTAAATATTTACAATTTCATTGTGGTTAAGTGTATAATATAATTGTAGACAAGTTAACTTATTGTTATTTTTTTCAAAGCATTGACTTTTTTAGTAAAATCAAAAGTTATGAAAACATATGTATTAGTATTTAATAAAGTACTTTCCAAAACCCTACATTTTATGAATCGCGGAAGTTAATAACTATCTCAAAAATCGGCTCAAAAACCTAGATTAAAGTAATTAGATCAGCAAAGTTTGCTTCATTGGTGAAAGTATAAACGGAAAACCTCCAATATATGTCTCGATCACGTACATTTAGCACCTTTATAATTTAGACAAAAGTAAAGTACTAAACTATTCGTTTATTTAATTTGTAATGGTGGTTTTTAGAACTAAGCATTCATGGTTTCATAGTTCATAAGTAAATATTAAAAAATATAAATAACAAACTTATTCTACAGCAGTGTTTACTTTGGAACCATATTTTTTTGGAATAAAACGAATAACTATGTAAGAGGTATTTGCATTCATGCCGTATAATATTACAAAAAGCTGTAACTGACATGATGGATAACTGTTATTCTACAAATTATTCTTTTAACAGTTATGACTCTAAGAAGACCTCTTCCAGAAGTATTATCTAACCTGAATAACCTCCCCTTTGTCCCTTCAAATCTTTGTTAAATTTATGCAGATTTGATAGAAATTTTGACTTAAAAAACCATATCCGATCCCGTTTTTATAACCACCGTAATTCCTTGTTCCTTGATGGTATATATATAATATATATATATATATATATATATATATATATATATATATATATTATATCTGTATTTTGAAAAGTAGTCTTATTAGTTTTGATCATTGCAAACTTTATTATAACAATAGCATCGGATCACCGTCACTAGAACAATTCTTAACTGATTTAATTCAACCTTGGTATGATTCCTCAAGTTAAAATTGGTCTTAAAGAAGATAGGAGGAGTAAGAAATCTCAAATTAATTAAAAGTTACAATACATCAAACGTTTACAACATGATAATCTGTTATTTTCGTTATTCAACAATATTAATTGTTTATGCAATGGCAGGTGCTTGTATTTCCACGTTTTTTAGGCTCCACACCGAGCGAGGAAACCTTATAAAGTGTATACCTCCACTTTGTTGTCTGATCAACAAAATAATATTTTTTTAAACATTTAATGTTTAATACCTAATAAGAGAGATGATCTCATAATACTCATATTTATTTATAATTTAAGTACTATTCAACATAGATACGTTTCCTTAACAGAATATATCAATATAGGAATAAATCAGGAAAAATTTTATGTTTGCAGCTCATGATATTCTCGAGATTTCATGGGGATGCCATGAGGCACATAATCTGTCACAAAACATCTCCACCAGACCCATAGGAGTGAAATTATACTAGTCTACTGAGTGATAAGCTTCAATGACGCTCAGCCATATCTCATGGATGGATATGCAACATGGAGAACTCATTTTGTCCATGTGGAGTGGAAACATACGTGCATGGAGCTACAGAAGAAATTTATCTTAAGATACCTTCCGTAGTTGTTAGGCTACGAAATCACTCAAACAAATCCAATAAAGGAACATACCACATAATTTGCACTTTTTCCCCGATATACAAGTAAATATTTATTAAACGAACTTTCGTAGGATCCTACAGAGCATGACACGTTTTTTTTGGCATCTTAAGTAGTTAACCCAATTGCATGTATTACTATATCACATGTTACCCTCAGGGGCGGTCTTACTTTCAAGGCCGTACGGGTAATGGCGACCCCGAGGTACCCTAGCTAATGCTCCAGATCCCTTCTCTTCTTGTTCTGGAGGCCTATGGCTGGCACACTTTTCTATGTGTCAGCCTATCTCTCTTCTTCACTCTCTTCTATCTGAGGTAAAGTTCCTCAACTCTTCGATCTAGTTTCCCTTTCATTTCTCCCACTAGGGGCCAAGCCACGGTTGGAACAGCGTAGGCCAGGGCTGAATGGCTGGTGGCAAACCATCTTTACTATGCGGACTCTGGACACCGGCGACCCTCCAGTTTAAAAGCAGCTTACCCAGGCATGCGGGGCTCTGTCTGGGTGGACCTTCCATTCCCTAGCTTCTCGTGGGGAACAACATGAAAAAAACAAACACAAAAATCAAAACAAAACCAACCCTTGAAACAGTTCCTGAAGCTGTTTCAAACCTACCTCTTCCTGCTGAGGTAGCTCCTGAAGCTACCTCGCACATACCACCACCCTGGCAACACAACTCAAGAGGTTGTTATGCCAACATCCCTACCTTCTCCTCAACAAAGTGCCTTAGGAACACAGGAGGTTCCATTGCACACTGAAGCTCCCATACATGGCAAGGCTTTATCTGAGGAAGGCAGCACAAGCGCTGAGGAAGCAAAATCCCTTCAAGATATAGAAGATCAGCTCCTCAACAGCCCAAGCACTCCCAAGTCTACAGGTACGCTGGATGATGCCACAGAGCAACTCGGCAACCTTAGAATGAAGAGGCCCAATCTCACCACTGCTCAAAGAAGAGAAGCACTAAAGGCTAAACTTCTCGAAAAGGGTGAAGCTTTTGGACCCTTCCAAGTGGAGGAGGGGGAAAAAGAAGAGGAAAAAGAATCAAGAACGGCAGGAGGTCTCAACTCCGGGCCAACTGCGGGTGCCAAGGCGGGGGTGGGGTCGGCCAAGCGCCCCAGAGTCACTTTGGTCACCCCGCCCTCCGCGGAGGGACCCGCAAAGAAGGCTAGGAGGGAAACCCAAAAGCCCGAAGCCCACGATCCCGAGGCCTCTGGTAGCACACCAAGGCTACCTACAGAGAGGTCGCAGCAATCAAAAATGGCCATAGCCCTCGAAGGCTACCCGGAAGCGAAGCTAAGTGCAGAGCAAGGAGAAGCCATCGAGGACGCAATTATGGAAGAAATCCAACCCCTGGAGGATGGTTCCGTTCCATCGTTTGCGGGCACCTACCTAGAGAAAGGTGTGTTTTAATTGCTTCCTGCATCAACGAACACACCAAACGTTGGCTGGAAGAAGTTATTCAAAGGATAAAACCTCTGGGAGATGACATCTCTCTGAGAAGTGGGACTGCGTAAGGACATCTTGAGGTCCACTAGGGTGTTTTTCAGAGCTCACCCGAAGCTTCTGAAGAAGACACCTGAAAAGGTACTTGAGATGTTTTAATAAGCAGAACCCCAACCTGAATGTAAACGAGTGGAAAATCCTTCCATCCAAGCCAGACCCGAAAGGTTACGGATTCGTCTGCTTCCTGGACGAGGTCTGCTACAAGCTGTGAAGGCTTCCAACTGTAGAGCCAACTTAGGACTCTGGCAGGTCTCAATTGTCTCCTCGACAGTCAAGGACAATGCCACGAGTTCTACAAATCAACCTCCAGCACAGTAGAGCTGCCTCGGCAGCCTTCTGCCAGTTCTTCCTCCAAGAGGGATTGATCTGGCATTGATACAAGAACCATGGCTTCACCAAGGGAGAGTGGCGGGCCTAAATGAAACCAAAGGTAAGTTAATTTACTGCACCTCTCTAAGGAATGTCAGAAACCTGCATCCTGTTGAGGAGAGGCTTGGATTTTCTAACCCTCAACGAATTCTGCTCCAGAGATCTTTACTGTGGGCACACTGACCTGGAAGAATGGAGGCACAGTGCAGAGCACAATTGTAGGCTCCGTATACCTGCCATATGATGCCAGGGAAACTCCCTCCCATCAAGAGACCTAGAGCTCCTGGTGGAAGAAGCACAAGCCAGACGTCAACAACTTCTTCTAGGTTGTGACGCCAAACGCCCATCACTCTGCTGGATGGGGCAGCACAAACACTAACCCCAGAGGTGAGGCACTTTTACAATTTCTTCTAAGTAGGGACCTATTTATATGTAATAAAGGTAACCGCCCCTACGTTCGCAACACGAATTAGACAAGAAGTTATTGACATAACAATCTGCACACAAGGTATACTTGGAATGGTTGATAAGTGGCACGTAAGCGAGAGGCCTCATTATCGGATCACAGGTATATCCGCTTTAACCTGCAAGATGAGGCTGCAGAGGTCCTCTATCGCAATCCCGGGAGGACTGACTGGTTGGGATATAAGTCTGACCTTCAGTCACAGTTGGGATCGGTAGGCGGAAGGGTGCGATGCTTCACAGACATAGATCAGATAGCTTCTGACCTGCAGAATGCTATAATCAATAGCTTCCACGACAATTGCCCATTGCGACGGGGGAAGAGTCGAACCAATACTAAGTGGTGGACTGCGGACCTCGCTCGCAAAAGGGCTTAATGTCAGGAAGCTGTACAATCAATGCAAAAGGGAGCCGTATCTGGGAGTCCTATCATAGAGCTCTTACAGAATACAGCCTAGCGATTAAAAAAGCAAAACAAAGTTCCTGGAGGCAGTTTACACAGAAGGTAAATGAGTTAAGCGCGGCAGCTAGACTGCAACGCTTACTAGCCTCAAGTCCAAACCGGTCACTTGGGATCTTTTAAGGTCCCCAGGGAGGTCAACACACTTCCGGGTCTAGTGATAGCCTCAAACTTCTCCTTGAGACTCACTTCCCTGACTGTATCTTTGAGAATGACGACACTGGAACGTCTGGTAACCGCGAGGCAGGCTCACGGCCAAGAGCTTTGTCGTGGTAGCTGGGCCATTGCCAGAAGGATTGTCACTCTCTCTAAAGCCAAATGGGCAATTTCTAAATTTGCCCCTTTCAAATCTGCAGGAGGGGATGGAATCTTTCCGGCCCTGCTTCAACAAGGCCGGAGAATCTCCTTACCCTTCTATGTGAACTATTCAGGGCGAGCCTAGCCTATGGGTACATTACCACAAGTCTGGCGTCTCAACAGGGTGGTCTTCATCCCTAAAAAAGGGAGAGCGGGACTTTTTTTTTTTTTTTTTTTTTTTTTTCCTTTGGGATATTGGGGTGGATTCATAGATCCTCACACGTCAACCTGAGCTTATTGTGTGCCCCTTTGATGTTAGAGGGGTAAGCCTATCTTCGTGCCCTTAATTAGGCTAAGAAGCTTTTCCCCGATACTAGCATCTGGTTCGTCGCCTGGTTGTTTGTCACCGAAAAGAGCCCTTCTCCTTGCTCCCAGTCTCTCACAGTCCAGTATTATGTGTGTTTGCAGTCTCTTCAGACTTATTGCAGAGTCTACACTCCGAGGCTCATTTCGTAAACCTAGAGTGTTTAGGTGTTTCCTGAAGTGGCCGTGTCCAGTGATCAAGGCAATCACTTGCTTAACCCCGATCCCTGCCCAGCCCCATCAGCCATCTGGTGAATCCGGAGCTAGAATCGGCAAGCAGTCTTTTTGCCGAGTGCTTGTCCTTGGTGACTCTCTGCCACCGCACGCGGTGTGTCTTCCTGGACCATTTGTTTATACTTTGGTAAGCGGCTGAACTTGCTTATACCACAACTCGGTTCTGGACCGGTGTATGGCATGCTTGCTCCGCTTTTGGCAAGCCTGTCGGCGCATTCGTTGCCACCCTAAGCCGTGGCCCGGTACCCAACCAAGACGCACACAGTTGCGTGATCCAAGCTTGCAGAGAGTGTTAAAGCACTCCCACACAAGCCTGGATGAAATGCTGTTGGAGTCAAGAGCTTTAAGAGCTGCCTGACTGTCTGACATTATACAGATGTTCATTCCCTGGTACCTTCTGGTGAGGCCTAGGTTGGCACAGGCTAGGATACCATAGATTTCGGCTTGAAATATGGAGCAGTTCCGACCCAAACTGCCGCTAAGGGCAGTTCTAGGGGATTGACTAAACACTCCATATCCAGTTCTACCCTTAATAAGCGGAGCCATCCGTGTACCAGACAAAGCTCTTTCTTATTGTTGGGATGTTATCTTGCGATTTCCACTCATCTCTGGAGTAGAAGTCAACAGAGAATGGCTTATTGAATACGAACTCCGCTCATTGTGTCGGAGACACTTTCGAGAATAGCGCTTGGGTTTACAGCTTCAGTGATGGCGCCATGGCTCGCGTTAGACGCGCCATTCCTCCACAAGCCAGCAACCATCAGCCGATAAGCTGACTTACGCGCTTCAGCTTTTATATGGACATCAAGAGGTAGAAGTCCTAAAGCCACCTCGAGGGTCGCTGAGGACTGCTCCTGAATGCTCCGGTTACAAAGATTGTGCCAAGCCTTTGTAAGCTTTCAAGCTTGGCTTTGGCAGTTACCTGATTCACCTTTGTCCACCAGACTAAATGAACCATAAGTGATTTGAGGCCTTACAACTGCTTTGTAAAGCCATAGTGCTATGTGGGGTTTTACGCCCCATGAGAATCCTGCAAGTCTCCTGGACGTTCATGAGCGCCCACTTTGCTTTGTGCAGGATATTATTAAGATGATCATTCCACGTAAGCTTATGATCTAGAGTCAAGTCCTAAATATTTGACTGTCGTTTTGACCACTCCAGCTGAGTGGATGCGAGTTTCAGCTAGAAAGAGACTCTAGGTTCTTTTTCCTAGTGAATGGTACAACTACTGTCTTAGAGGGATTTTACTTTTCAGTCCCTCTCCCTGACACCAGTTGTGTACATGTTGAAGGTTGGTATTCATGATATCAACAACAACATTTGTATATTTTCCCTGTACCATAAGGACTATGTCGTCTGCATATCCTTGGACATAGATTTCCGTTGTTTGTAAGGTCCTCAAGTAGACCATCTACTACTAGGTTCCACAGTAGAGGTGACAGGATGCCTCCTTGAGGACATCCCCTTGTGGGTGCGATCACAAGCGATACTTCATTAAGATCGGCCCTGATCCGTCTGGAGCACAGCATGGCCCTAAGCCCACCGGCACAGAGCTGGCTCGAGGCCACGTCGCTGTGCTCCACTTACCATGCAGTGAATTTGGGCATTGTCGAAAGCTCCTTCAATGTCTATGAAGGTGCACAATGCCAATTCCTTGGCGGACAGGCTATCCTCAATCCTACTGACTAGTTGGTGCAGTGCTGATTCACAGGATTTGCCTTGCTGGTATGCATGTTGGTTGCGATGAAGGGGAGTGTCCTGAGAGAAACTCCCTTTTCTCAGGTGCCTCTCCACCAGTCTTTCTAATGTTTTCAGTAGAAACGAAGATAAACTGATGGGACGAAAAGATTTAGAGAGCGGACTACTCTGTCCCTAAATCTTTTCGTCCCATCAGTTTATCTTCGTTTCTACTGAAAACATTAGAAAGACTGGTGGAGAGGCACCTGAGAAAGGGAGTTCTCTCTCAGACACTCCCCTTCATCGCAACCAACATGCATACAGCAGCAAGGCAAATCCTGTGAATCAGCACTGCACCAACTAGTCAGTAGGATTGAGGATAGCCTGTCCGCCAAGGAATTGGCATTGTGCACCTTCATAGACATTGAAGGAGCTTTCGACAATGCCAAATTCACTGCAATGGTAAGTGGAGCACAGCGACGTGGCCTCGAGCCAGCTCTGTGCCGGTGGCTTAGGGCCATGCTGTGCTCCAGACGGATCAGGGCCGATCTTAATGAAGTATCGCTTGTGATCGCACCCACAAGGGGATGTCCTCAAGGAGGCATCTGTCACCTCTACTGTGGAACCTAGTAGATTAGGTCTACTTGAGGACCTTACAAAACAACGGAATCTATGTCCAAGGATATGCAGACGACATAGTCCTTATGGTACAGGAATAGGGGAAAATATACAAATGTTGTTGTTGATATCATGAATACCAACCTTCAACATGTACACTGACTGTGTCAGGGAGAGGGACTGAAAGTAAATCCCTCTAAGACAGTTAGTTGTACCATTCACTAGGAAAAAGAACCTAGAGTCTCTTTCTAGGCTGAAACTCGCATCCACTCAGCTGGAGTGGTCAAAGACAGTCAAATATTTAGGACTGACCTCTAGATCATAAGCTTACGTGGAATGATCATCTTAATAATATCCTGCACAAAGCAAAGTGGGCGCTCATGACGTTCCAGGAGACTTGCAGGATTCTCATGGGGCGTAAAACCCCACATAGCACTATGGCTTTACAAAGCAGTTGTAAGGCCTCAAATCACTTATGGTTCATTAGTCTGGTGGACAAAGGTGAATCAGGTAACTGCCAAAGCCAAGCTTGAAAGCTTACAAAGGCTTGGCACAATCTTTGTAACCGGAGCATTTCAGGAGCAGTCCCTCATCGACCCTCGAGGTGGGCTTTAGGGACTTCTACCTCTTGATGTCCATATAAAAGCTGAAGCGCGTAAGTCAGCTTATCGGCTGATGGTTGCTGGCTTGTGGAGGAATGGCGCGTCTAACGCGAGCCATGGCGCCATCACTGAAGCTGTAAACCCAAGCGCTATTCTCGAAATGGTCTCCGACACAATGAGAACGGAGTTCGTATTCAATAAGCCATTCTCTGTTGACTTCTACTCCAGAGATGAGTGGAAATCGCAAGATAACATCCCAACAATAAGAAAGAGCTTTGTCTGGTACACGGATGGCTCGCTTTATTAAGGGTAGAACTGGATATGGAGTGTTTAGTCAATCCCCTAGAACTGCCCTTAGCGGCAGTTTGGGTCGGAACTGCTCCATATTTCAAGCCGAAATCTATGGTATCCTAGCCTGTGCCAACCTAGGCCTCACCAGAAGGTACCAGGGAATGAATGAACATCTGTATAATGTCAGACAGTCAGCAGCTCTTAAAGCTCTTGACTCCAACAGCATTTCATCCAGGCTTGTGTGGGAGTGCTTTAACACTCTCTGCAAGCTTGGATCACGCAACTGTGTGCGTCTTGGTTGGGTACCGGGCCACACAGGCATAGGTGGCAACGAATGCGGCCGACAGGCTTTGCCAAAAGCGGAGCAAGCATGCCATACACCGGTCCAGAACCGAGAGTTGTGGTATAAGCAAGTCAGCCGCTTACCAAAGTATAAACAAATGGTCCAGGAAGACACACCGCGTGCGGTGGCAGAGTCACCAAGGACAAGCACTCGGCAAAAAGACTGCTTGCCCATTCTAGCTCCGGATTCACCAGATGGCTGATGGGGCTGGGCAGGGATCGGGTTAAGCAAGTGATTGCCTTGATCACTGGACACGGCCACTTCAGGAAACACCTAAACACTCTAGGTTTACGAATGAGGACTCGGAGTATAGACTCTGCAATAAGTCTGAAGAGACTGCAAAACACAGTAATACTGGGCAAGGAGAGGTGGGAGCAAAAGGAGAAGGCTCTTTTCGGTGACAAACAACCAGGCCAACGAAACCAGTGTCGGGAAAAGCTTCTTAGCCTAATTAAGGGCACGAAGATAGGCTTACCACTAATCAAACCCTCTTGGGACAGGTGACGAGGAGTTGATCTCCATGAATAACCCAAAGGAAAAAAAAAAAAAAAAAAAAAATATCACATGTTAAAATTTCAAATGTCTCTACCTAGTTCCTCTACAATTTTTTAATATTCTGCGATTTTCACGTTACTATTATGGTTCCGCATTAGTTAAATGTAAAAATGTTCTAACGCTCATCCAAATCCTATGGAGTGAAATGTTCGAACATAGAACTGAATTGTTAATATAGTTAAATTAAGCTTTGCGAAAAATTTTAGACCTGTATCTAGAGAATAATTTTACCTACAGAAGATATCTGTGTGGAGAGACAGAAATACTTTTTAGCATCCCCTCGAGTAGTAGGCTTCGCTAACGCTCAACCAATCCCAAATTTATTATCTGTTAAACGTAACAGAACGCTCACAATGCACTTAGGAAACTGTAACTGCTTTAGCATGGTATCATCTGCACATTAACCTAGAATGCGACGTCATTAACCCAAAGACCCAGTTAACGACAACAGATGGGAGGACAAAGTTGTCTTGTTAGTGTCTGATGATTGTATAGATACACAAATGTCTAGCGCAATTATATTAGCATGTGGAGCGACCATTAAAATATATGTATCCTATTATAGTTTTACTATCTTAACGAATATCATGTAGACGTTGTTAACATGTAAATGTTTGCAGTTAGTTCCTTAATGCAAAACCTTTGTTAGCGAATGCTCTTGAACTGAGTTATTTCGGTCGTCCGGAAGCGTCCTTTTGAATGTGGGGGGGGGGCGTTCACCGACCTTAGCCGTAGTAACACACAAAGAGCTATGATCATTTTTATGCTTTTATTTTAATTTTTTTTTTTTTCGCCAATTTTAGACCCAAGTGATAGTATTTGACTAATAATTGTTTGTACTTCATGGATTCTTCTATTTTTACACCCTTAAAACACTAAAATCGACTAATATCGATATTACTTATTACTGCCTCCAATATATGAAATGAAATGAAATATAAGTCTATTTCCACAATTTTCATATTGGTTCAGAGATTACAAACATGTCGGCAAAGAATTAATTAGTTAGCAAAGATATTAAAAACTCTGTAATTTCCTTAATATATATTTTATTGCTTGCAATGCAAGCAGCCTGTGCGTAGGTTAGAGACGCTATCATTAAAACAAAATAATTTAATTTCGTTTTGACGCGTTCAGAGGCAAAAGAAAGAACAACATTAACAATTTAAATTTAATTTTTTACTTCAATTTACTTGAAGTAAAAAAATAAAATTACTTACCAATCAAAAAATTAATGCCAATCTGCAGAAGGAAGAAATAAACGTATATTCTGAAGACGTTTATTTCTTCCTTGACTTTATAACTTGTGATTCAATAAATGATCATTTTAATATACGAACAGAAAGTTTGATAACCAAACAAAATAAGCGAATTCAGTGGGAAATGTAGCACTGAGTTACTGAGAGGATCGGGTTGTCACTCATTTTTAATACTGATTAGAAATAAAAAATAAAGTCAAGGTCACTTGGACAATCAAAGCGTGCACTGTATTATTTAAAGCTCAAAATGTCTTACAATGAACAATCAATGTTCATTTTTGGTTTAAAGTTTATTATTGACGGTGGAAGGTTTGAAAGGATATATTTCGAACACCTGACGTCATTCTCTAATAGATGTACACTCTTGAAACATTGTGTTAATAAATTTGTAACTCATAACGATGACAAATGTCCGAAATTCTATTATCCTTTGTAGTTCGTTTCAAATCAGAGTTTCTTGGTACCGTAACCATAATAAATTTGGACAAGTTTTAATTGTAACAATGCTTTTAAGGGAAATATGTCGTGGAGTGTCATGCATGATCATAAAGTTATAATGGATTTCCATGCATTAGTTCTATTGATATTTTGATGGATCAAAACTTTAATTAAATATTTATGAGGTGATATTTTGTATTCCGTTGTGCGCCAAAGTAAATTAAAATAATCCACAGGAAGCTGTTGCAGCAGAGCGTTAAATTTCCCTCACAAGAAATATTGTGGTCGTAAACCTTCTCTCAGTTGAGCTCTGTCATAATAATGACTGTCATTCCTTGAACAACTGTCTGCACAGAGCACTCTCCTCCTTTGTAAAGAACAAATTGCGGTAAGATTAATAACAAATATTTGTTTAATTCATATACGATACGATTTCAAATTGTGTTGTAATATTCCAAGAGTCGAGAGCCAATTCCTATTGTTTAAACAACTCCGAGGGCAAATACAATTCCCCCTTGTATACGATCTTGTTTTCTTGTTTGTTATACTAACTAGTTTTTCTTGAATAAACAAAGGAATTTTTCTCTATGGATGAAGTAGATCGCCACACTAGTTAAAGTTTTAGTGAAGTTAGTTTTAGTGAAGACTAGAATGGATTGGTACCAAAATGGTTCAAATTATGAAACAATAATTTTTTGAAAGATTATATACTTTACGTTAACACTCTGCCAACTAACCAGTCAATTAAATAAATGTTAAATCAGTATCAGCTAACCGATACAGACCAAACTCTTTCAATGATCGTGTCGACTATCAGCTTCGTTATCTAGTTGTCTGACGATTATTTATCAGTGATTTCGTTGTTGTGATCTTGTTGCAAGTGTCTTAAACTAATACAAATATTACTTGAACAAATTATCATTTCACCTCAGTGACCCTTTTAATATTCTCCCATTTCGAATCCAATTAAATATTGAAGACAGATTTCTATCTTGACGTTATACTTTAATTTATTTGAATAAAACCCCAGGTTGTCTGCTTATACAATTCAAATTCGTAGACTACGTAGATACAAAAATTGTATGATGATGTAGAGTTACCTGTTTCCAGTAATTAAATATTCCTGCTACAAGAATAGAGATTACTTAGTAACTATAGCTCCTACTAGATTATTACTCACTTACCTAAAGGTCACAAACATCTTTGGAGGGTAGGGTACGATAAGCGGACCCGGTTTTTTATATCGAAGAATGTAATCATCGATACCTAATATTTTCATCTCAAATCCTAGACTATCAATAGATATAAAATCATCTATAGTCCGCAATAACAAACATATGCTTTAAATTAAAATGTGAATTTAATATTAACAGTGATCAAACAAATTATTATAACCGAAATTAGGAAAACTGAACTGAAGACGACCATATTTGCTCCTCTAACAGTTACATTTGTTTCTTTCCCACAAATTTCACATAATAGGTTTTTCGGTACGAGTCCTACATGTTGAAGCCGCGTAAAACATGTCTTATCATCTTTCAAAGCAATGTCGTGTAGTTTTCTAAAATTGACTGGCATTCTTAATAATCAAATGTTACTTATGTAAAATTAAAATATTACCTTGCATTATTTGAAAGTGTTTACAGCTGCTGTTGATATAGATTATTTAAGTTAATTGTTCAAAATAATTAATTAGTATCGATTGATTATATCCATGGTTATGATTAAGTAATATCATTTGCCAATTTCGATATAAAAAACCGGGTCCGCTTATCGTACCCTACCCTCTTTGCATAACAAATACTGTTTATGTATTAACTCTCAACATACAATCATTTAAAAACCATACAGTTATTCCACTTTTACATATACAATCATTGGTTTACATGAATTAGTTGTTTAATATTTTAATAACGCAAAACCCAGTGAGCTAAATTGCTAAGCACATTAGAGCAAAGCACCCCCTAGTGAAACATTACAGTAGTTTTTGGCAGCATTCAGGAACTATGTACGAGAAAATATTGCTAGTTCCCGAGCAAATTAGAATAGAAACACTTCTTTATTGAGGCGAAATTAGTACCGTATGGTCCTTTCTTACATTTAACCTCAAACTAAAATAATCTCAATCGTAGAAAAAAGCTTATTATCTAAAACTTACTAACACAATATTCCATTTATTGTTCCTTTCACACAGTCACGATTCACAGAGTATCCCAGCAACCCCCCCCCCCCATGATCATCCGTTCCAGGTATCTTCGCCTCAGCTCCGCCATAAACCGATCCCGGCTCTCAATTTGCTTGTCAGAATCTGGTAAGGAGTTCCACAATCTACAAGCAGTAATGGTGAAGGATCGGTTATAGGTTGTGGTTCTGTGTATTGGAATTCTGAGACTTAGTGCACCAGACCGAGTTTAATTAAGTTTCTTTATAAATGAGCTTGACTTTAGTTTAATTAATTCTGGAGTTTATTTATTATATTCCTGTGTACGAAACATATACGACACATTTGAACAATCCAAACATTTATAAATAAAATTCGTTTAGTGAGGTTTAGCGAAGCCTGCCACATGAGGGACTAGAAACATCATTAGTTTTCTGTTTCATCTGACTTGAGTTCTATGACTTGAATCCTTGGAATTTTGGACGAAGCTTCATTTTTATAACTATGGGAAACCATGATGGACACGAGAAAATGTCAGAATAAATATATTGTTAACCAAACTGACTACAATTATATAACATAGTAACGCATTTAGCTGTAGATTTGACATTTTGCTTACGATCCCGGGAAACCTGTTAGGCTACAGGTGGTGCGGAATACTCCTATTTTGTATTAATAATAACGACAGCAAATTATTATTATAATTCTTTCTAACCAGAAGGATATCAATCAGCATGGCTTTAATCTAATGGATTGATTTTGTTTACAGATTTGCCGTTTAAATTAAACCACAGAGGAAATTACTGTGGAGAATCCATGACCCAAATTATCAATTACATTAATTAGCAACAGAGGCGCACTCTAACATTTAACTCGTGATTATTTCTGAATTGCATTTGTGCCAGGTCACTGTTGAGTATAATGCCGTTATTTAGAAATGAATATTCATGTGTATTTAATTTACTGTTTTTTATGTATTTAAATTATGTTCTACTTATGAGCTTTGCAAACTCTAATCGTTGACATCATAAACTACCATCATTAACCATTGTGTACTTAATTGAAAATACGTATCTTTAAATGCATAAATTAGTTTTTTATTGATGTATTCTATTTAAAATGTGGAATTTAGACGGTACGATCAAAACATATGAATAATTACGTCACCAGTCTTTTATGAAGTTATTTATATTTTCCAATTTGTGCGACTCTAAATAATCTTCAAACTGCGCTGTACTGTTTTTTGCAAAGTTAATAAGAAATTCTTTGGTCATTAAAGCATTTCTGCTAAAACTGATAACTAGGAATTTAACTCTGAGACACTTTCTTCTCAACATCTCAGAAGCAAATTATGACAAGTTAAGATCACGCAAAACCACGCGTCACGTAACAGGATTCGTTAACGTGACATGCAAAATATCAAGTCTATAGTTCGTTTCATTTGGCTAGTTAGTTTACAAAATATCTTTTGTTTTTGAATGAGATTTAAATAGTTATTATAATTTAATTTACTGTCTGAGAATTTGCGAAATCTATCACTCAAGGGCTTGGTAAATCTTGGTTTATGTCTGTCTGTATATTTGACCTACATTTTTTTCTATATACATTTTATTTAAACATTTTATTGTAATAAAACATTTACAGGTACGTTTTCTGGGAACTCAAATTTGACTTCCCTCCCTGTCAACTTCTTATACACTGAAGCAAATGTGTCGAGCTTGTGATCTCGAAATGTTCGTCTGCTGGTTCTTGTCCAAATGGACCTTTATCAGTTGTTTACCGTCCATCTTAACCTGTATCCTCTTCCCCACTATTTCAGCAGGATACACTAAATCCTCTAATATAGCATCATACACAGCAGTTAGTGTTCGGCTTCTTGGCCTTTTCTGCTTGTTCTTGGTTCGGGTCTTTCTTGTTGGCTCGGCAATATGCAGTTCACTCTAGAAGATTTGGCTGAACAGTAGCGAAGATGTTTACATTGATCTTACGGATACCGAGAATTTTGGGTAGTAAATAAATTTTTATTCAAAGTGAGTCAACACATTTTAATGTGTAACATAATAACACATGTACATATAGAACAAAACTATGGCATACGTCGGTATTATTAATGATCTCACAAAATTATTGTTACTATTCTTTTTAACCAGAATAGACATATCTTGTTCTAAGATTAAAAATACACAGAGATATATAAATAATGTACGTCCCCCCCCCCCACCCCCCCCCCCCCCCACCCCCCCCCCCCCCCACCCCCCCCCCCCCCCACCCCCCCCCCCCCCCACCCCCCCCCCCCCCCACCCCCCCATGTTTATTTCAGAAAACTTTAGTCACATATTTGTTTACTAATGTGTTCTAGGAAATTCAGATTTTTACAAAATTATCTGAGATTTTTATTTTTTTAAATACTGAATTCCTGAGAGCCTAAGCAAAACCTAAAATCAAACTAGATGTAAAAGAACTAGTGACTGTTTCTGAGAACACCTGTTCCATGAATCAACATCAACACCTGTTCCATGAATCAACATCAACACCTGTTCTATGTTTACTTTACAATGTTTCCAACAAGAACTGTAAGTCCAACTTAGAATGAAAGTAATATTAATCGATTTGTTTGAAAGATAATGTTTTAGGTGATAACATTATCACCCAAAACAATAGGTCTTGATTATTTCTAATCAAGACTAAGTTATTCCAGGTACAACTGCTGAATATTTTTGATCAATCATATTATTAAGTTATAAAAATATGGGGATTTACAGAACACATGGAAATTTAGAAGTGTCCCTTAACATTGTAACTCAAGCTCTACAATTAGTGCCAACCTGGAGGAGCCCTACCATTCTTATGGGCGATATCAACATCAATTGCCTGGACTCAGGTCGTGAACAGAATATGCTTGAGGAAATGCTATTGAGTTATAATATTACCAGAATAATGCTTCCTGCTACAAGAATAACACCCACATCGCGAACATCTATTGATTGTGTATGCTCCAATTTGAGAGACGAGGAACTTACTGTACAGGTGCTGCATGAAGCCATCTCTGATCATTCTGCTCAGCTTGCTGCTGTGAACTCTCATCCTGAAAACGCCTCTTCGTCTTTCATAAAAAAAACGAAATTTTACAGATAGAAATATTGCAGAGATCAAGCATAAATTAGCTCAGGAATCGTGGAATGATTTAAAGACTAATACAAGTACAGATTTTGCCTACAACTTTTTTAATAGAACAGTCAATTTGATTTTAAACCATGCCTGTCCTTACAAGTATACAAAAACCGAAAAGGAAAAAAGGAATTAGAGTGTTTGACGCGGAAGCTGACAACTTGAAGAATGAATTTCTAAGGGCGCAGTCACAATACATACTCACGGGATTTTTAGAACATAAGCAAGAAGCTGCTCTTAAAAAGAAAGACTACGATATCAAGTTGAAGGCCTTAAGGCGACATGCAACAGCTGAACAAATTGCCCTCTTGAAAACAAATCTAAAGCTGTATGGACAGTAATAAACAGAGAAAGAAAATCCAAAAATTCACCCGGTCTCCATAAACTTATAGGCCCAACAGGAGAAGTGATTACTGATCCTCAGAGGATGGCAGATTTGATGAATATCACTTTTATAAAGCTGGCTGATAAAGCACTTGCAGCTAATCCCCAATCAAATCAAGTTGTAGCAACTAGTAGTTCCAACACTCCAGACCTCTACCTACAACCTACTACAGTTAGGGAAGTAAAACATATTATAATGTCCTTAAAAAGCAAGACATCTGCAGGAATAGACGACATATCCTCCAAACTTCTCAAGGCCTGCTGTAATGAGCTTGCACAGCCACTGACTCTTCTCATAAATTTGTCACTTAAGGAGGGTAAATTCCCATGTTACCTAAAATTAGCCAAAGTAATGCCTTTGTTCAAGGAAGGCAACTCTGCTGAAATTTGTAATTATCGCCCAATATCTTTAATATCAACATTGTCCAAAGTTTTTTGAAAAAATTGTGCTGTGCCGCCTCTTGGAACATTTGAAATACTACGATCTACTAACAGCACAGCAACATGGCTTTATAAAGGGCAGATCTACAACAACAGCAATAGTAAGTCTAGTAGAATGTATTATTGACAAGCTTGAAGCTGGAGACACCACCACTTCAATTCTACTAGACTTCAGTAAGGCATTCGATTGCCTTGACCATCACCAATTATTAATGAAGATGGCACATTTTGGGATAAGAGGAATTACGGCTAGTTGGTTTCGAAGCTACTTAGAAGGCAGACAACAGCTGGTTGAGCTGAAACACATGGATAAGGGGTGTACAAGATTAGTGAGATCAAAGCCCTTAACAGTCACAAGAGGGGTACCACAGGGGTCCGTTCTTGGCCCTGTACTGTTTATTCTTTTCACCAGTGACCTTCCTGGATTTCTGGAACAATATTCAACTACCATCATGTATGCTGATGATACGGTGCTCCTACTAAGTGACAAAATGCCTAGTAGATTAGAGGTTTCATCACACATTGCCATGGAGATGGCAATTCAATACTGCCACAATAACAACCTGGTGGTAAATGAGGCTAAATCGAAACAACTAGTTATGGGTAGAAGGAAACACGAAGTAGGGCTATTACCCAATATTGTTCCTGTGGATGTAGCCAAGTACCTAGGAGTGGTTATTGACAATGACCTCAGTTGGACTCAGCACATAGACAACCTATGTAAAAAAACTAAGTACTGGACTGTATGTGGTGAAAAGAATAAAAGAAATTAGTGACAAGAAAACAGCAACTGTTGCATATTATGCAGTGTTCGACTCACATCTCCGATATGGTCTTTGTTTATGGGGAAAATTCTAGTTTACGGAATTTACAAAGACCTCTTGTTTTACAAAAGAGGTGCCTGCGAATTTTGGCTGGAATGCAACCAAGAGAGAGCTGTCGAACAGCTTTTGTCGAGTATGATATCCTTACCGTAGTAGCACTCTACATTCTTCAAGTGATAATGTATGCAATAGACAAAAACTTGACAAGAGGCAGTAATCTCCACAGTCACAACACTCGTCACGCTGCAAACTTCAATTTGCCAGCTCACAGGCTAGCATTGTTTGAAGAAAAACCTTCCTACATGGGAGCAAAGTTATTCAACATGCTGCCTGATAACATCAAATCTCAAGAAGGAAGCCTGAACTTTAAGAAGGAACTAAAAAGATGGCTGCTGAGTCATCCCTTCTACACCATTGAAGAATTTCTGAGCTGGAGAACTCAATGGACTACATAAACCATTATGAAAATCTTATTATTTTGTATTGACGCTAATGTAATTCTCTAAGAATGCACAAATAAAGAATATTGTCTATTGTCTATTGTCTATTGTCTAAAAATACACAACAGTTTAATCCTTTTTATTGAGCAAGTTAATCACCATTTTTATGTTGTGTATGTCTGTGATTTGCGATTTAACATTTCGTGCAACATTTTTATATGAAGTAAAAGCATTGAATTGTATGCCTCAAGTAGGCCTACTGTATATCAATAGATTATAATCAACTAATATTTGAAATTACAGTTTGTATACCACAATTCCAATTGCATCCCATAGGTTTAACTTTCTAGACTACCAATGGTGGTGTGCTATATCAGTTTCATAACGAGGAACAGCAGTTGGAATGTTGGAATAATCACCTTGTAATTTTTAATTTCAATAACTATTCTTTGAAATCAATTCCATTTGTGATATGTTATAACTCATACTCATACGTTATTTATACATCTGTGTTGTATTAAAATTATTGATATTAATATAAAAATAAGTAATTAAATTTATTCTGACATTGTAGATAATATAATTGTCCAAGTTACAGTTTGGATATAGAGAGATATACGTAAAACTAAAATACGAAAAGCACAAAGCATGTATTGACATACAAACGGTATGAGTCTATTGGTTAATGTCTCTGTAATATAACTTGGTAAGAGAAGAATGTTTCTGTTGAGAACATTACGAAGTTACTGGAATGTGTTAGACCCTACAGATATTTCAGAAACAGTTTCAAATTTAGGTTTCTGCAACATAACCTGGTAGTATTAAGGACATCTAGTAAAAATTATTTTCCACTTGAGAACATTTGGCATTACATCTTGTAGTTTCACCCGTTTGCAGTGAGAGTAGGAGTATTACTATAGACTTATTATCTCTGAGTGTGATTGAAAGATATTGTATTGTACAGCACTTGGGATTTACTAAAGTTACAAAGTGCCAGGTTACGCAACTTACCTAATTATCTTAATAGCTACATGCTGATTGGTCTTGTGGTCCAGGGCTCGTATCACTTGGCCAAAACTGCCCTTTCCAATCACTTCCAGTATTTCGTACCGGTAGGATATGTGGTCGTGAAGGACCTGCAACATACAAACATGATGTCGTTTTAGAGCCAAACAAAACCAATCACATAAAATAAAGCACGCTGACCTCCTTTAATTAATCAGTAGATATATTTAAAGAATTTTATTGTTTTAATTTATTTTAAAGGGGCAGTTACAGGAATATTATCATTATACAAAAAAAAAAAAAAAAAAAATAAATAAATTGTGATGCTTGTTTACGTTGATACACATCTTATATGCAAATCTTCAAAAATTGTAAATAAAGAATATGATTGATATTCTATATACATAAGACTTTTAAATTCACTATTTAAGGCCACTATAACTAAAGAAATAAGAAAATAAGTAATATCTGTTATAATTTTTAGTTATTTACAGTTTGTTATTTTGAGGTTATAATTTAACTGTGGCCAGTGCAATATTTCTGAAACATGTGTAAGTAATCAAATCGATTAAGGGGTACAATGTTACTAATTTCTATATATATTACTGTAAATTACGTGCTTTTTTAATAACAGTTTTCTTTAAAGGTCTAAAGACCTCATTCTAATGTAATTAACGTTGCTATGAATCAAGTCCACAATCACCAAATGACTTACCTTATTGTAACTGCCGTTGTCGTCATCATACCCCCCATTCTGTGAGAGGCCCTCTTCCCCATGGATCTTGCAGGCATCCAGACCCAAATACCAGATCTCTGGGTACTTCTCCAGCTCTGCACGCTCGAACTCGCTCAACCGACACCCATAGTACTTGAGGGCCTCTGTCAAGGCATAGTCAAGGTGTCAGTTATTTGCTGTCTTAAAGCTACTTTATTGTGAGCACAACATTCTAACCAAAAAGATTATTAAGATAAATATTTCAATGTGTCTAAAAGGAGATTGAAGTCAAATACATTATTTTCAAGTCCAACCTATGTTAAGAAACACTCACAAACTAAGGACTAAAAAAACCAAAATTGTAAACTTAGCTGACATTCTAAATTTGCCAAAAATATAGTTAAAACAATTAAAAAATCTCATATTGACTAATTGTCTCATAATGTCTTTCTGCAACAAGAGCAAATTAATCCAAAATTCTAATTGTGTTAAAAAATTTTCAATATAATGCGGAACAGAAAAACTTGAATAATAGTCATGGCATGGCAGTTTAAGCCTAAAATGTAAAATTATGTTTGTTATGAATCATTCTGCCTAAAATTAAGTATTACAAAGGTAAGCATGTTGGTAAATACCAGTATGTTGTGTTATCAATAGTATGAATGACACAATCTATCAAAATACTTGAAGCTATTCAGTATCAATCATTCTAGGATAAATATAATAAGACTCAGAGAACCCCTTAGTGAGTCATTCTATTTTGCTAATTTTATCTCTGTCAATAAAACATACTGGTCTTATTTTGAAAATACAATGTCATTATTCATTACTTACTTACAGTATAGGAATAGCCTAAATGATTTAAAGAAATAATATGCCACATTCTAGGTATTAGGCAGTATTAAACTCACAACCTTTTCTTACTAATAAATTAATTTTTTAATATAGATGAATATTATTTCAGTAACTTTTATTGGGATTCTCTTTATTTTCACCCTTACATATAACGATTACTCAATTCGCTGATTATTAAGGGCAAAATTAAAATGTCTAAGATTGATAATGTTTAATAACTCCCAGAATGCTAATACAAAAAAGATAAGCATTTATTTTCACAAAATATAAATATGCATTCGTTGGACAAAAAGGCTCTTGATGTGATAAAACACTCAGCAAACTTGTTAACGTGTGTTATTTTTATTCACACATACTGTATATATTTAAAGTCACTCTCTGGCTGCTATGAAACATGGCAGCTGGCAAGTCAACACTGTGACACGGGGAACAATGGTTCTCGAAATACACTTTACACATATTGACTTTTCATCACAACCACTATAACTCTGCAAGAGAGTGGCAGCACAATTGGAAATCACTCACTGAAAATATGTCAAGCAATTTTGTTTGTTTGTTTGCCTAGCCTATTTTATATA
The DNA here is from genome assembly GCF_021130785.1 of Homalodisca vitripennis. Lineage (NCBI taxonomy): Eukaryota > Metazoa > Arthropoda > Insecta > Hemiptera > Cicadellidae > Homalodisca > Homalodisca vitripennis. The sequence goes on from NC_060212.1 coordinate 149,848,865, forward strand.
TTTGCATTGTTAAATAACAAATATGGCTTGAAAAAGAAAGGAAAAAGACTTATTGTCAATGATTTGGCACATTTCCCTCTCTATTCCTAATTTCCACAACAATGAAATGAGTAAATCTTGCCTTATCTGACTGAAAAACAAAATCATAATCCAATACGTGAAAAGATATTTTATTACAAACAAATAGTGTGACTTGGCAATAATGTTAATAATGACATAACAGGTTCATCAAAATCGCATGATGTCATCTACATGATAACTCAATAGAAGAGACCTTGAGTACACAGGTTCCTCTTGTTCCAAGAAGAACCTTATTGATTTTAAGAGGAAAAGATCAAAGTCGCAAGAAACTCTCTATAAAAAATGTCTTGAAATCCTTTTGGGTCCTTCAATACTCCTGTATCAGCTTACTGTTTGAATTTATAGGCCCCATTTGTAAACAAATTAATTCTTTAGGAACAAATCCTTCACTTATTTATTTATATTTAGCACATCTAACCATATCTTTGACACAGCTTCTAAAATAACTGTAAGAAATAAAAATGAATTCTTAACACCAACTCAAATTTATATGCTAATTAATTGCAAGTGCATACTATTAAATGATGACTTTGAGATAATTGTTTACCAAAATGTATTCCATGAAAGGGCCAATTAAAATGCATCATTATTTTCATGGTTGGTCAGCCAAGGTAATTAGGGGGAATTTTATTTAGCACTTTGCCTCACTGATGCTAATCAGGAAGGCCTCTGCATCACACAATCTTATCACCTATTAATACCACATTTGGCCTCCAGTGAGATTGGCACAGTTGTTCTGGTCGTAAATATTAATTTAGTTTGGCAAATGCATTCAATGGCATTGTACAACAATCAATATGCAAACAAACTACTGCAGCCATTGTAGAGCGATATCCAGGAAGCTTGCAAAACTTCAAGATGATTTAGACCATAATTTGCAGTACTTAATCTAAAATAGAAGACTAGAAAGACCAGTTTTGCAGTCTGAAGTAGCCTATTATACATAAGTTTAAGTTCGGATATTTAAAGGTCAGCATCATGCTAGTCTGTCATTTTGAGAAAAGAATTAATAAGAAAAATAATTAAAAAGAGTTATACATGTATTATAATTCCTTCATTATTCTTATTGTTAGTCGATCAAAGGGCATTCAAAAATTGAATATACATATATTAATTGAACGTATTTTTCGTAATTACATCTGTTTTCAAAATTGTGTTATCTTAAATATTGGGATATCCACATATACCTACAATCCTGTATCTTTGCACAAGGATTCGAGTTATCAATTTTTAAGTTAGGTATTGCCCTTATCAACGAATCTTAGATAAGATTCGTAGATACAATGCATTAGTTAGAAAGGTTACCTTTTATTATTGAATATAGGGATAACATCCAAATAATGATTTTTTTAACTCTAGTAACTTCAAAACATACAAGGTAAGATAGACATGATAGTAAATAAGTATTCTAGTTTTTAGTAGTCTTTACGTTTTGAAGGTGTGGACAAACCAGATAAACATAAAGATACAAAATAATCAGTCTTCAGCCATTATCTTAGCCTCCTGATAGGATAATCTATTATACGAGATAAGCCATGGGCATGTTTTAAAATATCTTGCAAATGAGTAGCCTAACAGGATTAATAAATGATAAATGTTTCTGTACAATAATTGCAGGACATCCTAAATCATTTTGTGGACCTTAAGTAAAGCAAACTACTATCTTACCGGCGGGGGAAAGGGGTAGCCGGCGTCCATGTGGGTCCAGCCGCTGAGGCGAAGGACTGGCCGAGTTGTTATTGTTGTTATTATTGTTGTTGTGGGCGGTGGTGTTGTTGTTGTTGTTGAGGTGAGGAAAGGAAGGTGCGAGGACAGGCGTGGTGGCAGTGCTGGAGGATCGGGACGACTCGGATTTGGTCAGCGTCTGAGAGCCTCCACCGCCAGGCTTGAGGGGGATCACAGTCTTTAGCACGGGCAACTGCAACAGGCACAAACACAAGTTAACATAAAGTAAGAAATAGTTCATACAATTAAGGCGATGGTGACTGATGGTAGATCAGAATCAGAAGTCATATACGACTTGTTAACGGCACTGTAGAGCTGAGAATAGTCGCTAAATGAACTGAAGAGTTAAGTTCTTAAGTGGTGAAGTCAAACGCCCAGAAACGGGCCATCAGCCTTGGGTGGAGTATAGGAAGGACTGCAGTGGCTATCATCTCGTCTTATTACGTCTGGGACATGCATACGCCAGGTGGGCCGTGAGGGCCGAGGTCCAGGAAGTCGGCATCACAAGTACAGTAGAGGCAATTTATCCGTTCTAGGTCGGATAGAGTGCAGTAAATGGTATGACAAGGCCGTACTGGATCACGCTGCTTTATTTCGACAACTTTCTCCCCCAGAGGTGTCTGCACGCTTTCCTCGAACCGACGATTATTTTCAATACAATGGAGAATTTAACGCTATTGTACATTCAATTTGTGTACTGCGGATGGTTTTAGGGTAATGTGAAAGCACCAAACTGTTAATACGACGAGACAATCGATAGAAGCTAACAAAAATTCGATTCACTCGATTAAAATACAAATCTAACCTTTATCCTGATTACGATAAAGACGAGGCTGGTTAATGTTCAAGGTTCAGTAGGCCGCAACCGCACACCTGCCTGCGGCTGTATAAAGTTTCGCCAAACATATGGCAGAATTTTATTACAAACAGGTTGGCTTAGTCACTGCGGGGTTCTACCCAATATGGCGCGAAAAGGGAATCTGGCGCGAGTCGCCGCGCCGGTCCACTTAACGACTCGGGTGGTTATTATGCAACCGGCATGGCATCACATTAGTTCGACGCTGTAACGCTTCCACCCGGCTAACTAGGCCGACTTGGCGGAAAACAAACAATTAGTGGACGCCTGTTAGCTGCGGACTTAACGTTCGAAACAAAACAAAACAAAACGTCGCCGCCGTTCTGTGTGGAGCGTGTAAAAAATAGCGCGCGTCTTCTAAATAAACACTGTGTAAAATAAACGGCTCTTGCCAGAGTTACTGGCTACTTGCATACGAGTCTGGACCCTGGATAGAAATACACCCGCAAATAACCGCTGCAATAAAAACACGTGTGCTTGTTATTCTTGTGCGCCATAAAACTAGAAACATAATTTCTGTATACGAAAGAAAAACTTAATCGAGATAGTATGATGCGATTGCACAACTGGACAACTAAATAACCTCATTTTGCAAACCTACGGACTTTGGGAAAGCGTTATCTTTGTTTCTAGTTTATCACTCGGAATTGGAGATGCCCTGTAGAGGAAGGAAAGCTTAATCGAGATGGCATACTGTGATTGCACAACTGGACAGCCAATAACATCATTTTGCAAACCTACGGACTGTGGAAAAGCGTTATCTTTGTTTCTAGTTTATCACTCGGAACTGGAGATGCCCTGTATAGGAAGGAAACTTAATCGAGATGGCATACTACGATTGCACAACTGGACAGCCAATAACCTCATTATCGCGGATCTATAGGATTGTGTGTGACGACGCGGGGCTTCTCAGGAACGTGTGTGCCCGCGTGACCCGCCCTCGAGCACGTTGTGGCCTACCCCTATCCAGGTATATATCACAGTCGTTAATAAAGATTTGAACTGCTCCCCTCCACTATGACACTGATTTGTTGACAAAAACCTAATTTCAAAATTGTATACTTAGAGTTAACGCTTTTTAGCGAGTAAGAACATAAGCACAATTTTGCAGAAATATGTTGAATCATTTCCGTCTTCATGAAGAATTGTAAGTAAAATGTACTGCAAAATGTAATAAACAGATCTTTTGAGTTTTCTGAACATTGATTATATGCTGCCACCCATATAATTTGCACCATATTTGTGCTACATTTTGTTATATAAAAGAACACATACATTGTTATGATATATATATATATATATATATATATATATATATATATATATATATATATATATATATATATATAGAACGGTGTCGTACATCCCATGAAGTCCATATTTTCTATTGACTCATGTTTACGCATTTATGTCATTCGCTATTAATTACTTGCTAGTAAAAACCCGAATTTCCGTACAACCCAACTGTCTTGAAGCCATAATTTTTAGCCACAATTTGTGTAGCTACAACACTTTTTTAAGACTAAAACGAATTTGTATCAGAATGTTTGAAGTATTATTAAATTTAAAACAAACCAATCAAACAACGTTTAGTCGGTTGCCCAGTGAAAATACAAGCCCAATCAATACAAGGTAAAACACAATACACATATGAAAATATGAATTATTTTTAACATGCATGATTAAGTGGTAAGAAATGGACGATTGAATTGGTTGTAATGTAAAACTACAGCTTTACACTATCTATGGATACCACACTTGCACCTGACACAGTATTACAACGTTAGACAATCAGTGGAGGCAGTTGTTAACCTTATACAGTGTCACGAATCGATCATAGGATGGGAGAGGCGATGTCAATACCACTTGTTTGAGTTCTAGTAGGCACACGACATCGACATTCGATGCTTCTGGAAGCCCGCTGAGTGCGGTTTATCACCTTTACCAGGAACGTTGTTAACCTTATACAGTGTCACGAATCGATCATAGGATGGGAGAGGCGATGTCAATACCACTTGTTTGAGTTCTAGTAGGCACACCGCATCGACATTCGATGCTTCTGGAAGCCCGCTGAGTGCGATTTATCACCTTTACCAGGAACGTTGTTAACCTTATACAGTGTCACGAAATCGATCATAGGATGGGAGAGGGCGATGTCAATACCACTTGTTTGAGTTCTAGTAGGTCACACGACATCGACATTCGATGCTTCTGGAAGCCCGCTGAGTGCGGTTTATCACCTTTACCAGGAACGTTGTTAACCTTATACAGTGTCACGATCGATCATAGGATGTGGGAGAGGCGATGTCAATACCACTTGTTTGAGTTTCTAGTAGGACACACGACATCGACATTCGATGCTTCTGGAAGCCCGCTGAGTGCGTTTATCACCTTTACCAGGAACGTTGTTAACTTTTCCTTATACAGTGTCACGAATCGATCATAGGATGGGAGAGGCGATGTCAATACCACTTGTTTGAGTTTCTAGTAGGTCACACGACATCGACATTCGATGCTTCTGGAAGCCCGCTGAGTGCGGTTTATCACCTTTACCAGGAACGTTGTTAACCTTATACAGTGTCAACGAATCGATCATAGGATGGGAGATGGCGATGTCAATACCACTTGTTTGAGTTCTAGTAGGCACACACACGCATCGACATTCGATGCTTCTGGAAGCCCGCTGAGTGCGGTTTATCACCTTTACCAGGAACGTTGTTAACCTTATACAGTGTCACGAATCGATCATAGGATGGATCGGAGAGGCGATGTCAATACCACTTACCACTTGTTTGAGTTCTAGTAGGCACACGACATCGACATTCGATGCTTCTGGAAAGCCCGCTGAGTGCGGTTTAATCACCTTTACCAGGAACGTTGTTAAACCTTATACAGTGTCACGAATCGATCATAGGATGTGAGAGGCGATGTCAATACCACTTGTTTGAGTTCTAGTAGGCACACCGCATCGACATTCGATGCTTCTGGAAGCCCGCTGAGTGCGATTTTATCACCTTTACCAGGAACGTTGTTAACCTTATACAGTGTCACGATCATAGGATGGGAGCAGGATCATAGGATGGAGAGCGATGTCAATACCACTTGTTTGAGTTCTAGTAGGCACACCGCATCGACATTCGATGCTTCTGGAAGCCCGCTGAGTGCGATTTATCACCTTTACCAGGAACGTTGTTAAACCCTTAACCTTACAGTGTTCACGAATCGATCATAGGATGGGAGAGGCGATGTCAATACCACTTGTTTGAGTTCTAGAAGTCGCTGGGCACACCGCATCGACTTTCGATGCTCTCTGGAAGCCCGCTGAGTGCGCTTTGCGTTGTTAACCTTATACAGTGGGTTTTCAATACCACTTTGACAGGAAACGGACCTTTATTAACCAGTGTCACGAATCGATCAGTGTCACGAATCGACGCATCATATGCGGATGTTAACCTTATACAGTGTTCAGAAACGGCGACAGTGCGCAATAACCACTTGTTTGAGTTCTAGTAGGCACACCGCATCGACATTCGATGCTTCTGGAAGCCCGCTGAGTGCGGTTTATCACCTTTACCAGGAACGTTGTTAACCTTATACAGTGTCACGAATCGATCATAGGATGGGAGAGGCGATGTCAATACCACTTGTTTGAGTTCTAGTAGGCACACGACAATTTTCACAAGGTTTTTACAAGGTCACTTTCTTGTAATCGCCAACCGAAAATAATACTGAATTCATCATCAGCCAACGAGATCAAGAAATAGTATTTCGCTCCAAATCGTGTGTGTCAGTCACTTTTTCTCCTGAACTCACCCTGATATAACTATTATTTAGTAGGTGTAACATTTGATCACAACTGTACAAAGTTGTAACACAATAAATTAAGGGGAATCACTCCATCGAGTTTACAAGAACTATAAAGTTCTTATACCGTTAATTAGCACTTACCATCCGAATTATAAAATTGAATCGCAATGTGTTTATAATAGATCTGCCAATAATGCAACACCATATCCAATTAGACAGTTCAAAAACATAAGTATTTGTTCGATATCAGTTCGAAATATATTTTTAAGACGCTGCTTAGGTGGGAGTGCCGATGACCGAGCGGTCTGGACTTTGGATGCGAGCAAGAGATAGCGCAGGTTCAAATCCTGCCTGTGACATTAGCACTTTTTATCAGTATCATCGACCTTGCACTGTACCAATTCTCTCCTTGTTCAGTTTGATAAGACCTTCGCACAGGCCAGTGGCCCATGAGGACGGGCAGAATAAGGCTTAATAGCGAATCAGCGTATCTTTATATAAAATAAAGTTATGCCAAAACTGTTTAAATTCAGCCATGGTCTACAGCTGTACAAGAAAGCTATCACTAAATCTGATCAGTGGGAGGCCGCTAATGACGAAACCAGCGACGAATCTCAACGGTCGATAAATGGCTCTCAGATAAGAGCCGAAAGAAGGCGCGTGGAGGTCGTGGCCGTGGTCGTCATGCGGGTGACTGATAAGGCTGTGACCCCGAGTACTTGTAGTGATAACGAGCACACACGCAGTATGCGCGCGCAATGCGTGAGTCACAACTCTCGGTGACCTCTCTTCTTGACAGCCGTGCCGCCGCTAATGGGTTCTGAGTACATTCCTCACCGTACTTCCTACACGAGCTGTCAATGACTCGGTACGGAATTGTGAATGAGTGAGTGGACCGATCGGCATGCACCCATCGGCGAGAGGCGCGACTTCCACGTACTACGAGACGCCGGCGCCGGGATTTCGTCAATGGTATGGACACGATTCGATTTTCCATGTCTTCCATTCTTGAAGAGAACATAGCAAAGGTCAAATTTTGGTAGCCAAAACTGATATCAGAGATTGAATATTACTCTGAATAACATTTTATATTGTACTATCACCAGTATAAATGAATACATTTTCCAATATAACTTTTATTTTGTGCAAGGCCTTTCGAAATCAAAGATTCCATCATCAGGCACTTCACAAATTAACAAAGGTTTACATTTTTTTAAATAACAAACATTATAATAACATATATGATAAACGATTTGGATGTATGATTAATATTTGATATGGTACTTCTCATTATTTAACAATTTTAAAAAGTTTCTAGTCAAATAAAATTTGTAAATCTAGTAAAAACTTACTGGAATTCTGTAGAGCCAACCTTAAGCACCAACCTTAATGATTCTTTGACACTTCAAACTTGTATTAACATTCTTCGAAACATTGTCTGACTCAGACGTCATATTAAAAGATGGCGATTCTCTCAGATTCATATATGGTCATAGTGTTTTCCAATGTTTCCATCTTAATGAAACCAACATAATTTGAAGGAACGATTGTAAAAGCATAAAGTTAAAGGATGCTCCAAGCTTCTAAAAAGACCCACCTGAAAGTTCTTGACAACTTACACCTGTGAGCCAACCTCCTCCCTCCCTCCCCCGCTGGTTATGTAGTACGTAATAAGCGACGATGGTGACAATGAGGTGTCGCGCGGCCCTGGCAGATTATACAACATCAGGTAGAGGAGGTAATCCGAGCGATCCTCCGACGCGACGCGCGTGCGTACAAGGACCCCGGTGTGTCGAAACCCGGCTTTGTCCACAACCACGGTCATTACTCAGGATAAGAGAGGCGACAGTCGACATGTGGACAAGGGACAATCTCGGTCTGAAATGGTTTCATCACCGCGGAACAAGTGCAGCCTTCAAAGTAAGTGACGTAGAGGTGAAATAAGAACAGTGTAATCGTACACAGAACAAATTAGGCAATATGGTCTATTTAAGAACCTTTAAAAAAAGTGTTGTTTTAAAACAGTAAACTACACAGCATTTCGAAACGTCCAAAAGGGGTGTGGTTGTATGTAAATTGCCGTAAACAAAAGAACAATACATGCATTGCATGGGAGAAATGAAGAAACAACTATAACAGAAGGGGCGTACACCAGAGGCAAACGGTAAAACAAGACATTGATTAGCCCTTGATTGAAAACGGTCATGCATCTAAAATTAAATTTCAATGTCAATGAAATTAACACACTCATTACATATGTCAAAATCAGAACATTTATTACATAATTAAACATTAAACAGTTTTGGCATTGGTCAAATATGACGATATTAAACCAATATTATAGATCTGCCTATGACACAGGTTTTCAAATAGTACAAATAAAAATCGTACAGCTCCAGAAAAGCTACTTCATTCGTATCTGATCAAACTAAGTAATATAAGGAGTAATATAACAATCCATGAAAGCTTTCGTATTAATTTAGGGAACACGTTGAAAATGCTGAAAGGGAATAAGTAAAGGAAGCAAAATTCTCCGAAAAGAAAGTGAGTTGTTCACGATCACGTTGCGCAATCTGGGATCAAAAGTAAAGGAACTGTGTAAAGGAGTTGAAACGTTACGTGAATTCGAATGATACGTGAAAACAATCCTCAGAATAAGGCGAGAAACGTCAAGATGGCAATGTTGACATGAAGGGATCAGGTGGTTGTGGCCGAGCCGCAGACTAGAGGAAGCCCGCAGACAGGCACAGGTAGAAGTACAGGTTGGGTCGGTCTACCTGTTGAATTATGTATGGCGAGAAATACGAGTATCCGCCGAGCCGTCGCAGTGTAGCTCCCACGACATCCGCGGCCACCTGCGAACGTCTCCGCTTGACCGCTAGTTAGCGATGACCGCAGCGTGCGCCGTGGACGTGCGCCGGGCTAATAAAGGAGGAGCGAAATGGTGCAAGATTGACTATGTAGTATATTGAGGTTGAACCGAAGACATTCTTTTAGGAATTCAGTACCTACTCAACACACCCACAGAAAATCATATTTTTTATCTCAATTCTCCTACGTGTCACAAAACTGTTGAAAGACTATAAAATTGTGCGCCAACATGGAAGGACAATATTTTTAGCTAGATTGGACATTTAGATAACTTGATTGTAGGACTGTAGGTCCACGCCTAGTTTGACGAGGGTGGCTGACGTCACTTTTCTGCAGGGTAGGACAGTTAGTCCACAGGTGTCGGCGTGTACTTTTCAAAACTGACCTGGCCGTGCATTAGTTTTTCTACCTGCACTTATTCTTTATTCTGGTCAGTGATGCTTCCACTACATTCGCACAGTGTACTGCTAAAGCTGTAAATATTAACAACAATTTACTCAAGCATATGAAGTGGATTACTAATAGGGATTATATCTTAACGAATTCCATATAGCATTATAATTTACGTGACATAATATCTCGGCATCCCTAAAATTTAAATATTATATTTACAACTTAGGGTAATCTAACGTATTATTAAGTCAGAGCAAACATTTCTTCTTTCCCTATGAATTGTGCTTGATATCCCGGTGTTGAAAATTCACAGTGAAACCTGCATCTTCACAAATAAATGCGCGAGATAAAAGATAATGTTAAAATGAATGTTCTAATATTCTCGAATATACGTAGTTTCCACTTTATTATTAATTTATAAAGCCATTATACAGGGTATTTAGTATTATAGGGTATGAGTTAGTGTAATAAAAGATGATGTCCAACGCACGGCACAACGGCAAATTTGTATTTCTAGAAGGCGGTCAACGAGTAGGGGAACATCCCATCTCCACGTCCTGCTTAACAGAAGGCCTTTGCTCCTCCCTTCTGTTGGTAATGACTAAGATATCGCTAGTCGTTGGTTATGTATGATCAAGTGTGACAAGAAATACGAGCATCCGGCACTCCCGGCCCACCACTTCCTCTCTGATCACCTGCACTGCTCTGCTCCTCAAGACGCGAACGCCCACCATTCCGCACGTTCACGCCCCAGTGGATCGGATCGGCCTTCACGAATGTCTCTCCACATTCCACAACTTCACCTGATGAAGGGAAACAACTATGGCAGCAAGTTATACAGGTACGCTTCAAACAAACTCTTCAATAAGACACATTAGCAAAACCGACAGAAAAAGCAAAATTTAATTTTTACCAACATTTGGATCCTAGTTTCTAAAAAATACACCAGACTTCGTAAAAACACAGCATTTATACATTTATACGACAAAAACATCAGAAAAATTGAATATAATAAGCTATGACGATCCACTATATAGAGAAAAATAACATGTCTTAGTCAGGCAACGGATCGACCTGTGATTCATTTGCATAAAGGTCAACTATGACCTCCAATCAGAGAAATAATCCAAGACAATCATACGTCTTGAGCACTACCTCTTCACTGCAGGGTTGAAAATGTTAAATGATATTCTGAATATGGACATAACCTTACCGCGAGAAAGGGATACGGTGTCCCGCAGAGAGAATGGAGTACGGACCAGAGATGTCGAAGGTCGGCAAGGACGAGTCTGAACAACCGCTGATAAAGATCACCGTGCTGAGAAAGCCACAAAAACACGTACCGTATGTAAAGGTCTAGAAAGTTAAAGGGCGACTTCAACAAGGCGAATTGTACGCACTAAAACCAAAAGCGGTGAAACGCTTATTCATTTAAGGCAAAAGTTAAATGGACGTTACACGTTTTGATTAAATTCTATAACAAGATTCATACGATTTCATTTCAATCCTTCTCATTGTAAGTATTGATGAAAGAAAACACGATATGTCCATTAATTAAGCGAGTATAGAGTATGAAAATGGAGCGTGATGATTGGAAACCAATCAATGCGATCGGCGGACCGCGAACGTTGAATCAAGGGGAGGATTAGGTAATTAGTCAGCGCCAAAACAGCAATCTGGCCGCAGGTTCATGGTGGCCGGCTGCTTGTTTGTGTCGTGGCGGTGCGACCGATGCCACCAATCTCTCTGTCCGTCTGTCCCTGGTCCCACAAACAACAACGGTTCATCGATGGAAACGGTTTTGTTTACTCCGTTTGCCCTTTTTCCAGCAAAATCGTTTTTGGACTGAATACATTATATGCGGTAATTTTGCCCGTCAGAGTCCGTTTGCCCAAAAAAGGCAGTTCCAAAGCCAGAACCCTGCGGAGGTCCACACTAACGCGCGCGGGCAGAACTCACGTAACACTGTTAAAATACGATGTTTATTGTGCAGATCCTGGCACGGCCACACCCAGGAATACACCCTCCTCGTCAACGCACCACACGCACTTGATATTATCATTTTTATTGAAGCCGAAGGGTAAAAGCGACGTCATTTTTGAGGAGCGCGCTGGAACGGGATCGATTTATGCAGAAAAGTATACGAAACAACGGGAGCGGGGGTGTGAGTTTGTTTCTGTACTATAAACGATAACGTTGTTTTGGGTTTTTATTATATCAAACATCCACGCTTTCATATTAGTATACAATTCTCACACTGTATCAATATTGACACACTAATATCCGTACTTAAAACGGTTATCATTAATTACAGCCTTTCTTGTTTTATGAGCAAAAACTATGTTCACCTGTTTTCCAGGGATTGTTCAAGACCAATTTTCGACACACAGCTGCTGAATCCATATTTACACCCCCTCAAAGCATTTTATGATCTTTAAATACTTTTTTGTCTCTTATATAGCTTACTGAAGTAAACATTTATATATATGTTCAGCAAACATATATATATATATATATATATATATATATATATATATATATATATATATTATAGCGGCCAAATACAAAAAAATTTTAATCGTAAAAAATAAGGGCTCTGTGGTGTAATGGTAGCACATTCACCCGGCAAGTGAGAGATCCGGGTTCGAGTCCCGGCGGAGCAAGTACTTTTTGTGACTCAATGTTTATTGTAAAAATAAATATAAACTACTTTTGGCCGTAGAAGAACATAAATGATATAAACAACAATAGCTTTGCAACTATTTTAATGTTAAAATAGTTATCAATGAACACTGCTACGATAATTGGGCAATTTTTCGTGTTTCACAAGAAAATAAAATTGTTAATCGTCAAGGGGAAACAAAACTTTTTAACTAAATAAATAATTATTAAATTTATAATTTACATCTTAAAACAATTAAACTACACAGTAATGAGAAAAGTACAATATTTAATTTTAGTGTAACCCACGTAGGTGGCACGTCTAAAATTAAAGGTGTCAAAATTCGCACGGATTGTCACGCCTTCGCCAATTTGTCACCGACGGCGAGGCGCTAACTGGGCCTGTCAATCGAGCACGTGACTTTTCACGTGGCCCATGTTTCAGAGGGGCCCCCACACGGGGCCTTGGCGCCCCCGCAGGGCCCTGGCCTCACACTGCCACTGTGTACGTTTATGGCTCACAATACCCCAAGTACCATCCACTTATACCGCATCAAGGCCCTGTTGTGAAACCGCAATCAACCGTTGTGGACGCTGCAGTTTCACACCATAAAGATATTACACTGGGCGTTCTCAGCGTGTTGCAAAATCTGAACGGCGTTAGAACAGAACAAAATAGATTTTTAATTCTATGTTAATATATAGAGGTAAACTGTTAGTATAAACACATCTACACGAATAAAAGTTATAAATCCGATTACAAGTTTAGCACTGTATAAACTAGCGAAATATTTCAACATTTTCAAAATCTATTCTATCAGATCTAGATCCATCATCAATGGCTGAGCGTTAGCGAAGCCTATCACTCGAGGGATTGGAGAAAATCATTTAACTCTGTCCGCACGATATCCAGAGAATGAGCTAACCTAAGGACTTGAATTTTATAAGAAGGGTCTTTATTCCTACATAGGCACCATAGAGTTTGAACATGGTGCATGTCACTTCATGGGATCTGGGTGAGTGTTATTGGACATCTCTACATTGGTCTAATGGGTAATTATAACAGCAACGAGAAAATAGAAGAATAAACAAACTCGAGAACAATCTCGTAACGTGTTATCTGGCTCTTCAACACTTCGTTGTAAGTTATCGATTTATTTGTATATGGGTATGATAGAATTAAATTATGGTGCATGTCTCTCCATGGGATTTGGCTGAGCGTTGGCAAAGCCTACAATTCAGGGTGATATCGAGAGTGAAATGAGCTATAGATGTAAACTGCCATAGCAAAAATCTTCACTATCTAAATGGTGAGCATGAGTGAAATTGATGAGTAAAGCACCTTATTGCATAAAATTACAAACATATACATATAAATGCCGTTGTATGTATATTTCTTGTGGTGGAGAGCACGATCGAAACCACATTTTCCCCCAACAGAAGAGGGAGAAGTCAAAGCGGGGACAAGCTCTCCGCTAGATCCCACCCCGCATATTACAGCAGGCTCTTCTCGTGATGAGCGCATCCAGATAATGGTCTGAGCGAGGAGGGTGGAGAGATGCATTTCATTCATGCTTCATGCCAGTGCATCCACCGGTTCAAGCTTTCACTATCAAAGGCTACTGGAATCCCATCCCTGTTCACGCCCTGTTGATCATCACAGCTGTATGAGCACGGAAAAATAATCGAATCATCTCTTCCATCAAAATTTTTAAAGGGTGTAATGTACTTAAAGTACAGTAACAGACCATTCTGCAGTGGGTGAGTGTATAGTATTATGAGCAATATGAAGAATATTTTGAAAAACATTGTTCAGTGGTACGATGTGAACACGTGTTTGGTTCCTCAATTATATGTACTAACGAGTATTTAACCAACCAGTGATCACAGCACCAGTGCAAAATTAAAACAAGTTTAATTGCATGAAAGAGTTCAATGCGAAAATTCAATTTATTGCAAAGAACGTACATTTTTAAAATCTTTAGGTAACGTTCTCTATGTAATCTTCGAACTATGACTATACCCAAATGTAGTACAAACGGTTTATGCTTGAGTTACTTATAAATTAAAAGTCATAGCCATTTTTCAATACCTGTTCGAAATACAGGAAAATACAAATTTTTTTATCACCCCCCCGGATTATTATAAACAGGGAAATTCGGGCAATTTTATAACCAGGCCCAAATAAAAATGGATGGTGATAAAATCAGGAGTATTTTACAACAGGGTTGCTACAGGAGTCCAATAATGAAATTCCCTGACTTTTCCCTGATTTCCAGACCAAATTTTTCATTTTTCCCTGACTTTTTCGACGCAATCCCCAGGGTTTTTTGGCAATTAATGGGTGGAAAAAAGCGGTGTTGAGGCTAACAGGGTGGCAAATGTAAAAAAAGCAAAAAATAAAGTGAACACAGTTCAATACGTATAAAAAGATTGACTTAAATGATCTTTTACAACACAGAAGTAAAATACTTTAGAACACTGCACCATAAGTAATTAGTAGCACATAGAAATTACAGAGTTTATTTGTGTAAAGGGATTTTATATTTTTCCCTGACCAACGTCGAAATTCCCTGACTTTTCCCTGACTTGAGACCGGATTCCCTGACTTTTCCCTGATTTCCAGTCCTGTTTTTTCCCCTGACTTTTCCCTGACTTCCCTGACCTGTAGCATCCCTGTACAATATGTACATGAGTTATTGCTTTCAGTAGTCACATTCGTAGGCCTAAATGTAGGCCTAAATCGAAATTTTGTGAAATGTAAATTATAATAAATAAGATTTTTCTATTCAGGACAAATACATGGCGTTCCCTCCATAATCTTTCCCACACATACTGCACAAATCATACACTTGTCATCAGCCGTTTTTTTTGGGTTAAACTATTAAATATTACTTAAAACTCCTCGTGGAACGAATAAAAAAATGGTTTTGTTTTTACGAAATCGTATTTTTAAGGTACTTTAATATTGTTACAACTGTACTGATTGGTCGTTATATAAGTGTAACAGCCCCACGCAATAGTCAGTGTGTCTTTCCACCATGATTACTAATACTAATGTCACAACAATGCCACAATCAGATATGATTCAGTTAAGAGGGGCAATTCAGGCGGTATCAATTATTGTCATTTTCGCTTATCGGCTGCCACTTATGTGTATATTCCGTAAATAGATCCGTTCAAAGAATCATCCATGGGATTGTATTTGCGAGAGGTTCTGAATAAAAACAAAAATACTGCTAATAAATAGTACAACCCTGTCATTCTCTGTAATCAGATCTCTGACGTGATCAGAATCTGTTATACGTTAATCTCCATTGTTCTTAGATGTCTCGATCACTGTAATATAATCGATACATTACGAGGAAACAGAAAAAGAACGCAAGTGTCTGTATTGTACAGTAATAGCTTACATTCAATATTCAGAAATAATATAAAATTGTAAGTGTGTTTTAATATTTAGGGGGAACATTTCAGAACTGATTCACCGCTGGTTTACTGTGTACTTACTCGGGGTTACTTGCAATACTTGAGAAAAACTGAGTAATGAGTTATGTTAAATTATATAAGAGTAATGTTAAACCTCGAACACTTTCACACGCTTATTTCTTGTAGTAAATTTATGGGTAAACCAAAACACTTTTTAATTTTTTCCGAATAATGTTTTTAATTAAAACCCGTTATTTAATAATACATTTATCTTCGACAATTCTACAATCAAAAGTAAGGAAAAAATATTTTGAGGTTTACCATTGTTTTTATGGGGTTAAAATCGAGAAGACTACCATTATTTACCGTTCTTAAACTCGTTCTAAACTTATGCGAGACGTTAATGGTTAAGCATATATAAGACTCTACAGTAAACCCCAAAATCGGCAGTTGAAGTCGCTTAATATATTAAATAATAATAAATAAATAAAAGATAATTAATTATTAGTTCTAGCCAATACAACCAACTCTTATTAATAACAAAATATTTACTCAAATACTGTCATTATGTTTTAAATGATTAGTCTAGGAAAATTTGACAACATCTTTTTTCTCATTTGGGATTTGATTATTTTGGAGGTAAGCCTCAAAGAGGTGATAAGTGTTGAAATATTGTGGTGCCTATGGTCAATTTGGGAATCAACGAAATCCTTTATTTTTTCAGACTGACAGTCCGTTGCTAATTAATAAGACGAGGCCACATTCTGACTTGTTGGAAAACACGATCCAGGTCAGTGGTCCGTGTATAGGAAAACATGAGAGCACAGTTCTTTCTACAACACAGATCTGGAAAAATCATGCGAACATGCCGCATTTCTCTTTCCCAACCCTAGTAAGTATATACGGTCCCTCTTTCCCAACCCTAGTAAGCATATACGGTCCCTCTTTCCCAACCCTAGTAAGCATATACGGTCCCTCTTTCCCAACCCTAGTAAGCATATACGGTCCCTCTTTCCCAACCCTAGTAAGCATATACGGTCCCTCTTTCCCAACCCTAGTAAGCATATACGGTCCCTCTTTCCCAACCCTAGTAAGCATATACGGTCCCTCTTTCCCAACCCTATACGGTATATACGGTCCATCTTTCAAAACCCTAGTAAGCATATACGGTCCCTCTTTCCCAACCCTAGTAAGCATATACGGTCCCCCTCTTTCCCAACCCTAGTAAGCATATATGGTCCCATCTCTAAGGTCTTAAACCAAATCTTATACAGAATAATTACTCCGTTGGCATGGTAGAGTTCGAGAATCGGCGTTGAAATTCCTCACCGCCGCCGTTGTGACACCTCGGGACATGACGCGGCCGCGCCGTGACACCTGAGGCGAATTCATCGCCACCGGCACGAAAATATCGGTCTGAATTTCCTGGAAAGGAATAATGGCGGGACTGACGCAAGAACGCCGCTTTGCTGTAATTGACTCTCTTCTGGTCTGAGCTCGACAAGGATTTAGCCTAACCACCAACTACTGTGGAGGGTACCCGCGATGAGTGCATGAGTACATATACATCATCGTCGTGTCTTTTTTTTTGTAATTAAATACAAAAAACTAACAAACTAGTTAAACATTAGTAATAATTACTGACACAATTACTCCCTCGTACATAGGAATATAGTAATGGTTTAACGGTTGATAAGCAATGTTAAATGTAAAGAAATTGATTTTAATTTCGCCTCTGTATGCTATAAGAATGTACTAATAAAGAAATCCATTAAATTGTCAACAACAATGAGTTTGGTGGTTGGTTACTTAATACTTAAACGGATATGAAATTTTGGAACCACAATAATTGGAAAAGAAACAACAAATGTACATTCGAAATGAGTAAGTATGAGTTGACTTCCAACGTTGTATCTTCCACTATGAAAGTTCTATTTCTGCTGAGTGTATTGTTCTTGAATAAGTTTTTGAGAGCAATCCATAAATTAATTATTTAAACATTGAGAAGTTAGTGACAAATCAAGGTCACGAGCTGAAAATAAATGCTTATGAGGTTTAGTTTAAATTTACGAATCAGAGAAATATGAAAATAAAAAAATCCGTAGTAATTTCAGCTATATTCAATTCTTCTATGTTCTCGTTTTGAATGTTATAAACGTGGTTAAATTTGTTTTGTTGTACATTTCTTCGGAAAATGCTAAAATTCCACTGTTTTTTTTGTTTGTATTTTTTATTTAATAATAATGATAACAGCCCATCAGCACTGGTTAGCAATTGTTTCCATTGCGTGATTAATGTCAGTACGCTGTCAACTTAATAATGTTAATTTGAAACTAAACCCACTGTTACTCTTGTTATTTACCACAGTAAAGCATTAGCTTTTAACACGCCAACAAACCAAAAGTAGCAAATGTTGATAAAACAATAACTAATTATCGGAGTCAACACTCACGGAGTATTGTACTTTAGAATATAAATATTTATACTTTTTATAAGAGGAGTGTCGGTTATATTACATGATCCAAACGATTTCGAGTAATGATGTGCAAATTTGTAATAGTATCGTATTTATATCGAGGGGTAAAACATACTAAATCAAAATATGTAGAGTAAAACCATTATTACTGTATGAACTATTTAACTACTAAGTACTACAAAGTATTATAATGGTATTATTAAGTAATGGTTTTTATTCGGAAAATGACAAATAGTTAGACGTATAAAGCACTGGAGATGATTTTATCGTAATAAGTACTAAAATAACAATTAAAGCTGGTTGGAATAAAATTATAACGCAGCTTATCTAGCCAACTTACTTTCAAGGCACACATTACTTTGTTAATTACTGCAAACATTCAATTAACTAATTAATTAGCCTACTGTGTCTGGCAATGAGCAGGAACGGCTAAAATGTCACGGTCTGCTCACAACAGCATATGCGCTTACTTCATTCGGTAAAGGACAGCTAGCTATAGGAATATTTTCACATCTGCTACCAAAATCTGATCACAGACTAAGAATTACATAGGTTTGTGTCTTTGTGATCATGTATGCTAGTGATTTAAAACAGAAACGTTTTCCGTACAGACTTTAGAAAAGCTCCAAATAAAAAACATAATTTGGCCATTGGGATTTTAGGACTGGTGATGGGGAAATATAGGACTCGTCACACCAATTCAAAAAATTAGTGGCTGTTTATCGTATAAAATATCGAATTAGCCTACCGATTGTGAATTGCTGACAAAAAAAAACTCTGACGAATTAGTTCATCGTATTTATACTGCAAAAAACTAATCTCTCTCTTAAAACAACTTTAACTATATAAACTTGTGTATTCTTATAAAAACGGGCTTACGTTCTCTTATAAAAATGTACTACGCATTGATATACAAGATTGTTAACAAATGACTGTTTAATAAGATTAATTTAATGCTTACACAACTGCTGACACCCCCGTTCGAACAAAGGAGAACCTAGTTTCAAAGTCTAGTTCTGATTATTTTAACCCAATTATTTTTTATACGAAGTATTGATGCAGATGACTAAAGAGTGCGGCGCTATCTTATCTCAGACCACGTGACCGGCCACGAGAGAGGAAATAAACCGTTAGATATGGCGTCGACTGAGGAAACCGGATTAACTTGTGTACACTTGCTATTTTTGGTAAGAGCGACGCCTCGTGACATATGAGCACATTTATTTTGCTATGACGTAGATATGCTATTTATAACATAATATCTACCATCCATATTAAAGTGTTTTCTATAGTATTCCTATAATAATGAAATTGTCCTATAGTATTTGATCTGAAAGTATTTCCTATTGACAGTGAAGTGGGCCTATAGTTTTTTCAGAAGCTTTTGATCCAAGTTTCGTACAGACAATGAAGTGGTTCTATTGTGTTTCAAAAGCACTACTTCGAACAACGAAAAAGCACGTTTTTTGTAATAATCGGGTAAAACTCTGTAATAATGTGTGAATTTCGAATCAAAAGGAAGTTACTTCTACAGTTCAGCATCCTATTATTTATAAATACAGAACTTTACATTTGGAATCTAAAATAGGACTCTGTATCAGGTTCAGACTCCTGTTATTGTGTTGTTCTAAATAACAGCGAAAGTAGAAGCACGACTGTGAAACATAATCATACTTCTTTCTCGATATGGTTTGGCACAAGAAGTAACTCAAAAGCTAGAGGTAGACTCATAATTATAAACATATATTTGTGACAATTAAAATTGTCCTTTTTTAAAGTTTATTATCGATGGATAAAAGATAATCAGATTTCGGATATTTGCCATCAATATATGTTACGAAAGCTATAGTAGTACGAGGATTGAAATCTACTTTCTTATTCAGATGTTAAAAACCATAGTACATAAACATTCACACAAACACTTACAAGTGCTTTTTTAAGTGGCAGTCCAGTGCCACTTTTGTGCTTTTAGTTTTTAACTTTAATTTAACTTTTTAATTTTTAAATTTTTTGTTCATGATTGACAGTACGATTTACTGCCACAAAGTATTTTGCTGCCACACTTTTTAGTTTTAAATTTTTTTGTGCATGTCCATGTATTGGTGTTTTTGACACATACACAATAATGCAGATTTCAATCCTGGAAACGTGTGTTATACTTTTTGTAACATATAACGATGGAAAATGTCCGTAACCCCATTAGCATTAAAATTGTTTTCAAATGAACCCCATAAAATATTTTAAAGAGACCTTATTTTAAATAAGAAAATCGCCTGACTACATGAAACACTCACATTTAAGTCCAATTCGAACGTTTGCTTACAAAAATTATAAACATTACTAAATCAAAACCTTAGGCACTCGGAGGGATTTTGTTTAGTAGCCTGTGGTATACCGTGGCCTTGACATAGAACCGAGACAAAGCACAATATGTTGACACAAGTTACAGCTTCCGCAACCACACACAACGCGAGTGCCAGGCAACTGTCATTGAGAAATAAATAGAGGAGTCAGCCAAGTAAATCTCTCATGTCTTCGAGAAAGCAGAGGTGGATGGCAAACCCACCAACACTGAACTGCCATACGTAATGGCTAATCGATTTAAAAATCCATTCTTTGCTAAAAAAAATCGTATGCAAATAAATTATTCAATTATTATTATTTAATTCTGAATACATGCCGGCGAACCCTGGTCACAGGAGGGTCGTCAAAATAGGCGATGTCCATAATCGAAGCCTGTCCACGGCTTGGACACGCATGCAACTTGGAATAGGGCATCGGTCAATCTTGAAGCCACCTCCTAGTGGGGCCTAGTCGATAGCCACTTCGTGCGGGCAGGTAGCTCGTTACATTATTCACAGCAATGCTTCACGCTCATGTCGCCGTGTCCAACAAGTCACACCATGGCCGGATTAGCCATCATTTTCAGCCTTACTTGTAAGAGTAGACCATTACTTTGCACCGAAGCATTATCAAATATAATGAAAAAAACACTCCTGTGTTTGCATGGCATCTCTGAATCTTCTCACCTTTTAGAAAGTCGAATTGTACCTCTTAAATTAATAAAAACCTAAAAGATCCATCCTAGAATGAAATCACCGCTTTCATAAAACCAACGAGGCGGAAAATACGTGGACATTGAAAGAGGAGTGGGATTAAGGTATAGATTGTTGTAGAAGCGTTCAACGTACTCGATGGCGGGGAAAATTGTCTCAATGTGTCCCAGTAATGAAGGAGAGGCGACAGAAGAGGCTAACAAAAGTGTTATGGGCCTGTAACTGTCAAGAGTAGGACGACATCCACGAATCCAGCCGTCGAGGGAGAAGGAAGAGAAACTACAACGGTGACTGATCAAGTGTACTCGTCAAGCAAGTGACGGAACACATGATAATGAGAGTATCCTTCATTAAAAACCTCAGATGTCAATGATAAGAGAAAGCGAAGGAAATGAAATGGACATTGAATCGCGATAGACATCCTGCGTCCTGAGGCTCTAGATTAGTCTCTAATTATCTTGCAAATTATTTTCACAGCGGGAAAGCAACGGCTTAGAATAAAATATCCACGCTTGAAGGAGTGAAACAATACTTCCAGTAGATTATTTAAGGAGAGAAAATCTCAAATATACTGACCTCTGCTCCATTTTTGGAAGGCATCCCATGCCTCAGCTTATGAGTCGGCTGCTGAGGCGCTTTGCTGACGCCGTTGAACTTGGCCAACAGGTCCTTGCTGAGAGGTAACGAGCCAGGACTCTGAAACAAATATTTTGCAGTTATTAACCAGATTCAAACATAGTCATTTATTTATAAATATGGTTCGCAAATATGTGTGCTGTTCAAAATAAAGTATAACCAATCCAGATACAACTCTATCACACATTAAGAATCAACAGTGTATAGAGTTAATCTGGAAAAGTAGTTTCTGGAAAACATTCAATTTCTCAACACCTGCAAGGAAGTAATTAGTCTAACCAGAGGCATGTGTTTCTTGGTAATTTGACATAAAAGACTCACTATAAATTAGCTTGACAGGAACAATATC
Organism: Homalodisca vitripennis; assembly: GCF_021130785.1. Lineage (NCBI taxonomy): Eukaryota > Metazoa > Arthropoda > Insecta > Hemiptera > Cicadellidae > Homalodisca > Homalodisca vitripennis. The sequence goes on from NC_060212.1 coordinate 149,871,205, forward strand.
GCTCAGATTTCACAATTTTTATCAGCTGTCTTTTGATCATTTCCGGTCCTATGTGTTCGCGTATCGCTCCATTCTCACTTCAAAGATTCCGCTCTGCAGATAAACAATCCGATCCTTCGTTAGTTTGACACACAATGTCATAAATTAATCTCTAATCATTCCTAATCATCCCTAAAGTCTCGTAAATTAATTACAAAATACTGCCATCAAAGATGTCATCGTGATGAATGACATGAACGGCGGAAATGTAAAAGCAAACCGCACTCTAGCTTCTTTGCAGTTAGGCAGAATATACCACCAAAAACTATTATTTATTAATTACAGAATACTTATGGTTTTTTTAAAATGATTACGTTGTGATCCAAGGATTCCATGATCGTAGTAGCCTACACAAACGGCTGCGTCTCTCTTAAGGGGATAATATTTTGGGTCTGTCGTTTGTTCGAGAATGATGACGTCTGGACAGTCCTCTGCCGGAAAGGACCCCGACCTTGCCCCGACGTGCGAGGACAAGGCACGGTCCATGATTCGTGATGGGCCGTAACGGTCCGCGCAGTTGTATCGTAATGGCCTACACATCGAGCGCCGCGCCCATCATCTCTTTATCGCCTTGGAATTTGAGAAAAACACGGCGAAGGACACATTCAAGCGCTCAATCATAAGTGTCTCATCATACAGATTTCAGAGGACTTTTAGCTCCACTAAACGGTACTCTCACCAAGATGCCGCGATATTCCAAGCATTTAGACCTTATCCGGGGAAGAATTAAGGCGCTTCTCTCTCAGAATCGCATGGCCAATGACTGCGTCGAAATTGGCCGGAGAACTTTTTAGGATTTAATGGAGCACTTGATAGCATCGTTGGTAGTAAAATACTTTTACAAAACACTTACGACTCCCAAGGCGCCACGCCGACGCCATCAGCGTGTCGTGACCACAACGTGGGGTCCACTTGATGAACTAGGAGCACACGAAAATTCTTTTCAGTTTTCCAAAACCCGACTGGGGGATAAGAGGATATACATTTAGTACGACGCTACGCGTCGGGAGGGTAATATACAGTAAACAAATATAAATAGATGATGGAAAGACTGGCCATCTCTTATAGCGTACACTACTGCCGACAGTCTAAAACAATAGAGCAGCACTACAAATGTAATTCAGTAATAAAATACATAGATTGAAATCAGCACCGATAACATTGATCAACTATAGTTTGCCCTTGACATACAGATGAAAGCAGGAATATCGTGTATCGATTCAATGGACATGACCGACAATGGTGTAAGACTGATATAAAAATAAAAAATGTAATATGGAACTGACGTCAAGAGTCATCATTATTATAACAAGTAAATTATTAAGATCTATACAAAATTTAGATTTATCGTCATCGAATTATCATACCGCCACGGCAAACTCATTTGCATCTGACCTTTTTTTTCAAGGTAAAATAAATAAGAGTTCACGAATATTACATATATATAAATATATATATATATATATCTAATAACCATATATATACTATAAATATATACAGGGTGTATATTCAAGTCTGGAAACACCCCAAAAAACCTTTAATAATTTAAATATAAATTTGAAACCTCTTACAATCTCATCTTCCGGGTTCGGTGTCTTTTTTAGGTCCGTAGAATAGAGATAGAGAGTGGGAATATTATTTTGGGATATTTGTGTTGTTATTTGCGTTTTTTTTTCAAACACCAAAGCGGTGGGGACGTCCCTGCCGAGGGTAGTCGTGGAATAATGGAAGCCTATACCTTGTTGATACATAATTTTTTAAAGGTAATAGCTTACTTACACACCAACGTCCTAACCCCCTCCAATCGCCATTCCCCAAAAGCCCCCTCCTGAATTTGAATGCCACAAACCGCATCTCAAAGGGAATGTATTTTCATCAGAAAATAGAGCATTTTTTTAGTATTGAAAAATTTACTGATGTTCAACAATGTAATTTTAACATGTTCTTGCCACAAAATGTTTAACACTAATTTTTACGCATTTTATAAATGTTCAATTAAAATAAAATAAACAATTTTATTTTTAAAGCTGGTTTCATTATACAAATTTACCAGTTTTTTTATTAAAATGAATAAAACTTAATGCGTCCACTTTCTCGGAATTACTTATGAAATCTGTACTTCGTGTTTTTCCTGTTCAGCAGGAAGGATTAAAAAGACAAAGGTCACTAGGCCCTATGAATAACATTATTGTGTTATTACATCGATCTGGTCTACAGGTTATCTTCAGTTTGTTGACATGGAGCTTTCACAAAAACATTGACCAGGTCTAAGTAGCTTGGTGGAATTACAAATGGACAAAGGTCATTATCATTCTGTCGAGTTAATCAGGTGTCGCTGAAGCATTGCTGTCAGACAAGTTATCTAATATAGCAGAATTTCATGTTTTTTATTTTTCATTTTATGGAATTTTCTGAAAAGAGAACGAATTACTCTGTTGATTGAAGCAGTGATACTGTGGTAGCGCCCTACACCAGCCCAGCAGGAACGGGACCGAGGATATGCCGATCGGCATAGATCTTATCGGTCAGTTTGTAATTTGTTTAATGACACATTATTCCCAGAAGGAATCCCATAAGTGTTTTTCACAACAATCAAAACAAAAACTATTGAGCGTTTTGAAATGACAGGGCTACAGTCCGCCATGGACAGCCCCCAGAAAAAAAACAGATGTAACGTAATTGGCCAAAGTCGTGTAGGAAACAAACTGGCAACATATGAAGAACATGCACAGGATGTGTTTGCAAACAATTATTGAAGAACTCCAACATACATCGCTCAGAAAAGCTGCACAGCCAACATGATCCAACTCTGCACCCTATTTCTGTGAGTAAGATTTTTGAAAATTAATAAATACAAACCATTTAAAGTTCATTTATGAGTTCCAACAATTAAGTGGAGGATGATTACGACAGAAGAGTTGAAACTGGTGGAAGGGTTTTTTATTTATTTTTGTTTTGGGGGGGTTGGGAACGTTGGTGATGAGAAAATGTATGACAATGAAGAATTTTCTGACAACATACTATTCTTCTGATGAGGCAACTTTTTTTTCCTAAATGGCAATGTAAACAGCACATGCCATCTACTGGGCGTGGGGTGGTGTAACCCACATTGGATTACTAGGTGATATCCCCGATTCACAGCAACCACTAAAACTGAAACGTATGGTGTGGAATTTTAGGACCGGCACTAAGTCATAGATTACTATAAAATTGTGGACCCTTTTCATACGAATTACACAAAATCGGAAATTATTAAAGGCCGAACTTTACTACAATAAGCTCCAAAAAGAAATAAATCCCACTATCAAATAGCATCAGGAAGAATACTTTGAGATGCAAATGGTATAATGTCCCCAATTCAAGCTACTCTTCAATCAACACATGAATGCGAGGGCAAGTGGGGTTTTCAGCAGGATGTGCTACCACCCTATTAATGGAGACAGGTAAGAGATTATTTGGATTTAATGGTTTCCCTCATAATGATTTGGCCGAGATAGGAAAATAAAGAAAAAAAATAAAAAAAAAGTAAAATTATAAAACAACAAAAACAAAAACAAAAATAACCAAAAACGAAAAAAGTAACGAAACAAAAAGAAAAAAAAAAAAAAAAAAAGAAAAAAAAAAAAAAAAACAAAAACAAAATAAAGCAAAAAAAAAAAGAAAAAAAAAAAAAAAAAAAAAAAAAAAAAAAAACGACAAAACGATCCCCTCCCCCCCTCCCCCCCCCCCCGGTCCCCCCCCTTTTCCCGCCCACACCCCCTCCCACCTCCCTCCCACACCCCCCCCATCCTCCCCCCCCCCCCCCCACTTCCCCCTCCCCCACTCCCCCCCCCCTCCCCACCCGCCTCCACCCCCCCCCGCCCCCTCCCCTACTCCCCACCCCCTCACCCCCCCCCCCCCCCCACCTTCTCTCCCCCCCTCCCCCCCCCCCCTCCCCCTCCCTCCCTGCCCCCCCCCCCCCCCATCCCACTGACTCTCCCCCCCCCCCTCGAACCCCCCCCCCCCCCCCCCCCCCCCCTCGACGCCACCCCACTCCATGTGCCACCCCCTCTCACCCGAAATTACCACCCCAATACTATAAATATTATACCAAATGGTACAATAAACATAATCCAATGTTTATAGAAGAAAGCCTCAACATTTGGAAGACCTACCGAAACAGCTGAACTGGATTATGGAGGAGATTGCTTTGATAACTGAAGAAAAGATAGAACCTGTTTCTCGGTGCTCTGTCCCTCACAAACCTCTGTACGAAATCAATATTAAAAAAAAAACACAAAGCAAAAAGATTGGCTCATTGTCATAATCCGTAGAAGGAGACACAGTTCGAACATTTGCTTTGACCACCAAATGCACGGTAAAACGTTTGTTGAAGACTTTTTCCTAAACAGCATACATTTATTTTTTATTTGTAATAAGAAATCAATAACATAAGTATTTCCATCATAAATGTACTCAGCCCTGGCCGTAATAAAACTGGCAAACAAACATTTGTGCTAATAAGAACCAGACTTAAAACTGGAATTTGTTGTTTTAATATAATTGAACATTTAAAAAAATGCTAAAAAAAAAAATTAGTGTAACACATTTTGTGGCAGAACCATCGTTAAAATTTTCATTGTTGAACACGAGTAAATTTTCAATACTAAAAATGCTCTATTATTCTGATGAGACATAATTCCCTTGAGATGCGGTTTGTGGCACTTCAATTCAGTAAGAAGCTATTACCTTTAAAATTATGTAATCACAGAGGTATTAGGCCTTCCATTAAGAATATTCACTATACCCACGGCGGAACGTCCCCCGTTGGTGTGGACCATAACAAAACTTTGTTTTTTCCAAAAAGTAGATGCCCAAACTCCTCTATTTAAACACCACGATTAAAAACACCGATCACGATGTAAGAGGTTTTCAAATTATATTTAAATTATTAAAGGATATATTTGGTGATTCCAGACAATAAATACACCCTGTAATATATAATATAATAAGAGGCATCTTAGAAAAATCCAATCTTATCATCAATGTTTGGAAGATTGAAAAAAAGTGTACCAGAAGTGCAAACGGAACGATGATAGAGAAGAGCTCCGGGAGCCAGATATAACCACGTTATAGCGGGGCACTGCCCTTTAGTCCTCTACTGCCGCACGCTATAAGCGTTCCCTGTATTGCAACCCAGCCAGTCTTATCTTGATGGCATTGCAGGCTTTATGTTATGCCTATGGTTCGTTTCCACAGTACGGCTATAGATCTCAGTTTATCTCCTGTACGATAAATCATTGGATGATTTAGCCTGTTATAATACTCCAGTTCTTTAATTTGTAACACGTCAAAATAAACAAAATCTGCTATTTGAAAATCTGTTTTCTAGTTACCGTTTATCATCATTCGGAATATCATATCATCACATTCAGAAGATTTAGACACTGCGCAAATCGTTGAATAATCCAAAAACAATTTAATGTCATCTTCTCATCGCCTCAGATAAAACAACAATAAATTGGTGCATAATTGTTCCAAGAGCTTTAATTCGTGTAAAATATGAGAAAACGCCAAAATAAACACAAAACCTGCTAGTTGAGAATCTGTTTTCGAGTTACTATTTATCATCATTCGGAAAAATCATATCATCACATTCAGAAGATTTTATGCACTGTGCAATTCCAAAAATATTTTAATGTCAACTTCTCATCGCCTCAGATAAAACAACAATAAATTAGTGCACACAATTTGTCCAAGAGCGGTATCGTCAAATCTAAGAAATAAACTACACTGATATTAATCGTTAACGGCTATCAAGAACCTCGTATATCTGACAGAAATCAAGAACCAGCTCCACGGAATCGGCAGCCAACTGCTTCAGGGATTGTTATAAACATGATGTTTTCAACAACGAGGAGATTAGGTACTGATAACGGCTTCCATAAAATATTCAACATACGAGGAAGTTGGTCTTGGAACTTCGACACTACAGCCTCGCTCGTCAGTTGTCGCACAGCCCTCGGCGTACTCAGCACAATGCTCTGTATCCGTTCTAAGAAGCACGAGGTATAACCGACCATAGAGTGACAGGGAAAGCTGACAATGACTTTGTGGGTACTGGAGGTCATGCCTTTCACTACCGGAGAGTCCCTAGGGTCCACGGGAGGAGGAGAGACAAAACTATGACAGGCCCGGTTCATTCGGACCCACCGGCCACTTTCGGTGCCGTCGATAATTATTAGAAAGTCAGTCATAGATTGGGACGAGAAGAATGTTTAAGTTTGAAAGTGAAGGTATTACTTTTACCTGGAAGCTTCTGTACATTTTTTGAAGAGCGGACAGGTAATGGCAAAGAAATCCACCGATGGTTGGAGAGGATTCAGCAACAAACACACTTTAATCATCAAAACATAAGGCAAAACTAAACTAAACCCCATAAAATAACAATAAAAATGTTGTACCGATTGTTACACCAAAGATTTCTTGAATGAAAAAAGTGAGCAACAATTTGCTACCGCGGTCGTAGAAAATCTTGGAAGAGAACCAAAACACTTATACACCCACCCGATTTTAGGTTGACAAATGGGGAAACCCCGACAAATTGGACAATGCCAAAACTCAAACGTAAATACCGGTGATAAATAAGGAAACCGCTAACGTTGAGGAGCGACTCGCTGAAAATCCAGATTAGTCAAGGAGTCAAAACAAACATCCATAAATACCGCCAGGGAGTTCCGGACCTAGAGGCGGACTTCGGCCAACACCAACACACCTGGCTACGGGTGCATAACTCGGGAGGGCTTGGGATAGCAGATCCTCTCCCTCTTAGTCTTTGTTGGCAACAAGGAAAAGGAGCGTAATTACTCTCAATTAAACTCTTTATATAACATTAAATTGAAGGCTTCGATAGAAAATCTACAGGCGTAAATAGACCTATACCGACGGACGTAGAGGACAGGAGAGGTACGTTCTTGTTACCCCCACAAAGCTTATGGAAACGACCGTGACACCATTAGCTCTGGCTAGTAATCACTTGCAGTAGTTTATCCCTGGTGTCTAAATCTGCTAGTGCTGGAAGGCAGGAATGTCTAGGCCGACTATCAAAGGGTGCTCGTATGTTGAATATACAAATAAACTTAGCGCCCCGACGACTGAACTGCGGCCAAACAAAACTTTTAAGCGAAGGACATGAAACTGTTTAAATCACTAAATGCGAAATGTTCCACATTTGCACACTAAGATAAAACTGTGAACATGCGATATATTGCACATTTCCACTCTAGGATGGAACTGTTTAAATCATTACATGCAAAATGTTCCACATTTGTATACAACGATAAAACTTAACATGCGATATGTTCCACATTTGCACTCTAGGATAAAACTGTTAAATCACTACAATCGATATGTTCCACATTCTGCAATCTAGAACTCTCAACGTATTTACACCTTCTACGCCTAGTTGGTACATAATGTAATAAATGCTTGGATTGTTTCTGTTGATTAAACCAAATGGAACGCTTTTGACTCAAATTGAATCACGATTTCTTAAAGTTGTGTTATTCTACTTAAAGATCGTACGTAAGCTTCAGAATGTTTCGAGAAAACTACATTGCCCCTTCCTCCTTCGTATATCCGTTACAAAAACTGAATTGGCGGTGCACCTGGGAAGTACGTACAATTTGAAATCTTGAAACAAGTGGCTTATGTTCATAGAATTTACTTTCACCAACAATGTTGACTGTTCAACAAATTCTAAAAAACTACCTTTTGAACACCATAATTAATTGACTTAAATAAATACATGAGAAGATCGTCGTATCGGGAGTTCATTGATAAGAGAAACACTATATTTTAAAGCGCCACACAAGTAGAAAAATTACAAATAACAGAGAAAAAAAAGTACAACAACGAGTTTTCGTTGCGTGGAGGAACTTTACAACTAATTTAGGAGTTTAGCATACAAGTGCACTTAAATATTAACCGCCCATGCGATTTTATTGTGGAAGGAAAACACAGGCGCGCGGTAAAGTTGTTCACAATAGTTTACAACCTTTGTCACGCTTTCTTTGTTTGTTCGCTTTATTGTCGCCGGCTGTGATAAATACGTCACCCGCTTACGGTTTGTTTTTGGTCTCCAGCATCTTGTGAATTTATCATCATAACCCATTGTGCCCAACTGTAATACGGGATAAAAATGAGCTTGTTTGAACATTTATCCGTATTTAATGTAACAATGAATTATTGAAATACATTAGTTGAGAATAGAGTATAATTACATTGTGTAAGTCGAAATAGGTCACATAAACTCTATACATAGAAAATAATGGGAATCCTATTAAGATTCCTAAAAATAACACAAACCAACTAAAAAGTACGTTTTACATCTTAATTACCAAGATATATAACTATAGGTTAGTAACATTGTTGCGGACTCTTGACAGTTTTGTGTTACACACAACAAAAACACAACGTTTCGAGAACCCATATCTGATGTTTTCTTCAGGGATAAACTATTAACACCTAAGTTATTTCCTATATTTAACAAAATTGAAACTAGTGTTGTTTAGAACGATAACAAAAGAAATCTATTCCTTATAACCGATCTATGAAATCCACAGGATTCCTCATACGGGCGGTTAGGGCGTTTTGGATACCCAGGGCAGTTCCAATGTGGGCGGTAGTTGAGCAGGTAAAGGTTCTGACGAGCCAAGAACAACGGTAACTAAAGGCGCCGAAGTCAACCGTCCAAAACAATTGTTTGTGAATCATCCACCACCCAAAAACCCAACCCCAGGTGACGTCAGAGGCACGGTATTTGACTCTTTAGAACTGAGCAGTTTACACGAAACTGTCCAATCCGTCCGTTTCCGAAATAACCAGGACAATAATAAGAGGGATTCAATATGAGGTGATTAAGTTTTTCTACAGTTTTACATTTTTTTGAATTCTACTCTTACGGACTTTTACACTTACACAATAAATAAGTATTCTCGAAACATCGTTTTTTTTGTTTGGGCGGTAATAAATATCCGGTACTATAAAGTTTTAATTCCAATTCCTCCATCGTACAGGAGAAAATTTGAAATATGTACCGGTAGTGAGTGCTAGCAAACTTAAATTCAAAATGCCATAAATAATAATTAATTTACTAGGCAATTTACTAGAAATAGTAGAACATTCAGCAAAGTACGGTGTATTGACGCGTAAAATCTAACAGTACCGTATCCCGGAAACGCTAGCGCAGCGCAAACGCAACAAAGGATTATCCGATAAGATTTGTTCGCGGGGCGCCTTCCAGGCGCCCAAATACGGATAACATTTCGGATAACCGAACGTCGTATAGTTGAGAATATAATATAGAATGATGAGCGAATAAATGTGATTGCTATAGAAAACCACGACGTTTGACCTACTCATTCACTGCACAGTAGCCTATATCCGGACACAACAGGCACATATCAGGGCATCCTAGCAGGCCTGACCGACACAAACAAACAGCCCGCATACCCGACACTGATTTAGAGGTCTCGTCAATTGTCGAGGTCAAGCGGCAGTATCGGTTTGTACAGCTGTATAACATCTGGTTCACGGCTTACCACGCCTGCTACGCTACTACGCACTACGTTCACTGAGTGCTACGTTCACTACGTCAACAATTAATAATAATTAATGGTATGGAGTAATACAGGGTGGCCCATAAGTCAGTTGTCACTTGCAATTTTTTAAGACGATGTTTGTATAAAACAACGTGGAAGCCACTTTTGAGCACCTATTGTAGGTTAGATACTCTTTAAATTAATAATTAAGAATAAATAATAATAATTACATTAATAATACAGTACTTTGTACAAATAAAGTATTTGCACTTTTCTGGTAACTTTGTATTTTCATTTCTGACAACTGACTTATGGGCCACCCTGTAGATAGAAGAATGTATGCGATCGCACTCATGTACCTTACGAGTTGTCGTCTCCTCGGAGAGTTCTTTAATATAGTTTTCTTTCCTACTGTTATTTTAGATCTACAACAGCTGATTTCTATATTCATGTTTCTATTATTGTAACAATGATAAAGTGAAATTTCCCAAGCACAAGCTATGTTCATTTTGTAAATACACTTCGGTATTCTTCTAATAGCTGATAATAACACTACATATGAAGTGTTTAGGAGATTAGGTTGATCCATTTATAAATTTCAAATGACACCAAACAAAAACTTCAAGGAGTTGTGAATTTATTTTCATCATAAACAAAACAAAGAATTTTAGGAAAGAAAATTGAATTTATACTCAGTAATCGGCGAATACAATTTAGAGAAAGTGGTTATAATCAAAACCTAGAAATCTCATCAATTCGTCTTTTTCTTAAAATAAAGACTGATTAACTTTTAAGTATTCAATTATATGAATTTAAAATCTATCACTACATCCAACTTATACTCATTTCCAAACATTCAAAAGTTCAATTTTTCACCTTAATGGTGTAACTCTGCAGGCTACAGCGTTGAAGTTCTGATTAGAATTTGTATGTGATGAAATACATTATGATTTGACAAGGGGTGATTTTGAATGATTATTGTCACAAAAATTTGCAGCATTCTTCTTTCTCTCGGTTCACAATCATGAACACGATAAATCGAACAGCGCAGTGGTAATCAGAAGTCGAATATATTGTATCAAGATTTCTATTAAAAACAACTAAATAGAGAAAGTAAAATACAATTCATCACCAAAGGATCGACATCTCACCGATGAACTGACTCCCTCAGTGGGGGTAGCTTTTTAGCTTGTTAATCCACTGACATCCAGCCTTTGACAGCCAGAGTCGATCAGGCGCGAAGCCACAGATGAAGCGGAAACGCGATGTTAGTTTGCTTAAGTGTTGTTCACAACAGGTTGCCAAAGCCGAGTTGGTTAGCGAGAGAGTGTATATTACCCAACGAAACCTGAACGAATTTGTAAAATAGTTTTATAGTGATCAATCACAGTGAAACAATATCCCTGCAATAAATTAATGGGACAATCTTTTTTTTTGTTTTCCGCCCGCAAAAGTTAAAACTATGGAACTTGAACTAATGGAATAAAACTGCAAACAAAGACTGTCTTTATGATGTTTGGACAAGATAAGACAGTATTCCCTGTTTACGAACGGTCTGACACTAAAACATCCGATGATCACAGTGCGATGTGGGAGGGGGGGAGCAACGAAAAACACTACTCGATATAGTGTGTGCCTCACGTAAAATATCAAAATTGCAAAGGGTATGATCACGAAACTCTAGAGAACTAACAAGTGTTGTATAAACTCACCTAGTCATAACTTTATAGAAAAAATCAGCTTTAATCATTAATGTAGGCCTATGTACTAGCATATGTGTTAACAGCAGAGCATATGTGAACAGAGTTTTACTTTAGCGTAGGGCCAGATTACGATCTGCTAGCGAGTGAAAATGCCGTGCCCAAACCAAGATTCGAACCCGGTTACCTGGATGATAAGCCGAGACTAACCACTCGGTAACCGCACGTAGCGGGACAAAGTACGGTGCGGTAGCGTGTTGTACACGTCAACCAACCGCATTGTCGCGTTCCTGTTGTTTGAGCTGACTGACGTCTGTAAACAAACAGTATCGCTACAATCGTAGACGACAGGTCTGAACGCGTCTATTTATCAGTGCCACGTCTAATTAAACGGCCTATTTAACATGAACACATTAATGAACACACGCCGATGAATATTTTCAGATACTCAGAGATAATGTTATCGGAACGGGTAATACAAGAATAGCTCGAGAGAAAAATGTAAAACATGCTAACAGACTGGCTGCCGATTGTTCGGCTTTACATATCGGAAATAAGAGGATGATGGAAAATATGCGACGTTTCTGGAATTATCGGAGAAAAACACTGACTGAGCAGCGTGCAGGAAATATTACTGTACTGAATGTTTTCCGGATGGATTTCCGATCGCCAGATTTATGTGGTGGCTTGATGTTTTTGTAATGTGTAATAAATCTGGGGAAGCCAATGTCACAACAGTGCCAGCTGGCTCATTAAATCGCCACAGGCATGTGTATTTTTGTTTGAGTCAGGCACTGACTAAATTGAACTGTTGAGTGTAGGCACAGTTAAATTTATAAAATCAGTTGAACTTCGTTGTACTTCATCGTTTAAATATTCAAAAAGTAAACACTTTATAAATACAGTTAGTGACATTTGGATGCGTATTATGTATAAAATTACAGATATCGCCACGTGAAAATAAGGGCCTAATGTTAATGTTTTTATAGCGAAAAAAGTGAAGATCATTTTAGTACATCCTGCTTGAAATTGTGTCGCCCATCCCTCTACACTTAATAGAAAGTATTTAGAGAGACTTAAATCTCGGTACCATACTAAAAAAAACTGTTCTGAGTCAAATTGTTCATTTTTAAATGCGACCAAACGTAATTAATTCACTTGTATTTTTTTACAATGGCCACCAAAATAACGAAGAATCAAAGTACGACAAATAACAGGATCCACAACGGCAACAGCGAACGGTTATTATTAGGCGGTTTAAGAGTGGAAAGACGGATATAAGAATATCCAAGATGATTACAAAATGAATACTTTGGTGATATAATAAAATTGTACAGTGTTATTAAGAGCGAATGTTTTCAGCACAGACAGTAGAAGATGCATTTCAAGTGTACACACAGTCCGGCTAGAGAGATACAGAGCAGGCCATCACGCCATCACGCCATCCCCGATACCACGAGCCGTTCGCGAGCGCTAAAGACGCGGTAATGACGGCGATCATTGAAACATTCATTACGATTCCCCACCGCAATCTCGACCATCATTAACTTGACAGCCTCATAAACCGGGCAGTACCGGCCAACCAACGAGCGACGTAAATCTTCAGCTTTTACTGGAGGAGAAGACATTGAGTATCCAACTATGCTTCTTCGGGACATCCTGTGCTTATCCTTTATCACTCTTCGAGCATCTTAGCATCAATGGAAATATACGAAATCATTTCTCAAGAGGTATACAGAATCTTAGGGATACATTCTATCGATTAAATCGACGTTAAATCCTTGTAACTCTCAATTACTCAATTTTCCTCAACTGATTCTCCAGAGGGTTTAGGGATACTTTGGTGACAAAGTACCCAAATTTGTTACGTCATCTAATGCTTCGGAGGAAGTGAAGATTCTTAGATAACATTATGAAAGAGACCATACGATGTTGAGGAATTGACCCAAACAGTCTACTAATTTTTTAAGAACGAAATATCCAATACGAGGAAAAGGTATTTGAGTCCATGATTACTTCATTTTCCGCATCTGTTGCACACGACTGTTTTAGTCACAGTTTACATCCGGTTGTTGAATGCTCATGTGTACACCTTCCACCCAATAGCGTGAATTGCTAATTGCTTCGCAGACCTCATCAGGTAACCATCTGTGTCAAGTCCGCTGACTCAAGGCTTACGCCATGTCGACTCAACACCCAATGGTACTACCGCATGGTCGATCGCTCGTCTGTAACTAGATACTGACTTACGTTTCAAGTTAACGACACTACAATTGGATCTCAAGTTGATGATATCACTTTCTCAAACAGCTCATCAAGATCTCATCGACTGCCTGAAAGTCAGGGTCTATTCTTTCGCTCTTTTTCGATTACGCTTAACTAACGAGGTTTCGTATCCTTGAAATACTGTTTATAAAATGTGTTTTTACCCAGGGCAGTAAATTGTGTCTAAAAAATTTAATTTCTTCGGAATTTGAAACATAAGTCGTGTAATTTTAACAAAATGTTTGGTACACGCATTTAGAATTTCGTGATAATCTTTGCAAACTAATCCCCATACTTAGTTGGAGAATACCATACAGTGTTTCAAATCTTGTTTCACTACCTGAACCCCAACCAACCCACAAAAACGATACATTTATTATACACGGATCCTAAGAGTTCCAGTTCTCTGGTACCAATTTCTGAAAATCCGAAAACACGGTGTATCACAAAGCACAACTAATTCTACTTTGGTACTTGTAAGCGCTGACCGATAGATTCAGTGCCACACGGCTGCATATGTTGCTAATTATACATAACAGAATCCTCAGCAAAACACTGGTTCTTCCTTGTTGTTGTCTAAGGTCAGTGAGAAACGGTAGCCGATATGGACATCCAAGGCCGTACAGTGACAGGCAGACCAGTAACGGGCACCTCTATATGCATGTCCGGTCACTGGTATTTGTTCCTACCACATTTTGTTACCGGGTAGAACTGTTGTTTCTAACTGTTGTTTACATCAATACTGTACGTCGACGGAAACTGACCATAACATTCATAAACGTGCCTTCCGGTCTTTTATTACTTACTTCGTAACTCACAGGCCAACATTCCAATCGGTTTTATAGGTGGTTAGTCGTAGTAAAAGGGTTAGTAACGTAAAGATCCGAAAGAAACTTACACTGTTTTGGCGCTATAAAAGGACATAATACTGGGAAGGGGGGCTGAACTAAGACATAAACAACAATAGCAATTCTTACAGCGCACTTACTGTACAAAAGGAAAATAAGCCTATAAAAAAATGATAGAAAGTAAAAAAAAACCGTGACAAAAAAATAACGGTGACACGGACTCTTCAGTCATGCTAAAACCGTGTCAAGTCACTGCTACTTCTCGCGTTGTTCGCCGAAGAAAGGTAGGTAACATGTCAACGCTAAAGGCATCATAAGCAGACGAGTGGCTTACACGTCATGGACTCTCATAGTACAAGGCTGTGTCCCAAGAACCGCCGCACCGTTTAGAAGAAAAACTAAGAGTTGCACCTCGATGAATCACCGGTTTTAAACTGATTTTGGTGCAAAATTCGGTGACTCAGTAATAGGTTTCAGTTATTTCCCAATATTCGATATTCGTCGACACGTAACACGAGTTGTTGAGGTGTAAATGATATGCACAGTTATCGACAAACAAATCAACGATTGACCGAATTACGTCAGCAATGTACTGACAATATTCGGAACTGTAGTGGTCACGTGACCTATACAGGTAATCCCGATGCACAATCAATCAGGCCGTGTTTCTCCCACACCCCGGGTCGGCAATGGCGTGGGCAGTGCTCGCCGTTTATTGCTCCACATTTAGAACTTCCAATTCAAACTCCCGATTTAAATTCTGTCCACGTCCTGAAATAACACAGTTTAACGATTACCTCTTATTACAGTTCTTTTTTGGAATCGTTCGGTTTAGTCACGTACCGCACTGTGTGGTTGGTATGCATTAAAATTGTTACATTTGCTAGTCGAAATTGAATGTGTACTATAATGATTTCTTTTAATTCTCAAAATTAATTTTTCCAATTCAAAAACGGCTAAGCGGTGGTAACAAGCAGAATCAGAGGGAAAACGCAGGATTGGTAGTTTAACTATTTATGTATTATGTCCCGTACTGAAAAATATTCTCTTAACACATTAAAAAAATGAACAAAAGGCTCATCGAATCTGTAAAAATTCTATGTTACGTGGACAGTCTGTGACTAAACTTGAAAGCAATTCCAGTTCTCTAATGACTTTCTCTTGGCACTTGCCCCCTGTGAGTCCACTGCTATCCGTCCCTCAGGGTTCCATTGTTGTTTCCACGGCTAGAGAAGTGTCCGGTCTGAGGCATCGCTAGGCGGGAGTGCGGGGAGGGGGAGGACAAAGAGAGGATCGAGAGGAGAGAGCAACCGGGCCGTCGGCCGGTACAGTTAGATACAGTGTGCTCGGTGGAGGATGGCCCTCAGGAGCAGGAGCAGAACACCTGAGGAAGAGCGGTGGCCAACTGAAGAAACGTAGCGTCACGCTCGAGCGGTCCTCCCGTTCAAGCACCTTCCATCGTAGTATACTCTTGTCAGTTGCTGACTGTTCTCCAACAGGCGAACTCAGATGCTCACGCTTATTTCCGTCTAAGGGAGAAAAGTTATTTATGTAATGAAAGACGAAATCAGTTCATTTCACAGGGAAAGAAGTCAACATTCGTACGATTAGTAGCTTTTAAATAGATATAAATACGTCAATAATGTGGCCGAATATAACGAAACGCAGTCCGAGCACACTATCAAAGCATGCTATAAAACATCTAATTTCGGTTTATCTTTTCTACTGTACTTGTAAACAAGATTGTCAGAAAAAGACACGTGATTGTAGTTTGATAAATATCAGGAAACAACGAAAATAAAACATGCTCGGAATAATCTAATTCGTGCCCTGATAAGTTGGTAGATACAACATGTTACTTGGAACTATCAGAGAGTTATCTGTCTCTCTTTCTCTCTGTCTCTGGGTGGTTCAATATTGCATGATACGGATTTTCTTGTGATAAATTCTACTTTGTTTCTATAATAAGAATAAGACATAAAGAATAGTCAATAACACGGTTGAAACACTGAACTTTACATAATTATGCTTCCTTAACAACACGCGTTTGTCGCCTTCCACATACAAAAAACTGCCTCCATAAGTCCAAAACCGTAATAATATGTGTTCTACTCATTCTGCTCCGGGGAAGAATAATTAAGGTGTCGGTTCGAACACTTTGTAGCTATGACGGGTTAAGTATCTATCACTGATCGATAATTCATGTAAATCCGATCGATCGATCGAATCGAAATGAACCCACGGATGAAGCGTTATGAACGATAATCGAAAGCCATGTAAATTCTTGATAGGTTACGCGGCCACGTGACTAACAGATTAAAAATAGAGCCAAGTCCTTGCGACCTACGCGGACACGTGAATGTGGAAAGCCTTCAGACGTCGGGCTTGAGTGGTTTGTAGGGGATAAGTGGTCAACGTCAACGGCTGCAGCTGCCGCTTAGAGGTTCACGGATGTGAGGGTTGAAGGGGTAGAGTGGAGTTTCTTACAGAAAGAATCCAGATATGGAATGAACGAAAAGCGAGAACTTTAAACAAATAACAAAATGGGATAAATGACGAGAATTATTAATGTAGCCTAAAGACATGTTCATATTCAGTTAGATTATTTATACAAGTAGTGTGCTCAACGCTCTCAGACTGCAGTAAGTTACGGTACACAACTTGGTTGCTGGTAGAACAATATGGCCGGAGGTATACTGCAGTTAAAAAGCACTTGGGGAAATCGTATTTAATAGATCAGTATAACTCCTAGCATGGTTCTCTAAATATTCAATAATGTTTGTCTAAATATTGTAAATGTAAACTGTACATTGTATAAATCACGAGTAGAGTATCCGTGATGATGTCTTCTATTTAAGATACTCTCGGACTTGTGCGCAACCTTGGAAAAGTAATCAGCGAAATTACAGACCCATCTGAGTATTTCCTGACCGAAGAGCACGCGCTGACAAACAAGTTAAATTGCAGACCCATGGCGTCTTTCCTGACTTGTGGATTTAGACGTACCAAGGGCAAGGACAATTTCTAAGCGGACGTTGCCAGGAATAATCGCCTGAATTAACCAAACAAAATGATACAACGAAAACAGTTCTTGGACATTTTACCGTACTGGAACTTTGAAAATTTACTTACATTGGATGTGAGTCTGGAAAGTGAATTTTAACCGCTCACTCAAAGAATGTAAGCATTTTCAACGGTTTACTTACTCGCAGCTTCTGCAACAACGTGACACCGACACGACACAATTCCGGACGATAAAAACCGAGGGCATGAAAAACAGCAATTGGCGGCGCTCTCAGGACGTGGTGATTAAAAATGCCGCCAGTCGGTACGAGTGCGCGATTAGGACGGAATGGAACTCGTGAGGAGGTTTGTGTGTTTCTGTGCCATCTTTGTCTTTCTTGGGGTCAGGAAATGTGATACGAGGAGTGTCACCTGGGGTATTATTGAGGGTCAAAGAATCCACCCATACGTTTAATAGTGATTCATAAAACATCACCTCAGACCCTGTTGTATCCTAAGGTCGCCGGAAATTATTATGTCTCTGAAAAGTCAATAAGGACTGATCGGTTTATTCCACCTAGACATTTTCCTAAACCAAGCCAAAGTTAGGATTAAAAAAGAGCTAAAGTCACGTGGGTTACACGGAAAACTCATCATGGCTTTATTAAGATAGTGTGCACGATTAAGGGACATTTTAAGGGCAGGTGCCAATTTTCAGGAGGTTCTGATGATGTATATTGCCTGTAATTTGCAGCCGCAGGAGCCCGAAGCCCACGCACCACCGAGCCCACACAAGGTCGCGGACAACATATCACTAGCTGAGTCGGTCGCCAACGCTGTACAGGAACACTCCGCGAGGAAGAACGCCCAAGGATAAGGCCGCCGGAGGTTCCTGGGACTCGATACATGACCGGTTACTGTACAGTACGTAATCCAAGACTGGTTTTGTCCTCATGTGCGTCGTCTGTGGATCGGAACACAGAAAAACCTTCGCCCTTTGACGGAACAATCAGCCCCGAGTGTATCGGTTTCGTCTACAATCACATCCGGAAGAGTAAAGAGCACAAGGATTCCAAACAAAGAACGAAACAGGCTACAACAAATTGCTACTGCCAGAATTAATTTGTTCTCGCTTACTTTTGTAAACAAGTATCTGCCGTTGGACGATTTGATGGCGGAGAGTATTTATGCGTTTCATTAGTAACACGGCAGGAAGAATATTGAATACAATGTTTGCAATTCAAATTCCCATTACAAAAGCATAACATCAGTATCTTTTCTGAGTTGATCTAAGTTTTAGGTACATTTTGTATACAAAACCAACCTACTGCAATTGTGTCCTTATATAATTATATATATATATATATATATATATATATATATATATATATATATATATATATATATATTATATAACGCGGTTTGTGGAAACGACAGCTGCCCCAAAAAACCCTTTATACAAAAATTGATTTTATACATACCTAGGCTAAGTTCGATGGCCAGTTTGGTACGAAATTTCGTTTCAATATGGCAGCCGTTAAAAGAAATCTAAAACTTTATTTATAAAACTAAAGAAAACCCAATAATTACTCTGGAATGATAATAACATCTTATATAGTTTTCGAGGTATTGAGTACATCTGGATACCACTAAAATAAATAAATAACATTCAGGTTTCAGAAAATCTACCTACTTCTTCCGACTGAGCCGGAAGGACTATTTGAATTAGAATTACTTGTCGAGTGGATTGTACTAAAAGCCTCGACAATCAATGATGGGTGAGCCTTACGACACGTATTGAGCCAGTTATCTAATAGGTTATGCTAAGCGGAGCACAATTGCTGTTAGAGCCGAGCGTCTAACAGTATAATGGCCCTATTGAAGCACAGTTCCCGCGGCCGTTTAAATGGTGCTGTTTAAATTGTGGCAAGCATTCGCAAATATCACCTGACACCTTTCACAGGCCGTGAATGTGGTGGATAGATTAATGTTAACTAGACTCTAGTTCCAAGGGTGGGAACTCATTCTTCTCCTGTAGCATTGTTACACGGCTATCAGTACTGTTTACTTCTGTGTATGAGCCAGTGAGTTGCTAATTGACTGCATAGTACACTGCACTTTCGTATTGGAAATCTCACAAGTTATTACGACTTTTCATCCTATTAATTTTCAAGCATGTGCAGGGAGTTGCTAACTGACTGCATAGTACACTGCACTTTCGTATTGGAAATCTCACAAGTTATTACGACTTTTCATCCTTTTAATTTTCAAGCATGTGCCAGTGAGTCGCTAACTGACTGCATATTACACTGTACTTTCGTATTGGAAATCTCACAAGTTATTACGACTTTTCATCCTTTTAATTTTCAAGCATGTGCCAGTGAGTCGCTAACTGACTGCATATTACACTGTACTTTCGTATTGGAAATCTCACAAGTTATTACGACTTTTCATCCTTTTAATTTTCAAGCATGTGCCAGTGAGTCGCTAACTGACTGCATATTACACTGTACTTTCGTATTGGAAATCTCACAAGTTATTACGACTTTTCATCCTTTTAATTTTCAAGCATGTGCCAGTGAGTCGCTAACTGACTGCATATTACACTGTACTTTCGTATTGGAAATCTCACAAGTTATTACGACTTTTATCCTTTTAATTTTCAAGCATGTGCCAGTGAGTCGCTAACTGACTGCATATTACACTGTACTTTCGTATTGGAAATCTCACTAAGTTATTACGACTTTTCACCCTTTTAATTTCGAAGTGATCTCTTAACAATTAATTTTAAACTCAGTATAAACTTTAAAAAAATACTTTTAAAAAGGTAATTAAGACGCAAATTTTATAAAATCCTAAACTTTGTAAAAACTCAATGCCAAAATTAGTTTATCCCACGTGCTACTGTTTTCTTATTCTTAAAAATGGTAACACAAACATAAACTTAACATAAATCAAAGGACAACTGTGACAATAAATCTACACATTTTTGGCCATGGCGAAATAAATAGGATCACAAACTTGAAATATGAAACAGACTTGTTGGTTAAGCACAACAACAATACTGTGACAAACTTCGGAATTTGAAACAGATTTGTTGGTGAAGCACAACAAAAATACTGTGACAAACTTCGGAATTTGAAACAGACTTGTTGGTGAAGCACAACAACAATACTGTGACAAACTTCGGAATTTGAAACAGATTTGTTGGTGAAGAACAACAACAATATTGTGACAAACTTCGAAATTTGAAACAGATTTGTTGGTGAAGCACAACAACAATATTGTGACAAACTTCGAAATTTGAAACAGATTTGTTGGTGAAGCACAACGACAATACTGTGACAAACTTCGGAATTTGAAACAGATTTGTTGGTGAAGCACAACAACAATACTGTGACAAAATTCGGAATTTGAAACATGAGAACTAAACATAAAAAATATCCGTTTAGTTGCTTTTGAAGATTGCTTTTATTTTTATATTATTCACACGATTGCAAAACTGTAAGAAAAATTTTACTCCGAGTGGCGGTGTAGTGGTGAATGAGCTCATGTTTAGGAGTGCTGTCTAAAAGCTTGTAAATGTACTTAACATATGATTATAAATAGGTATGATGAGTACACACTTGAAGGTAATGTCAAAGCTTATACAAACATGCGAGGTTCGAAGACTTAATACGGTTTTGTACCTCAAACACTTCGCCCAACAGTGCCCGACACCAATAATCATTAAAAGGAGCCAATAAAACCCAAACAATGTTTTCAAACGAGATCATAAAGCCCGGCTACGTTGTTTGTTACAGTCAAATCGAGACGCCCACAGATTGTGAGGAAAATGATTTAATAACAGCGATTAATTGAAACTCCACAAAGGAACATAAACATTTTAACGAGCGCACAAACATAGCGAACTCAGCTGGAACGGTCCCGTACGTCAGAGCCAGCAGCGGCCCGATTGTTCTGATTTCGAAAACTCGTAAACCTGACTGGTTAATAACGCGTTAATCTACTGCATTCGAAAAGCATTTCTTTACTTATGACTTCGAATCAACAATATCATTGTTTTCGCAAGGCATTAAAGTTGGTTTGACTAATGAGAGCCCTTTATACTCGTATTAATGATGGCCTATAATTATTTATGTTCCCCAAGACTCGTGTAAAATGAAGGAAAGAAGGAGGTTTTTTCTCTAGCGAAACACCTGCCATGGACGATCGGCAGGTGCTGGCACAGACTCCCGCTGCCGTGCACTGAACATCAACCGCCGCCGCCATCTTATGATTAATGGATTGACTGTCTTCTCTTCCATTGATGGACAGTCTTGTTTCTTCATCGTTTTTTAGAATGTTACGTTTCCGTAAAATGGGTACGTGGCGAACGCGAATTATTATTCCAAACTCGATCAATTACTCATATTTCTAAATTATCACAAGATAAATATATTATTGTTCCCATTAAGAATGGTTACAAGTTCGATGCTACCGGAACAAAATAAAATTACCTTCTCTTTACGAACTAAACTGTGAGTATGAGTAAATGTCTTTTACAAAAATTTAATTTTTTGTTGCATCGAAATGCAAAATTACTTGTTACAGTAATGATCATGTAAATATAAACTCGGAAGACCCTCCTAAAATCAGGACTTAATCCGCCCCTTACTCGAAGTAACTTATCGTGTTATAAAGCTAAATTTTTGCCAAACGTTTAATATCGATATATTCCAATAATCCACAGCTTACCGAGAACAACGGTGATAAGAATAACATTTTCCATACCTATATAGGTGTCAAAATGGGTCACGTTCATTTCCAGGAATTTAAACAATTATTTAACTACCCACTGCGAATAGACAACTCGTATGTGACTTGAAAGTTTCCAAGGAGGACATATAACAGATTAATTTCTCCAGAAGTTATGAAATTTTGCTGGACAGCTTTACGCATGAATAAAACAGTTTATTCTTACTTCGCCTCTGTTATACAGGATGGCATCTCTCATATTTCTGCGTTTTATTTCTGAATAACATTTCCATAAAAACACAATATGTGTAAGTCTGAATGAAATTTCGGCCACACGTCTGGCATGTGAAGAATGAATTATTATTCAAATAATTAATACGCTTGGTAATAGTTTCATTTATTTTTTAGAAACATTTAAGATTTATTAAACAATGTTTATAAAATTCAATGCATTTTTATTATTCCGGAGCACTTACAACCCTTAGAGGTAATTAAGATCTTCAATGTAAAAAAGAGCCCACTGTTCATACCAAACGACCAATGAAACTTAACCGATTTTTATTTGTATTGTACATCGGCATGAAACAATAAGTGTCAACGTAGCGTGTAGATGTAACCCACCGCCACCGAATGACGACGTCTCGACAACCGGATGTGCATACACGTGGATATTTCCCTAGGAGCAATGACGTCTTGTGCGAGAGACAGAGACAGAGACAGAAGCAGTCGATCTGATGGGAGCCAAGGACCTTGAACCTAGCGCTGACTCGCGGCTCCAAGGTCACCAGACAATGTTCTGTTGCTATCCGCTGCGCTGCGCTTCCATTTGACCTGTCGCGACCGAGGCAGCGACTGCACCGACGTGGGCGTGACACACAATGCGTTATTCATCTGAAAGGCTTTACATTCGATTCACTACTTTTAAGTCTTATATTTGCCCAACTGTACTATATTTTATCCACCTACTGGAGGCGGTTGGCGGATCAAGAAAGCACTCGTTACGCACGCATACTGGCTAACTATTTATATACGTGCGCGCCGGTGGCCGTTCACAAAGAGATTGGGTACGGTCCTTCCTTTGCGCGGAGCTGACAGAAACACACCGTACTACTATATAAAAATACACAGGCTATTATTTAATTACGTAAAATATTTTTTAATTACTCTTTCAATTGCGATAAAAATGTATCAAGAATAAATCCAAACACAAAGGACGAACCATGTTGTACTGTAAATTGCCTACCAACGCAACGTACAAACGTAAACGAGAGGATTAACCACCTCCAAACCGCCTTCCCTGCAAATATAGTCTAGAAGCTCCAAGCGAAAATGATAGTAACAAACTAGAAGAGACAATTGGTTCAACTAAAACAAAAAGATAAAAAATAAAAATGTTGAAAAAAGTTCAATTTCGTCGTGAAAAAATTTAAAACATGCGATTTTCTTAAATGACAAATTTAATTAAAATAAAAAATTCTATCAGTCATAATGAATAAAAAACACGTAAATCCCTGAAGCTATATCTCATTTATAGGCTATATTTCAAATTTTCATATTTTTATCTTAGTCGTTTTTCATTACTAAATGGACTACCTTGCCTAATTTAAATGCCTATAATTTCACAAGGAGTGATAAAAGAGCTATGCATTAAACAAAAAATGTATCCGTATCCAAAATGTACAGCACCGCCTTAATAGGCTGTATAATTTCTTGATATTCCAAGAATACGAACGTTTTAAAATATTGTTTAGTATACAAAAAACCGCAAAAATACTATTTCTTTCGAGTTCACTATTTTTTTTACTTGAACCGATAGCGGTGTATAGGCCAGAAACAAAGCTCGGTGGACTAACTGGATATAATTTATAAAAATTGGAATAAAATATAACACACGAGATTATGCGCAGTTTAAATTCACACAGCAAATTCAACCATAAACTTAGCTTATAACTTTCGGTAGTTATATATAACAGAATAGTATTATTGTCGTATAAGCTCACACCAGCAGCCAACCGCAACGTCTCTGGTATCCGCAGAGGGTCACCTCCTCGATGAATACATCTTTTTTTGGCTATTTGGTCGGTCTCCTCGATCAAATTTCAGTTTACGATGTTGCAATACGCGTGAATATCACTACTGTAATGTTGTCGTGAATGAGACTATAACGTTCATATTCAAACCCACTCGGAACATGCGTTATGGAACAATGTGATACACCAGTGCATTAATAAAATACGAATATTGATACATTTCTGTAGTGGGATAAATCATGTTGATACAATATTGTTCTACACGAATAATCGTTGATCTGTCAGTTGTACTTTAACAACTGGAAAGGTTTGGCAGAGAAGGCATTTTCAATATATAAACACGAATTGCTAAATAAACTGTGCTGCGTACGACAACTGAGGATTGACCCGGCCGTCTATTTCTACCGTTCCAGAAGTCGTAGCTGTAGGCCTACATGTCGCAACCGCCCGCCACACCGAGTCGAGGGTGACCCAGTTTGGCTTCTACTCCACCACCGCAGAGCCAGGTGTCGTGCCAACAATGTGGACGCGGACACGGGAACTCAGAGCGCCAGAAATAGCGCGGGGAACGTCCAGGTCCCGTGAACCCGCGGGCTCTTGTCAGGGGGAAACTCTCGGGGTAGTCCGATCAAGGAGGAATCCGTAATTCAGAGGTCAAACCATAAAACATGGCATAAAATCGTGTATCTCCATAAAATTGGACAAGAAACTTAATTAATATCGAGTCAAACCTAAAAACAACAAAACACTTTAAGACGAACATGAACGGAGGACGCGTATGATTAGTGTAATGGGTCGAACAAGAGGAATCATAGTTACTAGCCAAACTAAAAACATGAATGGAGGACGAGTATGATACATGTAATGAGATTAACAAAGGTAAAAATAGTTACTAGCTAAACTAAGAACAACATAATACTTTGAAACAACCATAATGTAAGGACATAATGAGATGGAGCGAGAGAAACCATTGTTACTAGCAAAATAAAAACATGAGAACAAGTATGATTAGTGTAATAGGACGAACGAGGGGAACAATAGTTACTAGCTAAACTAAAAACATGTATGGAGGACGAGTATGGTTATTGTAATGAGTTGAGTAAGAGAAATCATTGTTACTAGCTAAATAAGAACAACATAATACTTTGAAACAACCATAATGTAAGGACATAATGAGATGAGCGAAGAAACCATTGTTACTAGCTAAATAAGAACATGCACGGAGGACGAGTAAGATTAGTGTAATGAGATGAGACGAATGAAACCATAGTTACTAGCTAAATAAGAACATGCACGGAGGACGAGTATGGTTATTGTAATGAGATGAGTAAGAGAAACCATTGTTACTAGCTAAATAAGAACATGCACGGAGGACGAGTAAGATTAGTGTAATGAGATGAGCGAATGAAACCATTGTTACTAGCTAAATAAGAACATGCACGGAGGACGAGTAAGATTAGTGTAATGAGATGAGCGAATGAAACCATTGTTACTAGCTAAATAAGAACATGCACGGAGGACGAGTAAGATTAGTGTAATGAGATGAGCGAATGAAACCATTGTTACTAGCTAAATAAGAACATGCACGGAGGACGAGTAAGATTAGTGTAATGAGATGAGCGAATGAAACCATTGTTACTAGCTAAATAAGAACATGCACGGAGGACGAGTAAGATTAGTGTAATGAGATGAGCGAATGAAACCATTGTTACTAGCTAAATAAGAACATGCACGGAGGACGAGTAAGATTAGTGTAATGAGATGAGCGAATGAAACCGTTGTTACTAGCTAAATAAGAACATGCACGGAGGACGAGTAAGATTAGTGTAATGAGATGAGCGAATGAAACCGTTGTTACTAGCTAAATAAGAACATGCACGGAGGACGAGTAAGATTAGTGTAATGAGATGAGCGAATGAAACCATTGTTACTAGCTAAATAAGAACATGCACGGAGGACGAGTAAGATTAGTGTAATGAGATGAGCGAATGAAACCATTGTTACTAGCTAAATAAGAACATGCACGGAGGACGAGTAAGATTAGTGTAATGAGATGAGCGAATGAAACCATTGTTACTAGCTAAATAAGAACATGCACGGAGGACGAGTAAGATTAGTGTAATGAGATGAGCGAATGAAACCGTTGTTACTAGCTAAATAAGAACATGCACGGAGGACGAGTAAGATTAGTGTAATGAGATGAGCGAATGAAACCGTTGTTACTAGCTAAATAAGAACATGCACGGAGGACGAGTAAGATTAGTGTAATGAGATGAGCGAATGAAACCATTGTTACTAGCTAAATAAGAACATGCACGGAGGACGAGTAAGATTAGTGTAATGAGATGAGTAATGAAACCATAGTTACTAGCTAAATAAGAACATGCATGGAGGACGAGTATGATTAGTGTAATGAGATGAGTAAGAAAAACAATAGTTACTAGCTAAATAAGAATATGCACGGAGGACTTTCATAATAAAAGTTTAGTGTAATTGAAAGAACGAGAAGAACAACCCCTCCCACACTACGGTTACTACCTAAGTATTCAAATGGGCAAAATTTAAAAAAATCAATTCTTCTGATATGCTGTCTATTTCACGTGAATTGTACACCACGTTGAGGATATGTATGACAATCTACCCCCCCCCCCCACAAACCCTGTGTAGAAGTACAGAATCGCGCAAGCTGCCACTAATCGAAACTACGATCTCTTCACCTCTCAGTGTCAGAGGATACTGACCTATGGCTGACACCATAATGAAATTAACCATAAAAGAAATGATAATACAAAGCATGTTCTTGCCGTAAAAGTATACTGTACTATCTGATTTGTGTATTGGTTCTTGCAACTATAGAGCAACGCCGAGGAGTTAGTTCCACGTAATAAACTATAATCTAGATCATAAACTGGATTAACCGAATCATTGAGTTAATGAGTTAATCGAAGTTCATAATGTTTCAATTACATACTTGAATAAAAACCGTATTACAAAACCAATACGGAGAGTGCTGCAAAATCTGATATCTTCTTAAGACAGCTTGTACGCAAAAAGCGCAATGGCTGAAAGACGTTAGGAAACCTGTCCTCTTTGCTAAGCTGTCAAGCACCTTCTGGCGAGCTGTGAAAGGCGTGGATATAACAAATACAAAACAGAATGCATTATGGGTCTCGATACGAGAACAAAACTGTATTTCGAAAGTGGGACTCTACGAAACTGAAAACCTCCTGCTAGCAATCCTAATATTATTGACGTACGAAAAACAAAACTCGTACTTTCAAGTGACAGACGATTTGTAGGAGAACACGAAATTCCATTGAGATCAGATTGAGATTTAAATACCTGAAGAAGAGATCAGATCGCATATCTCGAAACGTAGTGTTACTGATTTCTTACTGAACGATGGCAAATGTCCGGAAAAATCCTGCTTCCTTCACAATTTAAACTGTTACGCTTTTTGCGGGAATTTATTTTTTCAAGAGTGACACGTTGCTAACAACACATTCACACAACCCACAGAAGGAAAATACACAAAAGCAATAACTCGTTTCGAATCAAATAGAAATACAGTACCATTAAATCTACATTCCAATAGAAAACAATGTTTTTTTTTTTGTTTTTAATGCAGGGCATAACAGTTGTATTGCTGTACTATTATTTTATATTTGGAAAAATGAATTACGCTCACGTTACTTAAAAATAGACCATGTAATGGTTTAGGCGAGCCACCCGTGTCATTCACCTCCGAACAAAGCGCGATCGTCGAGTGAACAGAGGGTGAGGGGAGATTGTAGTGGGAGGGGGGGAGGGGGTGAATGACGCACATCTTCACGTGTGGGGTCGTGTGTGAGTATGGCGGGGCACGTTCACATTTCAGGGGTTTCTGATTACACTAGCGCGACCCTTGGTACACCTGTCCTCCCGTGGATTCTGTTATGTCCCACCTAATGTGTATTTACCACTGATTAAGCACAAACAAATACCAGTTCCTCCCCCCTCCCATATCGTCCCGGAGGTCGCCACCCCAACAATGGCCCAGAGCCTGGCTTTCCCTCCATATTTACTATCAACAACAAATATCGACTGGATAGCTAACACCTATAGTGGATCAATAAATAGATAAAGTATGTGAAAAAAAAACTCTTCTACGATGAGTTCTTTTAAGTGCATGTCCTTTCTTCATTGATGAGGCCAGTATAATAGGTTGTCTCTTCATTTGGTAGGGAGGAATTGCAAAAGGCGCTATTTTCAGTTTGATTCCACGAAAGAGAACATCTTTCTTTCAATAACTAACGTAGGAATGAAAGCAAGTACAATACTTGTAAAACAGCGCTAAAGGCGTACTTTACAAACAGTGCTTTATACATTCATTGCATACAAGTCCGAGTCGGTACTTGAGCCTGACAATAAAGAATGCAGCTGGTAATTGAGCCTAATGGTTATGGCTACTCTTTTATATCTCATCTCCGGCACATAAATTAGTTTAATTGCTACCAAGCGGAAACCTGACAACGGGCGCATCCTTTGTCTACTTTCGTTTAGAATGTAGACTGGGCGAACCGGACACTGATATACTTTCACTTCATAGATCTGTTATCATACTCAAAATGATCATGTGAAATAACTTCTTTATAGACACATTTACATTTTACAAGTGAAAATGCGATTTCTTATTTTTAACTGGTCTAGAACATAGTGGATTGATCTAGTATAATATTATTCCTCTATGGTCTAGAGATTTTGTACTTTTATAATTATTCTTTTTCGGAGATTCCAGCACAATACGAAAAATTCTCTGGAATCAACATATGAGCACAAGCTCGATAAACAATAACTTATTAGCCTAAACAACTCTTGCTTTAAATTTACGTTATATTTTTTTGATGGAACTCAGATTGTAGGAAATTTCTGCTAATTTTTATTAAAAAAAAAGAAACAAATTGTTGGTCATTGAATATAAATAAAAAAGTACAAAGGGCCACAATTGTAAAAATAACAAATTTTTATGGAAGGTATACTAATAAATTCATGTAATGTGGTTTAATTTACAATTTTACAAACGTAAAACATTTCATAAATATTTAGATAGAACAATTACTTTTCAATCTCGATGAAAAATGCCAGGGTTATTGTTTCCTTTTCTTAACATAAAATAACGGTATATAGCTTAAGTACAAATCTAACTATAAATACAACACACTAGCACTGCTATCTGATAAAATAAACAAATAAGAAAACTCACCGAAACGACATTGTTTGAAGAGAGTGGCAACACGGAACACATAGCCATCGTCACCAACACACATCTAACCGCGACGAGGGCTGGCGCGCAACTGAGTTAACAGCTGTGATATTTGAGGTTAGTTTAGAACAGCTGATGTCTTGACGCTCCGATCAACCACGAGTGACTCACCGGGCGAGCGACTGGCAACTGACTGGCTACTAGCAGCCTTGCTGCTTGACGTCCAACCTCCTTGATGAGATTAGCGGGGAGTTCACGTGAGCACACACGGGTCTGCTCACTTTTAGCCCTGCACATGTTACACACTGAAGTCTCGTGCACACTTCAAGTCCTGTAGGGGATGTGATAGGGGATTCTTTTATAGTTTCCCTTGTGACGAAGCCAAACACATACGTTATTTCTAGAACAATTTGCCCACAAACATTATTAAACAATTATTTAAATCTGCATCGTAATTAATACTCAATAGCGTTTTTATCCGTTGGGCATTGAACCAAATAAAAGACATTAATTATGGTCTACGGTAAAAAGAGTACTGCGGAAAAAAAATTGTAAAAGCACCAAATTCTGTATTTAAAAAATTTATATTACAGATTATACTTTTGAAAATGTCATATATACGGTGCCTGGAAGAGAGAGAAACTCTGTTTTTGCTTAGGCGTTATATTATTTTGTAGTAAAATATAGATAGTTTTCTTTTTTCGAAAGTTAATGTTTTGAACACCTTTGTACTTATCTCTCAGTTGGGATTAAATATCTAAGTATTTTTCTACATTTCTCAGGGCCATGCCTCCTATAAACTGAATTCAATTGCATTTCTGTATGTGGAACAGATCTTTTTAATAAAAGAAACCAGATGTTAGCTGAGAGATTTTATACGGTATAAACCTCAAAATTAAAATAACCGTAAATTCTATGAGAATCTCTTCATTATAGTTGTATCAAAATATTAAGGTTATAACAAAAACTAAGTAGGCTATCTTTAGCTTTTTTGTAAGAAAAATGTAAATTTGTAAACGTTAAGGAAGAGAGAGCGTAACAAAACGTTACGTACTTTTGTTGCAGCAAGAATTGATGAGTTTCTATGTTATATGATACTACCATCGACGTATAGGCTATGTGTATGGAGATGTAACTGCCACTGTCTACTTAATTTCCCTAGGGTAAATAATTCATTCTCAAGAAACTTTTAACGGTAGTTTTTGTATAGTAAAAATATGTATTGCTTCTCTGAATGTATTGTTAACTTTGACAAACACTTGATGGCAGTTGATGGTAAGAAAAAAAAAACACAATGTATACATGTATAAACATCATGAAAGAAAAATAAAAATATACGTAACTAAAGAAGCAACGAGGCCAAACTAGTTAGATGTGTCATACAGGTTAAATTGTGTAATATGTAAACTAAAAACCTCCATGGTTATGCTACTGATACTTAAATTTTGAGGCATGTTATTGCTAGGTGTAACTAAATATGTATCATCGAAATATACTTATCAGTTAAACCATATGCTATTATAGGTTGCTCTGTTTATTTATGTTTGCATGCACACCTGTACCGAGTCATTTGTGTTATTATAAGTTTAATGTGGGGTCAATGTAGTTAGGGAATATCTTACACATAATCTGGTATATACTGTTTTTGGATTCAAAAGATAAATCTACGAATATTCTTTTCGAGTTCTGAGTAGCACTACGAGTAAATAATTTCGAATTGGGGTATACGTTGAATGTATTACATTGGTTTGTTGCAAGGATATAATAATATTTCAGGTAGGAATATACTAAATGTATCTATAGGTTTACTAACTTTATTTTGGAATATTTTTAAAAATTCGTTTGTTTGAAGCAGAGGCATCAAGTAAATTGTATACCCCTCCAACAATTAACTTTTAACAATTATTAATAAAGGCCAAGTTTGTATTTTCTTGGATAGTTGTATTTAAAATTATTTGTCCCTACCGCCCTTATTCGCCCTTAATGATCAGCATTTTGGTATTGGATGGGCTACAACTGTCGTGATTTAATCAATGACATGTTTTACTGTTCTTAATGCTGATTCTTGTTTTCTGTTGTGAAGGTTTCAAACAAAACAACTGGTAAAAGAGTTGGAGCACAAATTTGAGTAAGACATTTAAAAAACACAATTAAAATGGTGATTAAAACATTCCGGAATGCCAAATTTAAACAATGCCACGCGTCTGTAACCGCTACAGAAAAAATAGATTACGATAAATAATACAATGTCAGGATTTGACTTGTTAAGATTGATCTATGGAGCACGCTCGCGAAAAAATAACTACGACGCTCTAATAATCTAAATTGCCTTGTACCAATCCCCCCTTCCAGGTGACACCGAGGAAGTTGTGAGTAAAGGAAGTTCTGTTGAAGCTAAACAGAGTACTAGTTGGATGTGCCAACTATATCGACCCAAGTTTGGCGAACAAGCAGAGAGTACTCGTCAATCACCGCATCGATTCGACCGCAGTCACCGAATAATACAGTGACAAATGGACGCAGGTGCAAACTTTCCGTTGCAGTCACTTGTGTAATCCTACAGCGAACACAAAACTACGTAACACAGTAAAGTCTTGAATCTATTTTTCGATCCTATCACCACTACCTTTAAATGTAAATGGACGCCTCTTATTGAGAGTGGATTTCACTATCAACTGGTTTACGAATCAACTCAACTTCAAAAAATAATTTAAACCTCCCTAAAGACCAAATTTTGCAAACACATATGCAACTAAATGAAATTATTATGCCCAGATAGGTTTCTCCAATTATACTTAACCCTGATGAGGTTTTTCGCGGAGGTCATTGAACATTTTTGGTCCAAATAAGACAAGTTTATTCTCACCCCCTTAAGCCTCACTTTGCGAAAGTGATGGTCATGGCGGGTGCTGCGCTGGTAGAAATGGTCTCCATAAGTATTGCGCCTTTCCTAGCAGTCCAGATGGGACATAATGACCAAAGCTTCTCACGGAAAGCACAAAGCGGATCGCCGCATTCTGAACTGGTTGCATTCTCTGAACGCTCTTTCTCAGGATACTAGTCTGCCGAATGCAGGAGAACAATATTGAAATGCTGACAGGACCGAAGACTGCATAACTGCTTGACAGAACCTGGTAACATGCTCCTGAATAGAATGCTACTGGATATCTGATAATTAATCAATCACTCTTCTGTATTTCTGAACACGTGATTTGCTGTACGGGCCATCCGGTACTTATTGGCTGAGAGTTAGTGAAGTAAACTTGAAATTTGACATGAGGCTTAATTTCTAAACAAGGAACATCGAGTTTGATGATGGTGCATGTAATGTGATTGTGGTGTAGCTATGTCACACGCTCAGTCAGATCGTTAGAGGATTTTTTACATTGGCCTTATGGATAACCACGATAGCAACGAGAATAAAATAGAATAAATGAATTTAAAACGAATTCGATATTCGTTGGGTTGGTTGGCAAGACTTTCGTTTCATTCTATCGGGACCTTCTTCTGACGTAGCCAAGATGTTCTACGGATAGTATATTTTTCTCAAGTTGAATCGATTTTGAGGTACGGGTTGATGTTCTGGGGGTCCATCCACTTGGTAAATTTCATAGAGTATTTGTCCTCCAGAGATGGTGTTTGCGAATCATCTCAGGACGTAGGAGGTTCGAGACTTGTAAACCTCTTTTCGGTGAATTAAAAATACTTACTCTAGCGTGTCTGGTGGGGTACGAGCTTGCTCTTTTGTTAAGGGCAATCCAAAGTTTTTGTAAGCAATGGATACTACCATCAGTATCCGACCAGATCAAGAGAGCTGATATCTGTGGCTGCCATAGTACCAGCGCATTTGAGAGGGGTCCATACTACTTGGGTGCAAAAGCTTTCAATGCATTATCATTGGATATTAAAAATAAGCACAATTTACGTTTATTTAAACAAAAACTAAAGACACACTTTCTTTATAAATGTTGTTACTGTGTAAAAGAATTGTTAGGTTAGATATAGTTCTTAGTATTTAACGTGTAATGTAAATATGTATTTTGCATTTACGAATATAAATCTTGAATCTTGAACCTTCGATAAACGGTGTATCAGTTTTAA
This sequence comes from Homalodisca vitripennis, assembly GCF_021130785.1. Classification (NCBI taxonomy): domain Eukaryota; kingdom Metazoa; phylum Arthropoda; class Insecta; order Hemiptera; family Cicadellidae; genus Homalodisca; species Homalodisca vitripennis. The sequence continues at coordinate 149,904,751 of NC_060212.1, forward strand.
TTGTATAGGGACGAGCTTTAGCAAACCCTATAAATCAGGCTGATATCTCGAGAGTGCATTGAGCTGTAACTGTGAAATGTTGTATATTTTGCTTAGCTATCACAAAGGATTCATACAAAAGACCTCTTCTGTCTGTCTGTCTATCTGCCTGTGTGTGTGTTTTCCACTGGATAATTAAAGAACAAATAGAGCAACAGACTTGAACGAAGCTTGTTTCGCGACTCGCAGTGTGGCATACACTTTACCATGCTTGAAAGTATTGGTTGAAAGTAAGTTTCCTACCACCATATAAAAATGGTTATAGTGAAATTGCGCTAAACTTCAGAATGCGATTTCGTTCACTGAAACAAGTGAAATTTATGTGTCCTAAAGTACTTGACTTTCCTTTATCTCTCTTCATGGGTTTTCTACTTACAGATTCATAACTCATTAACATTTTGTCTCAAGATTTGTAATTTTTAATTGTATAAAGAAATGGACTTAGAGTTAGTAGAGAAAGCTGTTTTAAAATGGCGACTCTAAAATATTTTACATCAATTTATCAACTTTGTGTAATTAAATCAAGTATTTTATTTATTTAGCTCTAGGCCTAATTAAGGCCGATAAGCATACAAAGTAACGACAATATAACTCAAAACTTTTACGTATTACAAATGTTTGAGGTACAAAATACCTTCAGACAGATACATAAATATTTCTGAAAATATGTTTGTAGCAATTGTTTTACTTACACTATTTTGCGCTAAAGAATGACATCCTGATGTTCAATAATACGAAAACATTCGGTTTATTGCAATGATTCATAACTTTTGCCATCCTTTGAAACATTACTCAATAAACGTGTGCAATAAGCAATATAAAGGATGGACACTAAACAGTAGTATATTAGTAAAGAATAACAAATTATTACACAGTATTAATTACTATAACAGTATTAACTGTTCTACGACTGATTGCGGGAACTTCCGTGATTCTACGTTTCTTGTGACATTGAATAGAACGCGACGAATAAAACGGAACGCCACGGATCTGAGAACGCCGATTGAACTACCAACGAGAGAGCAAGGGATCAAAGCACTCTTTCGGAACCAAAATGTGGTTTTAATAAGTGCTCTGGCCGTAACGACTGGACGGACAGGGCTGTGTAGCAGACTGAGTGTAATTCATGCGCATGCAAAGTATGGGAGCGAATGACCAGCGCTAGAGCTAGGTTGGACTAAGAACTGAGCAGCGGCGGCCGCGGCCTTGGCCACGTGAGAACCCCCAATTGAGCGGCGGAGGGGCGTTGACCGGCTGTAATGAGTAAAAAACAATGTTCTCTCACCCCCCCCCCCCCCCACACCGATTCATGGCTGTGGCACGAGCGTAATTGTACCATCATGGCCGGAGAGGGGGAGGGGGAAGTGATCACGAAGTAATAGACAGTAGTAATTGCAGTGGACACATGGAATATACGACTTGACGGACATTTTCTTTTGAACCGCAAGTATTACATCTACAAGGAAACTTCAGATCACAAATTAGAAACTTCTATTTTTTTAAGAAACTTTGTAATACATCACTATTAAGAACGATTTATTTTGCACTAGTTGATTCAAGATTGCAGTATGCCTTGCCATGCTGGGGAGGAAACTATAGATCATTAATAGATACGTTATTATTAAAAAAAATATTGTACGAAAAAAAATTTAAAAAAAACAAGTTCCTTTCCATTCTACTAGATGTTAAATATTTTACCTACCCAGCTTTTTTTATTGTCATAAGGTTGTTCTTTATTAGAAGTGGAAATAGAGAAAACACAATGCCTATTCATTTTTATAATACAAGAAGTTCTGAAAATAAGCTCTTATGACTACCCAAAGTAAATAAAGTCAAATTTCGTAATTCCTTTCAATATCGGGGACCAAAACATTTCAATCAACTCCCACTTCCAATTAAGAGTACAAACACTATCGAACATTTTCGTAAAAAAACACTCGTTTGGTTTTTTTTCTGCATTATGTAGATATCTTAACAAAGTTTTAGAATAAATACGTTCTTGACATAAATAGTTAATTATATATATATATATATATATATATATATATATATATATATATATACATATATATATATATATATATATATATATATATATATATATATATAATATATATTCAATTAAAGGCATGCTTTTACTTATGTTATAGTAACAGTAAAACCTCAGATGTTACAGTTAGATCATTATTGCGTTTTTAAATTAATGCTAGACTAAATATTACTTGTTTTTTTTCTCACAGTTATTGTTAATTTACTTTGTACAACTGGCCACGCTACTGGATAAAGTGGTCAGGTCTATTTTCACACACTCAAATTATTATTTCTACATGTACTTCAATATGGGAATTAAAATTAATTTATTCATTTATTACTTCAAACAATAAAATTGTCTTATAAATGGAACTTGTACTCAGAAAATTCAACTAGTAATTGCCGAATTAAGTGTTTAGTAACATTATATTTTATGGCATAAATGACACCGTATATATTTTCCGTCTTATGCATGTCAATACTGGCTGGATATTTCGAAGTTGTAACTGATCCAACTTTTAAGTATTGTGAGGTAAAGTTGATAAAGCTAAAGAATGCGTGACTTATTTACACCAACTGTTATTCTTATTTCAATATATCAGTTTCAAGTAGACCTCTAATGCACACATTTAATAAATATACTATAAACAATATTATACAATAACATAGAATTAATACTAATGAACCACTATAAACTATTATTCTTAACCGATTGCGAACAAATTTGATATCGAAAGAAGTCTCTAGCACATATCCAATGCCGTAATGATTGTGAATTGTTTATCGGAGGTAATATAAAGGTCCAATGAAAAGTTTCATTTTTTTAAATTAAATATGCCCAGAACAAATCTGTAAGCCAATTCCTTTGAGCAAAGACTCGGCAGTTTTATTACACATACTATTGATTTAAATAATTTGGAATGGTATGATTACTTAACAGCTATAACTTAACCTTTTTATACAAGTATACAGCAAACATATAGTGCTTCAAAACGCACTACATTTTGCACAACTATGTAGATAATCCAAAATGCTTCAAAATAGTATATGTTAGAGATGTAGCCTTGAAAAGTGTTTTATAAATATGTATAATACAATATAAATAAACCTTTCAACACTTTTTGTAAACTTTTATTTTTGTTACTATGTACACTTCGAAATCTGTGATTTCATCTTCAGGTACTAAGGTTAAGTTATGAAAATAAATAATTAAAACCAATTTGTCATGTGTTTTTTTCACTACCTTGGTGGCTAAATTTGTTGTATTTAATTTTATGTGTGATCAATGTATATTGTTTGAAAGTCTATCGAATAATACATTTTTTGTTAGAAAATCTTTGTCATTTAATAATATATTATGATTAATTTTGGTAGATAATAAGCGACTTTTTTTGCTTGTGTGTAAAATTTCAAGATTGTTTTCGATGTTAGTGTATGTATGGCCGGTGTTATTTAAATGGTCTGCATATTTTGAATTTGACGATGTTTTCAATGCTTTTATGTGTTCATTAAATCTAATTTTGAAGGATCGGCCGGTTTGTATGTATCGGCCGAAATGTACATAGTAACAAAAATAAAAGTTTACAAAAAGTGTTAAAAGGTTTATTTATATTGTATTATACAAAATAGTATAGTTTACATTTTTTGGAAATACTATAAAATTATTAACATTTCAGCCATCACATAATCGTCACGAGAATGACTGTTTGTAGATTAACTTTCAATCCGATTATCCATGTTATATTTATATTATATCCACTCTGTATGTTCACAGGGCATCTCAAGAAAGAAACGTGCTTTAGACTTTAAATTTTGAATGCAGTCTTAGAGATGCCTGTTACGCGATACGTTGTGTAGCGTACTCCTACCTTGCATAAGAGAAGGAGATCTTATCATTTATATATATATATATATATATATATATATATATATATATATATATATATAAATAAACTATACTATTTTGGAACATTTTGGATTATCAATATAGTTGTAAAAATTGTAGTGCATTTTGTAACACTATATGTTTACTGTATACCTCGATAAAAAGGTTGGGTTATAGTTGTTAAGTATATTGGAACATTATTGTGATGTAGCACTGAATATTTGACAAACCACCTTAGTGCATGTCACATTAAGATCTACGAAATCCAATTCTACGGAAAGAATACGTTTAATTAGAACGTCATCTCTAGATTACGTTGTATTCGTCATTTTTGCCAGGGACAATTCACGGTATAGCTGTATAGCTGAATGGCTCCTAGTTTAGCGACAAATAAAATATAATTCTGCGAAATAAAAGCTAAGAACTGGAAATTGAGTAAATCCGTTAGTTGTTAATTTTCAATGCAATAAGGAAAGTACGAGATCGATCTAGTCTGGCCGACCCGCAAACCGGGGGAATCGTCCACTTCACTTAAGTAATTCTTACTCATTACAAAAAAGACCATTGCACTGGCAACTTTGTTGTGTGTTTATTAAACCGCGATCACGCCTCTCTTGTTCACTTTAAAAAGGGAAAAGCTGCTAAGATGCAAGTGGCTAACTTAACAGTTAATAAGTGTCGAAAAACGTATTTAGTCAGATAGGAATCAGTTGGTCTTGGAATCTCAAAAATTCCGAAAATCCTCTCATGAGAGTCGTTGTTTTTTTTGCAAAAGATCTACGAAATCTACAAAAACGTTCGAATACGCTGCTTTTAAAAAAACCACATTACTACTGGTTCAGAAGTAACACGGTCTTCCCCTACTGGACGTCTGGAGTCCAGGAGGGACTGAGACAATGTCTGGACCGTACCCAGAACCGGGTAACCGGGTCAAGGTATCCACTTACCCAACTCCATCATGGGCGGGCGCATACCACCGGTAGGTTACCTAGCTTCACACACTGCTTGGACATCTGGGTTACAATTACAACACAACGGCAATAATCTTCCTGGCGAATTCCACGTGGTCACGACTTCGGAACAACTTCAGCTGGAGAAACAATCGTTTTCAGGCAATCTCAACTTTTGTTTTCGATTTTGGTGTCGTATTAATATTACCTATTTAAAGATTGGTTGAAATCAAACGCCACAATTGCACAGCGTTTGAAGAGCTTTTGAAGTAAGCTCTACAACTTTCATTCCATCTCGCCATCTACGCATTTGAATCAACTTGAGTTCAAAAGTGATTTCTCAATTCATTATAAATTCTCATATTTGAATCAGATTTCTGACCTTCCTAGCATGGGTTCTGGGATCAACAGAAGCTCAAGATATATACATGAGTGTTGAGAATATAATTCAACTTCAGCTAAATTCACATTACAAATAAGCAATTCGAAACCAACCAACCCAAGTAGCATTAATTTTAATGTCTTCATGGTGTGAAGAACTTGTTATCCGGCTACCCATAAGACTTTTGAACAATATTCGCTAAAGCCTAATAAGTGTTTATGAATGGCGATGTTTAGAGTTTCAGAAATAAAATTAAGTAATCTGTTGCCCAAGGGAAACTCTATTTTGCGAGTCAACCTGGTATGCTGAGTGATATACGGCCTAGCCCACGTGTTGATAAATCTACCTACTGTACCGTCCTTATGTCTGCAGCTATCTAATTTACAGTGAGTGTTACGTGTCGCACACAGCGAAGTGCACACGTCTTCGCTGTTACGTCATTACGCGATTAGACTGTTATACACTTTAATTCGTATAGGAACTGTTGCACAAGCGATATCCTTTGGGGCGACAAGACCATGAACGGTAAAACGCAATTTTAACAACCAAATCTATCGATAAATTAAATACGGGCGTACTGTGTGTTTTACGGCCTCTTTATAGTTACAGAACAATAGACGACGTCTTACCATCAAAATAGTAATTGCTAGCTCAGCTACCTCTTACGACTCCAGATTATTTATTGGCAGCTAGAAACAATAAGGTTTAATTAAAATATTATGTAACGTTTTTGTTAATGGTAAACACTACACTTTAACTATTACAGCGATAAACCGAAAACGAGCAAATAATTGTCTTCTAAATAATAATTCTGTACCTTGGATCACAAAGTATTTCTTTAGCCTAAAAAAGTCGTTCAGGTTAACTTAATGAGGATAAAGCATTGGGACCTCATAAGATTGAGGTGGTGCATTCAATTTTGGGGTTGATACATATGTTTTATGTTGGATTCATGCTCCTGAGCACATAAGAAGTAGAAATATCACTTCACTTGAAATTACACGCATTTAAAACAATAGATTTAGGTCGTTTTGTAACCTGAACCAAAAACGCATACATAAAGAACAAGAATGTGACATTTTTACAGTATGTACATGATTGTGTACATTCAATCAATTAAAGGCGACTATAGCTTCAGCCTTCAGGGATTGATTTGTTTTTTTATATTTATTTACGAATTAAGGAAATTATATTTTTTTAAGTCCGATTCCAAAGTCCGCATCTAATGATCGCATAAGGCAAAAATATTATATTATTATTTACAAAATAGAACCCATCCTTATATCAATTTCTTTCTTAGTATTTGGATTTTTCATTGTTTTTTTAAATCACACCATGTTGGGACTCCACTCTGTGTATATATATATAACACTCAGGAGTCCCCTTCTCTTGTAAGTATAATTACCAGGATTATCGAGTTAACATTTCTACCAATTAAGAACTGATTCAGAGCCACAGTCCAGCACAATCTTACAATCAGCAGAAAAAGAAAGTTTATCTTACTGATTAGCTTTCGATTAGATACTAACTCACAAACGCGCTGCTGATTAGTGGCTTGATATAGCCTTACCTCTTTTACAACAAATTTAGCACATAATATTTAGCTTACGTCATGGAGAATACATTTATACCAATGAAACACTAATACGATTTGAGCTGAAACTGCAGTAAAACTCGCAACAATAACAAAGAAGATTATTGATGGCATTGTCCGATTGGTTTGAATATGGGAATGATCTGATTGATACATAATAACCTGAACAATGGTTTTGTTAAACCAGATTCGTTCGAAAACATGTCACTGCTGTTTTGATATAAATAACACGAGGCTGCTAAGCATACAAATTATACGCTGAAATACCCTTACATATATTCTCATTTAAATTACATGTATAAATAAGTCATAATCAGTCTATTTTGTAAGCTGTTCAACAGTGATTCTCTGTTGTAGCAATTTGGATGTGTCAATTCGACCTGTCCAGAAAAAAATCGTGAATACAGAGAAAATAAAACAGTTACATCACAGAAGTGCAACACGGTTCGTGACTCCAAAATAATTAAGAGGGCATTAAGGATGCAATGATGGAATTGCAATCACAAATTATGCAAAGCTGCATAGCGGTCGCCATAGTTTCTTTGCATTACGTGAACATGTGAGAAAGGAAATTCTACTCGTACGAAACGAGTTATTTATTTACTCCACAGACAAAAAAGATATTGATCTCAAACTGTACTGAACACAAAGTTGATAAATCCGCACAACCTATTGGTTTGAGTAGGACTAGCTTTCGATTGAAAGGGAAATCGTACAGAACGTACAGCACTGATGTTGACGACGATAAAATCCCAATCCCATGGAACCCACTCACCTTTTAGAATTGAGTCACATCGACTCCTACGGGCCTCTTGAAACTCACGTGTCCACACTCGGTGCCAGATAAGTACCATAAGGGAGGACCGGTCACACCTACCACGTGACCGAACCGGTTCAAGGTTTCTGGTTCAATTGTCTGACTGTCACTGTAACACCTCAATACATAAGTGATGTCTGCATGCATGTGACTTATTCACAATGACATAACATGCAAACACCATGCAAAATCATGTTAGTTGACGCAAGACCCAAAACTCAGATTACGAAGTGTGACATAATCTCAAGATAATACAGGTTCATATACTACTTTAACCAGAGCAATTTTGTACCAGTGCAGGGTCTCTTGGTAGTGGGCAGAGCAAACCTAGCAGGGAACGTCATATTCCACAAAATTCCTAATTTCGATAAGAAAAATTCTAGTTAGTCAATAGAACTCTTCCAGATATCGCTTTCTTTCGGTGCAGCTTTTCACGTAAAATCAAGAGTGAAGATATTGCCTATAGTAAAGTCGAAGAGTTTCCGGGAGCATCACAAAGGACTTCTTGGCTTTCAGTGGCTACTTCATGTGTGATGGCAATTATCGACGCCTACTGGTCACAGTCCATTCTCTGGGCGATTTTGTACGGCGAATGTTGTGTGATGATTATCTCTCATTTCTCCTTCCCACATTCAGCTGGAGAGGACGGTGTAGTTTTATCATCTTTGCTCGAGTCGCAGGCAAACAGGTCTGTCAGTTAGCTTGTGAGGAATTAGGGAAAGTATAATTTTATTTTATGTCCACGCACTATCCAATTTCGTATATTTCCAATCAACCTGGAGATCAAACGAATCTTCGTATCTAAGATCATCTTCCTTAGTCCTTAGTTCCTAGTCCTCTATGGCCCTTGTTTAAACTCTAGGGCAATTCAGTCGTAAATCAATCATATCTTGATACAGGACTATTTTTTGTAAATAGCTCCGAAACACTCGTGTACGACCCCGTAAGTATTCGCCATCCATGGGACATTCTTCTTCTGCGTTGTCGTACTTATCGTAAATCAGTAAAAAGCCATAACAATAGTGACATAAATGAGAAACCGCTGCTTGGATGGATCAGGTCCCGCAATGAAATTTATAACACACCTGAAATAAGCAATTATTCTACCGCCTAATCTACCGCACCATTATAATATACAATTACAACTGGGTAAAACCGCTAATTCCATGACGCTATTGTTGTTGAAGAATCCAAATTTTATTTCACTCACAGAAAATAATACCCTTAAGACACTCCGTCAAAACTTTTCTGACCGAGACTTTTCTTACGTGAGATATTTTAAGAAGAACTTATAAACAACTAGACCAGTGTACAGATTTTAGATGTTCTGCGTTTCCCTAGAATTGTCACGCCCCATAGTAGTAATACTCATCGGATCATTGATATACACCACCCTCTCTTTCTGGACGAAATTGCTTTGTTTTTGTTCCACTGAGAGTTCACTTCGCTTTCCTGGGGAAAATGTAAAGCACAAATCTCCTTTACGTTAGATCCTACAAACGGTCGTGGAATAACCTAACCTAACCTAACTCAACCTGACCGCGACCGCGACCGCATTCAGTTCAAGGCCAGTGCTCGATTCTTCCCACGAAATGCTCTAATGGTCACTCATCAACTTTTATACCATTCCCGCCTACCGATCGTATTTAGTACTGTGCTATAGACACGCTGGCCTACGCCTCCCTCGATTGTTGCTTGAGATTTAGCCTTTGTTCTTTATCAAAGTGACGCTAACCTTCCCATTGTGGAATTTAAAATATGTTCCAACAATACAGAGCATAGACTAAGAGAAAGGATAAAGTCGGGAATGATCAGTAGTTGGGAAGAAACTTCAACCGTCCAATTCATCATTTTCGTGAGATTCCATAACGCTCACGGTAATGCCAAGTTCGATTTTTGCATCAGGCATGAGAATACCACCGAATTATACTATAGTGAGAATGGACAGACTGAAAGCATTATTAAATAACACTACCAAACTAACTCACTAACTTTAACCCTCACAGAGGGTGCTTGTACACCCTCGTGTATTATATTAACAAACATCGAATCAAAACAAATATTAGTATAATTAATAACAAATAAAACCCTATTTAAAACATTTTTCATACATGTGTTTCGGCATTCAGCCCAGTGTACATTATACTCGTGTAAAAAAAAATACATTTTTTTAGTTTCTATTTATTATACTAATATAAAGATAGCCCTATAATGTGGAGTTAATAACATAACATAACAAATATAATTAATTTATGAACAAACACTCCAATAATCAAGAAATTTTATTTGTTTGAGGATTTTCGTGTTAGACTTCACTATTGATTATGGCTCATATTACCGAATTATAGGCATATGTCAGTATGTGTTGTAATTCGTTTATCCTCTCATACTAATTAAATCTAGAATAAATAAACAAAATGTTGATTGTACATATGATGAACATATCATTAAATATGAATAGAATTATGTTGGAACCAGTTTACTAATAGTGAGTGCTTTGTGAAATTGGATGTGATTAAAAACGTATTGAAACTACATTGCTTTAAAGGGAATGAAAACAACTCACCACGCTTTTATTGCTCGTATTTCTCGTCTGATGGTATATTTTCTTGAGATGCTGAGAAATACCAATAAATTATTTATTAAACCCAACGATAGATTGCAGCACGTGCCTTGGGTTCTGACCTTTATCGGTGAATTTTATCACAGACTCAATCATTCAATCAGATTGTCAAAGAGTACTCAATTTCAAGAATTCTCCGTTTAAGTTATACATTGGCACGACCTGCAGTTGGAATTGGAATATTGCGATACTTCTTTATTAGCAAGGTCTTAGATTTTGCAGCTTTAATTTAAGATTTATTACAGTTGGGAATTGGAATTGGAATAATATGATATTTTAGTAGTACTTTACATGGTTTTGCAGCTGTAATTTCCGACTCATTACTTTTGGGAAATGGAATTAAAACAATGTGACAATTCTTTAGTAGTGATGTATATGATTTTTAAGGTGTAATTTACGATTCACTCACTACTGTTGGGAATTGGAATTGGAATAATATGATACTTTAGTAGTACTTTACATGGTTTTGCAGCTGTAATTTACGACTCATTACTTTTGGGAAATGGAATTAAAACAATGTGACAATTCTTTAGTAGTAATGTATATGATTTTTAAGGTGTAATTTACGATTCACTCACTACTGTTGGGAATTGGAATTGGAATAATATGATACTTTAGTAGTACTTTACATGGTTTTGCAGCTGTAATTTACGACTCATTACTTTTGGGAAATGGAATTAAAACAATGTGACAATTCTTTAGTAGTAATGTATATGATTTTAAGGTGTAATTTACGATTCACTCACTACTGTTGGGAATTGGAATTGGAATAATATGATACTTTAGTAGTACTTTACATGGTTTTGCAGCTGTAATTTACGACTCATTACTTTTGGGAAATGGAATTAAAACAATGTGACAATTCTTTAGTAGTAATGTATATGATTTTTAAGGTGTAATTTACGATTCACTACTATTGGGAATTGGAATAGTGTGACATTTCTTTAGTAGTACTATACGAGTAGTACTATACTATAGTAGTACTATACTATACTCGTATATGATTTTGCATACGATTCATCATTATTGCGAATTAAAAAATATGGCAGGAAACTGATCAAATCACATATTAGGAGTGGGAATATTCGATTAAGTAATTAGCAAACTCACAGTGTCTGGCCAGGAAAGGAAAAAGTCATGAAAACAGCAAATAGATTTTATACTGGTTTTTGTCCTTTAGCAAAAACACGCCTGATTAACCTTGCAATGTCGAATTTTAAAAGATGACCAGTAATAAAAGTAGTTCACATGTTCGTTCTTAACTACACGCTGTCCATGTTTTGAACATTCAATTTTTATATTTTGGTTATGTAGATGTGAAGTTGCTTGCACAGTGTAGCCTACAGATTAAACCTTTTTGAGATATCTTGCCATACGACACATTCGCACATTTGTTCCTTAATTTTGGTTTCATACCTGTGCATAACAAAAGATTATTGACCCAGTCACCAGGTGAAGATGTTGTATGTGTGACTAGATTACATGTACTATTACGTCACATGTTCAAATCCTATAAGATTTTACTCGGTTTTTCTACAAATTTATTTATTCTGCAGTTTCTCCTTGCCATAATGGTTACCTATTGTAAAAATGTTTCGTTGACGCTCAGCCAAATCCCATGGAGTGACGTGCAACATCATTGCCCTCAATTTTATGTACATAGAAATGAAGCTTCATGCGAAATTTCAATATTTCCGTATGCTAGTCCATTCTAGTGATAAAGGACGGAGATACAGACAGACATAATTTCAGAAATGAAATATTTCTACCTCTTAGAGTCATAGCATGGCTCTGCCAATATTATCAATAATAATTAGTGTTAGTATCATATACAACGATACTAATTTTTCCAATTTATCTTCACTAATAAACCGTCATTATTTAACTGATAGTGATGCCGCAACTTGGCGGCCTCTACAAAGTTTTGTCCTTTATGCTGAGTTTCGTACTGTGTTTATGTATTCTTGACGGTGAATATTTAGTTAGATAATATCCATGCAGTTCTTATTTCTATTTACAAGGGAAAATAAAACTTGGAAGCCCAACTGTAATAATATAAATGGACATAGATGTTTTCTCCTCGGTTTCCAATGAGTGCGGATGGGAGAATGCCGTGTTGAGTACGTTCAATTGCCCTTTTTCATAAAAAAATATCCCAATTATCCAGTCCCTACACTTGCAGTACGAACAAGTGCAATCGACTGGGCCGCTATCACGCTAGGCGTGGTGCATCTGTTTACTGACTCACCTGCAATAAACATATTAAGCGCAGTAATGCTTTTCTTTGAAGCTGTATGACACAGTTCTGTACCACATGTACCATTACTCACCTTTAGTAATTACGTATTTCGAGCTTCACGTCTAAGACGCTAATTTATGTCGCTAATCATCCTTTCGAAGGATGACAACAAGCCGACATGGATACTCATATTACGATGTTAAAATACAATCTAGATAGCTCCTAGTTATTTTCCATGAAATAAAAAAATGTATCCACTTTTCATGAATTGCACTTGAAAGATATTGCTCAAAGCAACCAATAAAGCACATGCAACGTAAGTAACATACGCTGAAAGGAATTTAAAGGAGATGGATGCTAATACTGTACTACAAGTAATTTATATTGAACTACAAAATTACCATAAGCATTACAACTGGACCAATTAAATATGTTCTTTACCAGATAGATTTTGAGTTTGGCTCCTAACAAGTACATAATAATAAATATTCAATAATCTTACTTTGTTACTATAGTTCTGAATTCTTACAAACGTGATTTATGGAACTACTTTCAGGTTAAGTCCTTAGATTTCATAATGATAAATAACGATTATCAAGCACTGGAGTCAATATTAAAATTTGACTCGTATTGCTTTAATTATAATATAACTCGCACTTTTGTTATTTCCCGAAAGATTTTAAGTTTGCAGTTCTGTTGCGGTACGGTATATAAAAATGTCAGTCGAGACAAAAGTATTGAAACAGAACACTTAGGTTCCAAAATCATGCTCTTGATCAGTGAAATCCGAAAAACAAACTACAACGAAACAACAATAAAGATTTGTGCATAAAAAAGTATACGTTTCCACAATCTTATAGCGTACCTATTCAGATTTTCGATTTTACATGATCTAAAATGAATAAACTTGATAATTTGTAGATTAAAGGTATTACAGCTGTTTCAGGTAGAAAAATGTTTTGTACTTGAAAAATGAAAGGCTCATGAGTACCGCCATTCCCTCTTTATTTGATGCAGTAATTTTATCTGATGATTCTCTTAAGGAGTGTAAGAAAATAACTCAGTGTCTCAATTTGACTTCAAGTTGCCTTTTTATGGCACCCTAAAAGGATATTAATATTAATTTTAGCGGATGCGTATGAATGTTTACATTTTATACGGACGAAAATGCAACAACAATATAAATGAGGAGACCTTGGAATGAGAGTCCATTTTGCGATGGAAGATTCCATCCAAAATCGCAATGGAAGAGTCCATAATGCATGTGTAACTAATTCGAACTCACGTGACTTCCCGTATAAACAAATATAGACCAAGCAGAACTGAGTTGTAGAACGCGGCAAGTGAGTTTTACCGACGTTTTCCCTTACGCTCGTGCTATGTGCCAAAATCCGACCCGATGATAGGATGACCGACCCTGTTGGCAGGAACACTAACCTTTAGTTAGCCAAAAGGCCGAGAATAGCCGAACCCAACCCTTTGAGTCCCAGAGTAAACTTCAGTCGCAGCGACAGTGGCGACGCAGTTACGTCTGGCACAACTGCAACACGTCTGGGGAATTCGCGACGCTTGTAAAACTTACCAAAGACACCGGTGCAACAGTAACATAAAGCGGTTTCCAACCGTTCGTTGTCGTTACACACCTCGTTCGTCACACTATTCGAGGTGTAAATGTGATATATTATGATTAGTACTCGTAGTTAATTAACCGGAATTGTTTCCGGTTCACTGAAAAAGTTAATATAGTCACCTGTCGGCAGCGCACAAAAAGCTCTTCGAGGTGTAAATGTGATATATTATGATTAGTACTCGTAGTTAATAACCGGAATTGTTTCCGGTTCACTGAAAAAGTTAATATAGTCACCTGTCGGCAGCGCACAAAAAGCTCTTCGAGGTGTAAATGTGATATATTATGATTAGTACTCGTAGTTAATAACCGGAATTGTTTCCGGTCCACTGAAAAAGTTAATATAGTCACCTGTCGGCAGCGCACAAAAAGCTCTTCGAGGTGTAAATGTGATATATTATGATTAGTACTCGTAGTTAATAACCGGAATTGTTTCCGGTCCACTGAAAAAGTTAATATAGTCACCTGTCGGCAGCGCACAAAAAGCTCTTCGAGGTGTAAATGTGATATATTATGATTAGTACTCGTAGTTAATAACCGGAATTGTTTCCGGTTCACTGAAAAAGTTAATATAGTCACCTGTCGGCAGCGCACAAAAAGCTCTTCGAGGTGTAAATGTGATATATTATGATTAGTACTCGTAGTTAATAACCGGAATTGTTTCCGGTTCACTGAAAAAGTTAATATAGTCACCTGTCGGCAGCGCACAAAAAGCTCTTCGAGGTGTAAATGTGATATATTATGATTAGTACTCGTAGTTAATAACCGGAATTGTTTCCGGTTTCACTGAAAAAGTTAATATAGTCACCTGTCGGCAGCGCACAAAAAGCTCTTCGAGGTGCTAACATGGGATAAATTATGATTAGTAAGTTATAAACATGAATTCGGTTCACTGAAAAACATAAAATTGTCACCTGTCGGCAGAAAATTAGATTTTAGTGTTTAATAACTGGTAATAAGTTGTAAAAAAAAGATCGTGTGAAACTTTTTTTAATATATATTTTAAACATTAGTTGGCTGAGCATTAGCAAAGCCTGCTACTCGTGAGGCTGATAGATGATCATTTCTGTCTTATGTCATTGAGATATCTGCGTGATATCTCGAAAATTACATCACCTATAGACTGAAATTTTGCATGAGGCTTCATTTCAATATAAGCAACACAAGTTTAATGGTCGTGATCTGAGGAGAAAATAACAGAAAAATATAAAATTCTAAACAAGCTGAGTACTATCATATGAGATCTTAACATATGACATATTAACATATGTAGGTTATTCATACAGTATGTAAAGGAAAAAGTCAATGTTAAAAGTATTTAAAAAGATTTTATTTCAGCGCACTCCTGCGTTGATGTGCCCTCACTACCTCACCCAGAATTTATAAAAAAAACTAGCTGTTCCCCGCGGCTTCGCACCCTTTTTGTAAGCTTTGCTCGTGTATGAGCACTTCTGGTTCAAATGAATTATATTGTCAACGCCGATGTAGAGTTTACCTTGTTGACACTATCAAGAAAATCTGCCAAAAGTGTATGTTTATAGCCATTGTACACGTACATGTACTTAATAATAAAGTGGTCTAACATTCAAGCTATAAGGCCAAACAGAAATTCATTTGAAAGACAAACATCCATAAAAACTTAGCGCCTTCACATAGTGTGTGGTTATTATACACAACTATCTCGTAATTGTAGTTTACAATGTGCAGGCGCTTTGATAACTTATATATTTTGCAGCGCCTCCTGGTGGTGAGTTACATCAATGGGCATAGCATATAAACCTTCTACGTGGAAAAATACATATACATACAAATTTTCATAATGATCGGTCATATAGTTTCTGAGTCTATAAAGGACAAACACACAAACATTCATTTTTATACATATAGATAATTTATATAGAATCTGAAAACACATGTATACATATCATCCTATCAATTGCCAACCTTACACGATTTAAAGTTATATATTGTCCATCCAAAAATAATTAAACCTCTCGAATTCGAGAACATCATTGAGTTTAGCTACAGGTTTTATTGAAATTAATTTACAGCTAAATCAGCTAAAAAAATAAGTGTATAAGCTGTTACCCCTAGCCTAGGCGTGAGGGGAAGTGAAAGTGATAAATAAATATACAAACGATATGTTGAGTTTAAATAACAGTTATTGTATATACGGCGGTAAAACACAACGATTTTGACAGTGTATTTCACGAAATATTTTACTAGTCAAAGTGTTTCCAACACCTATTATCACGATCAGGTACAATAAAATGAAATAAAAAACACACCACAGAAAAAAGGTTTGTCATTTGCTGTGTTATAATTTTCACTCTGAGGGCCGAAAAAAACAGTCTGACACAGCGAGTGGAAACGTAATTGATTCAGAGTAGAATTTGCAGCTGCTGATTCACTAGTTCACTACATGGAAATGTACAGCACTCATTCTGATGGTATTGGAACTACATCACGTTACACAGATATTTAGAAAGATTTAAAGCATATATTCAGTATATTATACTTAACAATAAAATCTGTAAAACCCCTACAGATAACAATTTAAAATCTGAAAAATTCAATCAAAGATAAGAAAAACGATCTACAAAAAAATATTAAAATAGTAATAAAGACACAGCAATTATTACGAAAATGTTCTGGAAGAAACTATGTACTTGCAGAAGAAATTCGATCAAATGTTTTCCCTACCTTTTTTGTGGGTCTGCGCATTTTGTTACCCGCCTTTATCTTACTACAAATCGTGTGTTTTATAGTAAGCACTGGTGACAAGTTGTTTCAAAATTGTGGTCGTTCTGTTTATTTGAAAATGTTGATTTGTCGTTCATGAAGGTGAAAATTCGATAGAACAAATTTCAGTCCTACATATACATACATACATATATATTTTTTTAAACTGTATAAATGGCAATAGCCTTATTTAATTTCAATAAACATTGAATCACAAAAAGTACTTGCTCCGCCGGGAGTCGAACCCGGATCTCTCACTTGCCGGGTGAATGTGCTACCATTACACCACAGAGCGCTTACTTTTTCCGATTCAATTATTTTGTATTTGGCCGTATCTGTCACATATGCGTTTTAAATAAGCAAACTTACATATTATGATCGGAAGACCAAACACCTGTCAAACGACTTTTATTTACGTTAAATTGTATAAATGGCAATAGCCTTATTTAATTTCAATAAACATTGAATCACAAAAAGTACTTGCTCCGCCCAGAGTCCACGAGTCGCGTAACAGGCTTTGTGAGGTTCATGTAAAATTCTAAGTTTACAGCTCATTTAATTCTCAATAAATATGGCGGACACACAGACAAACACACAGAAAATATATTTATACATCCACCGGCAGAAAAAGAGAAATTGTGTCAGCCTACTGAGTGATAAGCTTCGATGACGCTCAGGGTTCGACTTACACCATCAACCAACTCGGTGTTGAGTACATAGAAATAAAGCTTCATGCAAAGTTCCTGGTGAGTTATAGGTCACTCAACTCGAGTGATAGGCTTATCTTACGCTCAGGCAATTAAGACTATGGTCGGTTTAAGGGGGGGGGGGGGGGAATTGAACATACGACTGAAGTAAAGCATGTTATCCTTCCTCGCCTTTGCCTTGAGAACCAGACTTGTATTTGTGCTACAACTGCCACTTTACGCTTTGGTGCATAAATAACCACTCCACCCACTCATATGCTATGCACAGTTGCTTTTCGTCCTCCCCAAGCAAGGAGGCGACCTCAATTCATTAGCAACGAGATAAAGGTACGCGATTCCTTTGGTACAAGGCTGTTTAAAAATTTAAGAACCAATAGAACAAAACATACTCAATTATGTGGGCAACAACTATACAATTCACCGTAACCAGAATTTATGAGCTATTAATTAATATTTAAGCACTTTCGTTTGGTCATTGGTCCGGAAAACGTGCTTGGAATGAAATTTAAAACTATGTATTAAAATTGTTTGAGGAATGGAGAGAATAGAGCATTGTGTCTTTCACGGTGGGGATTTTCTTTCTTTTCTCCCCTTGAGAGAATGGCCTCTTCGGCTTGTGCACTACAAGAGTCTTTCAAGCCGACAAAGTAATAGTTCTCTCCTTTAAAGGAGTTCATTCCTACAGATCTCTAGCTTTGTTCAAAAAAGTTTTAATAGTTTTATAGGTTTCTGTAAATTTATTCTAAAATTGATATGACCTTTTTACTGATATAACAACTGTACAGTTTGAAATTTATAAGGGTTCTTTGAAAGATTACAAGTAAAAATATTACAATTCTATAAGTAACTTCTTTACTAGATTAGAATAAGCTGGTAAATCTTGAATTCACCGACAATAACTTGACACATAACATGACTGATTTAACGTCATAAAACTTTATTGTAAATTGCTACGCCATTACCCCAATTATATAGGTTATGGATAGATCTCTTCATGCATTGTGTGTAATAATAATCGTCCCATTAATGCGAGCTTGTTATAATGTAGGGTAACTATTTGGCTGAGCGTCAGCGAAGCCTAACATTCGAGAGAACGGAAAATTTGATTCCTGTCTGTATGTCTTTCTGGTCCGTACGATATCTCGTTGTCCTACAAATAGGCCTACAAACTTGAAATTTTGCATGAAGCTTTATATCTATCTGTATATGCAACATCGAACAATGATGGTCTATGTCAATCATGGGATTTGGCTGGGCGTTAGCGAACATTCTTACAATGGTCTTATGACATGATGGCAACGGCTATGTGCCCAGCTTGACTTCCAATTCAAAATTGTGATCCAAAAATAAAAAACAATAAGTTCAAAAGCTGATAGTATATTACAAAAACATTAATGATTATAGCATTACAAAGACTGAATCATTAGTGAAGGTTAAAATAATAGCGATATAATGGTTACAAAAGAAGGTAATATAAAGCATTCTCGTTTGATAAATAAGTATTCATATTCAAGAAACAAACAATAATAGTGATTCAAACATATGAAAAAATAAGTTCAAAAGCTGATAGTATATTACAAAAACATTAATGATTAAGGCATTAAGACCACTAATGATTAAGAGTGAATCATTAGTGAAGGTTAAAATAATAGCGATATAATGATTACAAAAGAAGGTCATAATATAAGGCATTCTCGTTTGATAAATAAGTATTCATATTCAAGAAACAAACAATAATAGTGATTCAAACATATAAAAAAATAAGTTCAAAAGCTGATAGTATATTACAACAACATTAACGATTAAAGCATTAAGACCACTAATGATTAAGAGTGAATCATTAGTGAAGGCTAAAATAATAGCGATATAATGGTTACAAAAGAAGGTCATATAAAGCATTCTCGTTTGATAAATAAGTATTCATATTCAAGAAACAAACAATAATCGTGATTCAAAAACATAAAAAAAATAAGTTCAAACGCTGATAGTATATTACAACAACATTAATGATTAAAGCATTAAGACCACTAATGATTAAGAGAGAATCATTAGTGAAGGTTAAAATAATAGCGATATAATGGTTACAAAAGAAGGTCATATAAAGCATTCTCGTTTGATAAATAAGTATTCATATTCAAGAAACAAACAATAAGCGTACTCAAAAATTTAAAAAAATAAGTTCAAAAGCTGATAGTACATTACAACAACATTAATGATTAAAGCATTAAGACCACTAATGATTAAGAGTGAATCATTAGTTCCTTATTTTGTTATTTTAACAGTTAATTAATTATAAAATTGCTATAACATTAAAAAAACGAAATTTAAACAAGAAACAGAATAATGTTTAGAAAAGTGTATCTTTTACTGACATTTTTATTTCAAGTTCGTTATAAAAGTTAAAAACTAATTTCCAACTAAACAGGAAAGAGTCTTCTTCTATTTCAACGGTTGCAATTACATAATAACCATAAAATAGCGAGGAATAGCGGCGGTGGCTGCGTCAGTAACAGATTAAATCTTCAAGTACTTCCAAGTTTTAATAACAAGATTGTCAATCCGATATTCTTATTTCTAATCACTTCAAGATTGAGTTACTATTTGTAATAAACTCTGACATTATTACATAACTTATTTATGTCAGAATGATTCACGTTAGCTTCTAAAATTGATGACATTATTACATAATTTATTTATGTCAGAATAATTCACGTTAGCTTCTAAAATTGATGACATTATTACATAACTTATTTATGTCAGAATGCTTCACGTTAGCTTCTAAAATTGATGACATTATTACATAACTTATTTATGTCAGAATAATTCTTGTTAGCTTCTAAAATTGATGACATTATTACATAACTAATTTATGTCAGAATGCTTCACGTTAGCTTCTAAAATTGATGACATTATTACATAACTAATTTATGTCAGAATGCTTCACGTTAGCTTCTAAAATTGATGACATTATTACATAATTTATTTATGTCAGAATAATTCACGTTAGCTTCTAAAATTGATGACATTATTACATAACTTATTTATGTCAGAATGCTTCACGTTAGCTTCTAAAATTGATGACATTATTACATAACTTATTTATGTCAGAATAATTCTTGTTAGCTTCTAAAATTGATGACATTATTACATAACTAATTTATGTCAGAATGCTTCACGTTAGCTTCTAAAATTGATGACATTATTACATAACTCATTTATGTCAGAATGCTTCACGTTAGCTTCTAAAATTGATGACATTATTACATAACTCATTTATGTCAGAATGTTTCACGTTAGCTTCTAAAATTGATTACAGGTGTCATATTAGTTTATGGAAAAATGGATTTTACTAATTGACACCCGAATTTATATACGGGAGATAAACTAAATTTAATTGTTATAAACTACCGGCCATATGATCGTTTAGTGACATCTCTGCATCATCCAAAGCTTAAGCAGCTACGTTGTAAGCTTTTAACGTTTACGTCGAGATGGAAACTGTGACCTGTTTTGTGGTACACCCTGTATTTTAATGCAGTTTAAAATGTTTTAATGTATTCCCGGTGTATGCAAAAGTGGGGTGGGGTTCAAATAAATTTATTTTTTTCCACAAATTAATTTTATCGTAATTAATTTGAGATTACTTACATGAAACAATCCACGTATCTTTTCAGTCTTTTCTAATTTTCTTTCCATTTTTTTTCGTTAACTATACAACATAACATCTTTCGTGTATCCATTTAGTAAAATCACATTTCCTCTCTATTACCATTGATACAAAATGATACACTTCGATAGTTAATTTATAACAACTTCTCTATTATCGACATGTTGAATGATAATACTCGTAAAACCATATTATTGGTAAGGAACGCAAACACTAATAACAATGTTTGATCAATATGAAATAGTCTATCCCCCAAAAAAAGAACTATTAATTAGACACATTGTTTATAATAAAATATTGTAATTAAAGGAATAAATTTATTGAAATAATACTCACAGCGTGCACACGTTTTGAGCCTTTACTCACCTGAAATAAAACAAAATACATGAGTCAGCTAAAAACTTAAAGCCAGCTAGATAAGGAAACACAATATAGATTAAACATACAAATTCAATAACAAAAATATAAAATCATGATATATATATATATTCACTTATTTACAAAAAGTACTGGCTCCGCCACGCCAGTGTCAAACCCGGATCTCTCATTTGCTCGACAAGGACGCCTGAACACTAATCACAGATCCCTAACCTGATGCAATTATATTTGGCTGGTTTAAAATATACCATTCACTTACATATGCTCTTTCAAATGACGTCTAATAGTTGCTAAATTTGTAAAAATGGCAATAGTCTAATTTACGAGTAATATCCAATTAAGATTGATTCGTTGGTACTTGGATCCGGATCTCTCACTTGCCGAGCAAGCATATTGACCACTACACACCACTGAGACGCTATTAGCTATGGTGTGATTAGCTTGGATTTTGTTGGTTCTTTTGCACAAAAAAAGGTTTAATCGCAATAGATGTGCATTGACAAAATAAAATATTAGATGAAGTTCGATATTATTTTAGATAATTTATTAATTTTTTTACTCATAAATTGTTCGAAATTCTGTCAGATTACAGAGTGCACAACAAACGAACAAAGGTGAACAACAAAATTATAACAGGTAAAGTCGCAGTAAATGGTGGACATGCCGGTTTACTGTAAAATTATGTAGATTACATTATAGAAACGAACAACACGCAAAGTGATCATATATAAAACAGCAAGTCAGAGCGCGTGTCCGTGCTACACGTTGTGTAGTTAACACGTGACACGTCACATTTCAAGGTCAGGCTGTGCTGCAACAGAACTGGTCGATCAGATCTATTAAGGCGCGACATAACAGCGCAGCGCAGCGGCGATATAACAAAGTTCAATGCGGACATGCAATTTCTATCAGTTTAGGTTAATATTTCGACTGTTAAGTCGTTGCGTTAAGTAATTCGTACCGCAAAAAGTTTTCAAAAAGAAAACATACAAACATTTAGTCTGGTAAATACTGTGTAAGAACCACAAATACTATCTACTGATGAAGTATAGTCGAAATAGGCTTGCAGGCAGACGCCTTTCTTAGGTTCAAGTCTTGACTACCAAGGGATTACTTATTACAAGAGTTTACCCCAATGAGGGACTTTCACTTTTACTAGCCTTTAAAAAGTGATCGTTGAAAGCTCCTTCTGGCAGAACTTGGACCTCTACACTACTGATTTTCTTCAACACTACTATAAAGTTTATTTTAATTTGGAAGGTTAACTCTTGCTCATTTTTGAGACTCGCATAAAAGCTCGTAGGTAGAACCACCACTACTATTTAAGGATATTTTTGAAAGAGGAAAAATCAGCAAGAGCTGCGGGTGACACACGGAAGCGGATAGATCATCTACCCACCAAGTAGTTGGGTGAATTAGGGTCAAATATGTGGGTAAATATATTCCGTCATATCGTTGCATTGACGATACATTTTATAAATGCAATTTATAATAAGTGTTGGCAATTAAAAGTACTGGTTTCCATTCGGACAGGTAGCATGCGATCGTCGTATTAAAAACCGTTGATTTAAATGATACAAGTAGTTAAATTTTTCTAGTTTCGTAAACCGTCTCAAAAGTTCATGAGTGAAATAACTTTTGTCAGAGAATCAATTTGTATTTATTTTTCATTCCAACATGTTTCAAACTGAATTGAAGTGAATTAAGTTTGCAACATTATTGCAATTTAAACTTATTATAAAAATAATGTCTATATGGCTGTATAGTAATCCTCGTATTTCCACAGTTTTGTTATAGGATGAAGTTCGAGTTATAGACTAGTCAACAGTGAGTGAGTGGCAGGCATCGTCGTGAAACATCCCGCCAAAATTGTTTCCATCCAGCCGTTATCCCCGGGATTACCGGCACACTCTTCCATCTTCCCAGGATCTCAGCTATCATCCCGAGATCCGCCACTAATTGTACAAGCGGGTCGGGTCATCGGGGCAAGCAGAGACCCCACTTTTAAAATCGCCGAAGAAATTTAAAAGCATATATACAAAGGCTTTTCGTTTTTTAGTAAATCTGTTGCTATAAAAGATACAAAGGTAAAGTTTGATATAAATTTTAAATATCACCTTGCAAAAAAACTATATTAACAGTAAATGTAAAGCAGCGTATTGTAACTTAAATGAGAAAAACCTTTTGTACAACACAATTCAGAGATATGACTATTAGTTCTTAATAGTACACAACCACTTTTGAATTATGGATTCCAATATAATTGGACTAATCTTTATTATTCTCAATTCAATTTAGTGCATAATAAATGTAATGAAATATATATATTTAAATATGCTTATTTAAACGCATATGTGACAGATACGGCCAGATACAAAATAATTGAATCGGAAAAAGTAAGCACTCTATGGTGTAATGGTAGCACATTCACCCGGCAAGTGAGAGATCCGGGTTCGACTCCCGGCGGAGCAAGTACTTTTTGCGATTCAATGTTTATTGAAATTAAATATATATATATATATATATATATATATATATATATATATATATATACATATAGGGTTTTACTACTTGGCTAAAATGTGTAAAATAACAAATACCTATGAATCATTAAAAGCATTGTTTTGCAAACAAAAAGACGGAGCTTTGGGTGACAAATATAAGAAAAACATTAAGGATCAACAATTAAAAAAAAAACTTTATAAGCGATGTGTTTAACAAATGGAATGTTGAGTGTGATAACAAATAGAATTTTATTATAAATAATGGCATTGTGACAATATTTCTGTCAATAAGCAGAAACAATCGTCAGACCACACGTCATACGGTGAGTTACAACCTTGTGCATCGTCATACAGTGATTTAAGTGAGTTACAACCTTGGTGTACATCGTCATACAGTGCTGACACAATCGATAAAAACAATCGACTGAGGAAACATTAATTGTAACCTACGATAGTTTTGATCGTAGTGAAAGTGGTCTAAGAAGAGTCGAATATCACACAATAATGCTTTTTAAGATCAATTATTTTAGTTTAAATACACTAAAAGCCAATCATTTCACACAGACACTTAAAATTTATAAAACTTTCAACCAACCCAACAAAATACTGATTTCTTGACTGAAAATAGTATCTTTTAGTGTCGCAATCTCATAACTGATATAACTATTATTCATGTCCGGCGTTTAATTGTAAGTGTATCAAGTTATGAAAAATATAATTCTAGAAAAAAGTGAAATCCCACAATAGGTGTAAAACTTAGTTGTATATTTATACAATACAATTTGGTCCATAATTCCTATTTAATAGACCAATATGAAATGAAGTTAATACGATTTCTTGAAGAATACAAAACAAAGAAATCTTTGTGTTTAAGTTATCCTCAAAAGTAAATAGTTAAAGTCGTAATATCATGTTACAAGTGTTCACGCGTTGAGACCAATATTTTTTGGTACGTTTGTTTACTATCGGAAATTCACCAAGGATTTAGATTTTACAACATCAAATACAAAACAGGGAACGTTTTTCATCAAAAGCTGCCGTTAACAAAGCGTGCTAGAACACGTACACATATACCGTGTTCAAAGCCAAGCTGTCATAAAACCTGAGAGGATTTTATAACGTTTCACTCTTTCATTTTCACAAGGAGTTGGATGTTTCTTCTGCATCCAATAACCTAAAAATTGTTACATCCGTAGTTTCTTCTTTATATAAACTGGCCGTTAACTTTGATTGTTATTTCAAAAAACCATTTCTTGTGTTTTAATTACACTATTTTTACGTCTACCTGATCAAAAATGTTGTAAAACGGTGATATGATTACAAAGGCTGTAAGTTTAAGGTTAAAAAGGCAAATAAAAGAAATGGATGTTAATTTACGAATTCATTTTTAAGGACGTTGAAGCAAAGAGTAACCGCTTTATACGGATATTTATATTACATACATACATATACTGATATGTATATGTAAAATTGTTGGTATGCACGTTCCTTTACCAAAGTCTAAGGACATTATCTTGAAACCCCCACTTACATTACAATAATTGAGATTCGGTAAATTTTAGTTCTGTCTACACCCTAGCTGTCGTTAGCCCAGTTAACCTTTGATTGCTATAAGAATAAAAACCAAGACATTAAAACTTTTTTTATTTATTTTTTTAAAGTTTTTGTATTTATTAAAAACACATTTTTATATTTAATAAGAACATGTTTCTATTCGGAGTTTTATGAGCACAAAATTACAGTTAAAAGCAGTAAAATAATAGTTTGTAGAATAAAAAATAGGTTAATGTTTTTTTAATCTGAATACATTAAACAGTACACGAATCTAAGACACAACCGTTTAAGTGATTTTGTATATAATTCTTGTAGTTACATCCTAGTTCTACAAAAAAAATTGAAAATCATATTAATATAAAAGGATTACTTTGTATAGGTAACTTAATGAATGCTGAATATGCCTTAGTAGAACACTTAAATTCCCAACAAGATTGGGATTTGTTTCTTGGTAATTTTGTTGCTTGACAAATTTTAAACTTGTTTAAAGATCATCGATATTAGTTAAAACTAAATGTAAAGTTAAACGGATAATTTGTTCATATATAGCGTTATACCTATTGCAACGTATGACGAAACTATTGTAATAAAGTCGAGTTCTTTACTCTTGGTTTTGGTAAATATTGGTTAAGCCATGAGGGTACAATATGAGAACTACATACTTTGGTTAGTTTCGTGACCGTCTTGAAAAAGTGTCTGTGTATTAAACATTTAAATGTACTTGATTATTTTGTGTGCTACACGAACCAGAAACCTATGAATAAGTAAAGTAGAAATATATATATATATATATACATATATATATATATATATATATATATATGTATATATATATATATATATATATATATATATATATAAGAAATATACTCGTATTACAGCTAGCGAAAGATTTCGCCTGAATTCCTGGGTAAAGAGTAAAATAAAGCCATACTGAACTTTTGGAAAGGTTAATTAAGTAAGAAATATCGTGGATTCTTATGTATTTTTACCTGATAAAGCTAATAAAATAGGTTTCAGAACTGTACCTGTAGTAGTTTTTGAGGGATTCAGGGTTAAAAGCAAAAAATTGGGGCACGAAACAATGTTTTTTTAAGTTTGATGTACAATAACTTTGTTAAATTGGTAATAAATACATAAAATCAACAAACATTAATTGTAGAGAATTTAATTCTGAGATAATAATAAAACAGAATATAGTACATACAAGTTAAAGAAATATCAATTTGATTCATAAACATAAAATTGTAATTACACAAGAGTTCTATAAGTTTGTAGCTTGATACTGAACAAATAAATAAACGTAAACGCTCAATGGTAAGGAATCAATAAAAAAAATGCCAAAAGACTGTATTTTAGCTTTAAAAGACTACAACTTTTACTAAACGAAATAAATATTAAGAATTATAATTCTATTTACTGAAACTCTCCACGTTAATGCACCCATTAGAAACTCTCTGGATATGACTGAAAATCAAGGCAAATTCTTATATAACAACAAATAACAAAAAAAAACTGTTCTCGATTTAATTGAATAACGAAACATGAAAATTTCATTTTAAAACTGTACTCTTAAACAAGCAGAACAAAAATAAACACGATAGATGCTTGAAAATACTTTTGAATTAACTCAAATCAAAGGAGTTGTCTGAAAATACACGGGTGACTGAAACCGCCACCCTTCAGTCGAAGTGCAAATCTGTTTGTTGGTTCATGACGTCGTCAAATTGAATAATAACGATGATGTATGATTCAATGTAACACGATCGTGTAAGCTTTTGGGGGGGGGGGGTGAAGGGGGTCAGGAGGCTGCGGCTGTTACTCATGGATGTTAATTAATAAACAGTACCACAAAAGCAAATTAACGGGGGAGAAACCTGTATTCGTTTTCACTAGCAGAAAGGTGTACACATTTTGTCGTGCTGGGGCTAACGTTAGTGTTTGGTTAATTAAGCTAATGATGCACATTTATTCATTTACGTAACAAAAACACAGTAAAGTATTTTATACACCCAACCAACCGTTGGGCGGACAATAAATATGTTTAAGCAGGACGAAAATTTTAATGTTACAGGGTGTGGAATACATTTTTGATATAAACAGTGATGATTTTTTTTCAATTATCTATTTAATCAATTCATTCACCTCTCCCCCTCGTTATAACCGATATTTATTGTTTATGTATTTCTTTCGTACGCATTTTATCCAGATTTGTACTTCAACCAGATAATTAATTTCCCCTTAAAGGCGGATTCAGGTGGCGGCAATTGATTTTACGCCCATTATAACAGTGTTTAGCCTGAAACATTTTACGCCCTTATATGTAGTTACAGACTTATAGAAAATATTTGATTTTAAAGATGTCATTTATACACATCCGTTTGTTTTGATATTTTTATTAGTTGGTCATAAAACAATCGTAAACTTTGTTACACTTTAGCGTATACATATAAAATATACACTTAACAAAAAAAAAAAAACAAGAGCTCGGATGCGTTTCATTAACATCTTCAATATTAAATAGACCCCAAGATTCTATAAACGATAATAAAGGGTTTCAAAGGGTTTAAGGTTAAACATTGTTCTTATGGGACAGAAGGTCTATTTACGTGTTTGCTCTTATCCCCGCCAATCATTTTGGCCAAAGCCATCAAAATAGAGAGCAGAAACAAAAGTAACACCGAGTGCTTTTATAAATACCTTGTAGTAAACAATAAGTTTAACTCGATTCTGCCTGCTATTGTACATTTATTTAAAACAAATTTACATTACATTTAAAAAAACCTACTTGTTTGATCCTTATTCCACGTAACTATTAAAAAATTCCATGTATTCAAATTCCATTGAACCTTGTTTTATGTAAAAAAGATACCTTTTATATGATGTAAAAAAGAACACGATGAAAATGTTTCTATGTAAAGATT
Organism: Homalodisca vitripennis; assembly: GCF_021130785.1. Classification (NCBI taxonomy): domain Eukaryota; kingdom Metazoa; phylum Arthropoda; class Insecta; order Hemiptera; family Cicadellidae; genus Homalodisca; species Homalodisca vitripennis. The sequence continues at coordinate 149,933,414 of NC_060212.1, forward strand.
TCCAAGGCACACCCACGAGGGGTGTGATTGAATCCATTCTCGTGGCATGAATCATACTTAACAAACCGGGTAAAGGTCAGGTCTGATGGTGTTTACAAAGTGAATATCCTGTCCGGACTGAACGAAGGGGATCTAGTTTTGTCGTTGACGGGCTCTGTCATTAAAACTACGCACTAACTTCAACTTTTTATGAACTAGAATGGGAATTGTATAGCAAGAGTTTTCAAATTCCAAACATTAATGACTTGAAATTACCTTGTGTTTTTGAATGTGCTTGACCTTTTAGCAGTAAAAGAGACACCGACCGACACAGTTTTTACCGAAGATGCCGAGCTGCGATTTATTCTGAAACCATTACAGTTCTGTAGAGTAGATCGTAATTACACGTCATGTGAAGTATAAAACCGTGTTGTAAATTACGTCGCGGCGACCCCATAACTGTACACGTGACAGTGTGGTTGGTATTCAACCAATCCTACAATATCCAGATAGGTCAATACATGAGCACTGGACTGTATCCGATAAATCAGCTTCCTGCGACAAACTAGTCCAAGAGGCGAGAGCCAATGTGCACAGTATTAGCACACAACCTGGCTTTTATAAGCAGGAAAAGCCGCGCTAGTTTTGCTAGGAAATGGGAGGGTAACGAAAGGGTTAAAAATATAAAACAGTTTTTTTGACAACTTATATTTTTTTCGTTTGACACAATTAAAACTCACCTTCAGAAATGAATAGAAGTCACACCACTGCCAGACTACTATATAAAGAAATTGAAAGTATTCACTTTTAGGGTCTGTATATGGTTAGGTGACGACGATTTAACGTTCATTTATTTGTCTAAAGGTTAGATTAGACAGAAACAGTTAGTATGGTTCGGCCATGTAAACCGAATGGATGAGGAACGTCTGCAAAAAATTCTTATGGAATGGCTACCAACAGAACGACGAAAGAGGGGGCGCCCTAGAGAAACATGGAAGCAGGGGATATCGAAGGCAATGTCGGAACGGAACTTGGGACCTGGTGATTGGAATGACAGGAAAGAGTGGAAGTTGGGAATCGGAAGGCGACCACATACGCTGTGAAACCGATTATATATATATATATATATATATATATATATATATATATATATATATATATATATATTATTTGTCTAAAGGTTGGTCTGAAACATGTTTATGCCCTTGTTAGTAGTTGAAGAGTTATGGGAAATATTTCATATTAAAGACATAATTAATACACTTCTATTAGTTTTTATATATTTTTATTACTTGGTCAAAAAGTAATAGTTACCTTTTTAATACCTTAGCGTATTTAAAGAAACATTTCAATAAGGGTATCAAAGGGTTTGAGGTTTAACAGTGTTCTTTTGGGACAGAATTCAAGGTCGTTTCACAACACCAGCCTCTTAAACAAGCATTAAGACTAAGCGGAAGTGTTAGTTTTGGCCCAAGGCGTTAAAATACAGAGCCAAAATAAAAGTAACGACTAGTACTTTTATAAATTCCTTGTACGTACTATGTCGAATTAAGAAAAGTATTACCTTAGAATAAAAGATCATATTCGTATTTTTAACCTTTTCGGTACCCTTGCATTTTGACCTCCATCAAAATTGGTGCGGCTTAAGATCAATTTCTCTCTTACGGGAAATTGTCTTTCGATTCCAAGATCTTTAGGTTGTGTACCCTCTAAATTAACTCGCGGCTCCTGAACTATGTCCCCGGTAACGACAGGAAAGATTATGACAAAGATTCACAGGTTTTGATAACACTCCTCCCGCAAAAAAGAAAAGTGTTAGATAACAATTTAAACCCAAGTTGATTTGAGTTATCGAAATAAATCGAATGTTGAATTTATTTTGAACAAAACAGCATTGAGAAAATGGATAAAAACTAAAAAATAGTGATAACAATAAGTTGATAAAGAATATGTAAAACCTCACAGCCACTTAGTATCTCATTATGTGAATATTAATGACACAGTGAATGATGGGGACATTATGAGGACAACTAAACTTCCACCCTAAGTTTTGACTAGTTCGCTTGACGCTTGTTCGTGTCAAACTAGAAGTCGAGAATCGCTAACTTGTGAAGTTGATATTCCAACGACAAGTCTTACACTTTATCCAGGCACATATTATGCACTAAATATCTAGTTATGAACTACTTGGTTGGCTTATTTATTTGGTAATCATTTATATACTAGCTATTTATTTAATTTATCTCACTTTTATAAAATCTTATTACTTGTTTGGCTTTGCCATTTGTTAATTAATTATAAACTAGCTATTTATTTTATTTAGCTCATTTACAATAGACTTGCAATGTATCTGCTTGATTGGCTACGATATTTGTTTGTTAGTTTTATAGTAGTTTATTATTCAATTTAAATCGTTATTATAGAAATTACCTGTTTTGTTGGTGTATTTGTTTGCTTATCGAATTGGCGGTTAGATCCTGTCAACAAAGGTATTTTCCCGTCTACTTACGCATCCAATAAACTCATAACTTGTTAATCATTTCCAAAATAATTAGTGAAAAACTGTATGAAATTCCACCTTTTCACTGGAGTAAGTGATGGGATCGTTATATTTAATTTAAACGTCCCTACCATAGAGTTAAATCACTACTAGGCCTAGATTATTTTCTCTTTCATTGCCATTGGCAGTCTAAAAGGTAACTGTTATTTCGGCAACAACACAAGAAGATATAACAAGAAATTAACGAAGTTTATAATTTTGCAATTTCTGCAGAATATAGCTACAGAATTACATATTCACTGCGAATAAAAACGTCAATACAATTAAAGGTAAAGGAATAAAGTAGTTGGGAGGATTTAAGCAGTTGGCTTTTGTAGGCAACTATATTTATCGTTACCTCGTTTTGTTTGAATAGTATAATGTTTATAAATGTGTCTTTATTCTGTCTCAAGCGTACAACGATAGTGTAAAATATAGACAGGAAGTTGTATTTTTATAACACAGTATCATGAACTCTCCAGACTAATGTGAGATATTCATAAAATAGAGGAAAGTGTATAGATAAAATCAAAGTAAACTATATTATCGTGTAAAACTCGTATATCTAGGTGGAGAGCCAGAAGGTTATGCTAACGAGATGACCGGCTGCTCGGGTCTGTGAGGGCGGACGACCTCTTCTTGACTTGATTCACCGTTTAAAAACAAACCGTTCTTCCGATCCTCAGGCAACCCAACCCGAGGTGTGAACCCAATCTTCTAGGTCAGTTCCCAAACAAATTAATCTAACCTACATTACAAAAGGACTCTTGAACACGTTCACTGACAAATTAATTAAAACTTTCTTTAATTTTTTGTCATAACAACAGATTTATTCTTACTTAATGTATGTCCTTGCATAGTGAACAGAAATTGATTAGAATCCTTCTTTTATTCTGAAGTCATCATTCATTAGCACTGCCAAATACTAAATCAGCTTGCAATTTGCTCTTGTTATTACTTAGTTTTTGGCTCAACGTTAGCAAAACTTATGGCTGGAGGGTCTGGTAACACTTATTTTTTGTATGTCTGTCTGACCAAACAATATTTCGAGAACAAACTGACCTGCAGACTTGAAATTCACCATGAAGCTTCATTTCTATATATGCAATATCGAGTTCAGTAATGGTACTCGGCAATCCATGGGATTTGGCTGGGCGTTAGAGAAAATCTTTACATTGATGTTATGGATAACCCGGATGGCATGAGTAAAATAGCAGAATAAATCAATTTGTAGAAAGAAACTTAGAACAATCATATGGCATTTGAACATGCAATGTAGTCATACAAGAAGTCTTCTATAGATTTTATCTCTAGACTTGTTTATACACTGACAAGAATGGACATGTTCATCCATCGGGTTTAGCAGAGCGTTTTTGAAGCCTAACTCACTCGGTAGGGTGGCACAATAGCTCTTTTCTCAGCCAGAGGGATGAAAAAAATTGTTGAGGAGAAACATAGATCACCAAACTAACAAACCAAGAATTGACGGTGGAACAGTGTTACCCAGCCTCATGAGTCCCTATTCCACAATAGGACGCCAGTAATTAACAAGCTTGGCTCATCATGATAAAATGTTTAAAAATCTTAATCAACCAACCTCGTAGTAGCTGTATTACAGGAAGACGTCTAGACGCTACTACTATGAAAAACACTACACTCACCATGATAAAATGTTTAAAATCTTAATCAACTAACCTCGTAGTAGCTGTATTACAAGAAGACGTCTAGACGCTACTATGAAAAACACTACACTCACCATGATAAAATGTTTAAAATCTTAATCAACCAACCTCGTAGTAGCTGTATTACAAGAAGACGTCTAGACGCTACTATGAAAAACACTACACTCACCATGATAAAATGTTTAAAATCTTAATCAACCAACCTCGTAGTAGCTGTATTACAAGAAGACGTCTAGACGCTACTATGAAAAAACACTACACTCACCATGATAAAATGTTTAAAATCTTAATCAACCAACCTCGTAGTAGCTGTATTACAAGAAGACGTCTAGACGCTACTATGAAAAACACTACACTCACCATGATAAAATGTTTAAAATCTTAATCAACCAACCTCGTAGTAGCTGTATTACAAGAAGACGTCTAGACGCTACTATGAAAAACACTACACTCACCATGATAAAATGTTTAAAATCTTAATCAACCAACCTCGTAGTAGCTGTATTACAAGAAGACGTCTAGACGCTACTATGAAAAACACTACACTCACCATGATAAAATGTTTAAAATCTTAATCAACCAACCTCGTAGTAGCTGTATTACAAGAAGACGTCTAGACGCTACTATGAAAAACACTACACTCACCATGATAAAATGTTTAAAATCTTAATCAACCAACCTCGTAGTAGCTGTATTACAGGAAGACGTCTAGACGCTACTATTAAAAACACTACACTCACCATGATAAAATGTTTAAAATCTTAATCAACCAACCTCGTAGTAGCGGTATTACAGGAAGACGTCTAGACGCTACTATTAAAAACACTATATCAACATTAGCAGATGAAAGGTTTTTAAACGGCTTATGGCTTGATGTGAGAGGTATAAAGGGTTGGCGAATTTCTGGGAAGAAAGGATGTGACCCGGTGAACTGGTTGAGCCAATATCCCGCGTACTCTCAGCCAGGCACGTGCGGCCCGTCACGTATTTACAGTTTACCTTCGATAACAAACACTTCCTTCTTTCCCGCCCTGTCAACATCGTTGTCTCTTTATTCGCAATGAAAATGATTTGAAATACACAAGTCCTTTTAGGAAAAAATCCATAGTTTAATCTGTATTAGAAGTAGCGTCTATTGAGAATACAAAATCTGAATAGGAAAATGTTTTGTATACAAACTGGGTGACAGGAGGGGCATTACGTGGAGAGGAGTCACTGGGGAATGTAAGAGGAAGTGTATTGTTAATACAATTATTTTCAAGTACCCTTTAACTTTAGATGCTGTAGTTTTTGTTCTATAAGATCCTATAATTTCCCTCTCGTAAAAGTTAAAGTACCTTTTATAGCCAAACACGGAGTATGTACTTTAGAGACGTACGTAATACCCTTACGAAGTCCAATAATTTTGAATCTGGAAAAGGAGGATAAGAATCAAGCATTGTTTCTTATTCTCAATGAAGACAATATAAATGTGTACCAAAAATTAGATAACCAAGAGAACAACATTTTATAAGTTTTAAGAGACTTCCAAATACGTGTATCAAGTTTCATTGTTTAACATCCATTGAATGTGGAGAATTGAGATTATATTGGAATTCCTGATTTTATATTTAATAATAACAACCACAAATTACAATCCGTCCACAATTGCATTGGCATCAACTCGAGCCTACCCACAGGCTTTCTACAGGCCCATGTAGGCATATTTCCTAGGTCACTAATATTTGTTATTAATACTTAACGATTTCAATTTTTTTAAATAAATTCACTGCAAATATTAACGAATGTACAACTAGTTATATAAATTGATCCCTTAATTAATTGTATGTTATTAACTAAACTTATAATTACTACTTAAATTTTACATTGTTCCATTTAGTTTTTTTTTTAAGAATTTTGATTTTTAGTTTTTACACTGTTTTCATGTGCCACAATTGGAAATAAATTACGGTTCAATTAAATTCCTAGTAGACTGTTTTAGATCTTGAAATGTGGTGTAAACCATGTAAACATGAAACAATGTATAACTTTCGTTTTTGTCTTAAATACATGAAAATTTCTTCCGCAAGCCTTTTTTTGTTCTGGAAGTTAAAAAAGTACATACTACGCAGTTTATTATTTAAATCCTGTTTATATAAATAAATAAATTATGGTTATTTTCATTCAATGATAATTGTTAAGGTTCGTTCAGTCCGAACACTTTTACAATACAAATACAAATTTATAGAACCCATTGAACAGTTCTAATCACAAAGTTTTTTTGATACGGTACATTTGATATTTAGAGAAGGGTGATGTTTTAAAACTTCACTTTTCAGTCAAAGAGGTTTGCAAAGACAAGTTTGATAATGTCAAATTCTCAATTAAGTGGGCTTCGAACCGCGTGGGCGGACGTGACAATATTACGCACAACTGGCAGAAGCTCGAACTGACGCTGTATTAAAGTTTCAGAACTAATTAACTGTCGGAAAGTAATTAGAGGTTGTTTATTTTTGGATCTGCAGAGTCTAGCCGTGAACAATAGCCCTCCGCCGAGCTTACACAGGGCTTCGCCGGACAATGGATATCGATCAGCGCTCATTAGATAACCCCAGCCACCCTCTTAAGTTTTCATCTCAACATAATAAAGCTGTCTGTTTCACTAGGGATTAATTTCCATAGTTAGAAATGTCGAGTACCGAGTTAGTAACCGATAGTTATGAAATTGAATATGCACTACTACTAAGTTCAGAGACTGTGCGCACTTGTATGAAGTTCATAATTGTGTATATTATATAAAGTAACTTAGTCTGAGGATGATGGCTTGAACATTAATGCCTTATCTGAAATATTCTGATAATTTTGATACAGCGATCTTCCTCTTAACCACTCATAGATCAATTAAACGAGCTTTTCCAGGAATTCATGGTTACACTTCATTGCCACCACGGTAATGATGAGCTGTTAAAAAACAGATTTAAACGTGTTAGTGTTTTTTACCGACTTTTACAAGTTGCATTACTGGTAACAGTAATGAATTCTAATGTGGATGAGTAAATAGTTTATAGCGTGTTATTATACTACATTTGTTTATAAATATAATAATTGGTATTTAATTTTTACGTAATAAATTAAATTACTACAATTGTTTACCTGTTTGAGGTTACTTTTAACGATTTTCGGTTTAACCGACCTATGCCTTGTCTCGTGGTAGTGGTCTTGTTGAGAAAGAGATTCCAGTCTAAATTCTATAAAAATTACTAAAGGAATAAAATAAACGAATGGGCATCGCTTCCTAAATCCAAAGCATATTTTTCGTAGATGTACTTTCCGTTTACTAAATTAAAAATACTTAAGTATATAATAAATAAAAGCATGCGTAATTACAATTTAATGTTGCGAAATATCATTAAGATAGCCAAAATAACCTAGCCAAGATTAAGATAGCCAAAATAACCTAGCCAAGATTAAGATAGCCAGGATTCTGCATGCTTCCTGGGGTGATTAGCATACGTAACAATTCTCAAAATAAAATTATGTCTCCCTTCCAATTTCTAAAATGGAAAATAAGATAAAATTAGTAGTTTACATATCTTACAAAATCTACGAATAGAATGTTTCGGTGTATTTAGATTGATTTAGACATCAGTTGAAAGTGCATTTCGTAGAGTAATTGTACTACTTTTATATAGACAGGAATTGATTCAAATATGTTGTCGGTGTCAAATTAAATGACATATAAATGGTTCAATATACGATCTAATTACAGTAATTATACAGTAACAATATTACCGGAAGTGGCAGTGAAAACTTTACACTACAAGACCTAACTTTCAGTAGACGATATTAACTTGCGAACATCCGGTCTGGTGGACCACATATAACTTACTTATACTTGACGTGCATAACTTTTCCCACAAGTTGAAGATAAATAGCCAATAAAGTACCAATAAACAGATTAGTTTACGGTGTACTATCGAACTTTTTGACTAAAAAGCCTAAAATCCGTGACTTGGGATTTATCTTAAAAGTGATCGAACTGGACAATGTTAACTGGCTAAAGTTGGATATCAACGGCGTTTTTTCTCTAGTAGACACACGTACCACATTTCACCATACAATGACAAACTTGTGCTTGAATATAAATGATTATTACTAATATAAAATAACAGATTCTATAATGAAATGATGTAACTAAAATAGTTATTTAGAAACCTCGTTATCCACTGAAACGCAACACGAAAATAAGTAACAAGCATAAAATCAAATATAGTACGTTCTAGTTCGCCAAGAAGGCACTCAGAGAAGACATAATAATTCCTCCTAACAAATAAGTAAAAAATTGAAATACGTTACCATTGTCGATATTTTTGAAGACAACGCTAGCTCATAATTTTGTGAAAATACTTTTCAACTACGAGTACTAAGACACTCAAATTGTTAAAAAAATTGAAAACATTAATAGAGCCGAAAGCCTTCATTAAAGCTTTCTATGAGAAAACTCATATTTTACACTTGGTATAAAACAGTTATATACAATTTAGAGTTTAATTCATTAGCAAAATGATGTCACTTCCATACATAACCTCGAAAATGTTTTGACGTACTAACCAAATCATATGTAAAACTACCATCCAAAGACATGTAAATGTATGTTTTTTTCCATTCTGGATTTAAATGCAGCACGTTTACCATAGAGTAAATAGTGAAACATCAAAGTTGAAAAGACTATATTAAAAGTCGGTGCTAATGTGGTAATCACGTGCTCTGACACTGTGGTGCTCCCCTCCTAGCTTTACAAAACAGTTTAATACTGAGAACTGCAAGGAATTAACGTAAATAATGTGGTATTAATTTATGTATAACAGCTGATACAACCAACACCCAATAGAACACAAATTACCCACTCAAAGTACCCAATAGAAAAGTTATTTTGAATATCGCTTCTTACGGTATAGTACCTAACTATTGATAACTGAAAAAGGAGAGAAAATACAATTATTATGGTTGGCACGTTAACTATGAGTTAACTGGGACTCGTACAATTGAGCAGTTAAAGTATGGCCAAAACATAAGTTTATTATATTATGACCCATAACAAACTTGAGTTTTCGTAGTTCGATAATGACGATAATATCGATTTTACTGATGGCATGAATCTGTTGATGAACCTCAATATGATTTTTATGAGTTTTTATTTCGAATCCTGCACAAGACAATTTGACCATGGTGACTAAGAAACAAATGCTAGTTTGTAATAAATCTTCAACTACATAATTCGTTACCATGACCTACTTCTTTGCCATGAAGTTAATTATTTATGGTTACGTTAGTCTTTAATTACAAACAACTAAAAATTATGATTCCCTACAGTTTTCACAGTCCAGTAATCAATGGCGTCCGTAGCAATCTGACAGTTTACTCAAATTTCGTTAAGCTGATTTGAAGTTACTTCTCGGCATTCTTAAATCTAGTTTCTATCACAATCAGTTCTCAGTTCGTAGGACAAAATTGTATTACATTTGGGACTGAAAACTTTGAATAGGTTTGATTTTCCGAATGTAATACAAAATTGTATTAGGCCTACATTAGAAAAAACAAACTAATTCCAAATTTAATCGCCAGTTTGGGGCGAAACGGCATGCAGCTTTAGATAAACGACTTTAACAACCACTATGTTAAATTAATCGTATAATGAGTAAATTTTATACAGTAACTGACTACTACCGGAAGGGCATTGAAGGAGTTTTCTATGGCATGTACACATAAGTTAATAATTTTAAGCCCTAAGCTGCCGGTTGGTGGATACCGGACATTATACAATAATTTGTTTCTAATGTTCGGGGAAGGTGAAAAGGATAGGATAAAAGAATAGCAATCCTTCCCCATGTTATTTTTTGAGTGGAAGGTTATAGTAACTTACTCTATGGTCTAAACCTACCATTGGACTTATTAGGGAACATTATTGATGTTTGTGCCGAAAAGCGAAAAATGTAGTACAGTCTTAAGGATGGTTACCTGAAGCGACCCACATGCCGCACCTTTAGGGTAATAGGTTGGTATTGGTTTCTCACTTAAAATAAGGCTAAAATAATAATAAATAATAAAAAAAAACTAAGCTAAATGTCCTATCTCACATGCTGTACCATCTCACCATATTGCTTCTTATCGTGTCTAAGCCAAATACAAAACAGTTTTAGAAGTAGCCTGGATAGAATGAAAACGCATAATTGAGACGACTTTTGGTACTTACCTTCCATTTAAACTCAAGACTACCATTTAAGACTGTATTGTTGCCTCTTTATTCACTTTCATGCGTGATTAAATGTTCTAATATAAAATTACATAAGGAACAATATACAGATATTGACAGCATTGAACCGACTGAACCTAGCATGTCTCTAGACAATTACCAGAGGGGCTTGACCACACAGCTGGTGACTCAACCAATTATCTGAATGGTTACAGCGGAACACTACACGTGTCTACCCCTCACTCTCCATCTCCCTCACTCTTACAGCACTTCTGTTTCTGTTCTGGTCGGGTGGTAGTCCCACAGCTGTTTAGCCTAATGTTGTTCTGTTCGACTAACACTGGTAGAGGAAGGTTATTTTGAACTAACCACTTGTACATCGGCTTTTAACCACTACAGCCAACGCAGTTGCTTTCAGGTGGACACTGATAACTAATGTTTACACCGCCGCTCGTCTCCAGGGGGCTAAGGGTGGTTTTCCTAAATGACTAGAATGCTAATCCCGTGAAATCTTTAAGAGTTATGAATGGAATTGACAGTTATGAATGGTATCCTCCGTTATGATTAGATTTCAGACACTCAACTGTTACAGCCGAAGATCAAAATAACTGAAATTGTGATTCCCTTCATCTTTTCGAACTGCACTTGTCACTGGGAGTACTCTCTCGTAAATAACGATATTTTAATTCATCTATTACTAAGGTCATCATCATCCACAATTCACTGTGAAATTAGTGATATTGGTCTATAATGAAACTACTTTGGGTTTACCCAATAAGAAGCCCTTATTTTTGGTCGTAAAATATTGAGATGTCTGTCTCATTATACATGCTTAATACGAATCCAGATTTAGTTTACTATTAATTTAAACTTTTTGAAAATTTAAACAATAAAAGTACAAAACATAAGACAATTTTTCTGAAAACCTATACAAATATTGAACAATTTACACATTTACTGGATGCTTATTAAGAATATCTGTAAATGAGACATCTGAAGAAATGAGGGTGTAAAAAATGTTTGAGGCCCAACATTGTTCTTATGGGGCTAAAATCAAAATGGCCGCCAATACAGCTGGCACAAGTCTGAATGTGGATATCTAAATTTTTGCCACGCCACACATGATCACATCTTGGTTCTAGATTTGGCGATAAAAAGAAGAATAACTGTTGTGTAATAATACTTGAAAGTTGGTCTGCTAACCTTAGAACAATATTATAACTGTTGTTTGTAAGGATAATCGGGTTCTCAGTAAAGATTGTAGGATAGTAATATTATAATTTTAGTGACGATGGCAAACTTCGAAATCCTACTTTCTTTTCAAATAACCCATCGTTAATAAAAAACATTAAACAAAGTATTGTTTGTACCCATGATTTGTACGAATGGTATTTCTTTTCGACTAAACTGAACATAGGCTTGGATGTCATACCATGTAATACAATTAACAATTTAGTGAGTTATACCTAGACGTACCCTCGGACATGATCTAATCGGTAATGGGGGCTGACGTAAAGGGGGAGGAAGGGGGGCGTGACCAACCGCGAAATTGTACTGTACAGAACACTGACAATCGGCGCTTAGAGTGGGTGGATGGTAGAGGTTGCGGTGGGGTAGTGGTTTGCTATCCACCAGCGGTAAAGTTTCTATCTCAAGCGGATTTCCTTCCGAGGGAGATCCATGCCTTATCAATCTTCAGACAAAATATAGTTTTATAATTTATTGTTTAAGTTTTCCTGTGAACAGTTTAATAATTCTACATGTACAACGAACGATTATACTAGTAAACTTAATTTGTGGGTTAAGCGTTAGAGAAGGCCATCACTTGAGGGGGTTGAAAACATTCATTTCTGTAGGTCAGTCCGCCTGATGTCTCATACAGACTGGACTGTAGAGTTGACATTTTGTATTAAGCTTCATTTCTTTGTAGACAAAATAGAGTTCGATGATGGTGCATGTCACTGCATGGAATTAGCGAACGTTTTTACATTGGTATTATGGGTAACCAAGACGGCAACGAACAGTCTTAGAATAAATAAATTTGTAAACAAACTGAGTAAAATCACATGAAATTTTAAATGTAGTCTGACTATTCCTAGGATATATCTGAAAGATATCACTTTTACACTTTAAATTAAGCATGCATTTCCACATAGAAAGGAATGAATTCAATGATGGACCATGTCCACCCATGGGATTTTGCTGAGCGCCGTTGCAGCGTATCAATTAGGATGCTAGCACATTTTCTCTTCCTCAGCAAAAAAACATGGTCTGCAGGGGTATGTAAACGTTCTCTTTCTTTGATTACATGTCTGTGTGTCTATCTGCAGGTCGCCTCAAGCATAAAATTATCTATATATATAGATTTGGAATTTTAAATGCAATCTCAGCGAAGGCTACTGTGGTGTGGCGTACCCAAACCTTGTTGATATTGGCGCTCAGTTTAATTCTTGGCTACCCATTTTCAGTAACCACTAATTTTACCTTCTTTTAATTGTAATTACTCAAAATAATAAGTGATTAAACTGTACCTATGATCTCAAAATACATGAAAGCCAACAACTGGTAGATCTTAACGAGGCTTACTAAACATTAAGGTTTTGATAAAATTGTTCGTGTTGGACTTCTGGCGGATTGCACAACAGCGTGTGGTAAACGAGTGTTTACTCCTGCTGCCACCGAAGACAGCACTTGTGATGTAGCTACAGCTACAGCTGGCGACTCACTGTTTATGTAATCAACTGTGATAAACTGACGTCGGTTCAGACACCAGGGGATACACGTGTTGTTGACGGGGGGGGGGGGGAGGCGCCTCAGGACGCATTGCTCCAAACAAACAAATTACCCGTTGCCATGGCGACACCAGCTGTGGACCGTAACAGAGCAGCGAGATGAGGAATCTAGGGGGATCGCCCTCCTTAACATGTCTAGATGACGAATTGGCGCCAAATATCCGATCGCCTGAAGAGCGAGATGTGAAGGGATCCGCGAATAGAGTCCTCCTAGGAATCAATAGCAATTTTGACTGCAATTGCAAAGAGATAAAGGTGGGCGGTAGTGTCACAGGAACTAGACGAAGATTATATAAAAGTGGGTCATTTTAATAGCGGAAAAGGTTAGAAAGCTATTTGCAAAGGTTTAATGAAATTGAAAATTTGCTACCATTCAGGTGTGGTGGTCAAAATAGTGTTTTTTACTGTTGTTGTGTTCAACATGAATTTATTAACAGTAGAAAATGTAGGTTTCTTATTACAAATAAAAGTTTGATAATGTTAAAATAAATTGACATATTTAACTTTATAAAGCCTTGCCTGGTTTTAAAGTTTCGTCCTTTCGTTGAACACCAGATTCATCAGCAAAAACAGGATGACCGTCGTACCTTATTTCGGTCAGCTGAACCTCGGGTCGTTAATAGTCTGAAGGATTTCGCAGAAATTCCAAGAATTATCTCTCCAGCGACTAATCCCGCTCCGGCGCTGCATGTTGATGCTGAAGTGTTGTCTGAAGGGTCATACCAAATGAAGTAGGTTGACCTTGGCAAGTGAGTACCCATCGACATTGGTGGTACATTAGCGACACAGGATAAGGAGTTGCGGCACGACATGTGAACCCTGACAGACCGGAGTGGGATGTGTTGAGGGTGAGATCAGCAAACATTGAGTAAAAGTAGTGACGGAGAGATTGAAGAGATCTAGGGATAACGAGGGGGAAAAGAGTAATTGAACACATAGTGTAATTTGAAATAAGGTTGTTAAACGTGACCAGATTTGTCAGGTTAAATAAATAAAATTTTTATGACGTATGATCTATTTAATTAAATATTATGAAACCGATCTAAAACAAAACAAAGATTAAGTAGCTTAAAAAAGACACTAAAGATCGAGGTGTTCGGTATTTAATTTGTTATAATCAGATGATAAATAATAGTCGAGAAGTTTTACAAATACGGTAAACGTAAAATTAAAATTAGCATATATATATATATATATATATATATATATATATATATATATATATATATTACATATTTTTGTTATTTATAACTTGAGCACATCAAGTCAGGTATTGAAATTATCGTCATTTTATGAGCCGGTTTCCATATCTCTTTATAACCGTTTGATTTGATATCGATTTTCATGAGATTTGGCAAATTATTTAAAAAATTATAGCCATTTTGAAATTAATGAAAATTGTTGACAGCAGATTGAAACACAGTCATGATGGCTGTCTCAATCCGAATTCTTCATTTTATTCATTTATCTTGAACTAACCAAAGTCTCGATTATTTAATTAGTATTTCGTCCTTACAATTGTTATTTGTTGTTCTGCTTAAAAGAGGCCCCACTTCTAATTGTTTACGGCCAATTAATCAATCAAAACTAGGAGTTTTTGGATGCTAATTTGTTAGTGTGGAACATTTCTATGTCCAAACAAAGATTTAAATACAGTGAACTTATTTTATCAGTTAATTTTTAGCAGTTACTTTTTCTAAGCAATGCAACGGATTTCACTGATATTATTTTGACAAATACAGCACAATATGATACGAGGAACGACAGTTCAGTATAAAAACAATATTACTGATTTGTAGATGCATCACAGTACCGGAATCAAAACAAATCTATAAAGAGCCGGTGGAACCTTTCATTGTAGAACATGCACAGATGTCAACAAGTCGTATGTTCTCGATCATACATACAGTCCGTGAAGTCTCTCCCATTGCATCGAAGGCGACAGTGATGCTCTGAGCGCAGCGAGCAAGTGGCATGTCAGCCGGCCATCTGACTTCCCCAATTTGCCGTGACATGCAGTATACTGGAATATGGAGGCGGCGGGGGAATCTTTACGACATGTAAATATCAGGACGTCGCGTCACGGCAATTTTCTTATGACAAGTTTACTGTGCCTTGATTTAAGCCTCGATGGAAAGCAGAATTTAATTTTAATAATTTGAAAGCCGATAATAATATTACGTATTCCAGTTTTAAACGAACAAATAGCTGAAAATTGGCTTAGAAAAAAACACACAAATGCAACAAACAACTAATTTATTCACTTACGAGATCTTATTACTCATATTTATATGAAGTATTGTTCTATATGTGATTTTTTAAATGTCTATTATGAGTTATTTTAAGTCTTCCATAATTAATTTCATCAAATACTAGTAGGTACAATTACTATCCTGGATATATTGATTGATGTCTTCTTCTTCTTCTTCTTCTAATAATAATAATAAATATTTTATTTCGTAAACAATGTGCAAATGTGCTATGTATTGCAATTGTCAGTTTTATATGTTAACTAAAATTTACCATTCATTCACTACAATTGGACCCATTCATGTCCAATGATCTAACAGGTAATTCTTACTAGATCTCGATAAAAAAATTCAAGTATAAGATAAGAATTTTTGTAATATCACCTTGAACCAAAAGTGGTTTAGACGGGTATATTACAATGAATTATGTTTTACTGTCTAGATCTGCTATAAATTGCAATAGCTGTTACTGTATATATAGCAACAGTAACACAAAGAAAACTGCAAAAACAATATTAAAAATTCAGTGTTATTGTAAACTTCCGCGATAGCAAGAAAAGGTTATCAACCCACAAGAAGATACGCGGTTTTCTGAGACGCTGCCCGTTGTCGCATCTCCTTATCGGACAGCCGATAACCGCAGGAAGTTGGCCTATCTTGCGACACTTCGGTCAACACAAAACATTGATAAGGCGTAAGACGTCATTCACCACTGTGTCTATTTGATTTCCGGGCCGGTTTACTAAGAATTTGTGGTAACTACTGGCCATGACCTTTAGTTGAAAATTCAAGGCCAACATCGGATTAACAACTCACATCAGAAATATCACCATCCTAGAGCAGGAGAATCGAACGAATTTACATATTTTCTGTATTTTAACATAATTCTTTACATCCTTTGGTTTCCTGATGCATACCTTTGTCCAATAAACTGCATCGGCATCAATGCAGAAAAAACCTAGAAAGTGTTTGCACAGTGAAAGCACACCTAACCTGTTTCTTTCCTTTGTTTGAAGTTTATTTTTGACGATGGAAGGATTGTGAAGGAAGCAGGTTTTCCCCGGACATTTGCTATCGTTCAGTGAAACAAACAATCAGTAACACTACCGTACGTTTCGAGATCTGCAATCTGATCTCTTCTTCAGGTAAATAACTAACCTAATATATAATTATTATACTATTACTAATGCATACATATTTATAAACCTAGTTTGTAATTATGTATTAGGTTAGTTATTTACGTAAGAAGAGATTAGATGGCAGATCTCGAAACGTAGTGTTACTGATTTTTGTTTCACTGAACGATGGCATATGTCCGGAAAAATCCTGTTTCTTTCATACCGCATTGTGTTATTAACGTAATATTAGCATTATAAGGATTTGCAGAGTTCCATATAAGACTAAACCTGGCATTCATTCTCCTAAGATATCACAGCGGTTGGTGGGTTGGAGATCAAAAAATATTTTACAAATTGAATAGAGTTGCAGTTACATCGCTATACCTGGACATATTTTGGTATATAATCCCCAAAAGTAAAGATTGCCACACGCATTACGTGGAATGAGAAGCAATGAAATAACTGGACGAAATAAGATACTAAAGTTCCGATCTTAAATATATTTTAGGTTAAATTCCTTGTTTAAGGTGCTCTTCCATAAAGGAACTTGCAAGTAGTTGCCAGTCAGGATAGAAAACTTCTTCACTTCAGAACTTTACCACTTTAATTAAAAGCTGTGGAGATGGTAGTGAATAAATCTTATCCCATTTATTCCTTTGGTCATTGAACTTTTTAAATGGCTAAATATTAAATGGCACGTACGTGCGGAGGAAAGACAGATAATCTTTCCTCACAGCGTTACGTGATAGTCGTGGCGTGAGTAACCCTGCGATAACGCCTCGCGCGCGCCGCCATGCGGCCTGTGTTGACGCTCGGCTTTGTGATATTGTTTAATCTTGTGACCTTCAAGGTGGCCTTGAAGTTATGACGTAAAACAAAAAAGCAGATCAAAAGTTCGGTTATTATCAGTACAGCACAACAAGCGAAATGTGTGTTTGCACATTTATATTTCATCCGAGGTTTGCATTACATTTATTAATGTACAATAAATGTTTTTACAATTAATGTTGGATTGAGAAATATCGCACAGATTCACAGCGAAAGACATTGTGCAAAATTGTTATTTATGCCTTGCTAAACTTTTTTGGTGTATACAAGGTATATCGACATCAAGTGGATTAAAATATTGCAAAAGATCGTGTTTTAAGCCCTAAGTAATATAATATAATTGCCGAAAGTTGTGCGTGGTATCGTCGAGATAATCTTTCGAATGGTGTAAGGCTAATCAATAGGCTCCCTGAAGAGATCAAACGCGTCAATAACCGCAAACAATTTAAATCTCGATTAAAACACTTCCTAGTGTCTAGGGCATTTTACTCCGTTGACGAGATTGCGACGGGTCCCTAGGATAGTCTTCAGTAACATTTAAAAAACATTCTCTAACTCTCGTTCTCATATCCAAGAAATTCGTCCACAATTGAGGAACCGGCGACAGGTGTCACGTACCCAAAAAGTAATTTTAACTTTATATTTATCTATTATTTTTACTAATAATTAAAATTGTGTTAGTTATCAAATTTATTAGGACTTTTATTTTCATATGACGCCTGCAACACAATTATTGTTCAAATCAAATCAGATTTTTAGTGCCGGAACATTATAAAACGCATTGCAAGTCAGATTTTACATTTTACTTGCTCATTGCTACTTGTTAATTTTGTTTCATGCAATGAAGAATATTATTATTATTATTTTAGAATGATCATTAAAGTAAAAGCATACTACCCTTTAAAAATTACGAAAAGAAAGAGTAATAAACACCACTAGTACAAAAACGTTCGGACAGAATCGAGTATAACGTCAAGTGGTTTCTAATTGGGTGGGGAGGGAAGGGGTGGAGTTTTCACTTCCGATAAATCCAAATGTGTCCAAATTAGCTAAGATTTGCCGAGACTACTTTCTTCGCCGAGGGCGCGAGCGGCAGCTGGAGCAGCAAGCGGCAGCGCGACGTTATGTTAATTGCTGCGGTCCTCCTGCGAGGCTTTGCGGCCGGAATAAACATGAGCACCCCATCACGCCCCCTCCCCCACACTCGACTACGACCACTCGCTACAAATTGTGCGTGTTTAAGTGCTTTCATCGTCCTCATAACGAAGCCGCAGGCTCGTCGGCGGTTTAATCACGCTTATAACGAAGAGCCTCACGTACGACACGGCCTAGTTTGCGTGCTGTAATTATTAACATACCGCGATCCTTAAGGAAACATTAGTACGACATTATCTGCCACCAAGTATTAATGCGTAAGGCTTACTATACTTTTTATTATATCGCATAACGAAACATTTGCACGGATAGTAAAAATAGCAAAATCCATTATTATTAGTACATAATAATATTACAGTGCATAAGCAAGAACATTGTAGTAGTCCAAACATCTAGCGGGATTTGTATCCTGATCACAATCTGCTTGCATTCAGAAAAATTAAAAATTGATAAACTCCTTATTGTATTTCAAACCAATTAACGAATAAAAATGTCTAGTTCATTACTAAACAAAAACGTAAGAGGTGAATTTTCACCATACAAACCAGAAATATCCATCGAAGTTTTACCGCAAAACTCGCAAAGTTGTTGGTTGCTATTTTTAGTTTAGGTACAATACCGAGGTATAAGTTTCGTTTCATCTGTTCCGGAATTCCCTGCGGAAGCAAGGGATTGGTGAGGGGCGTCTGTTGGGGGGTTGGGAAGGGGTGAGGGGCGAACTTGCCACTTTTACTTCAGAAAGTAATAAATAAGTTATTTGGTTACCGTGAGCAAGTTTACCTCCACATTTTCGCGTTGACTTTGTATTTTATCAACAATAAAGGGGCAAACTGTATTTGATAGTGTTAATAGCCAGATTCATAAATGATACAAACAAGTATACAATTCATTTCTAAAATTAATTTGTAAAAGGTATTTTGTAACCAAACTAATGTATACAATTAACAGACACTTGCTGCTTCTTGTATTGTCAATAAGAAAATACTAAATTATTATTTATCTGCCATTACACATACTTATACCCTCATTAACTATTAATAACTACTACTCAATATATGACTAATATTTGAAGAATTAAATTAAATTATTGCAATCGTCCAATCTTGTAAAGCGATATTAATTAACTACCATGTGACTTGTTATGAGAGTATGATTGAAGAATGATTACAGCAAGTTTAATGGATGAATGAGGAGTTACTTTATTACTAATCAAGCGAGTCCAAAACTAACCAAGTTTGTACTGATCTTAGTTATATTGATAGGGTGTTGAAATCCAGCTTCCAGTGGAAAACATTTCCCTATCTAAGGGCCTTGATTCACATAACCAAGACTAAGAATGGCATGGGATTCATTGATAAGATCCATTTAGTTGAAGGGGTTAATGCGGTCATCTATCAAAATAGAATATTCATTTCCAACACATCTTACCGTTAAACTACTCTTGAAATCCGCCTTTAAAGATTTCTCAAGTTCAAGATCAAACCACTTATTACTCCAAGCGTATAATTTTCATTAAAATGTTATGAATAAACTTAAATCGACTCCATAGACTTTTCTATATATTACACACGCTAAAAATTAATACTATCAGAAGAAACTCTTAAAAAAGTTATTAACAGTGTGTAATGGTTAATTAACTATTCAATGCAGACAATAATGGCTACAACCTGGACAATTATAAAATTGAGAATAGCTCGAGGCATGGTTGAAAAACATGAGCTTCTTTAGTATTTTTGATATAGGTAAGTGAACGTTTGTTCGTATTTGGTAAAAGTCCACAAAGAGGGTATAATATACTTTTGACGTCAATAAACACAAAATATAAATACAAACCTGTAAAAAATCATATTAGACAAACTCATTCCATCGAAACTGTTCCAAATAAAATAATCGCGTGCTGAAACATCAATGTCGATAAAAAAACTAGGGCTCTCACAAGCCCTTGGAATTAGTGGCTAAGCCTTGCTGACGGTTTTCGAATCCGATTTTCCAAACCACTTTCCCCCACCTCTACCCGCGCCTCTGACGTCACTGTCCCTCCCCTCCCTCTTTACTGGCCACGCCGGTTAGTTAATGAAGCGGAGTAATTACAAATTTACCGACCACGGCAGTAAGCCCTTCCGCTCACAAAATACACGTTGACACAACCACTTTTAATTTTAGACCTATTTCAGTGTTTTGGCTTATCTGGATTCGCAGTTGAACAGATCGCTGACCGCTTGGATTAGACAGCACTATTCGTTTAAGGGTTATTTTTGACGGAAGGGGTTGACGGCGACAAGCATTTAGCCAGTCACTCAGGCGGTACCGAAGTGGAAACAATGGCGGAACCCATGTCGATGGTATCGCTCGCTTGGCATGTACGTACATAAAGAAATATTTTTAAATTTTTCACTTGAAAAGTAGTATGAAGTAACACGATTTTCCATCTCTTAACTAAATAAAATGGTTGAAAAATACAACCAAAACAACATTTTTTATCTTGAAGATCTTGAGAGTAAAGAATCAAACATGTAGAAATAAATGTTAATAGTCCATTCCAAAATTTGCGTTAGGGTACCCTCCAAGTTTGCGTCACCTACCAAGTGGCATCAGTTTAAAGTTCACTAATATTTACTGTGTTAGTCACATGAGGTAACCTTACGTTTGTTTTTCTTAAGATCATTGAGAATTTACAAATTGTAAATGGGTCTTAATAGCATTAGAATTGCATCGAGTTTCGAAGTACAAATTTTTAATATTTCTGTTAGTAGCCTAGTATATGGAACTCGTATTTCACTCTGCGACTCATATCGACTGATATACTCAGGCTAGATGATACAGATCACTGCGGCATTGTAAAAAGTATAACTGATATTCTACCCTAAACTGTAAAAATTTTACAGACGAAGGGATAAATATGTCACTGAGGTGGTCCAAATTGAATTTTTTTGGCATCAATATTTTGTTATCTCCTCACTGAGTTGGTCTAAATTTCATTTTTATAGCATCAATGTTTTGGTATCACCTAACAAAGTTGGTCTGAATTACACTTTTCTAGCATCAATGTTTTGTTATCTCCTCTCTGAGTTGGTTTAAATTTCATTTTTTATAGCATCAATGTTTTGGTATCACCTAACAAAGTTGGTCTGAATTACACTTTTCTAGCATCAATGTTTTGTTACTGCCTCTCTGAGTTGGTTTAAATTTCACTTTTTTACAGCATTAACGTTTTTTTTATCACCTCATCAATGGGGGTTGGCCAAAATTTCGCATTTTTACTATCCGCATTTTTTTTTCGTTTTTATATTAATCTTGAAAATGATATAAAACTTGACCTTCTTTTAAATGTAGAGATTTAAATGACCCTTCCTTGTGTACATGACCGTTAGATGCGACAATATACAAATCAGTCTAGGCCTTCCTAAAGTAAAGCATTTACGCACTAAATTTCAATACTTGAACTAAAATAATTATCAATATTTTATTCAAAAACAATTTTCCATACTTCAGTAGCTGGACAAGATTAAAAATATAATGCTTACATAAGGTTAAAAATTTAACGGGGTTGCATTTAAAACAAGTATAAATCAGAAACATTGTTCCACAAAGAAACACACGAGTGTGCAGTGAGTATAAATAACACATTAATGCACTGCCGCAAACTGTCAAGCGAGGCCGGTGCACGCGTACTGTCGTGTGTGCTGGAATTAAGTTACACGGACCCGAAAGTATGCACGCCAGATATCGTTAATGTAAATTGCATAGAACTTTGATAGCGGTAACTGATGGACTAATTTAAATTGAACACATACTCGTACAGTGCGTCATAAAAGAGGTCATAACCGATTGTGAGAATGGATTATCGTACATTAGTGAACTAAACGATTTCCCCAAAAAATCCATTCTTGAGAACTGTTTAAAATTATGCTCATGATTTTCAATACAGAATGTGCCAAAATACGTTATACATGATGTAAAGACTTTTTTTAAACCTAAATACTTACATTGCGGGTACTTAATAACCATATTTTCCACAACATACTTAAAAAGGTGAAAGGAAAATATGTTTAAATTGTTCTTAGGGGCCAGTTTTATGATAATCTGTTCTGTCATATTTAATATGAGGACATATGAAACACCCTGATTAAACATTTACTTCCGATAGTGGGAAGAAACGTGATAATCATAACTGCACAGCATAGAGGAGATCTCAAGACGCATAGGCTTTGTTGACTTTGCAGCAAAAGGTTGTATTTTATGGCGGTACAATCACAAGCACATTGGCACATGGAATTTGCTAATTATGCATTGAATTTTAGAAAATTTTAAACGAACACTTTTAACGTGTGCTGTACTGTATATTCAAGATCCAGTTGTAAATTTGGAAGCTATACCGTGCTCCTTTTATGTGTATATAATGCAAAATAATACAAATATAACATTTGTAACAAGGAAAATGCACAATGTTAACGAAACCGAACCCAGACTAGAGCTTTATAATTGACAAAGAGCTGTTTGTGAACGTTATGAAAGCCGTTGTTTAAATGTAACGTCACAAAAACAACTGTTGTTCCGTACTTATTTTACATAATTTAAGATTAGAACCTTTGTTCAGTTAAATAACAAGAATATTAATGAAAAGTGTCTTCAACGATTGTTTGACCAAATAGTATTATCTGTCAGAATTGAAATATTCACAGCGCAATGCTCAATTTGCGGACATTTGCCATTTGTCTGTGTTATAACGTTTCGAGAACTAAGAGTTCCCAGAGACGTAAAAGTTAAATTAAAGCTACCTTTTGTTCTAAGAAAAACCTCTAAGGGGAAAAAATTAATTTCCCCTTTCCACTTAGCGTGATATTACTTGACAAAAAAATATAATTTCGTGAATTTTCTAAAGTAGTTACACACAAAAATATATAAACATAATAAAATAAATTAGAACTGAATACTGTACCTTAATAATGATATTATTAAGAATCCTACAAGACCTTCTTCTAAGTGTGTCATTCGACTGTATGGTAACTCTTGTTAGAAGGGATCAACAGACATGAAACTCAGGAGTTGGTACGTAGGGATCCTCTTGGTCCAAGGAAGCACTATATTGACTTTGGGATCAAATGATCAAAGGGATGTACGTCTGTGTATTAACTCTTGTTAGAAGGGATCAACAGATACGAAACTCAGGAGTTGGTACGTAGGGATCCTCTTGGTCCAAGGAAGCACTATATTGACTTTGGGATCAAATGATCAAAGGGCTGTACGTCTGTGTATTAACTCTTGTTAGAAGGGATCAACAGACACGAAACTCAGGAGTAGGTACGAAGGGATCCTCTTGGTCCAAGGAAGCACTATATTGACTTTGGGATCAAATGATCAAAGGGATGTACGTCTGTGTATTAACTCTTGTTAGAAGGGATCAACAGACACGAAACTCAGGAGTTGGTACGTAGGGATCCTCTTGGTCCAAGGAAGCACTATATTGACTTTGGGATCAAATGATCAAAGGGCTGTACGTCTGTGTATTAACTCTTGTTAGAAGGGATCAACAGACACGAAACTCAGGAGTTGGTACGTAGGGATCCTCTTGGTCCAAGGAAGCACTATATTGACTTTGGGATCAAATGATCAAAGGGATGTACGTCTGTGTATTAACTCTTGTTAGAAGGGATCAACAGACACGAAACTCAGGAGTAGGTACGTAGGGATCCTCTTGGTCCAAGGAAGCACTATATTGACTTTGGGATCAAATGATCAAAGGGCTGTACGTCTGTGTATTAACTCTTGTTAGAAGGGATCAACAGACACGAAACTCAGGAGTAGGTACGTAGGGATCCTCTTGGTCCAAGGAAGCACTATATTGACTTTGGGATCAAATGATTAAAGGGCTGTACGTCTGTGTATTAACTCTTGTTAGAAGGGATCAACAGACACGAAAATTTAGGAGTAGGTACGAAGGGATCCTCTTGGTCCAAGGAAGCACTATATTGAATTTGGGATCAAATGATCAAAGGGATGTACGTCTGTGTATTAACTCTTGTTAGAAGGGATCAAAGACACGAAACTCAGGAGTTGGTACGTAGGGATCCTCTTGGTCCAACAGACCACGAAAATCAGGGTTGTACGTCTGTGTATTAACTCGTAGGGACCCTCAGGAGTTGGTACGAGGGATCCTCTTGGTCCAAGGAAGCACTATATTGACTTTGGGATCAAATGATCAAAGGGCTGTACGTCTGTGTATTAACTCTTGTTAGAAGGGATCAACAGACACGAAACTCAGGAGTTGGTACGTAGGGATCCTCTTGGTCCAAGGAAGCACTATATTGACTTTGGGATCAAATGATCAAAGGGCTGTACGTCTGTGTATTAACTCTTGTTAGAAGGGATCAACAGACACGAAACTCAGGAGTAGGTACGTAGGGATCCTCTTGGTCCAAGGAAGCACTATATTGACTTTGGGATCAAATGATCAAAGGGCTGTACGTCTGTTCGATAACTATTTCGTTTCGTTATGTCGAGTCTTTTGATACCCAGTAATGTTTATTAAATTCTGTAATAAGGATTGAATTATTTAGCGTATTAAACAATGTGTAGGATGAAATTAAGTTGGGGCTTATATTTATAGGAAATACAAATAAACAAACATTTTAATAAACAGGATCATCGACAATCTTCCTGGTTATGGGACATGAGGGAGGAACTGATTGAGCAGTTTGCCGGGGCGATTCCCACAGGAAATTAAACGATTGGCGAGAGTTTGAAACAACCCACGAACGCATGAGGAGTAAAACCTTTCATTTACTGAAACAAACTGTGAATTTCGTACATTTTATGAAAAAATATGAACTGTATACATAGAGTACTATATTGATCACAAGCAATTTTATTATGCTTGCTCGCACATTCCTTTTCGAACTTAAAAAACTCAATCTTGTGACACCTCTTATCAAGATTAGTTTGTTATACAAAAGCTGAATATGCATACCTAAAATGAACTTTTTATCGGCCGCACTCAGAAAATCCAAACTCATTATTCATCTGTAGGGTAAAAAATGCACTTTTTCAACGAGTCTTATAATATTGCCCCGTCGATTAACGCAAGGAAATTGTCATTGAATAAGTTTCTCACCTCATCTTAAGATGTAATCCGATTCCCAAAACATCTTTAAAATCCTTATACGATCTGAATATCTGAAATTATATTGCAATTAATACAATACACCCGTTATGTAAAAATATAAAACTGATGTAATGGATTTGTAAATAACAAGATAAAAGCAAGATAAATGCTCGCTTTGAGTTCATGATTTCAAGTAAAATTTAGATTGCTATATAATGTTCAACGTTACCTTGAATTAAACGTTAATACTGATTTATACAGCTATATAATACCATGCAGATATAAATTCATCGATAATCCGGAGCAAATAAACGTCATACTTATTTATACACAGCGATTACGATAAAACGATGTCTTTTGTTGTTATCTGAATAGCAAACGAGAGGAAGAAAGGGATAAAGGATGCCGTAGAAAAGTGGCAGACTGGGAAGGGAAGAAGTGGCGTTTGTCAAAATTAGATTTAGGTAAACCAATATCACGCATTTTCCAACATATCAGTCTCTGCAGTAGTCAATTGTGTTACCTTTTTTGATCGGATTTCTTGTAACCGGTATAACAGTTTCTTATTTAGGAATCCAACATTTTAACAGTAAAACTTTAACATATATAGTAAAACTTTAATACTATTACACGTTTATAAACACATCATCAATTTAAAATTTGAATTGGAAATGGCTGAGAGGCTATATTTAAAAAGTTAATTAGTACCAGAATAATAATTTCTCTCGTGGAAATAACAAATGTAATTATTATCACTGACTGGAAAGGCATTTGTAATTGACGCTTTCGATTTCTCCCGTAAGTCTGTATCGAGGGATGAAGATAACATAGAACTAGCAATACAAATAATGGAACATCTGCTTATAAATTACGTTGTTATATTTAAAAATGTATGTTTCTATGGTAGTACGTAAAAGAAAAAATAATAATTATTATAGTAAACGTAAATTTTATCAATATGAACCCTGATTTCACCGGTATGACCATTGATGTACAAGTAGGAACCAAGCAAATTAGTTTCTATTTCTAAAATAGTTTTTATTTCTACAATAGATATTTTTTGTCTGTAATTTACAACACAGTGATATGGAGGTAGTTCGTAGAATGAGCACAAAATTAAACTAGTTTTATAATTAACCGAAAATAAAACAATACAATTCAAACGAAATAAGAGAATACAGGAAGCCAGTTAACGGAATGCAATCAAAATCGGGTTTACAATTCAGTGAATAGTAAAATGTAGACTGTTAAGAAAAGGATTTATTGCCTTCAGTTTGAATTTTATGACCGACTCTGTTTTATATACAAGCGGACGGAGTGTCACAACACAGGTGGTCTGCATCAGACCCGCGAATTAATGTGTGAACTGTATAAACTAAAGTCACAAGTTTGTAAAATTTAAATCATTACCAAAAATATGCAATACGCTGCAATTGTCAAACACATTTAAAGCTAAACCTTAGATGGCCATAATTATAGATAATTGTGCGTGCGCGTGTGTGTGCGTGCGTGTGCGCTTGCTCACTATAACATTTTTGGTACTGTGTTCTGAAATATGACATTACTTCTTCAATTGGTAACTCTTAAAGCATGTAAATAAAGCAAAGAAATGGTAATTGATGGTTTGATTTTGGAATGGTCTCTAGCTCTCAGCAGATAGCCTAATGAACCAAAATTTAACATGTTAGGAATTAGGTAGCTTCCATACTTACAATCTTGAGTTTCAGCCCATAAGAACAATGTAACAACTATAAATACATTACACTCTTTTAATTGGTCGGAGAATCGAGATAGAAGGATGAATATTTAAGGATGACGTACAAAAAGTTCGAGATCTTTTTAAAGACCAATAAATAATTTTAAAAGGGTAAAAAAGAGTAAGGATGAATACTACTTACATCTTAAAAATTACATCTTGCATAACTCTACGATTAAAATAAGACTGTTAATGTGTTTAAAGTGTAACATTGTTCTTATGGGGCTAAACTCAAGATGGCCGATGATACAGATGGCTTTTAATATAAATAGAGTAGCGGCTGACAAAATTAACCTTTGTTTAACTGGGAAATAGAGATATGGGCAGTTTTTTTCGATTATATAGTACGAGAAACAGAAGGGAATTAATGCTGTTACTAATATTATGAGTATAAGATCCAAAATACAGCAACAATAACCTGGTGTAATACAGCGACAATAGTCAGGTGAAATATGGCATCAATAATTGGTGTAATACAGCAACAATAACCAGGTGGAATACAGCAACAATAACCTGGTGTAATAGAATGAAAATAGTCAGGCGAAATATGGCAACAATAATTGGTGTAATACGGCAACAATAACCTGTGTAATACAGAAAGAATAACCTGTCGTAATACAGAAAGAATAACCTGTGTAATACAGAAAGAATAACCAGGTGTAATACAGCAACAATAACCAAGTGTAATTAGATCAAAGAGACAACATGTAAATTATTTTTAAGATCAATGGGAGATGACTAATAAAACGTGCTCTTTTTGTGAAAAGGTTTTGCAACATTTACTGTTTTTAGAGAACCATTAAGTCTCTGTCATTTTAATTTTCTTTTACGACGATTTTACAAACCAGCTTATTATAGTGTAAAATACATTAGAGTTGCCAAATACATAAATTTGAAAACTAGGATAATAGAGTAGCTACAGGAAAGGACGACTGTCATACAGTTCAGTATACGTTTCTTTAGAACATTGTACACGTACTAAAGAATTATATACATTCTTGATGCGATAAAAGTCCTAGAGATATAGGAGTACATTTCCTGCAGAGTACATAATAAAGATAGCGCCAGAGTCGACCAGTAATAAAGATTTACCTGTGACTCAGTAACTGGCTCTGAAGTACGATATTAAATGTTTGTCACCCTAGTTTGAATGAATATCTTCTCTATACAGTGATTTTCTAGCCGGCTTTTTAATATACACTGTACGTTAAATACGCAGAACTGGGATAGTTCAGAGTCCCCGTTTTTTTTTTTGTTGGCTCACACCAATCACCTAATCTTTTTTATAGGTTTGTATACATTCTAACACTTGATTGCACACGCAGGCACTTGTGATCAGACTATCTAGAATTATATTCTGTTGCGTGATAAGCACTATCTACAGGGATGTTTTCTTTCGGCGCCATCGCTGCTCCACACTGATAGCCGGAGGCATCAGTAAATAAGATAAGATAGGGACGTTATCCGATCCCTGTTCTTGTAAAACAAGTTAGATTATACTTCCGCAGAAATAAAATCTCATAAATACCGTTTACAACGTGATCATTTCTTACAAAAGATTGGATTTTGTGTACGCAAACAAACCAGGCCCGAAGCGCTCAATCTTTCCAGCTATGGTAATGTCAATTCAAATACAGCTTTTGTGATAAAGATGATATGATTGTTTCTGAGAACTCCAGCAAACATTCCTGTAAAAGGCTGAGATTTAAGGGCTTGATTTCCAAATGATATCTTAAAGTATAATAGGACGATGTGGGAATATTGCATTTCACAGATAAAACCTAAAGACCTTGACACCTGCGTCATGCAAATTACTTAATTAACAGACACTACATTTAATATCTGGCTGTCAATTACACATGACGAATATGATTAACTATATCAGACTTTAGTGTTTTTGTTTACTTTAGAAAAATAGAATATAAAATAATTGTATAGTAGATAAACTCTCGTTACCCAGTATAAACAAACGTATCGTATTTTTGCAACTCCTTGACCTCTAGAGTTTGTACCTCTGATATGCACCTTTGATAATTATTTCTTATATGGTTCAAACAGAGTGATTTGGAAATAAGTGGTAAACATTATAACGTGCAAACAATAAAGCGTATTGCTACATACATGTATATAGAAGATGTACAGTTTTGAGGATATTGCTATTAACAAAATCACAATGAGGAAGTGATATTACAATCAGGAACATTCTACAGTTGTTAAGTTAATTATTCTCTTTTATTTTGTACATACATATTACAATTATTTTACCAAATAAGACAAAGTTTTACATACTGTCTGCGTTTGAATTGGGGCAATTTAACCGGTTCCACCAGTAATCAGTTTTAAGTTAGAATAATATAATATTCATTGTACCAAGAGAAAGATATTTTTAAATCGAGAATATGGTGGTGGTAGTATTTTTAAACGAAATCTGCTCATTTGATAACACTCATGGCATAGCAGCACATTTTGAATTGCTATTCAGAAATAATTGTCTTTTGTATCAAATATATAAATAAAAAAGTGTTATAACTATATAATATAACAATTACTATACAATGTAATTTATTCTTGGTTTGTGTGGTTGGAGACGATCCCAGCCCTTCCCCAATAACTGTTGACAGACCCATAACATAAAGGTGAATTATAATCGTGACTCACAATGAATCCAGAAGAGTTGATGATGGCCACACGATGTACCATCCCCCAGCGCCCCAGGTCCTGCTTGCGGGGCGGGTAGGTGTGGTAGTGGAGAAGGTCCATGGACGTGGATGCTACATGGCTACACGACTACACGACCGACACCTCAGCTATACGACCCGGTTACACGGCGTCGTCCGCCACACTACAACCGGCCACTGCTCCAGCACCAACCTCCCTGTACCACCCTAATCAATACCCGCCCGTGACGTCATTCCATCTCTCAACTAGGTCACATCTCGGCACCCGGCTTGACCTTGACAACTCACCACCGCTTTTTAGGTCACATGTTTTTTTTTCTAGAAATTTGGACATAAAAATATAAAGTCCTCTAGGTTTTAGAGCTACATCCTCAACACAAAGGAGAAACCGTAAGTGGCAGTAGAGAGTCTACAAGGGTTCGTCACTTCAAAATGGCACTTACCAAATTTTTACCTCGATGTGATTGCAACAATTTTTTTGACCTTAGGCAATCTTTGGACATAATTAGGGAATAACATAAGTTATTAAAACAAATTTAATATTTATTTATTCCGTTAAAAATATCCGATATTAGAATCTGAATACCCGGAAGTTTGATGTGAAAAGCGAATCCAGAATGCACTGTGATGTATTGACAATCGGACACCGCATATGGAAAATCGTACATTTTTAATTCAATCTGAATGATCTCTTCCATTATTATTTTTACAAAATTTTATTGTGGCGCACAAAATGTTTCTATACTTATTTATAGACGATTCCTGTTAAACTTTTTGAATATAAATTAAGAGGTAGATCAAATGGGAACATATTTTTCACCTGAGTAGTTTGTACTCTCCATAGCCAAATATGGCTCCAAGGTGGAGCCATGTATAAATTGTAAAATTTACACTAACTTGATTAAAAACCTATCTACATCAGGACAGACCCCTCAAACTGACATGCATCAGAGCGGCACTGACTATATACAAAGTGTCCATATATTACTTTAGTAAACTTAAACTGGTTGTTTATCACATCGATATAAATAAGAAATATTATGTAAAACGTGTCTATTCTGTTTAGTTTTACCGCCTGTGCCAAGGGCGATAATCGGATAAAAGTATCAAATTCAAAATTTGAAAAATATTTATTTTAAAAAAGCTCTTATTAGGCGGCTATATGTACCTTTAAAGCTTTTGTAATTAACGAACGGTAGACTTTATAAGAAGTTTATGAAAATAATAAAATAAAGTTGCTTATTGAGCTACGACAAAATAACAACTGTATTGTACATTTTGCTAAGCACCCTACCCACACTTATCAAGTTATTAAGGGCAGTTCCTTCTTAAAATGTGTCACTGTCTGGCTGTATGTTCTTAGGTGAACCTTTATAGAATGGTTCTACAGACTTGAAATTTAGTACAAAGGCTTCTCTTGATCAAAAGAAAAACTATTTATTTTGGGATCAACAGGTCAGAATAC
This sequence comes from Homalodisca vitripennis, assembly GCF_021130785.1. Classification (NCBI taxonomy): domain Eukaryota; kingdom Metazoa; phylum Arthropoda; class Insecta; order Hemiptera; family Cicadellidae; genus Homalodisca; species Homalodisca vitripennis. The sequence goes on from NC_060212.1 coordinate 149,964,989, forward strand.
ACCAATTTTGAAACCAGTACATAGACCCTTCGAAACTCTGTTGTGCTGCGGTTGTCCGTTGTAAAAGTAATAAACAGGTGATTATGAATTAGTATGACAGAAAACCCACACTCCGAGATCTCTTCCAATATTATTTGAACATCGGCCTTAATATAGTGGCCTTGTAAAGGCATCAACTGACAACATTACGGAGGTAACGACGTGAGTTCCACTGAGTTAGTAATGACTAAAGGAAATATAGTTTATCTAAGCACTTCATCCCGCCTTATCAGTCTCGAAGTTCATTACCACGCGATAATTCCGCACAAGTTACTGGAAGGAGAGAAGTTCCAAAGTATCTCCCTTATCAATGTTCGTTGTTAGGAGAAAATTTCTTCTTAGTACTTGAATTTTGTTTAAATGTTTTAAGATCTGTAGATTCCACACGAAGCGTTATCTCTAGCGTAACAGCGAGATTTACCTCATTAAGGCCAGTGTCGAAAATTTTTAGAAATATCCAGTTTTTCATCATGTTTATACTGAAGCATTAAATAAAAAAAGTATTGTGGCCTTAAAAATAGAGGCATTTTAATTAAAACCTTTGCCTGAATTAAGATAAATCCAAACGTCTCCAAAATCACTATCGGCCATGATGATTCACTTCTGAATTGGATACAAAGTACTAGATGTGCATATTTTAAAATTTGGAGCGGTTTTCTAAAAGATACTCGTTATTTTTATTGTTGAAAAACAAAGCATTGACAAGAATGACATGGAGTTAAAGCCATCCAAAAAATTGACCATGAATCCGAGCATTGCCTTGAATCAAATAATCGACACTGAAATTGACTCTGGAACATGAACTGTTCCGCTTGAAGCCCACCTTGAATCATTGCTTTCTGATCATTGATCAGCGGCCTGGCTAATGTCACCATAAATAACCGGGCTTCACTCCTACTCGGATTGCTAATATTGCCGCTTTGGCAACCGATTACAACCCGACCTTGAAATTCGAGTCTATTTATTACACCGTGAGGGTTTCGGTTTCACTAAATAGTAGTAAGATCCAAAATAAAATATTTTAAATTATCCTGGATGATTTTAGAATTTTGAGAATAACTTTTCATTATACCAAAAATGTAAGATTTGGAGGGAAAAGGTTATAAGTTACAGGGAGAAAAAAATATTAGGAAAAAATGGTGTACCCATCATACTGACAACTTTGACGTAAGGTATCTGGACGAGTTGACTCACTTCGCTTCTGCTACCCTGATAGTCTGTGTTAAAATTTACTCATCCCTTTTTAGAATCCTACTACACGTGGAGTATCTGAAAATGTGACCACATTCGGTTTACAACTACTGTGGTAGTGCATGTTAAAGTATACTGATCACTTAGTTCACTTTACTACACGTGGGGTAGCAGGACTAACTTAGCTTCTAGCTTCTGCTACCCTGTTAGTTCACACTTCTACACGTTGAGTAGTTGGACGATGTGACCCCACTATATTGCCCTGATAGACGCATGTTACAGCTATCCTGCCTAACTCGGGGAAATATCTTGTCGTATTCATTGAACAGATTGTCCAAAGATAGGAAAGGAACGGTACGCTATAAAACGACCGAATCCACGACAGGAGGTTCTCTACAACAAATGTATCACGTTATTGGAATACAGTAATACCTACCTTGTCTGCTTATAACGAAGCAGTGCCGAGGAATAGACATTGGTTTTTTGCAAGCACACGATTTTTTGTTTACTTTTTACATACCACATTTCAGGAATCCATACAGAAAAGATGTCAACGTTATATGTATGGATTAAAACTAAAAGATAGATGATAAAATGAACATTCTTAAGAAGTGCTATCGCGCATTTTTCATAAAGCCAATGAGAACTATAACTATACTCAGAACTATAACTTTTAACTATAAGCATACATAAATATACCTCATTGATACATGAATCATTCATTTCTTATTTACTATAAGGTTACATGAATACTAATGGTTCAAATCAATCCAAAACTAAAATAATAAATCATAAAATGTTTCCGATACCGATAGTATAATATATTTCATTAGGGAAATGGAGATGTGAAATCCGTCAAGGAAATGTAATAGAAGGTACAAACTCAATTCCACGTCAGACAGTACTTCTCATTTGGGAATTAGCGTCGAGTGAAACGGGAGAAAAATGTCAAGTAAATTTTTCTTGAAAGGTCAATTTGTTGAAACCTAACGCAATTTTTATCGTCTAATATGAACAATGATTTAAGAGATTTAAATATACTGCCATTAGAGGTAATTTATATAAATGGAATTTAACCATATTGTGATACTAATGAAGCATTTTTATCACTTCACGGTAAAAATTTAAAATTTCGCGAATAGATACATTTCAAGGGTTTTTTTTTTAATTTTACATTTACATTTCTGGGGGATTTTTCGGGCCATACAATAATTCCACATATTTCGTATAAAAAGGCATTGAACACTGGATAAAAAAAATTCTTTAGTAACTTGGACCAAAT